>NC_069396.1:21822500-23022500 GCF_027475565.1 Acinonyx jubatus | reverse complement strand
ATGTTTGTCTCCCTTTAGAATGGTATAATGAGTTTGGGGGAGATTCTTGCTGAGCCTCTTGGTGGATGATGTGCTTAGAAATCTGTTTATGGGACTGTCTGATAGGACCATAGGGAGTTCTTGATGGAATATACAGGGAGGAAGTAAAAGCTTATCTAAGCGTACCCTGGGAGATTACATGAAATTCAGAAACGCCAAGCTTCTTCTGGCTCAAAGAAAGCTGATCATGTTTGTTCAAATAAGGATTTGATTTTATGTTACATGTGCACATACATGAGAAGTATGATAACTGATGATAAATACCTTATGGAAGGTAGTCTAAGTTTATTTAAAGAGAAGTGTGTCTTAGAGGAAAGAGCATCTTTCTTAAAAATATGGCAACGGTTGATAGCATCTTTCCTCGGTGTTTAAGTGCAGCTTCCTATTAGGTTTGGGACAAAACGAAAAGTAACATTCAATAATGCTAATTAACATCATAAAAACATAAAGAGGTAGTATAAATCTCATTGGTAATGGTAAATATACGGTCATAGTCAGATTATGCAATTTGGGAATAGTGGTGCATAATTCACTTACAACTCCAGTCCAAAGGTTTTAAAAAAAAGGAATAAAATTAGCCATAACTACAACAATCTGTTATTAGTTACACAATGTAAAAAGCATATAAATTGTAACAGCAATAAACTAAAATCTGAGGGGGAGGATAAGTAAAAGTGTCAAGTTTACAAAATTCTATTGAAGTTAAATTTTCTCAGTTTAAAGTAGGGTGCTGTAAGTTTTCTATGAGCCTCATGGTAAGCACAGGGAAAACCCTTACAGTAATTACACAAAGAACATGATAAAGAAGTCAAAGCACACTGATACCAAAAGATATCAAACCACACACAAAAAAGGTAGCGGGATAAGAAACAAGGAAAAATAGATCTACACAACAACCAGAAAAAAATAACAAGGTGGCAATGGTAAGTCCCTATGTATCAATATTTACTTTAAAGGTAAATAGATTACATTCTCCAGTTTAAAAAAAAAAAATAGGATGGCTGAATGGATTAAAAGAACAATATGTAAGAGTATGCTCCCTACAAGAGACTCCTTTTAGCCTTAAAGACA
Organism: Acinonyx jubatus; assembly: GCF_027475565.1. Taxonomy (NCBI): domain Eukaryota; kingdom Metazoa; phylum Chordata; class Mammalia; order Carnivora; family Felidae; genus Acinonyx; species Acinonyx jubatus. Next base: position 23,021,390 of record NC_069396.1, on the reverse strand, counting down.
CACATAAACAGGGGTGCCTGGGTGACTCAGTTGATTAAGCATCTGACTTTGGCTCAGGTCATGATCTCATGGTTCGTGGGTTCAAGCCCGACGTCAGGCTCTGTGCTGACAGCTCAGAGCCTGGAGCCTGCTTTGGATTCTGTGTCTCCCTCTCTATCGGCCCCTCTCCTGCTTTCATTCTGTCTGTCTACCTCAACAATAAATAAACGTTTAATTTTTTTTTTTTTTTAAGAAATAGGGTCATTGCAGATTAGTTAAGATGTGGTCATACTGGAGTAAAGTGGGGTCTTAATACAATATTATCAGTGTCCTTATAAGATGATGGCATGAAGACCGAGAAAGAAAATTTGATGTCAAGGCAGATGTGAGGATTGGAATTACATACCCACAAGGTAAAAGAATTCCAAGGGCTTTTGGTGACACCAGAAGTTAAGAGAAAGGTGTGGGGCAAAGTCTTTTCTAGAGCCTGGCCCTGTGGACTGTGGCCACGATGACAACTTGATTTTGAAACTCTAGACTCCAGAAATGTGAGACACTAAATTTCTATTGTTTTCAGGCACCTAGTTTCTTGTACTTTGTTATAGTACCTCCAGGAAATTAGTATGTGCAAGAAGACAGCTGCTGGAATATGTTCCCAGGCAAAAGCACTTCTAATCTCTCAATTTCATCTTATTCTTCTTCATCACACCCTTTTTATCATCTCAAAAATTCCTTTTTGTCCACTTAGTATGTGTAACCCTCAGTATTAGATAGACAGTTATGCACCTAAGATTTTTTATAGCACAGATTTAATTGCTGTGATATCTCACTATAAATCAACCTCTCAAGTCCTTAAAACACTTCTAATGCCAATCATGCAATGCTTTCCGCAAGGAAGAATGAGTTGCCTCCAACAGAAAAATGTCACCAAGCTCCAGCCACTGATATATTGAGATAGATATGATTGCCTCACTGCTATACATCATAAGACACACCTGAAAAAAGATACACGTCACATTTCTTTTTTCCCCCCGTACTAGTCTGAAGTGTTAGACATTGTATTATCTAGCTTATAGAATATATATAGCTTATAGCTCACAAACTGTAATCTAGTTTATAGAAAGCGTGACTCTTAAGGTACTTCACTTTATGGGGACATAAGTTTGTATGTTTGTTTGTTTTCCAATAGTGTTGCATGTTGATTTGTTATTTCTAATTCTCTGAGGCTGCTTGAAAAAGCAATGGAGGGTCTTCTGTCACGGTTCTGGAACAATCCTTCACTTGGCTTTCTTTTGCTACCATTTGGTGTCACTTAAAAATTTCCATAAGATGATGCTTTATTGCTCTTTCACTGAAAAAGTCAGATAGATTTATATTCTAGACTGATTTATCATGGACTTCACGCCAGCACTGCCTAAAGGGAGTTATTCTTCCCTTTTGACAATGTGCCATGCCTACCAAATGGTCCCTGAGAACAGCTAGTCAGCAACAAAAGATTCAAGGGCCAGGCACTGTGCTAGGGACCAACATCCAATATGAAGACAGGCATGAACCTCCCTTGATAGAGTTGAGTTTCATTGTCAAATCAGCAAAGAAGACAATAAATATGTCATTTCTAGCATGCAAAATTTTTCGACAGAGATATTTATAGGGAACACCCTAACCAAGCTTTGCTTGGTCAGAAAAGATTTGAGTAAATGATGTTTATGCTGAGCTTTCAAATAGGTAATAGAATTTTCAATCAGGTAATATGATTCTCATAACATATGCAATATATACTTATAGTTAAAAAACTACTTTTATTTTTCAGATGAAAAAGCACAAAAAGATATTATATAAATTTTCTGAGATAGTGACAGAACTGGGCTCCTAGGAGGCCAGTAATTCTAAAGACTGTGATATCACTCTCTATCACTCTCCTCCATTCCCTGCTACCTAGAAAGCCTTTTCTTCATTTTTTACTAAAGGCTCTTCTCAGTTGGCATAATTAGCAAAACCTTTTCTGATCATGAAGTCTTGCAGATGAGACAGCCTGATCCCCTATCTGCAAAGCTCCTAGTTGCTGTTCACAGTTTGTATCCCTATTATATTATATATATTAGTATATGTATGTATAAATGTGTGTATATAATAATAAAGTTAGTCTGAGTCCATTTTCATTCTCCTCACTTTATCCACCATGTGTCTCTTCCACCATGGGGGATGGGTGGGGGAAAAAAGAGAGAGAGAGAAGAATAAGAACAAAAAGAGAAAAAGGGAAGAGGAGGACAAGGACAAGGAGGAAGGAGAAGAGGGAAGGAGGAAGGAGAAGAGGGAAGGAGGAAGGAGATGAGGGAAGGAAGGAGAAGAGAGGAAGGAGGGAGGAAGGGCGGTCAACTTTACAAAAGACAGAAAACAATTCATGCTTGTATCACTCAAAGCTAAAAGTGCCCTGCACAGCAGAGTGAGTAGAGATGCTCTTCTGTATGTAACAGCTGATTTGAAAGTCACTTACAGGGTAGTTGACTGTACATGCAAAAATTTACTTCTCAGTTCTCAATTCTGTTCCATTGCCCTATATGCCCATTTTTATGCTACTGCCATACGTTTTTGAATGCTACAGCTTTGTGTAGTGTTGAAAATCAGGAAATGTAGGACGTCTGGATGGCTCAGTCGGTTGAGCATCTGCCTTTGGCTCAGGTCATGATCTCATGGCATGAGTTTGAGACCGCGTCGGGCTCTGCGCTGACAGCTCAGAGCCTAGAGTCTGCTTTGGATTCTGTGTCTTCCACTCTTGCCCCCTCCCTCCCCTCCCACCCCCCCCCCCTCTCTCTCTAAGGTAAATAAACATTAAAAATATATATAAAATCAGGAAACGTGATGCCCACAGCTTTGTTCTTTCACAACTGTTTTGGCTATTCAGAGTCATTTGTGGTACCATACAAATTTTGTATTTTTTTTCCATTTCTGTGAAAATGCCATTAGAATTTTGATAAGCATTGTAATGAATCTATGTCTTTGCATATTATGGACATTCAAACCATACCAATTCTCCCAATCTATGAATATAGGATGTCTTTCCATTTGTCTTCAAACTATTTCCTCAAAAGTCTTGTAGTTTTCAATGTAAAGATCTTTCAGCTCCTTGGTTAAATTTATTTCTAAGTATCTTAATCTTTTTTTTTTTTTTTGCTTTTGTAAACGGGATTATTTTTTCTTTTTCAGATAGTTTGCTGTTAGTGTATAGAAATACAACACATTTTTGTATGTTCATTTTGTATCCTTTAACTTTACTAAATGTGTTTATTAGTTATTATAGTTTTTTGGTGGTGTCTTGAGGGCTGTCTACAAATAAGATCATGTTATCTGCAAAAAGACACCATCTTCCTTTCCAATTTTGATGTTTTGTTGGACTTCTTTTTCATGACCAATTGCTCTGGTTAGGACATCCAGTAGTATGTTAAACATGAGTAGCGAGAACACTCTTGTCTTTTTCTGATCTTAGAAGAAATGGTTTCAAACTTTTGCCATCGAATATGTCATTAATTGGGGGTTTCTCATATATAGCCTTTATCAGGTTGAGATATATTCCTCATATGCCCAATTTGTTGTCATGAAAGGGGTTGAATTTTGTCAAATACTTTTTCAGCATTTTGTGAGAGGATCATATGATTTTTTTAAATGTTTATTTATTTTTGAGAGAGATAGCGTGTGAGCAGGGGAGGGTCAGAAAGAGAGGAAGACAGAAAATCTGAAGGAAGCTCCAGTCTCTGAGCTGTCAGCACAGAGTGTGATGGGGGGGGGGGTAGGGGGCGGGGGGGGCACAAATTCACAGACCACGAGATCATGACCTGAAGCAAAGTCAAATGCTCAACCGACTAAGCCACCCAGGCACCCCAAGAGGATCGTATGATTTTTATCCTGTTTGGGGCCACTGTTTCCTTAGTGATGTCTCAATGTTAAAAGTGGGATACTGAAACCAGTTGAGCAGATGAAAAAAAAAAACAATCAGAAATTTAGAGACTGGAAGAATAGGCTCTGTAAGAATGAAGTTAAGAAAAGATAAAACCATACCCCTCCATCCCAATTATATAACCCTTGCTAGAATTATCAGTTTACTCTTTTATTCTATGAAAAATGTGTATTTACCATTGAAATCCCTGTGAGATATGTTACCTATTGTACTTCAGAGATATGAAGAGATAAGTGGAGATTAGGTCTCTCATGACAAACAGCAATTTATTTTTATGAAGCTTTTTCTCATATGGAAAACCAGGATTTGGCGTCTTTCAAGCTTCCCCAACTACCATGACACCATGTTAAAAGGGAACAAATGACTTCCTTGGGTGCCTTGGATGATACAAAGCTTTTCTGATTTTATAAATTGCTTTTATTGTATTGTGTTGAATAAAAATATTTAGCTAGAATATAGCCTAGAATAACAAGGACCTGCATGATCTATTTTCTTCCAACTCTTGCCCTTCCTCCATATTCTAGGCTTGTTGTCTTCCATTTTAGCCTAGAAGAATATCAAACCTTGACCTTGTCATTCCATAGGCTTTTGTGCTGCTTTTTGCTCTTGGTTTGTCATGTGACCCTTTGTACTTTCTATCACGAACCCCACTAGTTTCAGTCACAGCATTACAGATATCTGTATTTTATTTGTTTTGTTTCCTTTAACAACAGCATCCTTCTGTGAGGACAGAGGTGATATCCTGCCTTTGTGTCATGATCTAACACAGTACTGGGCATATTCTAAGCACTCAATACCTATATGTTTGGTAAATTATGACAATTACCTAAGTAATTTTATGTTGGGTTCTCACACCCATAGTTCCATGCCAGTTAAAAATCTATCTACAACTCTGACTTCCCCCAAACTTAACTACTAATAGCCTACTGTTCACCAGAATCCTTACCAATAACATAAAGAGTTAACACTTGTATGCTATATGAATCATCGCTGTATTCTTACAATAAATCTAGAAAAAATAAGTGCCATTAAGATAAAATAAATTTATAGTATTTTTCTGTGTGTGTGTGTGTGTGTGTGTGTGTGTGTGTGTGTATTTTAACCCATATAAGTGAATCTGTGTGGTTTAAACATATGTTGTTTAAGGGTCAACTGCATTTTCTCCCTAAGGTACATCATAAATTTCATGCCCTTAGAACAATAAACAGTGATTCAGCACTATACTTGGGAGTCATTTTAAACAGTGAAATCATAGACAAAAAGTGAAAAATGCAAAAAAGAAAAATACGGCATTAAAGAAACCATAAAAAAGACACTTGTTTACAATACAGAAGCTGAAACAAGAAGGCCAGTCTTCTCCTTGTTTAACCTTAGCTGGAAATAAATGTGTAAGACAACTCTAATTTTTTACTGCTTTGTGCATATCTGTCAATGACCACGAAAATATGAGTCATGAGAAGACAAACTTGCATGAGTCATGAGCAAGCAAACTTGCAAATATGGAATGTGCAAATAATGAGGAGAGCTGTAATTTATCTGAGATTACATGCTATTAAAGAGTGCTATATGGGCTTGGTTCTGAAATCCAGCAGCCTTCGGTAAACATGTTCAACATATCTATTAAAATTAAACTGGCAAAGACCTAATTGCCACGTTATTTTTTACTCCCCCTGTAGATCCTGTTGGTATGTGTATGCGTGTTCACATATTACACGTCAACAATGGAGTATGTGACCAATATTTTTTTTACTCCATCATCCAGACAGAAGTAATTGGAGAAATTCTTCCTAGTTTCTTTGTAGGCATATTTTATTTACTTAATTTACATAGTTATAATTATATATTGTGATCCAATTTTCTACCTTATATGTAGGATAATATTATAAAGTATTCAGAAATACTAGAAGTTAAAATTGAGAAAACAACACAATGTGTACCATTTAAACACCTTTTACATACTGAAAGTTTATGAGAAGATATAGATCGTGGTAAAAAAAAGTTGTATATATATTATAGATACATATACACACATACACACATGCCTTAAAAATGATATTGTATGAATTGTTTTGTTTTTTGAAATTTTGCTTGCAATATATCCTGAAATTATTTCCATGTCTAAAGAAATATGTATCTATACTCTCATTTTAGTTTCTGATATTTTATTCCATTTTATAAACATTCAACTAATATTGCTCATTCTTTATTTTTGGACTTGCAGTGTGATTCCTGTTCTTCATATTAGGATGAATATCATTATTAATACATTTTTTAGTATTTATAGCTGCCTTTTCTTTGAGTGGAGTTAAATAGTTATTTATAGATGTTTAGAATTATGATCATATTGCTGTATTACCCTATTTAAGTGTTTTAACAAATTTCATCTTCATTATAGCAGTATGAAAATACAGATGAAACAGACATTATGGTGAGCTAAATCAGACTATCATTTTAAGTTTTGAATTTATCCAGTTAAAAATGAAGGTGAACAACTTTTATTTGATCTTTTAATTTTATTCTTTTGTGAAATGCGTGTTTATGTCCTTTGACATGTGAAGGGCTTGTTTTTTTGTTTTTTGTTTTTTTCCTAATTTTCCAAATAGTTGTTATTCTTCAACTGTTTTAAGTCAGTTTTTATTTTTTGGTATATTTCACTCAGTGAACTGCATTCTATTTATACAGTTCTGTGAACTCTGACAAATCCATACAGTTCTGATCTGTAAATTCTACCATAATCCAGATACAGAATAGTCCCATCATTAAAAAAAAAAAAAAAATCCTCATGCCCCTTTGTGATCAACACTTCTTCCCATCCCTAAGCCCTACAAACACAGATTTATTTGCTGTCCGTATAGTTTCACCCTTATACAAAGGTCATATACATGGGGTCATACATTAGATTTTGTCTTTAGAGTTTACCTTTTTTTGTTTCCCTTGACATAATGCAGTTGAAGTTCATCTATGCTATTGTGTGCATCAGTACTTTCTTTATCGATTGGCTGATTGATTGCTCAGTAGTATTCCATTAAATGAGGTTCTACAGATTTTATTTTTATACTTTCACCAGTTGACAGACACTTGGGTTATTTCCAGCTTATGGTAATTATGAATAAAACTTGAGAAATATTCACATGCAGGTTTTAATGTGAACATATGTTTTCATTTCACTTGGCTAAACAACTAGGGATGGGATTGCTCAGTTATGTGGTAAGTGTATGCTTAACTGTGAAAGAAATTACCATTTTTTTTCCAAAGTGACTCTACAATTTTGAATTCCCACCAGCAATATAGAAGAGTTAAAGTTGTTCAGCATCCTTACCAGTACTTGGTATTTTCAGGTTTATTTTGTTGTAGTTGTTTAAGCCATTCTAAGAGGTTAATTATCTATCATCACAATTTTAACTGGCATTTCCTTAATGACTAATAAGTCTTAGACTATTTTCACATGTTTAGTGCTGTTGTTAATGGCACCACTATTGTAATCTAAATTTCAATTGCTCATTGCAAATATACAAATATAGACACTGATTTTTACATATTTCTTTTATATCCTGCCACCTTGCTAAACTCACTTAATAGTTCTAGTAGCTTTTCTACAGATTCCATTTGATTTTCTACATACAAGATTATTTTCTCCACGAGGATAGAGATTTTGCTTTATTTCTTCTTTTCCACACTTCAATGCCTTTTTTTCCCCTTTGCATCATTGTACTGGCCAGTATATTCTATATTATGATGAAGGGTGAGGAGATCAGACATTCTTACTTTCTTCCCAGTCTTCAAGAAAGTGCTTAGAGTCTTTCATCATTAAATGTGATATTACCTATGGATTTTTTGTAGGTGCTCATTACTAGGTTGAGAACGTTTAATCTGTATGTTAGTGCAAATTTATTTACTTTATCACGAACAGATTTTGCCAAATTGTTTTTTCTGGGGGGCTATTCACAGGTAAATTTTAATTGATTTTCAAATATTGACCCAGATATATTTTTTATAAGTATGGACACAATTCTTTATTGCCATGTGTGCTATCAGGATGGCTCCTAGTCTGTCATTTTAATTTTGATTATGATAAATACACTTTTGGCTAGTAAAATCTATTGATCTTTTATGCGAAATAAAAAAGTGACTATCTTTGGTGACATAAAGACAATTAAGTTTTACTGGTATATAATCTCCTATTTACTATATGTATCAAAATTTATTTAGTCTTCCTATATGCCAACAAATTGGACAACTTAGAATAAATAGATAAATTTCTACAAACATATAACCTACCAAAATTAAAGCAGGAAGAAATAGAAAAATCGAACTGATTACCAGCATTGAAATTGAATCAGTAACCAGAAAACTCCCAAATTTGGTGAATTCTACCAAACAGTTAAAGAGGAATTAATACCTAGTCCTTTTAAACTATTCCAAAAAATAGAAGAGGAAGGAAAACTTCTTAATTTATTCTATGAGTTCTGTAAAACCCTGATGCCAAAACCAGACAAAGACATCACACAAAAAAAAGGAGGGCTATAAACCAGTATGTCTGATGGATATAGATGCAAAAATCCTTAACAAAATACTGGCAAACTGAATCCAACAATGCATTAGGAAATCATACACCGTGATCAAGTGGGATTTATTCCCAGGATGCAAAGATAGTTCAATATTTGTAAAACCATCAACATGATATGTCATATCAATAAGAGAAAGGATAAAAACCATATGATCATTTCAAGGGATGCATAAAAAGCATTTGAAAAAGTACAACATCATTCATGATAAAAAAAAACCCTCAGCAAAGTAGATATAGAGGGAATATACCTCAACATAATAAAGGTGCTATATGAAAAATTCACAGCCACTATCATACTCAATGGTGAAAAACAGAGAGATTTTCCCCTAAGGTCTGGAGCAAGACAAGGATGTCAACTGTCACCTTTTTTATCCAAAATGATACTATAAGTCCTAGACACAACAATTAGACAACACAAAGAAATAAAATGCATAAATGCATCCAAATTGGTAAGGAAAAAGTAAAATCCTCACAATTTGCAAATGACATTATGCTGTATATAGAAAACCTTGAAGACTCCACTGAAAAACTACCAGAACTAACAAATGAATTCAGTAAAGTTTCAGGAGACAAAATCAATCTAAGGAAATCTATTTTGTTTCTATAAACCAATAATGAAGATACAGAAAGAGAAACTAAGAAAAAAATATCATTTGCAATTGCACCCAAAATTGTAAAATACCCAGGAATAAACCTAACCAAAAACTTGAAAAATCTGTATTCTGAAAACTAGAAAATACTGATAAGAGAAATTAAAGATGACACAAAGAAATGGAAAGACATTCCATGCTCATGGGTTTGAAGAACAAATGTTAAAATGCATATACTACCAAAAGCAATTCACGGATTTAATTCAATCCTTATGAAAACACCAACAGCACTTTTCACATAGCTAGAACTAATAATCCTAAAATTTGTATGGGACCACAAAACAAACAAACAAAACAAAAAAACAAAACAAACAAACAAAACCCCACAACAACAACAATCCAGAATAGCCAAAGCAATTGTGAAAAAGAAATGCAAAGCTAGAGGCATCCCAGTTCCAGACTTCAAGTTATACTACAAAGCAGTACTCATCAAAACAGTATGGTACTGGCATAAAAATAGACACACAGATCAATGGAACAGAATAGAAAACCCAGAGATAAACCCATGATTATATAGTCAATTAATCTTCAACAAAAAAAGAATGAATAAACAATGGGGGAAAAATCAGTCTTTCCAACAAATGATGCTGAGAAAACCAACAGCCACATGCAAAAGAATGAAAGAGGACCACTTTCTTTCATCATACAAAAATAAATTCAAAATGGATTAAAGACCTAAATGTGAGGCAGGGAATCATCACGATCCTAGAGGAGAACACAGGCAGCAACCGCTTTGACCTCAGCCACCAGTAACTTCTTACTAGACATGCCTCCAGAGGCAAGGGAAGCAAAAGCAAAAATGAACTACTGGGACCTCATCAAGACCTGAATGTGAGATGAGAAACCATAATAATACTGAAGAGAGCACAGGCAGTAATGTCTCTGACATGGGCCACAGCAACATTATCCTAGATAGGTCTCTAGAGACAAGGAAAATAAAAGCAAAAATAAACTACTGGGACTATATCAAAATGAAAAGCTTCTGAACATCAAAGCAAACAATCAACAAAACCAAAAGGCAACTGAGGGAATGGGAGAAAATATTTGCAAATGACATAGCTTATAAAGGGTTAGTATCCAAAATATATAAAGAACGTATACAACACAACATCCCGCTGAAAAACAGTCCAATTAAAAATGGGCCAAGACAGGAACAGACATTTTTCCAGACGACATCCAGATGGCTAACAGACACATGAAAATATGCTCAACAACATTCATCATCAGGGAAATGCAAATTGAAACTACCATGAGATACCACCTCACACCTGTCAGAATTGTTACAAACAACACAAGAAACAAGTGTTGGCCAAGATGTGGAGAAAAAGGAATCTTCATGCACTGTTGGTGTGAATGCAAACTGGTACAACCACTGTGGAACACAGTATGGAGATTCCTCAAAAACTTAAAAACAGAACGACCCTATGATGAATTGCACTATTGGATATTTACCCAAAAAATTCAAAAACGCCATTTCCAAGGGATACATGCATGCCTATGTTATAGCAACATTATTTACAATAGGCAAACCAGGCAAGCAGCCCAAATTTCCACTGATCAATGAATATTTAAAGAAGATGTATGCATATAAAATGGAATATTATTCAGCCATAAAAAATGAAATCTTGCCATCTGTAACAAAATAGAGCTAGAGAGTATAAAGCTAAGCAAAGTCAGTCAATCAGAGAAAGACCAATACCATATGATCTCACTCATATGTAAAATCTAGTAAATCAAACAAACAAGCAAGGAAAAAAAGAGAGAGAAAGATAAACCAAGAAACAGACTCTTAACTATAGAGAACTGATAGTTACCAGAGAGGAGGTAGGTTGGGGGATGGGTGAAATTTGTGGAGGAGATTAAAGACTGCCCTCATCATGATGAGCACTGAATAAATTATAGGGCTGTTGAATGACTACATCATACATCTGCAGCTAATACAACACTATACGTTGACTCTACTGGAATTAAAATAATAAACATAAAAAATAAATGAGGGGAAAAGGAGTTGTGGAGAAATATAGGAATTCCCAAATCTAGGAAACCCCAAAAGCATAAGAAACACCGGAATTATCTTGAGATTCATTTTAGGACCTGGTGGGAGGAAGAATTCCGAATTTAAAAAATATTTATTTACTCTTCATTAATTTTATGCTATTTATGTTATTATAATGTTTGGTATTATATACAAAACTGAAGTGTACATCTTTGTGCACATGTCCCCCAAATGCATGCATTCTTCACAGGTGAGACATATATGAGAATTGGTATCAATTCATTAAAACACATCACATTGTTAAATGTTTTATATATATTATAGAGATGTTATCCCAAAGAGTGATCCTAACTTACACTTGCACCAGCAAAATACAAGAGTTCCTGTTCCCTGTCATGAAAAATACAAAATTTAAGAGGATGCGATGTAATTTGTAACAGGAAGCCCTAAAAATATAGTACACATAACTCATAACACAATTTTTTGTCGTAGTAACTAGTTTTCATTAGCTTCTACTTTATGGTGGAAAGCCAAATCACTTTTCTCTGTAGCTATTAAATTCCATTTCTTTCCACATGAAAAACTAGCAGATTGAGTTCTGTGAACTCTAGCTCTCATTGCCTTTATAATGTATTTATTTACTGGGGTGCCTGGGTGGCTCAGTCAATTAAGCGTCCGACTTTGGCTCAGGTCATGATCTCACGGTCCATGAGTTTGAGCCCCGCGTCAAGCTCTGTGCTGACAGCTCAGAGCCTGGAGCCTGCTTCGGATTCTGTTTCCCTCTCTCTCTGACCCTTCCCCGCTCCTGCTCTGTCTCTGTCTCAAAAATAAATACACGTTAAAAATAATTAATGTATTTATTTACCCACTGCATTATTACACTCTCTCCTTCCATAAATGGTTAGCTGTTTTATTATTTTGAAATAGAAAATGAGAGATTCCAAATTTGTTACCAACATGTAGAGTGGAGGAACACTTTTTCTTAAACTTACCTGGATCTCATAGACAGTAAAACCTTGGATTGTAACTTTGTCTGCAACTGTTCTACAAGATAAGCAAAAATTTCCAATAAATTTTAACTTGATAAACAAGTCATGTCTTGCAATACAAGTAGTCCGTGACCCTGAACGTCTCATGATCACAAGTGAGCCAATAGTTCTCGAAATTCGCTTTGATGTACAAGTGCTTTAGATTACATGCATGTTTCCAGAAAAAATTATGCTCACAAACCAAGGTTTTACTGTATATATGTGCACACATAACTTAAAAACCACATATGTATATGTATTTATTTATCATATAGGCTATATGATATGTTATATATGCAAGAGAATATTAGTTAATGTAAGTCATACAATAACAGTCAGAAATGTATTCTTACAAGCCTAGTTCAATCTTGGGGAGGGAAGAGTAAAAATGCAGTTGTGAGATGTCATCTCTAGTTATTATCCGGAAGAAGCATGAAAAAGCAAGAGACGGGTAAGAAGGCATTTACCAAAGCAGATAAAGAGAGGCTGGCATCCTGAGGAATAAATTCCCTCGGTGTCTCTTGTCATCAATCCTATTTTTAAAACGAACTACAATAAAATGAAATGGCTGTTTCTAGGAGGTGGGGGGTCTTGCATTTAGTGGGATAAACATCATACTTTTAAAGAGTGAACTCCGTGAATGCCATGCTTGTCTTCCTAAGCAGTCGTGAATTGACTTGTATCAGAGCCCGTTTCTCTTGCACCAGATCGCAAAGCCTTCAAGGACTGGAAATAATTTTTTACATTTTTTTAAAACCTTGTCCTTATGGCTAACATCTTGTCCAGGGAAGGGGATGCATATGTTACGAACATACATGACGTCTCCTCCACCACTCAAGTTGAGGAACTTCGAAGCTGACTTTTTCTGTCTGATTATTCCAGAGCACTTTTTCCTAATTTCACTATTCTCACTCTTTTCTTCCCACCCCAACAGATCTCTTTATTGACTCAACGCATATGTTTGATCACCAACTGTGTGCCAGGCACCGTTTTAGGTGCTGAGGTGACTCTAAACATAGTTCGTTAGATCACATCCCAAAACTTCCATTACTTCTCTTCTGCTGCATTACTGATACAATGTTTCAAATATTAAAGGGAGAAGCTAATCTTTATTTAGCCCTTTTCTGACAGGTAGGAGTAAAGGTGTTTTACATATGCTTAATGTTTACTTGACTTTTAAATAAAATGTATTTAAATTTAAAAGAAATTTGACATCACTAACTGCTATGGGCAGTTACATCTCCTCCCCCAATTTTTCATGCTGAAATCCTAACCCCCAGTATCTCAGAATGTGACCTATTGTGATCATTAGGGAGAGCTCCAATCCAATTACTTTTGTCCTTAGAAGAAAAGGAAATGTAAACATAGACATGTACAGAGAGAAACAATACAAAGACACAGGGAAAAGACAGTTATCTACAAGCTGAGGAGAGAGGCCTAGAATAGATCCTTCCTTGTGGCTGTCAGAAGGTTCCCACCTGCTGACACCTTAATCCTGGACTTTGAGCCTCCGGAACCATGAGGAAGTAAATTTCTGTTGTTTAAGCCACCAAGTCCACAGGACTCTGTTACAACAGCTCTAGAAAATAAATACACTACCATAATTGTGAAATCACTTCTACTTGCAATAGAGAAAACGGTTAATAAAAATAAATATAAATCTACTAAAACTGAAATTAGTACCTTGAAGGACTTAAAATATTCTCGCCTCTCAGACTTCTACAGTGCACATTGAGTAATAGGGCTTTGGAGCATCATCTATGAAAGTAAGTATTTACACACAGCTGGAGACCTGCGTCGAGGCCACGATGCCTTTTCTCAAGCAGCTGTTTCTTCCTTTGACATTGCATTCATTCAACTCAGTGTACTTGGAACTGTGTCAGGGTCTGCATTCATCGTATGAGGGACTGAAATGCCAAGGCCTAGACAGCATTTATAACTGGCACAGTAAAAACTGGCACTACTCTCTCCAAGGACTTTGCCTACAGCCCCGTGGGCTGCTTGCATCCAAGAAGCACTGAGCTGACGTAGGTATGGAGTCTCTGCCCACACCCCTCACTTGTGTCTGCCTCCAGCCTGGGTCCCTGCCTGGACGCTCCCAAGTGACATGTTGACAAACTGGGCCCCTGGATCCAATTTGGGAAATTGGCTTGAGGCAAGAACCATGGAACAGAAAGAAAAGATGGGATGGTGAAAAATGATATTTAGAGAAACAAGGACAGCAGGTGGTAACACGGGAGGCACTGAGAGGAGAGAAAACTGAATAGCTAAAGTACAGAAGATGAATAGAAAAAAGCTATCTTGAAAAATGGGATTTGAATGAGAATAGCCAAAAGGGGAAAAAATAGACACATATTCTCTACCTTTAATTTTTTTTTTTTATCCCACAACTTCTCTTTCATATGCTGATCTTTCTTGGCCTTTGCACCTTTGAAACTCCACTGATGCCCTTTCTCTCAACTTCTGTTAACCGGGCATGCCAGGTTCTTACTCTTTTTTCTCCCTTGCTCCTGCCTCACTCTTCATTCTGATGTTACGAACAAAAAGAGGAGTGATTCTAACGGCCCCATTCTAATGCCAGGAGGAATAACTCTCATTTATGATACCCTTAAATAATATCTAAATATGTTCAAAGTATTGATTGCCTAAAGCCCATTTAGGATTTGCACAACTATACAAAAATGTGCTTCAGTTTGAATGAAGGTGGGTGAGGCTGGCTTCACTTCACAGGATGGCATATGCCACATCAGCATCTTAATGTCTTCAAGAATTCTTTATCAAAACGACCCACCTTCCCACACTCCCTACACTACTTGGCTGTCATTTCCTTGCAGTAATACTTAAGCATCACGAAATACGTTCCCTCAAAGAACTGCAGTCCTGTCTGAAAAAAATTTCATCACTTTAGGGAAACACAATGAAAACTGTTTATAAAACAAGCCTCTCCAATATTGCCATCTTGATTGCAAAATGCTATACCTCTTCTTAAAAATGAGTATGGTCCAGAGCCAGAGGAGCTATTAGAAATGTATTCTCAGTATGATTTAATTATCCAACATCTCCCCGCTAAAGCATAGTAAGAAGTTATTAGCATGTAAATTCTGTTGACAGTGTATTATTCTTACTATAGCATTGTGCTGAAGGAAGGACACTTCCAATTACTTGCAGAAACATAAGCAATAATATTCTAAAAATGTATTTATTTAAGTGTTGGTAGGAGAATATGTCTATAATAACCATGATAACCTTACTATAGCCATGGCAAAGTGTTTGTAACCACACAATGGCACATTCTAGAAGAAGTGCTTCTTTTTTGTTAATTAATTTCTTTTCTGAAAAAAATTGTTGTCACTGTCTTATTTATAGTTGCCAAATAATAAACATCATCTTTGGGTTAGCCATTATGGTACCCACACCTGTCATTTTATCTCCACGATAGGCCTATGAGTATCATATTGAACACATAACATGTGCAGAATAAGGCAGAGAGGTGATGCGGTGGGTGCTCAGGGTAAAAGAGCTGGGATTCAAACCCATGCCTGCTGGCCCTAGTCCAGGCCCTTTCAGGAACAGAAAAACCTCTCTCTCCCTCTTTCTCTCCATCTTTCCTCTCACTTTTAAATCATTTTTGTTGTAATAAAGATGATGTAATGTAAAATTCACTATTTTAAAGTGTACAATTCAGTGGTTTTAACATATTGACTATATTTTGCAACTATCACCACTAATTCCAGAACATTTCCATCACCCCAAAAATAAAACTCAGTACCTATCATCCTTCAGTCTCAATCCTCTCATCTAATCTGCTAATAACAAGTAGTCTACTTCCTGTACTTATGGATTTGATTATTCTGAACATTTCACGTAAGTGAAATCATAAAATATGTGTCTGTTTCCTTTACTTAACATAGCCATTTTCAAGGTTTATCCCTGTTGTAACATATAACATTGCTTCATTTCCTTTTATGGCTGAATAATAGTTCATTGTATGGATATATTACCTTTTTGTTAATCTATTCATCAGCTGATGGAAATTTAGGCTGTTTTCTCTAACTCACTTTAGTTAATGTAGTCGTATTAGGGTGTCCCAAGAATACTGAAGGGTCTGAAATTTTTACCTTACTTAACAGCTAACAGTTTAGCCTATCATAGATTTATGGGTGGTGGCACAAGGTACGGGCCACCTGGATCAGAGACATAGGAGTTTTATGACTCAGGACACAGCCATCAGCATGAGTGTCAAGTACCTGCCAACATTTGGTAACTACCGACAAATAATCTTTGATGTTTTATTGGTTAGTTACCTTCATAATTAGCTTATGGCTTGCTCTTGAGAACAACTTAGAAGATCCTACTGGTCTACTCTAGGTCAGCCATTCACTGAGCTTTTAAAATACATTACATAATTCCTATGACCTATGCAATCATTTTTACTCTGCTCAAATAAGGAAACGGAAGTTCTAAGAGTTTAGGTGACTGGTACAGACGTTCACAACTAGTACAGGGTAGCATCACAGTTCAACACCAGGTCTAAGCTGATTCCAAACTATTTATCTTTCTTCTAATATTCTACAATTCAAGGAAGATTGTGAATATGCTGAAACAGAGAATCAAATGGGATCTCAGGTAGTGAGACTTATTGAAGCAGAGAGCAAAACAGTGGTGACCAGAAGCCAGGTGAAGAGGAAGTCAGGAGATGTTGGTCAAAGGGTACAGAGTTTCAGTTATGCAAGATGAGTAAACTCTGGGGAAATCTAACATACGGCATGGTAAGGATAGTTAATACTGTATTGTATACTTGAAATTTGCTAAAATGGTAGATCTTACATATTCTTACCACAGGAAAAAGAAAAGGAAGAAAATTATAACCATGTGAGTTAAGGGGTACGTGTTAATTAGGTTGATTGTGCTGATCATTTCATAATGTGTACATTTACCAAAACTTTAAGTTGTATATATTAATGTATAACATTTCTGTTTGTCAATTATACTATAATAAAGCTAAAAAAACCAAGGAGTTACTGTTGTCCTAATGAACCAGGCAGTTTCCTACAGGGAAATAAAAAATGTGTATCCCTGAGAGCACAAGGAGTGTTCACGAAATGTGTCTCCAGTTCAAGGTATTACACGTATTCTCTATGGCAGATATAATGGGTGGCTTAAAGGGGAATACTGAAAAATCACTTATGACTGGGGTGATCCTAAGAATAAATTCATGTGGCTTTCAAAATTTTTGTAACAGTGAATGCTGTAAATAACATATTACACTGAAGCTACATGAAGTGGATAATGTGCTCAGAACTACAGAGTGGACCCAGACCCACATTACTGGGATTATCTCACACCGGCTCCTGAAGTAGCTTCCAGAAATGCCCAAACTCCGTATGTCACAGTTAGAAAGCCACCCACGTAACCCAATAGCATTTGTTACTGGTGAGGAAACTGAGGCTTGGAGAGCTGAAGCAGCTTGTGAGTATGTTAGTGACAGGAAAATATGCTGCTCATAAATATTTCAATGCAAGTGCAGAATTCAAAGCAAGTGCAAAATGTAGAATTGAGGAAAATTTCTAGGTGAATGGATTTAAATTAATTTCAATTTAGAGAATGTGTCATGAAAAAAAAATGAAGTAATACTTTACTTTTACATGTCTGTGTCTTTTTGAAATTTATCCAGGTGGGGAATTATTGGACATCTTCAGACAACTGTTTGATTTATCATTTCCTATTTTTCAGAGAATATAGGAGATACAGAAATGTGTATAAGTGAATACATTTTGGAGTGAAAAAGGGTCCTGCTTCGTATACCACCCCTAACATGTTGAACAATTTACTTAACTTTTTGAGACTAATATTTCTATCTTTAAAGCAGAGGTAATAATAATACTCAGCTCCTTCAGTTACAATAATTATCCAGTAATGTAACACATGGAGTGCCTATATATGAAAATGGGAATCAGGAGACATGGATTCTAGCTATGAACCTGACACTTACTTGCTACGCTACCTTGGACAGGTCGCTCAATTTCTCCAGCCCCCATTTGTAAACCCAGAAAAGAATCCAAGTCATTGTTTCCTCCAGGGCACAATCAGCACATAAGATCCTGTGACATTTCATGACCTTCTACCAGGTAAAAAAAAAAAAAAAAAAAAAAGAAAAGAAAAGAAAAGAAAAGGAAAAAAAAAAAGCATCCATTCTACTTTTAAGAGTGTCCTTTGGTCAGGTGCCTCAGTGGAAAATTTTCTGAGTATTAAAAAGAAATTAACAACTTCTTGCAAATTCATGGAAAGATGAAGTCCCCTTCTCCTCCAGTATGAAATATCCGACTCTTAAAATGATTAGTTCACATTGTATATTACTAACTGCATCAGTGTTTTCGCTATTTAACATATCAATAAGATTAACAGTCAATTCTGTATTTATAAAGACATATACTGCAAGATCTGAAAGATACCTTTACTGACATTTTGTAGCTTCATTCTTTGATGGCAAAGATCAAGAATTTAATGAAGACAATGGGGAAATCTGAACAGAATATAAACCCATTTGGACTCAACTCACTCAGAGTTTGGTGACCATGACTGTTTCTTATGCTGAGTCCAGGAAGGGAGGGAAGAAAGAAAGAGGTAGAGATGGCATACTTAGACTTTACAGTCTAGACATCAATCTTAATGTCAAGTTCTTCTTCACTTATAGCAACAGTATTAACAGATGCATAATAGGCACCTGCAAATATACAGGGCATAATACCGCAAGGCAAATCTAGGAAGGTTCTAGGTCAGACACCAAAATCACAAAGGGATAAAAGAAATAATGAGAATTGAATTAAGATCAATCTATCAGTACTAATATTAAACTTGCACTTTTCTCAGATCATTTATTTGTTACTGCATCCTTTCTTTTTTACTAACATTTTTTTTCTGCAAGATTTGCTTATAAATATCAGGCCTTAAAAGGCTTAAATGTTGGATACTGATTCTTATCTATCAAAAAAAAATCCAAGCTTTAGCATGTGGTTTCATATTTTACATTCTCACCAAGTACACTCAAGTCTGAGGGTGGGGCACAAACATTAGTATTAAAGTTCCCTAGGTGATTCCACTCTGCAGCAAAGATTGAGAATCACCATTCTATACACAGCCAGAAAGAACGTTAGTTGTAGCTAGAAGGAAGTTGAGAGTTGTCTTAACTGTGGCAGTTTGCTCAGCATAACAAAGAACAAGGTCAGAGAGTTGACCATTCAAGAGAAGGAAGAAACTAGAAGACTATCTGGGAGTGAAGGTTGGTTAAGACATATTTAAAGTGACTAAGCTAGATTCTTTGCTCGGCCATGTAATAATCATGTCCTGTGGTCATGTTATTTAATGAGTATAAGCTTCAATCCCCCATTTTTTAAAGAGAGGATAAATATAGCAATGAGATCACAAGTGTGTTTTGAAGATTATATGAAATAATTAATACATATTAGTTAACCTAAGTCATATAGTATGCTCGATGTGTATACATATAGTATGTATACATTAAAATGTACAATTGTCATTCTTCTCCTTATTATTAAGAAAGTGGAGGGACAGTTTACCACTTCGCCTCCTAATCTTGTTCCTGAGATCACATGAAAACTGAGTAAGCACGTAAAGCAGCAATGTTTAATTAATGTTATGAAGCTTTCTTTGATCTTGAATCACAAGCTGGCATGTTGGGAAAAAGCACGATGAAATAATGATTCAGGGGCAAATGAGTGTGCTTTCCCAGAAGTATGCTATCCTAGGCCCCATGTAACAATCCATTTTCTATCAAATTTTCTTCCTGTCATGCTTCTCAAATCATATCCTTTCAGAAAGAGAAGGTGCTTTTTTAAATCCAATTAGATGGTCTATGTGGCTGCACCTACATGCCTGCCATTGCAGTAGTTGTCCAAGACTTCCAGGCCACACAATCCTCATCTTTCCTGGGCTCAGAGACAATAAATAATATGGTCAAGGATGGGCTCTAGTCACCGGCAGATAGGACATCTGAGCCCAGGAACAAATGACCCAAAATTCTACTCTTCCCAATGTAACACAAAGACAGGGTCAGAAGAAAGGACAGTTAGGCTACAAAAATAGAGAGGAGAGGGATGGTGGTAACATCCTCCTCCCGGCAGCTTTATACTTTTCTTATCATCTCCCTTGCACCGCGGTGCCCTCCTGCTCCCCTCCCTAGCTATTCCTCTGGTGTTGGCAATGCCATTCAATCTCTCTGTCAACGTCTCTTTTCTATAAGAGAAAAAGATAAGCACATTTTCAAAAAGGAGCACAGAGGGAGCTTATATATGTTAGTTGAATAATTATTAGAACTCATAGACTCTATTTAAAGATTTGGATAAGAGCCCTACACATGGGACTGAAGATAGAAAAGTGGCTTGAAACTCCGTCTCCTGCACAGCCACTATTTGCATAACCAACAGGACACTGTGTCAGCTTTGGATGAATTAGATTTTTCACAGAGAAGGTTAAGACAAGAACAAGGGATTATGGTATACTCTAATGAAACATTGGACCCAGTGATTCTGCGTCAATGTAGTTGAATAATTGCCTGCTTGTGAGGGTTTAGATGATTTGTCCAATTATATATGCTTTGGGAAAAAAACTAGAGTGTATCGGTGATGATTGCTATACAGCAATGAGTGAGAAATCGTTCATTAAAGCTGCACATTTTGATAGCTTCTAGCTCTCTGAAGTTTCTGATTTGAAACTTTAATCACTCCTGCTTATTCTCGACCATGAGTAAATTATTTGAGAAGTTTCAGACACATTTTACTCATCATGAAAATGTACACTTTCTTCCCAAATAAAAGGAAAATAAAATATTACTTTCAAATGGTAAAAATAAAAAGCTTTAAAATAAAACAACTTGTGCCTTAAACTAGTTCTTGGCTCCATCCATGCTAAATAGGGAAAACTTCACAACATAAGACCAAAGAGAAAGTATCAAATACTCGAGTTTATATTAGGTTATGAATAATTAAAATACGGACAGCACATGTGTTCCACATGCAGGAACTCCATTAATATATTGGTGGTATCATAAAAACAGAATCGGAATTGTCCAAAATTAGACAACACTGAATAGTAACTTCTCTAGAAGTGTAAAAGTGTGTGTGAGTGTATGCGTGTGTGTGTATGCGAACACATCATCACCACTATGATAATTATCAATATTGTTTAGTGAACATAATCTAAGGACTTCAGGGGCTTGGGATAGAAGAATGAATGATGCAGTGCCTAACTCTGAAGACATCACTGTCTGGTCTTACTTGGTAATACATTTCCAATTGTTTTACTACCGTGAAGATATGCCACAATACAATTCAGAAAGGTTTGGTTTAGAGCAAACATATGAATACATCATCACTGATGGTTAGGATATGTAATATTTATGTTTATCTATTCAGATTAAATAGTGTAGTCTTAGTTAAAAGCTTCAAATAGTAAAAGTAATAAAAATACTTTTAGAAATAAAACTTCATTTCATCTTGAAAACATTTAAGGAATCAGATCGAGTATTTTATTATTGCTGTTCCCTCAACTGGGGCCTGGAAAGTGTAAGTGATTTACCCAAGGTCAAGGTGAGCTAGGAGCAACATCTTGTTAGCAAACTGTCTATTCTGAAGTCTTAATATCATGTGATGATATGTACCGAGCACTCCTTGGTGCTTCAACATTTCTGCTGCAGAGAAAGGGTTAACATTTCTTAGTCAAATGTTCATTCAAAATGTATTTACTTCAAGACTTCTAGACACTATTCATCACCTACACTAAACAAAGTAGACAAAACTCCCTCTCTTCTTGGGTATCTATCCCAGTTACAAGAGACAAAGTGATATGAGTTAACTGCTTTGATAACCTGATAGTATTGAGCTTGTTTCCTACAATTATAAATGTTTCCTATAAATTATAAATTTGATCCTCACATACAACATGTTTTGTGAGGCATCACATGACTATCCTTCAACTACAATTCACATGTCCCGGGTTTTCATTCTGGGATTACCACTTACTCTTTGGTTCGGGCCCTATTCCCCTTCCTATGAACATTGGTAACCTTACAAATAACACGTAAACAATGCCACCTGTCCAGAGCTATCTCACATTGCCTTTGAGGGATCCAGTGAATAGTAATTCCTCAAAGAACCTTTTGACAAGTAAAGCATTATATTATTTGCCTTACATCCTTCCATTTCCTTCTGTGTTTTTTAGCTAAGGAAGATGAGCTTTCTTCTTTTGCCCCTCTTTTTCTTCCTTCTTTTTTCCCCAAACTAGTCTAGCGCCATCCAAAAATACAGAGATTGAGTACAGCCTGATTACATCTATCCCATGTTAAATTTGCTTTTTTCTATGGACATATATCAATATCTGAAGTGTTATGGGAATCATAATGTTTGTTCCACATCCTCCAGATTGGTAATTTGGCCATTTAAATTTGCTAACCATTATGCATTATGCATCAGAGTATCACGTTACACTTCAGCATCTGCTTTATGACAGAAAAATGAAGGAGGCAGGGCACACAAGGTATGCTTCAAGAAAATGTTTCTATGTATTCATTTTTGTTAAGTTCATATTACTTAGGTTATCCTAATATTATAGTTGAAATTTTTTTATTAACCAGTTTTGTTGTTTTAGGTTTTCAAGATAAGAAGGTATTTTGATATACAACATCTCTAAAGGTTATACTAATCTTGGGTATTAACCTAATGTGCCTCAGTGGCAAAGGTCTGTAAAGCCTTTTTTTCCATTTGGTATCTTATAAATTTTTATCAATTATGTCATATGTTAAGGGCTTTGGAATTCCATTTATTCAATATATCAGTGATAAACCTCTTTCTAGGTTACAACTTGATCTTACGGAGGACCAGCTGATCGTATAGAATAAAAAAAGTCTCCAGAAATGAAGGAGGCAAGATTTCCCACTGGGCTCAGTCTACAGAATTTTGCATGAATCTCCACCATCTGCCCAAATTACAGGTCAGAGAAGTACATTTGATTTTGCACAGCTCTTCTTACAAACACATCCACTTACTGGCAGATAGACAAACACCCAGCTGATCTGAGCCTCAGATTCTTTCAGAACACAGTTGAGAGGGCGCAACTATTCAATTCCCTGGGCTGGGCTGGAATTTGTCAAAATGAGAAAGATGACTGTAATTCCTACACACGGCGTCCCTGACAGCATGGTGACTTTGTGCTAGCCGTCCAAATATTCAGCTCTCTTTACACAATTTGCCTCCAAAGTGCAGCTTCACTTGCGAGGCAGACGGCCCTCTCCATGCCGCGAGTCTTCCTCGTTCCCATGCTGATAAGCCAGCATCAGAGTTCAGAACCCAAGGCGTTCTCAGGGCTGTATCATTTACGGCAGAACAACATATCAATCTGCAGACAAAAGCAGCCCAGGAGACGAGTGCTGACCATCAAGATGGAGTATCTCTGCAGTAATAAGGCAGTGGACACAGCTACCTTCTCAGCAGGGAAACTGCAGAAGCAGCTGCTAATTGCTCTGTTCTGTAAGCATCCTTTCCTTCCTTAAAAAAAGATGTTGACAGAGCTTCACGCAGATGTACATCCTGTCCCTTTGCCATAGGTTTTCCTTGCTGTCCCTCAGGAAGTTCCCAGCGACTTTATTTCCACTTGGGAAAAGCTATTTTGAAAGTGTCCCCTCATCCTGACAGTGGAAACAATGAAATATTTTTTAATATTTGTCTTTTGTTAAATAACCAGAATCGAACTATATTTTAAAGACAAAGGTTTTATCAAATTGCCTGTCCCCTTTTTCCTGAGGGTCTTATGCATAAAATTATAGAGCTCATGCTGAGAAATGGCCACTCTGGGGAGAAATAGCAACATGTTTCATTTTCTTGCACATTTGTTCACAAAGAGACTTTGATATCAATGAATGTTTTTCACTCATTGTCCTTCCAAAGCTTCTTCCCATAGTACTTCATAAAGCGCTGACAAAAACCAAAAACTAAAACTAAAAACCAAAAAAAAAAAAACCAAAATAAACTATCTCCTTACAGTTTCCCCAGAGGCCAGTCTTTTTAAAACACATTTTTTACCAGATTGCTTCAAAACTATGGATAAGCCTCTTGAGAAAATAATGAAAGTCATCGTCTCCACTTAACCAAAATAAAGATCGAATTCTCAGAGAAGAATCCCACTCAGATCTGATTTAACCATGACAACAATTTCCAGTACGTAGAGACTTCTATGTTCAGTGCTAGGTGCTGGAATAATAAGACAAAGTATGTCATTGCTTTCAAGAACCTCGAACACTCAGGCAGCACTACAGGGTGACACACGCCTGACAGACCAGGATGGACAGATGTCATCAGCAATGTTCATCTGTTGGTTCCTATTCATCAAACATTTAAGTCAGACAAGTTAGGGTTGAATACAAACTAGGCAACTTAGTCGTCCTTGGTCTTGGAAACATACCTCTCCTTGTACTTCAGTGTTTCACCTTTCAAACAGAGATAACACTAGCAGCTATTTCATGTGGTCTTTGTTAGAATTAAATGAGTTAATACATGTAAAAGAAAACCTCAGCAGAGTGCTTACTGTATACTAAGCATTCAGTAAGTATCTTGTACCTTACTGTCAGTAGCAATTACAAAAACATTTATAATAAAAGACATAACCCGGAGGGGCACCTGGGAGGCTCAGTCGGTTTGAGCGTCCGACTTCAGCTTGAGTCATGGCTGTGCAGTTTGAGTTCAAGCCCTGCATCGAGCTCTGTGCTGACAGTTCAAAGCCTGGAGACTGCTTTGGATTCTGCGTCTCTCTCTCTCTGCCCCTCCCCCCACATATGCACGCGTGCTGTCTCTCACAAGTGAATAAACATTAAAAAAATTTTTTTTAAGACATAAGCTAGTTACTAGTAATACCTAGATACCTAGAAACAACTAATAGAAGTGACATGCAGATAATGAGTTTTTGCAGAGCAATGTTAAATTATATGATCTGCCAATGGGTCTAAATGGTTAACAGAGTATATATACAGACTCCCTGATCCAAACACCTAGCAATGATGGATGACATTTCAAATGAGGGAAAAATGATATAATTGCACTCCAAGTATATTTTTGTACCAGGCACTGAGTAAAAACAAATAAGAAAAATAAAACAAATTTTCTCTGTGTCTACAACCATGTAGCACTGGATAGTTTGGGCTCTACAGGGTAAAGGGAAAAGAAAACAGCTCCGTTTTCTTTAAGTCATGATCTAAGACAGGAGTTTCCTGATTCCAGAGAGATGAGGCAAAAAGAAAGGAACCAGTATTTTCATGAAATTTATCAACACAGCCTCGGTATCAGTAACTGTGGGAAAGTGCAAAATAAAGACATTTGCGGGTATGGACACACAAAAGTTTTCTAACTGGAGAAATTCAAAAGGAAAAAAACCCATGAAAGATATATTTCAACATGAATGGGAGTAAACTCAAGTGGAAAGCATGAGAGAGCCGGAAATAGTGAGCAAAGACATTTAATCAATTCTTAATTATAATAAATATATAATTGCTCATGATAAAAAAAAATGCCCAAATATCTTCCATGGAGCATAATATCAAACATTTAAGGAAGAAATGATATCAAGCAATGAAACTCCTTCCAAATACAGAAGTAGGAACACTACCCAGCTCATTTTATGATGCCCACATTACACTCACAAGCCAGGGTAAGTCCTTACAAGGAAAGCATATTACAAACCAATCTTCTTCATGAGCATAGGTCCAAAATCCCTTTAAAACTGTAAAAACAATCTGTCATTATATTGAAAGTTTAACACATCATGATCAAGTGGGATTTTGTCCAGGAACATAGGTTAATTTACCATTTACCATTTACCATTTACCATTTACCATTTACCATAACATTCACAATGTTAACGGAATATATGGGAAGACCGTATCATCTCAACATATAAAGAAAACATGTTGGCAAAACTTAGTGACCTTTTATTTTATATATATAAATTATATATATACATATATAAATTTATAACATGTATATAATTTATTAAATATCTCCGCAAACATGGAATATAATGAAATTTCCTTATTATTTACAATTGGCATCTACAAAATGCATACCTATTATAATCAATAGTAAAAAACTTAAATGTCTTCTGATCAAGATTGAGAACATGGCATGAATATAACTCCAGTTCTATTCATCACTATATTGGTTTAATTAGCTGGAGCAACCAACAAGGCAGGAAACAAAAGGCATTTAGATTGGAAAAGAAGAAATAAATAATTTATTGGAAACAAATCATTTAATGGAAACAATATTGTGTCTTTACACATTATTAAGACCTAAAAAGATGTCACTAGAACTGATAATTTTTAATAAGGTCTCAGGATAAAAAGTCAACATAAAAAGAGTAAATAAAAATAAACAAGTAATTAAAAATAACAGTAACAGTAACAAAGAATTCAGAATAATCAGTCGAGAATATATTTAATAAATAAGGGCAAGATCTGTATACTGAAAATTGCAAACAGTGCTACAAACACTTGTCAACAGACAGAAATTAGTTCTTGACTAGAATTGTCCAGAGACAGCCCTCATTTCCTTAGCACATGGACATTTCCCTAGGACAACAGTTTCACCAGAATGTAGAAGAAAGAAGAACCAGAGAGAGATTGTGAGCAACACAAACCCAGAAGTAACATGCCATTACTTTTATCATTCTACTTGGTTGAAGAGAGTCATTGGGTGGAACCCACACTCAAGGGAATAGCTCATGTAAGTCCATGGATATTATGAGGTGGGAATCATTGGGGGCTGCCCATTTTTGCAGCTGCCCACAAGAGCAGCTAAAAGGCAAATCATTTCAATGCATGTTCCAAAATACTCAAAATGCTATATTCACTTATGATTTACAAAGAGAATTTTACTTTCTGAAAATCTGAAGTAGAAAGAAAAGTTTTTAATCCATTAAAGGCATATATACATGTAAGCCCATCTGCTATTTAATGGGGAAACTTTAAAAGCATTCTAAGTAAAAAACACAGCAAGTCTGGCTTCCATCATTATTTCTATTCCACATTTATGAAATATGCTGGGCAATATAATAAGTAAAATAAATCATAGCTATATGAATTGGAAAGGAAATTAAAAATGCTTTTAGTTTTTAGAATGTATGATTGTCTACATATCTTCAGACATTTTGCTTTATACTAAAAATATAACATGCATGTAAAATACTGTCGTGGACATTAGTATTAACAAATTAGAAAATATAAAAGGAAAAAAGAAAATTTCCACTCATGATGCAATAGCATATAAGTAAAGCTTCTAGGAGAAATAAAAGATATTGAAGGAATAAAAAAAGAATTGAGTGAATGAAGAGACATACAATGCTCATGGATGAGAGGATTCAATTGTTAAGATGCCAGTTTTTTCAATTATCCTATAAATTCAATGTGATTTCAATAAAAATCACATTTTAATGGACTTGAGTGTGCCATAAAATGTAAGTGGAAGACCAGAGTCAGTATGCAAGAAGACTACTGAAAAAGGACAATGTGAAATCATTCTTTCTAGCAAATACTATGACTAATTTAAAACTATGGTAATTAAGATAAATTAGTTGAGGAAGACAGGAATAGAGGTCAAAACATAGACTAACCGACCCTAGTATGGAAACCTTATGTTAAAGCAGAAGACATATTAAAAACTAGATCTGGGACATAAATAGTACCAAATATAAATGACTACAATACAGACTGTTTGTAACAGTGTTGAAATAATTTATTATTTATATAGGGAAAAGTAAAGTTAGCTCTTACCTCACAGATAATTCTAGGTATACTAAAGGTGTAATATCTAAAGTATAATTTTAGGGGTGCCTGGGTGGCTCAGTCAGTTAAGTGTCTGACTTCAACTTGGGGCATGATCTCACTTCTCCTGAGTTCAAGCCCCTCATCGGGCTCTGGGCTGACAGCTCAGAGCCTGGAGCCTTCTTCGGATTCTGTGCCTCTCTCTCTGTCCCTGTCTTGCTCATGTTCTCCCTCTCACTCTCAAAAATAAATAAATATTAAAAACAATTATTTTAAAAAACTAAGATTTTATTGTATTGTTTTTTAATTTTTTTAACTGTTCTTTTTTTTTTTTTGAGAGAGAGAGAGAAAGCATGAGTGTTTGAGGGTCAGAGGAAGAGGGAGACAACTTGCAACTTGCAGGATGAAGAGTAGGAAAAAGGGAGGAAGGAAAGGAGAGGAGGGGAGGAGTAAGGGAAAAGTATGTTCAGCAAAAGGAGAATGAATTTTGGTGAGTTTATCAGAATCACCTATCGAGCACCTATAATAAAGAGCACAGAGACCCAGGCTTATTGAAGTAGGATAGGACTTGGGCCTTTGTAATGTTTCCAAGTTCTCCAGGCGATTCTGATACCCACGTATGAGAACCCTGCATTAGAGGTATATGTATCAGCAGAGATAAATTTCCATACCTAATGTTAGGCAGGAGTAGCAAGCTGCAGAGTGCCCTATCAAGTATGATGTAATTTATTTAAACTTTTAAATCCTCCAACACAAGATGTTACATTAAGGGATATATAAATATGTATTAAATATTAAAACATGCATGGGAATAATAAACATAAATTCATGTTTGTGATTACCTTGGTAGAGGGTAACAGAATCACAGAGTTTTTCCAAGGGAGCTTCAACTGTGTCTCAAATATCTGATTTTTCCAAAGCAATAAAAAAGCAGTCAACAAAGTGTAATATTAAGATTCAGTGGAGCTAGAAACTGAATATCTGTATATTTAAAATATTTCACAAAATAATTTTAATGATATAAAACTACAAATATATTATGATCCCTGTTTTGTGAAGGCATATTTAACAGTTCAAATGATTATAGAAGAAATGGCATAGATATAGATTATCATTATCCACTGGTACATTTATTATTAAAAAATCTCCTTGAGCAGGGTCAAATAATTATGTGTGATTCTCATTATCCCCTTTCATTTTTATATTTTATCAGAAATGTGATTAACAAAGTAAGTTACAAACATATGACTAGACATTATATGCACAGTTTTCAGATTAGTTTAGGTGACCATAAACGACTTACTTTGCTACTTCCTGGTTTGTTGTATACAGTACAATGAACACAGATCATAGAATGTACTAGCAATTGTATTCATTCCTTAGAACTGAAGTATTTTATCACTAAGAGATTCTATGAATGCACACTGTCTTCAAATATGAAGGATTATAAAAATTCTGACCTTTGATAATTTGCCTTTGATTAGTATTCTTCTAAGCTGTGGGAACAGGAAAATTGAACAGTATATATTGACTTCCATCATTAGTTATACAGCACAGTGACTACTGTGCTTAGGGCTTAATTTGAAAGTAAGCAAAGGGCTTAATTTGAAAGTAAGTGAAACAGACAGAATGTGTCCTAACACTACCTCATCTGTCCAGGCTGTAGTGAAGTTGCCTAATGGATGTCACCACTCGTAGAAAAGATGACAGGAATGGTTGTAATTTAGCCTTTGCAGAGACCGTTGGAGTCATCTGGCTAGAGTGTGGTGTGCACACCTTATAAAATCAAAACAAAAACAAAAAGTCCTCATGAATTATCCAGTAAGGTCATTTTAGATGAGTTTTCGTAGGCTCATGTAAAAGATTGCTTTCTTTCAACTGTCAGTTTGATTTGAATTGAAGTTTCAATAATCGTCAGGGAGCTGTATAATCTGTTGCAATTTATACTGCTTTTAAGCCTTAAAAAAATCACTGTTGGTAAGCATAACAATCATATTATGGCAGCTCAATGAATAAAAACTGCAAACGTGATAGAATGGCAAAGGGATAGAGGAAGTCTAAGTTTTGTTGGGTTTGGCTCTAGGTTTGTTTGCTTGTTAATTTTGCAGATGTCAAGGTTTACTTATATAGGAGTAACTACAGACTTCTTGGCCAGGTTAGGTTCTGGACTTTTTTGACAGGAAAACTATAACCTAGTTAGAAGCAGGGGTAGAAGGGAAAGACAAAATTTGGGAAAATGAAGAAATAAAAATACTTAAAAATAACTGTACTCTACGTCTTTATCTCACCCCTCATCCACTTTTTAAATGGATCCCTGAAAGGTATGGGCAGCAGAAAAGATTTCCGATCTAGTCACAGAAAAATATTTCCAGTCAAATAACTTAAGAGGACTTCTGGAAAATTTGTTTGGGTAATACTGTTAGGCAATGAAGCACAGAACAAGATTAGATCTTTGAGAATTTACTAAGAAATTCGCTGAGACTGTTATATGATCTTGAATGAACTCCATGAAAAAAACCCCCAGAAATATATGTCTGAATAATATTTCTAAGATATTAGCACCAACAAAATTGTATGTAAGTTTTCATTTAATCTTCCAATTAAGGAGAAAAAACAGGCCACTCATTCTTATTAAATTCAAAGCAAAACTACCTACAGTTTATGGTGTTTTTCCAAAAACACTTACTAGGGTTAACTGGATCTGGGGGATGGAGTCTGAAGTTTTGTAGTTGAGTTGTGGTTGGGGGGTTATACATAAGAGAAGAGATAGAGTTAAAAAGACCAGAGAGTCCTGAAAGCCACACATGGATTAAGAACAGTTTGGAAATAAAGGAAGATGTCCTGGTTGATTTTTGCAAATGTCTTTACAGTTACATCTATATCCACATACAGTTCATAATTGGTGAAATGTTTACTCAATCTCTTCTACATGCCAGATAATTATAGCACTCTTGATACTTCTAACATAAAACATCTCAAAGAGTTTATACTTGGAAACCTTGGAAGATTTCTTGCTCTCTCTTCTGCTTTCCCATTGTTAATTTGGGAGACAGACAATCTAGATAATTTATTCATTAGTATGGTAAGAAAGGAAAAAAACTAAAGATTAATTTGTTTGATTAAAGAACTCACTCCTGTATGAATAGGCATCTATCTTCTCTTTCAATATTGTTGAATTTTTTCTAAGTTAAAAACGACATCTAAATTAATACTTATATTTCTTTATTTATCAGGGGAAAAGAAGTTTTTCAAAAACTGCAAATTACGTGTTTTGAAATCTCTTGGCCAAAGTCTCAGTTAGAAGGAGTTATAAAAAACCTCACAGGAACTCTGGATTTGGTAGGAGTGTAGGTGTGGAGTTCCAGTCAAACATCACTTGGAAATCTTCTGAAAATGCATCAGAAAAGGAGTCCCTCTTCCTACACTATCTGTCTTGTGTTATCTAATAAACCTAAATGTGTGTACTGAGAGTTGTGAATGCCTTTCATTGTTGACAAAGGAATCAGTTGTTTCTACTGAAAATTTTTAGGCTGAATTGCTTCACCTTTTGGTCAGTTTGAGTCACAGCTTCCTTTACTAGTGGTATTAGATTTACATAGCCCTTTTGAAATGCACATGTCATCTTCAAGTGTTTTGACACTAGTTAATAACATAGGGATACAGATCTGGGCTGAAGAAGGCTATGACACTAAATGGAGTTTTCACTGATGTTGAAACTATACCTAAGTCAATAGTTAACCACTTGGAGTGACGAGCTGACTCCCTGATGGACTCCCAGAATTAATCAGTTAATCTATAAGGAGCATGAAAACATTGGTTCTCAACACTGGCTGCATATTACAATCACCTGGGGAGCATTTTAAACTTCTGATATTGAACTCCACCACACATCATATAAATCAGCATGTTTGGGAGTGGACTCTATGCATCAGTGTATATCCAGGGTTTCTAATATGCCGTATGTTTTGAGAACCATTGGTATAGAACAGTAGTTCTAAACAGATGTTCTATGTATATTCTCCATCAACATCCTCTACTGTACTGATGCCATCCTAATACACTAAATCACAATTCGATGGTCCAGAGTGATATCACTAAGATGATAGAATAGGAACCCCCCAGACGCTCATACCCCATGGAGATACCAAATTTGAAAGATGGACCAATTATCTCTGTGGGAATTCCAGAGAACATTTAAGAGTTTGCAGTACTCATTGTCAGTACAAAGCCAAGAATTACTGCACTGAAGTGGGTAAAACACTTCACTGTATTTACTTGCCATAGTCCTTCCTCAAAGCATTTACCATAGCATAATCACAAGAAAACTCCCAAGTCCTGGCCACTCCCTTAGAAGTGAAGGAGAAGAGTGGAATATGCACATAAAATTAGCACTCTGAAGGGCTTCACAAGGGTCTGGTTTCTGTCTCTCCTGATTTGGGGCACTAATGGAAACTGACAAAGTTTGGATGCCTGGAGGCTACTGAAAACGAATTGAGTACAGTTTATTATAGAAGAATGAGAGAGACTACAATGTAGAAAGATATTGGGAGGAGTAAAGGATTATGAACTCCTGAAAAATAAATGGCAGAACAGTTTGGCTGGGAAATTACACACACGAGCTGAAGGAAGATGTATCCCTAAAAAAGGTTTGAAAGGTCCCTAGAATCTCTAGATAGGCTGACTGGTGAGGATTTTCCCTGATACAAAACCAGTTACTAAAGACTGGGATATATGGCTAACTTTCAACTACCCACGCTTCAATAAATGATAAGGCATACAAAGAAATAAGGAAATACAACCCAATCAAAAGAACAAAACAAATCTCTAGGAATTGACCCTAAAGATTCAGAGCTCTATGAATTCCTTGAGAAAGAATTCAAAATTAATCTCAAAGACGCTCAATGAGCTAAAGGAGAACACAGATCACTACCAAAATGAAGAAAGCTGTGCATAAACAAAATTAGAATATTAACAAGAATATAGGAACTATAAAGAAAAATAAAGATAAAATTTGGAGCTGCAGAATACAATAATTGAATTGAAAAACTCTCTGCAAGAGTTCAAATCAGACTTGATCAAGCAAACTAGCAAACTTGAAGAGTGGTCATTTGAAATTGAGGCAAATGAGCAAAAAGAATTATGAACACAGATAGGTGAAGAGAGTCAAAGGGATTTATAAGATAACCAGTAGGCCAATATATGCATTACAGGAGTCTCAGGAACAAAGACAGGAGATTGCAGAGAGCCCATTTGAAAAAAATAATGGCCCAAATATCCCAAATTTGTGGAAGGAAGTGGATATAGAATTTCAAAAACCTCAATGAACTCCAACTAGGAAAAGCCCAAAGACACTCACACTGGGATACATTATAACCAAATACCCAAAAGTCACAGAGAGAATCCTGAAAGCAGAAGGAAAAAAAAAAAAAGAGATTCATCACATGGAAAGAATTAAGAGGATAAGATTATCCATGAATTTCTTAGCAGAAACATTGGAGGCCATAAGGAGTGGGATGATATATTCAAAGAGCTATAAAATGAAAATAAAACCTTCCAACCCAGAATATTATATCTGACAAAGCTATCCTTCAAAAATGGTGAAGAAATTAAGATATTCTTACATAAACAGAAGGTAAGGGAGTCCATTACCAATAGATCAGTGCTACAAGAAATGATGAAGGGAGTCCTTCAAGCTGAAACCAAAGTATGCTAAATTGCAACAATACTACAGACCTATCAGACCTAACAGACATATGTAAAACATTATGCCCTACAACACGATATACAATCTTCTCAAGTGCATACGGGAAATAGGAGAAGATTGAAAACAAAGTTATTTTTTTCTTACTAAAGTGGAATAAAACTAGAAATCAATAGCCAAAGGAAAACTGGAAAATTCATAAATACGTGAGAGTTGAACAACACACTCTTAAACAACCAATGGGTCAAAGAAGCACACACAAGGGAAATTAGAAAATATATTAAGACAGAAGAAAACAGAAACACAACCTACCAAAAATTACAGGAGGTAGTAAAACAGTACTAAGAGGGAAAATTATGCGAATAAACACTTACATTTTTTCAAAATTTAAGAAACAAAGTCTTCAAATAGTCAACCTAAATTTACGCAAGGAATTTGAAAAACTAAATCCAAAGTGAGAAAAGTAAAAAAAAATAATAATAATGAAGATTAGAGCAGAAATAGAGAATAATACGGAACAGTAGAAAAAATCAACAAAACTAAGAATTGGTTTTGTGAAAAGATCGACAAAATTGATGAACCCTTAATTAGATTAAGAAAAAAAAAACAACTAAAATCAGAGATAAAAGAGAGACATTACAAATGATGCCACAGAAATCAAAAGGATAACAAGAGACAAAATAAATGGGATGCTAGGTGAAATGGACAAATTTCTAGGAACCTAAAATTTGCCAAGATTTAAATTTTTTAAAAAAGTTAAAAAATCTAAACAAACATACAATTTCTAAGGAGTTTGAAACAATAATCAAAAACTTCAACAACAACAACAAAAAAGCACAACTGGCTTCACTGGATAATTCTAACACACTTTTAAAAAAATAACACCATTAATTCTCAAATGCTTCTAAAATCTGAAGAGAAGGGTATACTTCCAAACTCATTTTATGAGACCAGCATTGCTCTAATACCGAAGCCAGACAAAAGAAAACTAGGGACCAATATCCCTGATGAATATTGATGCAAAAATCATCAACAAAATACTAGCAAGACAAGTTCAACAGCACATTAAAATACTTATACACCATGCCCAAATGGGATTTATTCCTGGGAAGCAAGGATGGTTCAATACGCAAAATCAATCAATGTAATATACCACATAAACTGAATAAAAAAGAAAAACTACTTGATCATTTCAATTGTTGTAGAAAAAGTATTTGAAAAATAATTGAACACCCTTTCATGGAAACAGAAACAAAAACACTTAACACGTTTGGAATAGAAGGGAACAACCACAACATAATAAAAGCCACAAAGGAAAAGCCCGTAGCTAACATCATACTCAAATAGGGAGAGAATAAAAGCTTTTACTCTAAGATCAAGAACACGAGTACCCACTCTCATCACCTTACTCAACATACTACTGGAAGTGCTAGCCAGAGACATTAGGAAAGTAAGAAAGGCTTCCAGATTTGGAAAGGAAGAAGTAAAATTATTTCTGTTGACAATTGACATGATTTTTTATCTAAAAACCTGGTGTAAAGATAGATAGATAGATAGATAGATAGATAGATAGATAGATAGACAGACAGATGAAAGAAAGAAAGAAAGAAAGGAAGGAAGGAAGGAAGGAAGGAAGGAAGGAAGGAAGGAAGGAAGGAAGGAAGGAAGGAACAAAGAATCCAACCTGGTGGTTAGGCTTTGCAAATTACACTATTAACAAACTTTCCAGAGTGGGGGTTGGTCAAGATGGTGACACAGGAGGCCCCTGAACTTTCTTCCTTCCACAGACACTTTGAATGTATAGCTAAACATGGAGAAATTATCTCTGAAAGAAAACCAGAAATTAACTGAGTGACTCCTATACATGGGGCAAATGAGAAATACCTATCATGGAACTGGCAAGAAAGAATGAAACACTCTGACCATGTACCTTACCCCCAGCATTGCACCTTACAATCAGGAAGGGACTTTCCACTGCCAGCTACTCCTTGAGGAGTGAGGAGTTTGAATCTTATATTTAGTGCCCTTTTACGACTACTAACCCAGGGATGGGACCCCAAAACACTTAGCTCTTAAGACCAATGAGTCTTGTATCAAGGAGAACCACAGACCACAACTAAGGAGTAGTTGTTAATAGGCACACGAGTACTCACCAAGAGAGAGAGCAGGCAAAATTGTCCATCTCCCAGTTTTTCCCTGACTAGTGTATACTACATACTTTAAAAACTGCTGCCTGTGGGTCAGGCTTCTAATTTAGCATGCATCTAGGTGTTGGCTACGATCCTTCCCAGAGTCTGGGAAAACAAGCAGACAATTCCCCTGCCATCTCCCATGGCCTGTTCCAAGTTACCAAAATCTCCCTATAAGGAGCTTGTATAAATGTCTGCATCCTGGCTCTTGGCAGCTGCCTGAGGGACAAGTCCCCAGAATACCTGGTTCTGATAGCTAGTAGGACTTCCATCTACAAGTTCTACAAGTCTATAGTCTACAAAGCAACAGTTCTTCATCAGCTATCCCCACAGGACTCAGAGCAGAGGAAGCAGGCAAGACCACTTGTGTTCCAGTTTTTCCCTGAAAGAGGTCTATATGCATACTTTAAAATCAGTCACCTGAAGGTCAAGCTTCTAATTTATCACAAATCTAGGGGCTCTCTATCATTTTCCAAGGAGATTAGGGAAGCTGTAAGACACCTGTCCAACTCTCCAGCTTGCTCCAAGTTGCCAGTGTCTCCCTGGAAAAAGCACCTCATAGTTGTGACTGCTGCTTGAGTGAGGGACAGGACCCTGGCTGTCTGGTTCTTATAGCGGATGGGGGCTTACACTAACACATCATTTAGGACTGTAACAAACAAAGCAGCCACTTCTAATGGGTACAAGAACATCTCCTCGTAGCTATACACCCAGGTCCAGCACAGACAGTGTGGGCAAAACTCCCATCTCCCATTTTCTATGCGGAAGATGCTTAACTCAACGCTTTCCCAGTTGCTGCCTGAGGATCACTTCAAATCAGCCTGTATCTAGGCACTGAACAAGATCCTCCCCACCGGCACGCTGACAAGTTTTGGCATACCTGCAACTGCTGTGAGCCACTAAGAACAAAGAAGGTATCTTGAACAGCAACAAAGGTTGCAAAGACATCCAGGAGCTCAGGGTGTGCTGACTGACAAGGCTCATCTCCCATAGGAGACCATTCTGTCAAGAGCTGGAGCGGTGGCTGCTCCAACTAAAGCACAGAAACCACCACAGAGAATCAAAGAAAATGAAGAAACAGAGGAATGTATTTCAAACACAAGAACCCAAGATAAACCTCCAGAAACTGATCTTAATTGAACAGACATAGGTGGTTAACCTGAAAGAGAGTTAAAAATACTGGCAATAAATATGGGTGTGAAATTTCATGGGAGAGCCAGGAGCCAGGAAAAAGGTCACATGTTAGTTGTGATGGCTAAATGTATGTATCAACTTGACTGGACCATGAGTGCCAAGATATTTGGCTAAATACTGGTTAAACATTACTTCCAGGTGTAACTGTGAGGACGTTTCTGGATGAGATTAACACTGGAATAGGTAGATTTAGTGAAGGAGATTGTCCTCCCCAAGGTAGGTGAACAGCATTTATTGAAAGGCTGAATAGAACGAAAGCCTCGATAAAAAATAATTTTTTCTCTTTGCCTGTCTTTGAGCTGAGACATCAGTCTTCTTCTGCCTGTGGACTCAGATTCAAGCTTGGACTTGTAGTCAGACTGAACCCTATAATATGAGCTCCCCTAATTCTGAGTCCTAAATATTTAGATTAGAACTATATCCTTAGTTCTCCTAAATTTCCAGCTCGCTGACTATAGTTCTTGGATTTCTCCATCTCCATAAAAATTGCATGAGTCAATTCTTTTTTATTAAAAAAATTATTTTTGAGAGAGAGAGAGAGAGTGAATGAGTGGGAAAGGGCAGGAGAAAGAGAGGGAGACACAGAATCCAAAGCAGGCTCTGAGCTGTCAGTCCAGAGCCTGAAGCAAGGGCTTGAACCTATGGACCACGAGATCATGACCTGATCCAAAGTCGGACTCCTAACTGACTGAGCTACCCAGGCACCCCAACATGAACCAATTCTTTATAGTAAATATATTTATAAACTAAAAATTGTATATACATACAGAGTTTTTGTTCTTATTTTCTGTTTCTCTGGAGAATGCACACTAAAATATAGACAATTCTAAGGTGGATGTGGACCTAGGTCTAATATAATAGCCAAAATTAATTCAATTCAAGCAAGGGGGAAAAACAGCCAAACTTAAGCAAAAGTAATTTATCAGTTCTTGTAACTGAGGTGTCCAAAGGCAGGTCTTTCTTCGGGTATAGCTGAGTCCAGTAATTCAAATTTATCAAGTCTCCCCCACCTTTCTTTCCTCTCTTTTTCTCTCCTCCTCCTCCTTGTCTCTCAGATCGATTGGTATTTATCACCTATCTACCCAACTATCCAATTTAATCTAATCAAACAAGGATAAGAACACTGTCCTCAATAAAGGCAACAGAACAAAGGCAAGAACAGTGGTCCCTGAGAGTTCTGAGGCTACCTTTCAGTTTGTCATGCAAAAGAAGAGTCATCATTTCTCTGTCCAAATTTCCAGGTATCAAATTGCAGGAAAGGCTATCTGTCCTATTTTAGAGCACTTTAACACCGATCATTGTATTCAAGTAAATTAGGTCATGGATTAGGTGGGTTAAACTCTTGTTGAAAGGGGATAGGAGGCTTTACTACTACCTCTACCAGAACCATTTTTAATAGGGAAGGACGTTTCTCCCAAAGCAAGTTTGCTGGAAAATAAATCATAACCACTCCTGCCTCTTCTGCCTTTGGTCCTGGGACCTAGTCCATTTTGTCTTATTAGGGGAATCTGTTTTCTCACTAGTGTTACAAAATGAAATGTGTTTGAAGGTCCAAGGAAACACAGAAAGGTATCTCTGTCCCCAACAGAGGTGAAATGATGATCATTTGAAAAACTAAGCTGGGGGTAATGTATCAAACTTGTGATATATAAAGATTTGCCAACATCGTTCAAAACATTATGCATTTGGGGTGTGTGAAAATTACTCAGATTACACAGACATTTCTCTTCTTTCCTCTTGCCTTCACTGACATGGCCCTGAACAATCTTTTTTACTTTCTAATTGATAATCTGCACAACTTTTTTTT
The DNA here is from genome assembly GCF_027475565.1 of Acinonyx jubatus. Classification (NCBI taxonomy): domain Eukaryota; kingdom Metazoa; phylum Chordata; class Mammalia; order Carnivora; family Felidae; genus Acinonyx; species Acinonyx jubatus. The sequence continues at coordinate 22,982,507 of NC_069396.1, read as the reverse complement.
CTGAAGACCCTCATGTCAACATTTAGGCAAGTGAAATGCCAGTGCCATTGCAAATGGGGGAATAAATGTGTAACTTGAACATTTTTATAATAATTACATTAGACAAAAACCACATTCCAGGGAGTTTTTAATGGTTGTAATAGAGGCCCAGAGACTCAGGGGAGCAGAAGGCTATAGGCCAAAGAATTTCAACCACCCGAGAAGAAAACTAATGGCCCATTAAAGCACACCCTGGAGTGCTTTATTGCTGTCATTGGAATTAGAATATATATCTTTGTTTTAAAATAGAATGCTGCTTTGATGACATTTTAACATGTTGCCTTCCTTTTCTCCACTATCAGTACCTTCAAAAGTCAAGCAGGAATTAAAATACAACCGAAGCAAATTAAAACTTTGATTCCAAAGAGAAACTAGAGGCATTATGACAACAAAGTTATTTTATAGGGCTATTATGCTATAACACAATTATTTTACAAAGGAATTTGGATAGAAGTATTTGGATTGTGGATATAAATAGGAGGTTAATGCAATCCTAAGAATGTGATGCCTAGAATAACTTTCCATTGCTTGACTTCAGTTTTTTAAATTAACATATTCAAGTATCTCTCAATTCTTTTTCATTAGGAAGGTTTTAGCATTTAAATTGATCCATAAAACTTGTATGTTGGTAACATAAGTGTGAAAATTGCAAAACTGGTAACATTTCTTAAAGGAAATTTTGTTTGGGTTCATGAGAAATCAATCCTTCCTTGAATATATAACCCCTGGAAAACAGTGGTCTGTCCCTCTGCATCCCGTAGGTGTAGGATCCTGCTAAGTCAAATGAGTTTTACCAATGCCCTTGCATGGTAGTTCACATGCATTTTTCATGAAAGCCTAATAACAAGATCTCATCATCAACTCATATGTAATCAATGTTGAATGAAGGCCCAGAAAGCCCAGAGGATCATAAAAATGACTCCTGAAAAAGACCCTTTAAAAACAAGGCTAGGCAGGATATTGAGACATGGTAATTCTGGATTCTGAGTTTGTAGGTCATTATACGATTTTCTATTTAACTCTATGAAGAAAGCACTGCATAGTCAGTGGCCAGTTGTAGAAATACATTATCCCAGAGAAATGTCTCAAAATATAACCAAAAACAATAAATATAGCTAAGAATTAAACCCTTAATAATATGCATATTAATTAGCCGATCTTAATAGAAAGAATAATAGGTGAGGATTAAATGGGAATTTGTATATGAGAGGAGATGATTCTCACATTTAAGTATCAATGTGTTAACATTCACACCCTCCACTGGTTCTTATTACACAATGTAGGGGTGCGCGCACACGTGTGTGCATGTATATGTGTGTGTGCATCTTTAAATCATTAAATTAAAAGCAAGGTAAAATCTCTAATGCGAGGTCACTCTCATATGTGCACATAGACCCAAGTATGAATCATTGTCAAGATCTGCTTGCTTTCAGCTCAAACATATATACCCCTAAGAAAAGTGCCCCTATGAGCTATGTCTGTTGACCAACTATATTATCCAGACATCTATGTATGTATGTAATATAGTCTTGGTCAAATAATTTTCTATTATAATACTCAAGCAGAGAATTTCCCAGTCATAAATAATAGTCGGAAAAAGGGTGGGGGGCGGGGGGAAGGAAGATCACTCAACTGCTTAGTGGAAACAGTTGAACATTTTCCTACTATATACTCTTCAAAGCACCAAGCCCTAAATTAGGCTATGCTCCTAAATTATATATTTCCTGGAATATTTTGTTGAAAGAAATTCTTAATTTATTCATATATGGTCCTCCAGAAGACAAAAGAAATTCCGTTTGTGCTGTAAATCCAAGATATAGATGGAGTGGCTTAGAAGACTATGGAAAGGTGAAATTGATAGTACAAAAAAATTGGGAAAAAAAATCCTGCAACTATAGTTAATATAAAAACATTAGTGATTGACAGCTTCAAGTAACCTTTCCTGATCTTTGAACAGTAGCAAATACCACTGTTTTCCTTAGGCAAAGGTTGGTCCTCTTAGAACACTTAGAAAGTTATATTTTTTAATTTACATGTAATTAATATATTTAAATTGTATGTATAATTTACATATGGTCAAGAGTGAAAGAGTCAAATAAAGATGAATGGCCATTAAAAAAGAGAATTTTAGAGAAGCAGTGCATAACATTTTCAATCTCTATATTAATCACATTCAGATTTCCAATTAGACATTTCTAACTACACTGGAAGCTAATTTTGCTAAAAAAATGAATTTTACTTCAACTCGAGAAAAAACAGAGAAAAAAGCCTTTTATTCATTTTATTAGATGCTTGTAAGTCTGAATATTTTTTTCTTTGACAATAATCTGAAGTTTATGCAAATAAATTAGTGAGCAAAGGAAAATTTGGTAAGCTTGTAATACAGATATATTACTAAAATAAACATGGTTTATGTAGCTCTCAGTTGATAATTAATCTTTTAGTAGGTATAAATAATGGAATTTGTTTGGTGTAAAAGTGGCGACTAAACCCATTTGTTATTTCTATTTATTTCAAATGACTTACAAGAATGCAATTAATTGTGGGCTCTCAAATGTAGTCCCTTATAATTGGCAATGTGACATTATTAACTGTCCTCAGATGCAGGAGAGACTGGTTGTTCTTTAATATCAATTTCCTAATTTTTAGGATATAAACAACAGCATAATAAGATATTTCCTTTGTTAATAAATTTTGATAATACCCTTTTACTCTTCAAGGTAGAATCTGAGCAAAAAACAGGAAAGTAGATAAGACCAGTTGTAGGATGAACATACGAAAACTAAAATGATATTCCAGAATCCAGTTCCATGGTCATCAAGGCAAAGTCAGGAATGGAAACAGGTCTAAGATCAGGTGCCCTTAGATATGTGATTGGGGTTCACGTGTAAAACACTTTGAAGAGTAATTCAGGACTGATGAATTGGGAACAGTATTGAAATTGGAAGCCAAGGACACTATTGCTATTTTAGGATCTATCATCCATGTACCGCATAATGTAAAGTCTCCCTTTGTGACACAAGTTTGGCTCTCTTAGCAATATTTTCAGAGTTCCCATCATATAAGAAGTTGCCTTTAAAAATATGGATTTTTAAAAAAATTTCTGATGCTTATTAATTTTTGCCAGAGAGAGAGAGAGAGAGAGAAGAGAGAGAGCATGAGAGGGGGAGGGGCAGAGAGAGGGAGACACAAGATCCAAAGCAGATTCCAGGCTCTGAGCTGTCAGCACAGAGCCCAATGTGGGGTTTCAACGCATGAGTTGTGATATCATGATCTGAGCCAAAGTTGGACGCTCAACCGACTGAGCCACCCAGGCACTCCAAAAATATCAATTTTTCTATCTCTAGGAAGTTGCCTTCAAATATGCCAAGTTTAGACTTGAGAAAGGCAAAAACACAGCAACTTCTAAAAAGCTGGTACCCATAATTAGTCATCTGTGACTTTACAGGTCTTTGAAATACATTTCTTTTATCATATTCTTTTATTTTTCATGTTTCAATGAGGTTGGTTATATGTTCATCTTCCCTCTTTTCTAAATCCCTTTAATAAAGTATAAAGGGTAAGATCCCAGAACAGAGCTTGAGTCTGAAACCTCCCTCCACTCTTTATGACAACTATATGGTTATGAGCCAATTTCTTAACATGAGTCTTTCAGAATCTTCACATGAGAACTGGGATCATAATAGTACAAACCCCATAGGACATCTACGGTGTCAGAAAGTAAGAAAGTGCTCACAAACAAAACAATATCAAAACCACAATGATGGGGGTATGTCTAAGGACACAAGAGTGAAGTGAAAGAACTCCCAAAGGGCAAAGCTAGAACATTTTAAACAACAAAATAAAGTAGATTATATCCCCAAGTATAAAATAAATGTACATGAGTCCATACCGATATAAACTAATGCTCAAACTTAACATCAATAGCATCACCCATAAGTCACATTGATAGTATGTACCCTTGACCTTATGTGATGAGAATAATAATTTATCTCTTTTCCCCTCTAATAAACCATAACCCCAGTTTCATCGTGAGAAAAAAATCAGACAAATCCCAGTAGAGGGACAATGTACAAAATACCTGACCAGTATGCCTCAAACTGTCAAGCTTATCATAAACAATAGAAGTATGAGAAACTGTCACAGCCAAGAGAAGCCTAAGGACACATGACAACTAATAGAATATGGTGTCCTGGATGGAATCCTGAGAGAGAAAAAAAGACATTAGGGGAAAACAAAGGAAATTTGAAAAATATGAACCTTAGTTATACTGATGTAACAATATTGGTTCACTGTACCAAATTTAAAACACATTAATATAAAATAATAATAGGGAAAACTGGGTGTCAGTTCTATGGAACTCTTTATACTATCTTTGCTATTTTTATGTAAATGTAATCAGTTCTAAAAATTAAATTTTGTTTAAAAAAAAGTCTAGTGCCCTGAGGCACCTGAGTGGCTCAGTCAGTCAAGTGTCTGACTCTTGGTTTTGGCTCAGGTCATGATTTCATGGCTTTGTGGATTGGAACCCTGCATCAGGCTCTGTGCTGGCAGTATGGAGCCCGCTTGGGATTCTCTCTCTCAACCTCTCTCTCTGTCCTTCCCTCACTTGTGCTCTTTCAAAATAAATGAATAAACTTAAAAATAAAAATAAAAAACGTCCAGTGTCCCGTACTTACTGATCACTGTGTCTAATACAGTGCCTAATACTTCAATCACTGTGTCTCTATTCAGAAATCTGACTGAAGCATTCTGGGTTATGGTACAATCTATTTTCAATCAAAGTCATAATTTTGTGGACACATAGGCATGTGGATCTTGGTTTTGTGGGATCTGAGGCTTATGCCTTTGGAGGATTTGCTTTGAAGAGAAGAATGCAAAGTTAATACACATTTGAATATGAGTATGCGCATAAGTTCAGGTCCAACTTAATGTCTTAATAAGGCCATACAAGTGAATGGTCCTGAAGTTTCAACTTCATTCATATACCTCTGCAGGTAAAACTGATCTAACGGAGATCTATACAAAAGCATGAGAGTAAAAAGATTATTATTAGAGAAAATGATTGGTGTCTATTTTTTGTTGGTCTCCCTCTATTCACACATACGTATGGTTAGACACACCTAATTGTTTTCATTATAAATTAATGTAGACAATGATTGACTGCCTACCTCCTGATATTTAGCACATATTCGCTGTCTTATCACCTGACTTGGCACAATCAGAATTTCTCCTTAAATCCATGAGACCATGGAATTCAAACACAGTAGAAGGATTGGTTTTTGATAAAATTTTGATGAAAATCTTCCATTCAAAGAAAGAAGGGGAGGCAATGAGTGCAGGTACAGGTGAAGACATTTTAGTTCCTACAGGATGCCAAAAAGAGGGAATTTCTGTTGGTTTCTATTTTCTCCTATCACGATTCAGGCCATTAGCTGAGAGTAAGGAAGACAAGACTGGTATAGGAGTTTTGAGGAGAGATGAGGGGGTATGAAGAAGTGATTTTGGATTGGGAAGAAAAAAATAAGAAGGTTGGACTGCTGAGCAATACGATAGTCATTTGGCAATTGTGATCACAAATCGAAAGTAAGATTACTTAGCACAATTTTGTGCTTTTCTGCAGCAGAGCTCACCTGCTTAACGCAGTCACCAAGTTTCTCCTTGGCAGGGATATTTACCAGCTAAACATAGTAGAGGGAGAGGGAAACAAAGGGTCCTGAATCTATGTGAAGATGTGTATAGAATAACAGGTCTTATTGAACTATGTGCAAGTCCACAACACACCATCTTTTCTAAAGCTTTAGAAAAGTTAAAAGTTTTCTTCTCCCTAAAATAATTATTTCTTTGGGAAAGTCATGAGTGAAGGTATAATGTCGCAGTCTTTTTGCTTCTTTTTCTATATTCCCAAGGAGATCTGTGTTTCCTTCTATCACTCTATCATTTAAAATAATAATTCATTGTTGGAGTGCTTGGGTGACTCAGTCAGTTAAGCGTCCGACTTCAGCTCGGATCGCGATCTCGTTGTTCTTGAGTTCGAGTCCCACACTGGGCTCTCTGCTGTCAGCACAGAGCCCACTTCGGATCCTTTGTCCCGCTCTCCCTCTGACCCTTCCCCACTCACACTCGTGCTCTCTCTCTCAAAAGTAAACACTAAATCAGGCTCTGTGCTGACAGCTCGGAGCCTGGAGCCTGCTTCAGATTCTGTGTCTCCTTCTCTCTGACCCGTCCCCTGCTCATGCTCTGTGTGTGTGTGTCTCTCTCTCAAAAACAAACATTAAATTTTTTTTAAAATAAACACTAAAAAAATCTTAAAAAAATTAGTTTTAAATATCACATATATACTCTAATAATTATTTCATATTATAATTATTACTAAAATGAAATACCTATTATCATTCACTGTGTACATGTCTACTTTCTGTATTTATTTTTAATCTATTTACACCCACCCTCTTAATAATATAAAATCCATTTGCACAAATACTTTGTCTTGTCCAACAAGACAGTGTTTGCCTCATAGAGTTGTCAGATTTCTTTGTAAATATTAATAAATTAATATATGAGTATGTGAATGAGTGTGTGTAGGGTATGAGTTTCTATCTTATTATTTGTCAATTCCTGAGAGTTAGCACAGTATCTGTTATTTTATAGACTTACAATGAATCCTTGCTCAAAAAACAAAATGAATTTATGAATCCTGTACTATATGTAAAGCTTGGTATTGAAGATATACATCTGTTTACTCATGGAGCTTTTCTTATGTGTACCCACAATGAATTTCTTTGCTAGTAGTAATCCATTCAAAGTAGTCATACAGGGTTGACTCTCTTGATATAGTAGACTATTGTAGCTTTTGAAAAGGCATTATAGAATTCTTAAAAATTTTCCATGCTCTCAATTATAATACTTTGGCATATTAAGGGTTTAAACATGAATATCCACATACTAAATGTAATATTTCTCTTTAGGAAGCCTTATTCTTGGTTTGCTAAAAACCCCTAGTGAGGTCAATTATACCATTTCCTTTATTTTGACAGTAAAATTATTGAAACAAATACTCTTTCAGAATAGCAAAAGTATAATACAAATTTCAGTTATCATCTTAGTCATTAACTTGATCACGTAGGCATGTCTTACAAGCTGTGTTTAGAATAAGATAAGAATGGATGACATTGTAGAGAGATTAGAAATATTTACAAACTAAATCTCTACTGAATGACCAACTTCCATCACACCTGGCAAGGCTGCATCAATAAAAGTTACTTTAGATTTGATATGTAATTTTTCATCAGCCTTTTTTTCTTGAGGGGTGGCAGTAATAGAGGATTGTATCTCGATAAGAATAATCTGTAGTGGGAATGATCTTCACATTACCTAGAATTGACCTCAAGGATAATTGTTTTAATTACGCCAGAAAGTACGTTTCTACTGTTCTCAATTATCCCAGAAAGTACATTTCTACTGTTGGCCATAACCACTCTTGCAGACATGAAAATGCCTTTACTGGTAAGCTCCAATATTGTGAGTACCTTACAGGGAGTACAGAAAACCTCTAAAAGCCTGATGAGAAACCTTGACAGTGAACATTTAATGGTGATGTGTGCTTAATAAGGAAGAATTCTCCTGCAAATTGGACTCTGGTATCTTCAATCAATCAATGGAGACCACATTTGTATCTTGAGATCTGAGATGGCACATATTCTCCATACTGATGGACATTATTGGTGGAGAGATAAATAACTGCTGTGCAGATTCTATGAACCTGATAATCAACTAAAGAGTTAAGATTCTACTTTTTACAAAAATTTAGGGATTCATTTGTTATATTTATCAGACATACATATTTTTGAGAAATTATATTATTCCCCCTCTTGTTTATTTCCTTTATATTTTCTATCCGTTTTTTTCTTCTTCTCAATCTCTATAGTCAATAGATCTGACTTTGGACAGCTGCTCCATCAATTACCAAATTTGTGACCTTGAGGGAGTTATTTAATCTTCTTGAAACTTAGTTTCCTTTTTTTTAATACTGGACTTTGCAACTGAATTTGATAATTTATCAAAACCAACTAGTGCCCAAGACCTATTAGCTGCCTTTCCCATCTCTTCCCTACCCTGATGCCTCTTTTGTCCTTGCACATTTGACACAAGCACATGCATGTGTGTATGTGTGTGTGTGTGTGTGGCGGGGGGTGGAATATCTACACAAGGTAGCTTCTGTTTATTGAGGGCTAATGATAGTTCAGGCATCCTGCTAATGTTTTTACATGGATGATCTTACAGGATTATGATAATTAAACAACTTTATGGCTGAACAATTTTAGTTTCAGATACATCATGAAAACTACCCCAGGTCAGGGATGGAGTCAGTCTCTGAGTTTTAACTGGAAATACTATACTTACCTGACCCTAATACTTATGCTGGTAATTCCTACACAATACCAACCTTATACTTCTCACGGTATTAGCTAGCTGAATTGAAAGCTTATAAACCACAGTTCAATTGAATGCTACACCTTTTACATAATGTACCTGGTTTTAGCCTAATAGCTATATTTATCAGTTTTAAAGATGAACCAAGTACAGATAAACAAAGTTGTTAATTTTTCCAAGTTCACAAAACACGCAAGGAATTTTGGGTAAAGCACTGAGCTCATCAGTGGGAGAAACTGTGGTCTGTTTCCTAATGGAAAAAATGGACATACATAACAATGAATAATTTGAGTGAGTGATTTCATTGTGCATAGAAAATAAGTTTTCTTTAGGTTTTAATTCTACCTGGGTATAAGCTCTTAACCTCTTCCAAGCTTCACTTGGCAGATGAGAAAAATAATGTATACCTTATAGGGACATCAGGAAAATTCAATGAGCTAGCATGTAGGAAAACAGAAAGCCATTATAAAAACACAGTGGATTGTTGTCACTGAAACACAAGTACACAAGCATTTTGTGGGAGTACAAAGGTGTTGCCAATCGAGTTCCCCTAGAGGCAGCCTACACAATGGAGATAAGCACTCAACATATTTACTCAAGGGGGATTTGAGAATTTACACCTGTGGAAGTGCAAGAGCAGACACAGGATCAGGCAGAAGTCCCTGAGCTGCAATGCATCCCCAGTGTAGACCAAGCCCATATGAAACCCTGGAGCTGCAACGCTCTTTCAGAGTTGGGGTGAAGGGGACAGTTTTTATATTTCCATGTTGACCTGTCTTTTGATTCAGGCTGCCTCTGAAACGAAGCATGAATTTGGACAAGAAATTTTTTAAACTAACACAGTCCCTCAGTGAGTGCTGAAAGCTGACAGACATCTTAACCTGGTGCTCCTATAAGATGGGAGAATAATTCTCAATTCTAGACTGGAGACCTGTGCATCAGCGAAGGGAAGGTGTTTCAGTGTTGTGGTTAGGGGAGAGTTATTGGAAAAGCCTACCCAGAAGAGGGGATATTTGGATTTTTTCTTAGACTTGATAAACTCTGAAACTTCTATTTACACACATGCGCACACAGAATGAACACCCTGAAAAGGAGACATTTTATATATTTGATCTCATACTGCTTAATACAGAAGAGAGGACTCAGAGATGAAGTGTTACATTTGGCTACTTTTTCTCTCTTGAAGAGGTAATTTCACCTGATAGGATGATAGCCTTTTATGATAGATCTGTATTGTTTCTCTGACACCATTTAGACTTTGCAAGAGTGAGGTGTATTCTGAAAGAAGTGTCCATTAGCTCATGGACACACGCAGAGGTCATTGATAAATACCAAATAGGACCATTTTTAGAAAGGTTTGAACAACAGTCTACGTTTTTATTCAAGGGCAACTGCACAAATTTGTTCTGGTGTTGACTTAACTACTTCTTGATGTCTTATTTTTCTTCCAAATGATCCTGTAACAGACGATATAAAAGTCCTGTCAACTTGTGGTTTGCAGAAGATAAGCGTCCAAAAACACTTTCTAATGCAAGTTCTCCTCACAAACTTATCTTTACAAACAGTTGGGCTGCATGAGCATTACAACCTCCCGCTTTATGTGAAATTCAATTCCAAAGGAGGCATCCATTCAACCTAACTTATCAATGGCATTCTATACTAGCTTACAACTTTTCTATTTTTCACTGACCTGCCTATTTTATAAGCACATAGGTGATAATGTGGAATTTCTTCATTTACTTTAGGTTAGCCAACCATCATTTCATAGATCATTTCATAGATCAATGCAAAGGAGAAACAGCTTCACATCATCAAAACACCAACACTTAACTGCTGTTAGACCCTAATTGTTCCTAACTGGCACGAAGATATCTTGTTTGAATAATGAGAAATGTCCAGTCACATAAGAAGACCTGGGACACAGACCTGACAGAGGGGAGAGAAAATACATTTAGGAAGAAGCCCAAAGAATTAAACCCTTATTTGAGCAGGAAAAGACCAATTTATATAAAGGACAGTCTTAACTCCTAGATGTTGGAATAAATAATATCAACTCAATTATACTCACAGATTGGTATTCTGTGGTTCCCTCTATGCTGGGGGATTTTTTACCTTTCTCTAGTTTATCCAAAAGCCTGTAAGACATACTATTCCAAGATTACAAATATCAGCTAATATGTTTGACCACTAGCATATGAAGCACACAGCACACAGAATGGCATTTCAAATCTTTTGCATTTGACAATGGAGAGCTGAGAAAACTCAGAGACAGAGTTGTTTAGTAACTTTTCTAAAGCCCCTGGTTAGGACATGATGAGCTTTAAAGTCAAATACATGTAAGGGTGGATCTCAGCTCTGCATTTTCTCTCTGTGTGCATACACTGTTCCTTTTGGCTAATCTGTTTCTAATTTGTGTTCTGATTACTTTCAGTGACATTTTTTTGTCACTGTCAATGCCAGACACAGAAGCTATGCCTCCCATGCAATTTGAAGGCTCCACTGCAGCTGAGACCCATCAATGTTGTCACAACAGCTGATGCCTGGAGTCACAGACAGTGGTGTTAGTAAGACTGCCACTAGTTAATTCCCTGAAGAAGTCACTAGCTCTTCCAATAAAGACATAGTCTGCTTTTGCTGCTCACTGTCATTAAAAATATACTTTATAATTGTTTTTTGAACTTTGGTTCTAAGAAACTAAGAGTGAGGTTGCAGGACAAGAAGATACAGACAAAAGGAATGGTAGTTTTTGTATGTCGTACTCCTCACCAAGATATCAATCTGGAACCAAGTTGGACGCGAAAGAAGGGGAGCTCAGATGAGCCAAGGAATTCTCAATTTGTCCTCCAGATACTGTCTCTCACAGCCTGTTCCAACAATCATCTCCACCTCAAATGAATGTCCTTGAGTTTTCAACAATGTAGCCTGTAGCAGTGGCCAAATAGGAGGTGGATACACTCACTAATAGGCAGCCAACTGGACTAGCTAATACCCTCTTATTTTTACAACCAAGACTTCCGTCAGGGCACAGCTAAAGAATGTGTCAATTTACTGCTGTGGATCAAACCCTATAAAACTTTATCATTAGGTCTGTGAAATACCAAATGAAGTAGTTCAGCTATTCCTTATAATCCCTGCACTCTTCAGACCAACTGTGTATTTATGACTCAACTGTCAAATATAACCTTTTTTTCTAATGGCACTGTTACCCTCTTGACTAAAAAGGAAAATCGTTCCTCTATGTTACTGATCTTTTACGTAATTCATTGTGGTGGGGGGCGGGGCATGAGGGAGGTGATTAAAGAAGAAAAAAGGAAATGAAGGTGATTTTTGAAAACAATAATTCATGTGGACTTTGAAATTATATAGACCTGAGTTCTCCTCATTGTCAACTTGACAGAACAAAGATATTCATAGAAACAGAAGCCTAATAATCTGAAGCCATATGTAGATGTCTATCATCATCTAGCTCTAGGATTTGGGAGAAATTCTATCACCTTTCCAAGACCCACCTGTAATACTGAGACAATAATCACAACTAATTTATAGAGTTATTACAAAACCAGAGGAATCATCTAAAAGAAATCAGCAGCTAGAATTTAAAACACATTAAGTAATTGCTATGAGTAGGTCAACTATTCTTAGGACAAAGCAGAATGACCTTCTGCTGAGTATTTAGCCTTGTCCCCTAAGTTCTACTGTGAAGTCTCTACTTATGTTAAGCTGTGCTGAATCAACCTTCAACATTATTTTTTTCCCCTTCTTGTCTAAAACCTGGGGCTGGATTACCAAACCAGTCAAATAAGCATGCTTAGGACACCAGAAAAGCAAGTAAGAGATGCATCCAGGAAGCTGAGAGAACTCATTAGCCCATCATATCTTCTTCCTGATCTGGCTCAATAGACTGCCTGGCAGCACCACCTGGGAAGCAGAGGTCTCCCCAGAGAAAGTACTCAGTTCTAGCCCAGGTCAGAAAAGATATATATTCAGACAAAGAACAGGGATTCGTCTTTCAAACTCTCCTGTATTTTTAAAAATATATATAAAAAGATATGCTAGCTCTGGGAAAATGATGATCCTACGTGTAGTAGGGATTTGATAACTCATCATAGGGATTCTCTGTGTCTTGCTTATAACCTGAAGGGGAAAGGACATAGAGAGAAAATTGTGCATGGGAGCACAGATAAGACCATTAAGCTTTGACTTCAGAAAAATTAAAATACAATTATAGCTAATAGATAATTATAGCACCATTAAGGTGATGAGTTAATTATTATATTAATTGGCAGGTTAATGGAACTCCAATATGGATTTTTAAAGTCTGAATTTAAATAACAGGGAAACAATATGTTAAGAATTTTCTCTAGATAATCTATCTGTACAAAACTATGCATTTTTCTCCATGGATTCCTGATGGCATATTTATTCCTCTCAACTGATACTTCGTAAACACTTAAATAAGACAGCGTAATAGACACCAATGATCTGTAGTGAGTACAGAAACTTTAAAGACTGTGTAATTTGAAGTGTGATGCCAGCTTTGTTTTAACTTGATTTTTCTTCATCAAAATAAATGATTTATTGGATATCTGTGGCCTTTGCAGGTCTTCTGAGTTTGAATTACACTCAATTCTGGGTGGGACCAATAATTCTAATGCCTGTTAATGTTTGCTCTCCTTTTGGGTGGTCTACCAGAAACTGTAACCTTAAGTAAATCAATCCCGGGCTAATTCTGTGCTGGAAGTCTGCATGATTAGTAGAAAGCATGGGCTTTGCAGTTTCAGAGCTTAAATTTCCGTATAGCCCCCAGTTGTAGAATTCTGGGAAAGCCACTCGTTTATAAAAATATCTGAAACTGCCAGAAGAACCTTCACCATAGTTATGTCCATTTAAGTTCACAGATTCCCAAGAAGGAAAGACTTCTTTTGCTGAGGGAATCCATAGATAGGTAGACAGACAGATTTTTCCTTTTTGATATCACAAAAACATGAACAGACATACCCAAACTTCATTAAAAAAAAAATTTCTCTGAATAAGAATTAGCACTACAATATTTCATTATCCTCTGTAGTATAATAAAAGTGTGTGTAGATCTAGAAATGGAGATTATATATATATATATATATATATAGTCTTTGTCCCCCCTGTTCCTGGCACAGAGCTTCACAAACCTTTGGAACTTTCAGAGTGATGGTAGGTTTTTGTTATGTTAATGAGGCGATCCTTCCAGGGCCCAGAGATAGCATCACAATGAAGGCTGGCAGAAAGAAAAACCCAGCAAGTGATTTGAGAGTTACAGCATTCAGAATAAGGTATTGGAGACTGAGTTCAAGCATACGCCCAATGATTTAATCAACTATCGCTATGCAATGAAACCTTGATAAAAACTGAGCAATGTGGCTCAGAAAGCTTCCTGTTTGGTGACCACACTGATGTACAGGCATGGGGACATGGGCACACCCCTACTCCACAAGGAAAGAAAGCCCTGCTCTCAGGCCCTTCCAGGCCTTGCCACTGTGTGTCTCTTCCTCTATTCATTTGAATTTATTATAATAAAATGGAAAATTCTAAGTACAGGTGGTCCTATAAAAACATGGGTTTGAACTGCATGAGTCCACTCATACAATTTTTCTATAAATACAGTATAGTACTATAAATGTATATTCTCTTATGATTTTCTCTTAACATTTTTTCTAGCTTGCTTTATTCTAAGAATGTATAACATTCAAAACACCTGTTATTCAACTGTTTAGGTTACTGGTGAGGCTTCTGGTCAACGGGCTCTTCATAGTTAAGTTTTCACAGTATCAAAAGTTACATACGGGTTTGTGACTGCACAAGGGGTCGGCACCTCTAACTCCCATGTTGCTCAAGGATCAACTCTGCAGCAGTTTCCTGAATTCTAGGAGTTATTCCAACAAATTATCACACCCGAAGAAACACTGAAGGAATCCCTAAATTTGTAGCCTAGCTAGGCAAGAGTGTAGGTGGCTTGCAGTCACCCAAGACTTGATGCTGGTGTGTAAAGTGGGCACAGAGTCTTGTGAGGTGGTGGCCCTGACCTGCAGGGTTATTGCTAACTATGGTTAGTTAGTGTCAGAAATGGAATAAATTGTGGGGCCCCTAGTTGGTATCAGAGCACTGGTTATAGAAGTAATCTTCCTATTATTGTTCACAAAGGAGAGGGACAAAACACAAAACAAAACACACTCTATGACATACATCTTGTCTACCTTGCCAAGCACTGATTAATCAACCAATTCACAGAGATCGTTACAGTACCTCAATAAGAAGAGAAAACTGTTTAAAAGCAGTAATAATTACCAGCTCGAGTTATGCTGGATGTGTGACTATAACATTCCCTTCAGAGCCTCAATAATTCCTCATTCACCAAGTTTGAACTTGGGAACAGGCCCCTAAATTCTGGTGAAGCCAACATCAATGTGTGACCTGAGACATGGAAAGAATCTACAGCAAGTATATGTTGCATATTAGATTCTTAACCAATGGTTCTTTCTTTCTTTCTTTTCCTCCGCTAATTGTAAAACCCAAATGTCTCTTGTTCTGCTGTTTTCTAGAGTTTTCAGAATACTGTGCTTGATATTACTAGGTGATCAATTCATGTTCTCAGCATTAAGAGGCACTGCACATGGCCAACACTTTTTTTTTTTAATTTTCAAGTGTTTTCATTTATTTTTGAGAGAAGGAGTGGGCAGAGAGCAAGGGAGACACAGAATGCGAAGCAGGCTCCAGGCTCTGAGCTGTCAGCACAGAGCCCGTCGAGAGACTCATACCCAAGAGCCACAAGATCATGACCTGAGCCGAAGCTGGATGTTTAACCGCCTGAGTCACTCAGGTGCCCCTGGCCACCATTCTAATCCATCTATGAAGAGTAGAAACTATTAAAAGAATATTTATCACATTTCTTTTTCACAGAACTTCACATTCAACTCTTGCTGAGCCATACAATTGCTGAGACACCTAACATTCCAGCAGTTGACAAAAACATTCACGAGGCCCTGAAATCTTTGTGAGGACGACAGAATGTGTTCTTTCCTCAGAAGCCCATTAATGTTACATGTGCACACCAAAGCAATGTAAGCCTTAGCTGGAATATATGCAAATGTTACATCACAGTTCTTACTAGGTAGGAGCAAAACACTCTCAGAAAACTCACTGAATTCCATCCCAAGTGTTCAGACACTGTCTGCAAAGCAAACTCATGGTCACAAAGAAGACAGAAGTCTGCTGAGATTTTATAGCAGGTTCTTGATGCAGCTTCTTCAGGAGAAAGAGATTAAACATAAATCCTAAAGCTATTACAAAAGTTGTACATTTTTTTTGCTTAGTTTTAGTGTTGTTAGTAATTTATGTAATGACATTCTTTAGCTCCGAGTTCAACAATTAGTTGTTTTTAATAATCATGCCAACTCAAGGGGTGCCTGGGTGGCTCAGTCTTTTAAGCATCCAACTCTTGATTTTGGTTCAGGTCATGATCTCACAGTTCACAATACAGAGCCCTGCTTAGGGCTCTGTGCTGACAGTGTGGAGCCTGCTTGGGATTCTCTCTCTCCCTCTCTCTTTGCCCCTACTTCACTCGTGCTCTCTGTCTCTCTCTCTCAAAATAAACAAACTTAAAAAAAATCATGCTAACTCAAGGGGGTGCCCGGGTGGCTCAGTCATTTAAGCGTCTGACTCTTGATTTCAGTTCAAGTCGCGATCTCACAATTCATGGGTTCGAGCCCTGCATGGGGCTCTGTGCTGACAGCAGGGAGTCTGCTTGGGATTCTCTGTCTCTCCCTCCCTCTGTGCCCCTCCTCCACTTGTGCCCTCCCTTTCCCGCTCTCTCAGAATACATGAATTTAAACAATAAATCATGCTAACTCAACACTCAAATTAACAATTGGTTCTCAGTTTAAAACATCTTAAATATTTTACCATCATGTTGTAATTTACTTTTTTTCTTAAGATCTCAGTTTTAGGAATACTAATGGTTCCTCAACATATGCCTGGATTGGTGACTTCATTTTCCAATTTTACAAGGTAAAGTTAGAGAGAAATAAGCAGTTACTCTAATAGTCACCTGTATATGTGAAATGCCTGCAGGAAGACTAGACAGTTCAATTTAGGTCGCATGTACCATGCAAAAACATAGAACAAAGGATATTCTTTCACAGCCTGAAATTTCGTACCTTATCATTCCTATAAAAAGGCATCATTTCAAAATCAAATATGCCTATTTATTTACCTTTGCACCTGAGAGGTTGTCATTTGGTATATGTAGAGATTAACACTAAGGAGGGAAACGTCATTCTGAGCACAGAGAAGTCCAGTACCTTAGATCATAAACACTGAAAGTCCCAAGAAGCCATGCAGGTACAGTGTTCTTAAAATACTTGTTCCTCAGCCAGGAAAATCTAAGATTCCAAAGTGGGGTGTTGACTTAGGTAGGTTTTGTTTTCATCCCTGCTACCAGAGAGAATTCTTCTGCAGGCCTTTCTCCTATTTCCATTGTTTATTGGGGGAAAAGGAAAATTTTGGTTTTGAGGACACATGACAAATGATTTCTATAAACTTTGAAAATTGTGAATTTTACATTACTTTCAAGATCACTGCTCCTCCACACTCTGTGATATCATTCTGAGTCATATCACCAATTTCCTCAGAATTGAGGACACCCTGTGACTCCTCACACTGAATAAGCTACTGAAAATGGGCACCAAGAGGTTTGACAATCTTTATGGAAAGTGAGACCCAAGGAAATAAATTGGAAGACAATCCTTCTTGAAACTACTCTGCAAGGGGCAGTCAGGCCTTTTTTCTCTCATTTTCCAGAACCTCCAAGAAACTTAAGAAAAAGACGTGGCCCAGAGAACCCTCACTGCCACAGGCACTGAGAAAGAGATACGGAGATAATAGTTTCTGTCACAGAACAGAACAGTCTGTGACGGCTTTTCTGCAGGAGTTATAAAAGTGAGGCTAACACACTCAGTGTGAGCTCCCGCTTGCTCACGAATACTCATGCATACTCACGTTCCAGGGACTGCCACGGCTCCAGACGCCACAGGGAGGCGACGCCACGTGTGTCTTCAGTGTATCCATCAGTAACAGCAAACCAGGAGAGCGGTCCTTGCTCCTGCTGGGCTGGCGGCTGCCCGTGACCCTCCCAGGCACGCATGTTCAGCATCAATAAGAGCTAGTTGATTCACCTGCTCCAGGCTTCTGCTGTTGTTTCTATCATTGATTTTCTCTGAGTTGATTTTAATTTCTTCTGCCTGGTTATATTGCATATTTGCTAACTGACTTAACTACATTTTTTGAATACTGTAGATCATTTCTAATTAATCAGCTAAAAGTGAGAATTAGCACTAATAACACAAGTCCTGAAGATTTACTTCTCTAGCCACCTAGCCCACTCCGCACTCCACTACCAGACCTTTGAACTCTTGCATTCGCCTCTAGTTCCGGCCTATAATCTTTATTGGCTGTGGGGACTGATCCTGAATCTTAAGACCCTGGACTTACCTCCTAGAATGCAATTACTTCCTCAGAACTGGTATCCTTCTGCCTATATTGGTAAATCAACACCCTGTGGGAATTTGTTGGGTGTGGCAATTCTATGGAAATTCTCATCCCATACCAGAACCAGGATTTCTAGGGGGGCAGAGCACAGCAATTTGGCTTTCCCAAGCTCTCCAGGTGATACTGATGAGACCCATTAGGGTATCCAAAGTCTCCCACTTTAACCAGCCTTTTGTCCTCAATCCAATTATTTTGTTACCACCTGAGCTTTAGGCCTTCTTCATGGGGGCATTAGGACCACGGAGAATGCAGGCAGATGCACTAAACTGGGGCTGGTGGGTATGATCATAAAACAAAAGAATAAGCATACACAGTAATCCTTAATTAGAAACAATACACACAGTGCCAGGTAGAAACTATAGCCCCAATCCAACAAACTAATATTTACCTTAGGGGATTATATATTCCTATGTTGGGGGTTGTAAACATAGGGACAATAGGAAGGAAGGGGGAAAAAGAGAGAGAAAGAAGAAGGAAAAAATGAAGAGAGGGAGGAAGAAAGGAAGAGAAACGAAGGGAGGAAGGTAAATAAAGTTATTTTGTACATTGCTCCTTTACGTTTGCACCCAGAGCATGTCAGTCTAGTCAGAAGAATCCACAAGTGGAGAACCTAACGGAATCATTGTTCTAAGAGGCAACTGTGTTGATTGAGGTGGCAGAGGGAGACAGCCTCAAGAGAAATTAATACATCAAGAGGAAAGAGACTGAGAAGGGAAGCAAGTGAGAAGGTGAGCGTAATTAGCATGAAAGCTCTAAGTCCTGACATTTCACTACGATCATAGCCAGTCAGTGGCTGCATGTGTAATTGGGTTAGTTAGCATCAATGTGGACACAGCATCATCACGTGAACGGCCTTGGTCCCCTCCAGTGCCCAAGTTAGAGAGTTGGTAACCCAAAGAGACAACATAACAGCTAGAATTTACATTTCATATGAATCTTCTCTAATTATGACAGAATAATTATACCATATCTCAAGCCCTTTCCATCTGCTATTATTGGTGCTATGAAAAAGAGAAAGTGGAAAGTGTTCTCTCCAAAGTTACCTTGAGAACTTGTATTTTCCTCTAAGTACTCTTGTGATGCAGTAATAAGAAGATGGACATTGGGGTCCAAAGAGGAGTGGCCAAAACACAATTCTTCCCACGGAACAGCCCTGTGATACTGAGCAAGTTCCTTTATCCATTTTTGCCGTAATTTATTCATCTGCAGAATGGGATGACTTTTGTTAAAAGTAAATGAGGCCCTTGTTGGGATGAGCATCGGGTGTTACATGTAAGTGATGAATCACTAAAGTCTACTCCTGAAACCATTATTACACTATATGTTAACTAACTTGGATTTAAGTAAAATTTAAAAAAAGAAAAAGAAAAAGAAAAAAAAAGTAAATGAGGAGAAGTGTGTTTGGTCGGCGTGTGGCTGACTATGAAGCCTCCCCAACCACAGTGAACTTGTGGGTTTTGCTGCCTTCAGAGCCTGACGCGAAGCCTTTCTGGCTCAGAAACATTATTCTAGCAGTGTGTCAGAATGGACAGACTGTGTTTCCCTCTTACAAGAACTCTCAGATGAATATATGGAACTGAATACCGATGGTTTTTTATATCCTGTGACATATAATTACCTAGATAACTCAAAACCGCTCTGCATTGGCAACCTTAATTTAAGAAGCCATATTACGATCAGAAAAGAGTTTGGTGGATAAGAAATTAGGGGCAGAGAAGGACGGGTTACGTGTTTCTATTCTCATGAGATCTGGCTGAGAAAACCCAGTTCAGCTGCTTCTGCATAGAAATTGCCTTGAAATGGGACTATTATGTTTCCCTCTCATTGTCCAAGGCACTGTATTCCCAGAGTAATCTTTGAATGGGTACTGTCTACCTTGATATCCTTGACTCTTCCTTATTTTTTTGTTCTTTTTCCTAAGCAATCCCCCACTGATTGGCATTATGTAGAAGAGGACATTGTATCATATATTAATTTAAAAAGTGACACTTGAAATAAGGCAAACCTAGTTTCACATCCCAGTTCTGCTAACTACAAGTTTGTAACTTTGGAGAAGTGACTTAACTCTTCCTATCTGAGCATCTTACATGGAAAATATCTTCTTTTTTTTTTTAATGTTTATTTATTTTGAGAGACAGAGAGAGACAGAGTGTGAGTGGATGAGGGGCAGAGAGAGAGAGAAAGACACAGAATCTGAAGAGGCTCCTGGCTCTGGGCTGTCAGCACAGAGCCTGACGCGGGGCTGGAACTCACAAGCTGTGAGATCATGACCTGAGCTGAAGTCGGAAGCTTAACCTACTGAACCACCCAGGCGCCACTTACATGGAAAATATCTTTAACAATGGTGCCTGCATCACAGCTTGTTTTTTTTTTTTTTTTAAGTAAAATCACGTTTGACCTCTATTGTGGTACTGTTATTATTCCCATTGTACAGATTGGTAAACAGAGGTTTATAGCATGTATGACTTACCACTGGAACAGTCATAAGTGGATGATCTAAAATTCAAACAAAAACCTAGTGACTCCAAATTCCACTCACTTAACCACTACTCCATGGGGGAAGATGAAACCTTCTAAAGTAAAGAATGGGATTGATGGCATAAAATCTTCCAGAGTCTGTCTCTTATACATGACGGGGGGTGTGGTGAAGAAATTGTTCTCTTTGGCTCTTCCACAGTGCCAAATGCTCTCTCTTTCCTGTTGGATCCTTGTGTGATCATGCTAATCTCCTTTGCTTTTCTACTCTTGCACTACTGACAGTTTGCTACCATGATAAGGAAAAGCTCAGTCCTGTTTGTAATGAGAGGAGCCATCTATCCATGATGCCCGAGACAGTCCATTTCAGTTTTAAATGAACTCCGTTTTATTTGGGTTAACACAGACGCAAGAGCCTTAAGCCTCACAAAAGCCTTTCCAATTGCCTCTCTCCCAAGCTCTTCCTGATCTCCTGTGCTCCTTAACCCTGTGGTGTGTTAACTGGAGAAACGCTGATGGTATCCTGTGACACATGCACGTGCGACATGTAGTAACCATCACAAACCTGTCTACACAACTGAGATTCACATCAACTAATCAAACTGCAACCTTGCCCATCTTGTCCTCCTTTCTCCTTAGCCACAGGAGCTTTTGCTTGTGCATCTGGCTTGGTTCCCTTTTTGCTTCAGTCTCCATGTGTGGAAATAACCTCTACAATCCAGTAACCTCTGCTGTGTGAGTATTAATAAGTGTTTGCATCTTACACCTTTGGAGTCTGCTATGTCATTAGCCCAGCCATCAAATTTAGGTTCCTGAATGGGTTACCACCAAAGCTCTTGGCCCATTTAAAATACTGCTTAAATAGCACCTTCCTATTCTTATACAAAGTTCTCCTTTCAAAAGGTTTTATAAAAAACACTAATCCTAAAATAAATTCAAAGGAATGGACATCCCCTGAAAAATGATATAACATTCAACACTTCATTGACTTCCTCCTCTCCCCAAAAGTCCTCTTTCCTTATTTTTTATGTTTCTTTTGAAGTCATAAAGCTCTTCCTTGTTATCTAAGGTATACCTTAATTCTTTATTTATAAATTTTGATCACCAGTTACACAGTGGCAACAGAGGACACAAAGATTAAAATATTGCTAAGTGTTCACATAGATGCTTCACCTTTACCATCGTGGAGTCTAATTAGAAGATATCAATTCTCTGTGTATGATATCTTTTCATTAGCATTCATCTCATTTTTTTAAAAAGCTACTAATACTATCCAGGCTCAGGGCTTTAGTTCTTCACTGCTTTAATATTCCAGTAGCCTCCACTTTGTTTTAGTACTATAAATGAACCTCTGACCTTCACCAGCACTCATACAGAGAGAGAAGGAGAGGAAGAGAGAGAGAAGGCATCCTATATCATATACATACATTTCATCTGTCCTTTATAACTCCAAGTATTTAATATCGATTATAAAATAAATTTGAAATTCTCTTATAACTCTAAACTGCTAATTCCAAACACTCTATACACCCACTTATGTGTTTTTCTACCTTGAGAGTTCCCACCTTTTACTCTTAGGTTTTCTCAAACAAGGAAACCTCTTTCCTATTCTAAATTCATCTGTTAAAATCCCATCTTTTCTTTTGTCCTCCAACTTTTAATTTTGAAAAATTCTAAGCCTACATTAAAAATGATAGAATGGTACAAAGGACTTTATTACATTGGCTTAACGTTCTTTGCTCTCACCCTCCCCACACACACAAACTCACATACAGTCACATGTGCACATACCCTGAAGATCCACTTGATATTGAGTGACAGACATTTTGACACTTCACCCTTAAATAATTAAATATTTGTTTCATAAAAACAAGGGCATTATCTTATATTACCACAATAATATCATTACACCTGTCAATCCAGTTTTAATATTAGTCACTACTATGGTAGATAGTTCTTGATAACACTGAGAGTTTACTGTTTTATTCACCTGGCCACATATCTTGATGCTTTCCTCCTTCAAAATGTACCTTAGCCTATGTACTTGGAAATGCATGTGACAAAACACCCATAGTAAGCTTCTCTCAACCAATGAAGTCTTGAAGCAGTGGATAACTATCCCAGCCCTTTGTCTTTCAGTTATGTTTCTGGAGTGCATTCTACACAGCTGCTCATCAGAGAATTCTTGGAGGAATAATTACCCCAATGTGTGAACAGCTACATTAATGCTGCACCGTACATATGAGGACACGACTTCCCTCTTTCACTGTGTCCACCCCATTTCTCTTCCTGGGGTCACCTTTAAAATAAACTACCCAGGGGCACCTGAGTAGCTTAGTTGCTTAAGCATCCAACTTAGCTCAGGTGGTGATCTCACAGCATGTGGGTTCAAGCCCCACATCCAGCTCTGTATGTGCTGACAGCTCAGAACCTGCAGCCTGTTTCGAACTGTGTGTCTCCCTCTCTCTTTGCCCCTTCTCCACTCATGCTCTCTCTCTCTATTTCTCTCTCTCTCTCAAAACTAAACATCAAAAAATTATAAAAAATAAAAAATAAAATAAACTACCCGTATACAAATTGTTATCTGAAACTCCCATCTTTAGAGAATCAAAATAAGCCTTATACCAGACAAAATTCACACAGATTTAATATTATTGAATATTAAATTTATATGCAAATTTCTTTAATTGTCCAAAAATGTTTTTCCCCAATTCAGGATCCAATCAAGGATCACTTATTCTATTTATCTGTCTTTAAGTGAAGTCACCCCATCTCCATCATTTGTTTGTTTCTGTCATGGCATTGAGAATTTTAAATATCTGGCACCAGTTTCCCTGTTGAATGTCTCACAGTCTGGATTTACCTAATTTCTTCTTCATGATTATTTAAGGTTAAACACTACATAAATGGTATTAATCACATCAGAAATCACATCAGAAAAAAATCCTTCCAATTTCTGAAGACTCAGTTCCATATTTGCATTGGAAACCATTTCATTTTGCTCATTCTATAAGTGACCCGATTCTGGATGAACTATGAAATCCTAGCCTGTGTTTGTTTCACACAAAAGGCTTTGCATACATACATGAGCACTCCACTAAGATAATAAGCCCACAAATTTATTATTGTATCTTGGTCATTTTGTAGTTCTTCAAGTGACTTTCAAAACACTGATGGCTTTCCCTGGAGTGAATTAAAATATAAATAACCCTAATAAAAGTGTTTGGGTGTTATAATAACTCCTCTCCTAAGTATATTAATGAACATAGTGATAATATTTTTCTTCCTCACTTAATAATCTATAAGAAAAAATAAACAAGCTTCCCCATAGCTGAGGTCATCTAACCACAGAAAACTAAATAAAATGTTTACCCATACATACATGCACCCAAATACATACATGCACATAAATACATATCCACATATACATTTCTATGAGTTTTTGATGCTTCCTGGGAATGAGGTTGTTGTTTTTTTAATTATGAAATATGCTCTGCTATTTCAGTAATTGAGTATTAAAATTTCTGACATTTTCATCTTTAGAAATACAGCCCATTCACAACCAGTCATTTGTTAAATTTGGAAACTATTCATTTTCTTGGTAAGTTTCTTCCCTTCTGGGTGTACATACAATGCAAGTTACTGCACCAGGATTTTTTTTAATACATCATACAGAGAAATGAACCTGAAATCCATGTGGTGGAGAAAATAAATTTACCCTCTATCGGAGTTTTTGCAATGACAGGGTATCTTATTGATCTCTCACTCTTTGCTCACCTGCAAGGCCATTATGTGCTAACCAAACATTACATGAATTGACAGTTTTTTTTTTCTTTTTTTCCCCCTACATCTACAATAGCACCACAAAACCTGCCACTCAAAATGTCTCTACAAGGGGTTATCTATTTCAGGTTGTAAAGGAGATTGTATTGGGGGGGAGGGGAGAAATTTCTCTTAAGAGAAGTACTACTTTCTATTACAATATCGCTCTGTCAAGCATTTTATCCTGTGGCTTCTTGAGCTTTGAAAGGAATACCATACTTCAATTCTCTCTAAAACCCTAATCACTCTAATCTTTCAAAGACTAATTTGGCTCAATAGATTTTCATGGTTGTTAATCTATACTATCAGCCATTTTGCTGCCATGTTTTCAGTCCAGCCCCACAGAACTGCAGGAACAGCACACCTACTAGCCCTTACAGATTAGCCATAGCCAACCTCTAAATTCTTTATCAGTTTTCAATGTCCATCCTTAATTATTTTAATCTCCTCTGTCTCAGCTAGCTTTCATCTGATTTCTGGATTTTGCATCCAAATGCCATTTATAGCATAAGCTACTACATTTTTCAGTTAATATGTGTATCTCTTTCACCTATGTTCTCACTCCTGTTTCCTCATCAAAGACCTAGGCATTTTGCGCTCCTCTCTGCTTATCACTGAATGGCTTTCCACACTAAGGAATCCATTGTTTGGTTCTGGTTTTGAAGCCTTGCTGCCATAGTTGCCGAAGGTGGAAGAAAGTCAGAAAGATGATTTTTTTTTTCCAACCTGCTTTAGAATAGGTGAGAATCACAACTCATATTTGTATAATCACTTAAGAATATCCCTATTTAACATATATTTAACGTTAATACTATTTTTTCAAGCACTGTACAATATTCCCAGCATATAGAAATACCAATGGTTAGTTCTTGAAAAACCGATAATGCATTATTCTCCACTTGTTTCAGAAACAATCCTCTAGAGATATTAAGACTCGGATTTTCACCATGATCTAGATTGATTTAAAAAAAAAAAAAAAGAAAAAGTTAAGCCATGTGGTAGGGTCATAAGTCCAACAAGTGGCTCTGTGGGTCCAGTGGTCAGGTCTTAGACCCCACCACAAAGTCTTATCTCTAAACTACTAAGTCATGGGAGATGTTGCCAGCACACTGTAATTGTGAGCATGAATTGACTAGTTACATCATATTTGGGTTCATCTTTTCTGTTTCCTAGAAACTGTGAATGTCAAAATGCACAATTAGTTATATGCCTATACAAGCAATTTGGTGAGAATGATTAAATTTCTCAATGCTATACACTTTTGTATACAGCTATAATTTTGCAGAAAGAAAAGTGAATGCTAATTGGAAAGCATTTGCATTCTCAAGAATGTTCACTTTTTAAAAAAAAATAAATCACAAATCTATTTGCAAATACCTTGAAAACTTTGCAAATAAATCATGTGTTTACTATGAAAACTCTACAATCACATTCTAGAATCACAGCATTACAGAAATATTTTATTTACTTATTTATTTATTTAATTCATTCATTTAGTAACTTTTAATTTTATTTAGAAAAAGAGAAAGTAGGAGTAGGGGAGAGGGCAGAGGGAAAGGGAGAGGGAGAGAGAGAAGGAGAGGTGAGAGAGAGAGAGAGATAAAATCTTTAGCAGGATCCACAATTAGCATGGACCTGATGAGGAACTCGGTCCCTGGACCCTGGGATTTTAAGGGAGAGAAATTGTGTACACAGATGGGGAAGAGGGGCAGAGGGAGAAAAAGAGATAATTTTAAATAGGCTCTATGCTCAGAGCAGAGCCCAGGAAAATATTTATTATGTAATTACCCACATGTGCCTGTGAATGATAGATATATAGGACATATTCTTTATAGGAAGCAATTACACATTCATTCATTCATGTGTTCCTTTAAGTATATATTTATTAAGTGCTTACTTTGTGTTATGCTCTCATTTTACTCAAAACTTACGAAATTATCACAGATTGTTGCATATAGTCTTGTTACTCAAGGATCTTATCCTTCATGTAGTCTCCCACATTTGAGAAGGAACTCTAATTTTTATTATCATTGTTATTAAACTGAACAACTTACTTTGTACTCTACTCCCCCCAACACAGTCACAGACCAAAAGCAGAAAGCTTGAAACTTAGAACACTAAGAAATGCATGATGAAGACATTTGAATTTTGTTTTATTCTAATCTGTTGAGGAACTGTTAACATTTTCAGCTGTTACTTTGTTCTTTTCAAACCTCCAGAGATTGATCGACTGAAAAGTATACCTCTTCAGGGGGACGATAAGCTTTATTCTGTATCTAATGATGAATGTGGGCAAGACGAAACATTGCCAGAAGTAAACAAAACATAAAAGCAAAGCAGTTGTGCTAGGCTAAAAAATGATTCCTCTAGAATCTCATGCCATAATACCTGAAACCTGTGAATGTTTGATGAAACAAGGTCTTTTTTAGATGTATTAAAGAAGTTAATATATTATCCTGAATTAGCAGGGTGAGCTCTAAGTGCAATCAGAAGTGTCTTTGTAAGACAGAGGCAGAGGGACCTTGTAAATATACACACAAGACAGATTCACCTTGTGAATATACACACAAAGGTGAAGGCTATGAGCAGACAGAGTAGAGACAAGTGAAAAAGCGAACCTTGACTATTGGGATGATTCAACCACAAGCCGAGGAATGTCATCAACCACCAAACCTGGGGGAGACAAGAAAGTATTGTCTTCTGGAGCCTCCACTGGGACTGTATCTCTGCCCACACCTTGACTTTGGCCCAGTGATACTAATCACAGGCTCCTGTCCTCCAGAACTAGAAGAGAATAAGTGTGTATTATTTTAAGCCACAAGTTTGTAGTAATTTGTTACAGTGCCTTCAGGAGACTAGTATGATAACACAACCTAACCTATGGCAGATAAATGTTTTTAATAAGAACACTGAACAAATATATTGAGTTCTCTGAATTCATTGTGTGGTTTCAGAAGGTGACAAATTCTCTGAAGAGCATTTTCTTTAACTCTAAAATGGTGGCAAATCCAGCAATGATGGTGTAACTGGATTTGCCCCCCAACACACACATCTTAAAAACCAGAAAACTTGAAAAATATGTTTTGAAATATAATTAGTAAATGGAAATTTTAAGGTATAGCAAGACCAACAGAACAATATTTAAGCATCACTGGAAAGATAGTTTGTTACTCAAAGTTCCCAAGAAGAGGGGTCATGCCACATGGTCTGTGTTGTTTGGGGGAGACGGGGATGCACCAGAGTCAGTCAGGTGGCAGCTAGAGAGGAGGAGCTATAAGTCAGAGCCTTTATTGTGGTTTCTTCAGAAAGAAACAGGTGAAGTGGAGGTAAGAAGACTTAGAATTGGCTGATTTAGATAACTTCTCTGTGCTCTAGGGCCTGAAATATGTCCTGGTTGTCTGGTAAGTGGCTCTGGGTAATCAGGACAGGTGGGTATTGGTCCAGAGAGAAAGATGGAGGTGGCTGGAACGTGACCTCTGGATTGGGTGGTTTCTATCTGAAAAATGAATCCCTAGGAAGAGGACTTCTCTCAAGAGGGGCAGGAGGTAACAAGGTAGGCAGGAAGTCAAGGCAAGGTGAACAAGGCAAATCATTATGGTTGTTCATAAAAAGGCATATGCAATCTACGCATGTGGGGCAGATGTTAAAGCATCAAATTTATGGAAGGTTGAAACATGGTTAATATGATATATGAAACAAATTTTTTTAGATATTAAATAATATGGAGCATAAAGAATAACCCTCAGGGAAGGAAAACAAAGAGGCAAGCCCTAACCTGGGAGAGAATTTATAGGCCACAGCTCAGAGAGTATAAACCTATACAAAGTCCAGAGGTTTCATCGAGTGGAGGAGGCAGAAGCATGGAAAGGCAAAGCATGGAAAAGGAGACCACTGTCCAGAACGAGAGTTCATGAAAGCCATGAGAATGGAGGATTTGGCTGAGTACTAATCTTTGCAAGCTTGTGAGTTAACAGCGGAGCATGCTCTGTTGGGTTTTTATTCTGTATAACAAGTGGTACAATCTTTTGTAAAGGAAAATGGCAGGAAATTAAGAGGTATGTTGTGAACTCTAGAGAAACAGTTAAAAACAAAACAAAATAATTTTCATACCTAAAAACTCAATAGCAGAGATAAAATAGAATAAACAATATTCTATTAACCCACAAAAGGAAGGGAAGGAGTCACCTGATGATTTCTTTCCTTCTTTTGGAAACAATGGAGAAAGGAGACACACAGAAGAAAGAGGATACATGAAAGAAGAGAGAGAACGGATAGAAAAAAAGCAAAATTACAGATATAAAAATACACTGGTAAGAATATGAAACATAAACTGTCACATGAAGACAGAGATGATCAGATGTGATATCTGATTTGATCTGATATTTGATATCATATAATATCTGCAAAAACACCTCCTTTAAGCTACTTTAAACACAAATAGGTTAAAATAAAAGGATGAACAAGCTGTACCATACAAAAATGAATAAGAGCAAGCTGGAGTATCTATGTTAATATCAGACAGAATACTTTTCAGAACAAGAAATAGTATCAAGTATAAATAATGATATTTCATACTGATAAAATAAAGATTTTATTCATCAAGAGAACAGGACACACCTAAATATGTATGCATCTAATAGTAGAGAATCAGAGGCAGGAAGCAGAGTATGAGGGAGCTGAAAAGAGATGCAGAAAAATCCATTACTTTAAGTGGAGATCTCAGTGCTCTTCTGGCAACAGTTGGTAAAGGAAATAAACAGAAAATCAGTATCTCAAAGACCACTGACCAACTGCATTGGTCAAATTGACCTAACTGACATTTTCAAAACATAGCACCTCAGAAAAGAAAAATACACATTGTTCTCAATTGTGCATAGAACATTCACCAGGATAGACTGTATTTTAAACCATAATTCAAAACAATAAAAGAAGGAAGACACAAATTACCAGCATGTGAAATAAAAACAAAAACATGACGACAGATCCCACAGACATTAAAAGCCTGGCACGGGAATACTATGAATAAATGCATGTTAATACAGTCAACTATTTAGAAGAAATGGAAAATTTCTTGAAAGACACAAACTACCAAACTTGTTTAAAGAAGAAATAACCTAAATAGTCCTATATCTGTTAAATAAGTTAAATTTCTACCCACAACTTTCCCAGAGATCAAACTTGTTGCCAAGATAGCATGATTAGCAAATTCTCCTACAAATATAAGGAATAATTGTATCAACTGTACAGAAACTCTTCCAGAATACAGAAGATACATTGCTCAACCCGTTTATGACATTATCATTCTGATACCAATGCGAGGAAAAATAATTTCAAGAAAATTTGAGATCAATATTCCTCAAGAATACAAAAGAAAAATTATTTAACAAAATACAAACAAACAAAATCCAGCAATATACAAAAAAAGATAAATAATAAACAGGTGAGTTTATTCTAAGAAGAACAAATTAGTATTCAAAATCAGTGTAATTCACTCATTCATGTTCAAAAAATATGATTATCTCAATTAATGTTAAAAAAAAACCTGACATAATTTACCAAAGGAATAAAAGATAAATTCTTCAACTTGATTAAGAATAATCATGAAAAATCAACTGCCAACATCATTTTAATGCTGGAAGATTTCATTAGTTCCTCCTGTAACCAAGAACCTTAGTGGGTACCCCTTCTTATCTCTTCTCTTCAACATTGTACTAAACACCCTGCCAAACATAAGGAAAAAATAAAAAAAAAACATAAAGAGCACAAATCTTTGAAATCAAGGATAAAAATTGTCTTATTCATAAATGACATGTTTGTTTATGTAGAAAATCCTAGAGAATCCAAAACTTGTACTAGAACTTATAAATTTAGTAAGTCTACATAAAGAAAGATGAAAAAGTAATACAAAAAGTTAATTCTATTTTATTACACTACTAGTGAACAAATGGAAGTAAAATGAAAATAATTCCATCTACAGTGGCTTCAAAATTTATGAAATGTGAGAGGAAATTTTACAAAAAAAAAAAAGACATGTGCAGTGACAACTAGAAAATATCCCTGAGAAACATGAAAGTAGAACTAAATAAATCAGAAGGTTCATGATCATTGGGACGCCTGGGTGGCTCAGTTGGTTAAGTGTCCGACTTCGGCTCAGGTCATGATCTCACAGTTTGTGGGTTCGAGCCCTGCATCCGGCTCTGTCCTGATAGCTCAGAGCCTGGAGCCTGCTTCAGATTCTGTGTCTCCTTCTCTCTCTGCCCTTCCCCCACTCATACTGTTTGTCTCTCTCCTTCTCAAAAATGAACATTAAAAAAAAAAAGAAGGTTCATGATCAGAAGATTTAATACTTGAGATATATATTTTTCCTAAATTCAGTGATAGATTCAACTGAATCACAATCAAGAACCCAAAAAAATATTTTATATAGAAATTAACAGGTTTATTCTAATATTTCTAGACTTTCACTATCTCACTTCTGACATAATATGAAGTTAAAGCAGTGTAGGCATCATGCTATTAATATTAAAGTAAACACAGAGATGAAGTGCCAACAGAGTTAAAAAAAAGACTCACATTTACAGACAACTAATTTTCAACAGGAAAGAGAATTCAAGGGGAAAGGATACTTCCGACAGTGGTGCTGTACCCATTTGGACATCATAGGCCAAAATGTTAACCTCAGCCCTTACCTCCTCCATGTGAAAATTATATAAAAGTGAATCTTAAACCTGTTAGTGTCAGAACTACAGAACTTGAACATGAAAACAGGAGAAAAAACATAAGTGACCCTGGGTCAGGGAAAACATTTTAAAATAAGAAAATAAAGCATGAAGTATTAATAAAGACTTCATTAAAAGTCATGTCATCGGCAAATAGTGAAAGTTTGACTTCTTCCTACCTTTTTGGATGCCCTTTATTTCTTTTTGTTGTCTGAACGCTGAGGCTAAGACTTCCAATACTACGTTAAATAGTAATGATGAGAATGGGAATCTTTGTCTTTTTCTTGACTATACGGGAAATGCTCTCAGTTTTTCCCCATTGAGGGGGAAAAGACCCTTTAGCGGTGGGTCTTTCATACATGGCCTTTATGATGTTGAGATATGTTCCATCTATTCCTACTTTATTGAGGGTTTTTATCAAGAATGGATGTTGTATTTTGTCAAAGGCTTTTTCTGCATCTATTGACAGGATCATATGGTTCTTATCCTTTTTTTTTATTAATGTGGTGTATCAGGTTGATTGATTTGCAAATATTGGAACTTCCCTGCAGCCCAGGAATAAATCCCACTTGATCATGGTAAATAATTTTTTTTAATGTACTGTTGAATTCAATTTCTGGTATCTAGTTGAAAATTTTTGCATCCAGATTCATCAGGGATATTGGCCTGTAATTCTCCTTTTCAGTGGGGTCTTTGGTTTTGGAATCAAGACAATGCTGGCTTCATAGATTGAGTCTGGAAACTTTCCTTCCATTTCTATTTTTTGGAACAGTTTGAGCTGAATAGATATTAACTTTTCTTTAAATGTCTGATAGAATAACCCTGGAAAGCCATCTGGCCCAGGACTCTTGTTTATTGGGAGATTTTTTGATTGCTGATTCAATTTCTTTGCTGGTTCTGGGTCTATTCAAATTTTTATTTCTTCGTGTTTCAGTTTTGGTAGTTTGTGTTTTTTTTTTTTTTTTGAATTTGTCCATATCTTCCAGATTGGCCCATTTGTTGGTATATACTTCTTCATGGTGTTCTCTTATAATTGTTCTGTGATGTTTGTTGTGATCTCTCCTCTTTTCTTTTTTATAAGTCTGGCTAGGGTGTTATCAATTTTGTTTTTTTCTTTTAAAGAACTAGCTCTTAGTTTCGTTGATCTGTTCTACTGCTTTTTCTTACTTTGTTTCTCTATTGTTTATTTTTGCTCTGATCTTTATTATTTCCCTTCTTCTGCTGGCTTTAGGCTCTATTCACTGTTTTCTTTCTAGCTTCTTTAGGTGTAAAGTTAGTTTGTGTAATTGGGACCTTTCTTGCTTCTTAAGATCGACCTGAATTACAATATACCTTCCTCTTGGGACTGCCTTTGCTGTCCCAAGGTTTTGGACTGTTGTGTTTTCATTTTATTTTTATTCCATGTATTTTTTTTTATTTATTCTTTAATTCCTTGGTTGACCTATTCATTCTTTAGTAGGATGTTCTTTAACCTCCATGTATTGAGGGCTTTCCAAATTTTTTTCTTGTGGTTGATTTCAAGTTTTATAGCATTGTAATCTGAAAATACACATGATATGATTTTGATCATTTTGTACCTATCGAGGGCTGATTTGTGACCCAGTACCTGATCTATTCTGGAGAATGTTCCTTATGCACTTGAGAAGAATATGTATTCTGCTGCTTTAGGATGACATGTTCTGAATATATCTGTTAAGTCCATCCAGTCCAGTGTGTCATTCATAGCCTTTGTTTCCTTGTTGATTTTCTGCTTAGATGATCTGTCCATTGTTGTAAGTGTGATATAAAAGTCCCCTACTATTATTGTATTATTATGAATGACTTTCTTTATTTGCCATTAATTGATATTTATATTTGGGTCTTTCAAGTTGGGGGCATAAATATTTGTAACTGTTAGGTCTTCTTGATAGATAGACCCATTAATTATGATATAATGCCCTTCTTTATCTTTTCTTACAGTCTTTGTTTTAAAACTTAAT
This sequence comes from Acinonyx jubatus, assembly GCF_027475565.1. Lineage (NCBI taxonomy): Eukaryota > Metazoa > Chordata > Mammalia > Carnivora > Felidae > Acinonyx > Acinonyx jubatus. The sequence goes on along the minus strand of NC_069396.1, from coordinate 22,949,461 downwards.
TTGTCTGATATAAGTATGGCTACTCTGGCTTGTTTTCTTTCTTTTTTTTTTTTTTTTTTGGACATCCATTAGCATAATAGATGGTTCTCCATCCCCTCACTTTCAATCTGCCGGTGTCTTCAGGTCTAAAATGAATCTCTTGTAGGCAGCATGTGGATGGATTTTGTTTTTTTATCCATTCTGATATCCTATGTCTTTTTATTCGAGTATTTAGTCCATTTACATTCAGAGTGATTATTGAAAGATATTAATTTAGTGGCATTATGTTACCTGGAGAGTTGGTGTTTCCGGTGATGTTCTCTCATCCTTTGTGGTCTTTGTTGCTTTGGTCGTCTTCTTCTTCTTCTTCTTCTTCTTCTTCTTCTTCTTCTCTCCATTCAAAGAGTTCCCCTTAAAATTTCTTGCAGGGCTGGTTTAGTCATCATGGACTCCTTTAGTTTCTGTCTGTTTAGGAAACTCTCTCTCCTTCTATCCTGAGTGACAACCTTGCTGGATAAAGAATTCTTGGCTACATAATTTTCCCATTCAGCATACTGAATATTTCCTGCCACTCCCTTCTGGCCTGACAAGTTTCAGTGGACAGGTCTGCTGCTAACCTTATGTGTCTACCATTGTAGGTTAAGGACCTTTTGTTCCTATCAGCTTTCAGAATCCTCTCTATCTTATTTTGCGAGTTTCACTATGATATGTCATGGGGTTGACCTCTTTTTGTAGATTTTGAGGGGAGATCTCTGTGCCTCCACTTGAATGTCTGCTTCCTTCCCCAGATTAGGGAAGTTCTCAGCTATAATTTGTTAAAATAAACATTCTTCCCCCTTTTTCCACTCTTCTTCTGGGACTCCTATGATATGGATATTGTTTTAATGGAATCACAAAATTCCTTAAGTCTCTCATTGTGATCTAATAGTTTTCTTTCCCTCTTCTTTTAGACTTCATTATTTTCCATAATTTCATCTTCTATATCACTTATTCTCTTCTCTCCTTATTCAATCCTCATTGTGACTGTAACCAGTCAGTTTTGCATCTCAGTTATAGTATTTTTTTATTTCAGCCTGACTAGTCTTTAGGTCTTTGATCTCTGCAGAAAGGGTTTCTCTAGTGTCTTCTATGCTTTCCTCAAGCCCAGCTGGTACTCCAATGATTGTTGTTCTAAATTCTTGTTCAGCTATATTTCTTATATCTGTTTTGAGCAAGTCTCTGGCTGTGATTTCTTCTTGGTGTTTCTTTTGGGGAGAATTCCTCCATCCTGTCATTTTGGCTAAGTTTTTGTCTTTTGCATGTTTTAAAAACTTGTTATGTTTCTTGCACCTGAAAGTAATGCTATATTAAAAAGGGGTCATGGGGCACCTGGGTGGTTCAGTCAGTTAAGCATCCAACTTTGGCTCAGGTCATGATCTCACGGTTTGTGAGTTTGAGTCCTGCATCAGACTCTGTGCTGACAGCTCAGAGCCTGGAGCCTGCTGCGGATTCTGTGTCTCTCTCACTCTCTGACCCTCCCCCACTCACGCTCTGTCTCTCTCTGTCTGTCAAAAAGAAATAAATGTTAAAAAATTTTAAAAAGAAAAGGAGGGGGGTCATACACTGTCTATGGCCTGGTTCTTCAGAAAGTGTTTCTGGTTTATGCTGTGTGCACTCTGCTGTTGGCATTTTGGCTGCTCTTTCCCAGTGCTCAGTTTAGAGAGCTCCTCCTTGCTTGCAGTGGGGACTGTTTGGGCCTTTAATTAGGTGTGCTTTGATTTGTTTGTTAAAATTAGCCTCTGAAGAAAGGTGCGGGCTGGGGTGAGGGGGAGCCTGATTCCCAAAAAGGAGAAAAGAAAAGGGAATGAAAAAAACAAACAGATAATCAAAAAACTATAAGGTTGATTCCAAAGGGGGGAAAAAAGGGGAAAAAAAAGAAGCCTGATCCAAAAGAGAGAGAGAGAGAGAGAGAGAGAGAGAGAGAGAGAGAGAGAGAGAAGGAACTGAAACAAATAAGCAAGAAACTATGAGCCTGATTCCAAAAGAAAAAAAAAAAGAAAAAGAAAAAAGAAAAGAAAGAAAAGAAAAAACCCTAAAGGTAAGCCTAGTCCTATTTCCACCAGAACTGCAGGTGTTGTTTTGAAGCACTTGATCTTCAGTATACTTGGTGCATGTGGGATGTTGGCTGTGCTGTTCTTCTGCAGGAGAGGCCTGTTGCATTGGCTCAAAGTCAGTCTTGCTCAGTAAATAAGCAGTTGCCAGGCACAGGGGGGCAGGGTTTGGTGTAACAGGTCCTGCCTCCACTGGGGGCTGCGGTATTGGTCTCTGAAGTCCCACCATTTCAGTGATTGAGGGAAAATGGTGCCACCCCAATCTCTCCTCCCTGGACAAGGGCTCTCATACCCCCACTGTGTATGTAGCCCTCACAGAATAGCAAGGACAGGCAGCCCGGCTTGCACCACGGCTCTCCTGTGTTTTTCCTTGGTGTGCAGCTGGGATTCAAAACTTGAAGCCTTAAAGAACTCTGCACCATGTGGACCTGCCCTCTTCCCTCCACAGTAGAGCCTCTCCACACTGGATCCGATGTCCTTTGTCCCAGAAAAATAGTCTGACACCAGCATGATGCACGGAATCTATTTTGCTAAGTAGCACCACTAAAAGCAGTAACATGGTTATATGCCCTCTGGGTGCACCTTTGTCCCCTACTGATGAAAGGCCTTTTGCTGGTGCCTACAGGGTCTTTTGTCCTTGGAGGGCAATATACCGTCTTCCAAAAGTAGCACAGGAAGGGAAATGTTCTCTCCCATTGTGCCCCTGAGATCCCTACACCACACTATGCACTCTGGGTCTAGCTCCCTCCTCACCAGGAGCACATGACACAGCTCTTCTCTGGAGAAATTCACACACATACAAACCTCAGAGTGTGACCTACACAGGCTGTTTGCAGAAAACCCTGTGACACTCAGTACTTCTCACTCCCCACTCCATGGTCCAGAGAGGTTTTCCTCTTGTGTGAACCTGATGCTACACTCTCTCAACCCCTCTCTCTTTCTCTTCCTTTTGTCTCCCCATGGAACCAGTTCCCTCCCCTCCATGGCACCACCATTTTTCTCTCCCACAATTCACTTTTTTTAAAATTTTAAAGTGTAGTTCTTCAAAAAAAACTAAAGTAAAGATGAAAATTGAAACCATAAACAGGAAGGAAAAAAGTACAGGACATACATCTATAAAGAACTTGTATTTAGAATACACAAAAACTCTTACAACTCAATAACAGTAAAACACCTGATTTTTTTTAAAAAATGGGCAAATGGTTTGAGAAAATGTTTCATCAAAGCATAATATATTAAAGGGCAAATATACCCATTACAGAGGAAAAGTATCATTAGTCATGTGTGAAATGCAAAAAACAAGTAAGGTGAAGCAGTAATGTATATCCATTAGAAGGTCTAAAATGAAAGAGTTATAGTATCAAGTTTTGGCAAGACCACAGAACAACTGAGCCTCTCATACATCACTGGAAGGAATAAAAACAAAAACAGTGCAGCAACTTTAGAATATGGTATGGTTGTTCATTGCAAAGTTAGAAATATTTACTTATCATATGACCCAGCAGTGCCGTTGCCTAGGTAGTTACCCCAAAGACACAAAAACCTATGAATACTTATATTCATAACAGCTTTCCTTGTAATTGCTAAAACCTGGGTACCACTCTAAGTATAATCAAGTGATGAATGGACAAAAACATAGTGGAATATCCACGTAAAAGTATATTAGCAATAAAACAAGGAAACTACTGAGATGGATGAATCTCAAAGGTATTTATACTAAGTGGACGAAGCCAGACACAAATACTACATACTGCACGATTACACTTACATGAAATTCTAAAGAGGGTGACACTATAGTGACATACAGAAGATCACTCTTTGTCAGGGCCCAGGAGGGTGGGGGAAAGAATGAGACATCATGCAAATGGGGAGGATGAGATGTTTCGGGGTGATGGAAATAATGTCTATATCATGGTTGCTGTGGTCGTTACACCACTGTATACATTTGTTAAAGGTCATCCAATTGTACACTTAAAACCGTCTATGTGTATATATATTTTTTACTAATGAATAATGTTATATAATATATATTTATTAAATTATGAAATATAATGATATTTAATACATAAACATATACCCATATATATTTATGTTTAAACACAATAAAGCAAGTTAGGACAAAATAACATCTGCTCTAACTAACTCCATGAGGTGTTTTGACTAAAAAATGGATCACATTTGTGAGATATAAAGGATCCTCATAACCCAGGCTTGCATTGTTAGGTGGAGGCAGAGCTGAGATCCAAAGAGACCCTGCTCCCTGATGCCTGTTTCAAAGCACTTCCTCCTACTCATGTGGAAAACGAGTTATGATTTGGGTAAGTGTTCCCCACTGTGCAAGACTGTTTTTCAGGAGAAAGAAATCAATGTTCAATGCAGGCAACACAAGTACTTCAGACATATGTTGATTTGAGGTTACTTGCCTAAATATTAATCTTTATTTTTATTAAAGGGTTGATGTTTGGCATTGGCATTGCCAATAAATCTAATGGATTAAATTATGTGAAAGAAATCACAAAATATTGATCGTCATTCCAAGGCTGAGTTGGAAATTACTCATACTGAGATCTAAAAGATGGTACCAAAATCTTGGACTTTTTAGGGAGTTGCATGAGCAAAGAGGAAATATTCCTATTAAATTTGCGAACAAGTCACCTGAGGGAATTAAGACACTATAGTCAAAGCTTGTATTCTCAATAGACTGCATAAGCTTTAACCAAGATTTCCCCCTGAAGTAAATATAGTAAAGCAAAATAAAATAAGATGTCATAAAATATATTAGGACTTCCCTAACAGAGAACCCCTTGAAATTTCAGGCACTTGTGTCTTACTCCAGATCCCTTATCTCCTGAATTAAATCTCATTAGAAATTCCAGAAGATAAACCAATTAACTTCCTGGGAAGAGAGAATTAAAAAAAAAAAAAAAGGCAAACAAGTCAAAATTTCTCATTTGTTATTGATGAATATAATCTACATTCTGGGCAGCCTCTCTGAGCAAGCACCGGTTTATCAAAAGCAGTCCTGAGAGGGTATATCGGAAAATGATTTCTCCTCATTTGCACTTGTTTCAAAGGTGACTCCACCATCATTGTCTGAAAGACAGTTGCCCCTCAGTAACAAATGATTACAGCTAAATGAATCCCAGAGGTTGGCTGCTAATGTAGAACAAAGGGGTAAAAATGAGAACGGTGGCTGAAGATCTATTTTTCATCACTGCATAATGTTTTGCTTCACTGATCTATCACTAAACAACAGCTGCTGGGCTGGAGGCAGAGTGCACCCCCCGGAGTGACAAACACTTCTGTTAGTGACTGGGAATCTGGGCTTGCCTCAGGCCCTTCAAGCAAATTCACTGACTGAAGAAGGAGGACTAGTGGGTCCAGGTTATACCTTGAATCCTCTGCAAAAGGAATGACTGATGCTCTGTACGTCAACACAACAGTCCACAACAGACCAAAAATCTCCTGGACCTGCCTTATTATCACAGACATAGCACATCTCTCTTGGAGGAAAGTCATTGGGAGGATAGCATTTTCAAAAAGCATCCCCCACTCTGTCCATAGCCATGGTATTGAAGATTGCCTTTTTTGGTAAGCCATTCAGATTAAGGACCTCTTCATCCCCTTTTCTCTCATGCTTTTACACCCTGCCCATTTCTCCTCTCTACCCCTCCCCTGCTCCCACACTATCATCAAATAAATACCTGCTTACAAAGTACATTTTGTTTCATATATAAGTTATCCTAATTAACAAGAATCTCTGTATCCATCTCCAGATGTTGGAGAATGACCTTCGCATGCATTTTCTGTGTATAATTATTGCAAACAGCAAGAATGCTTTTTTTAAAAAAGGTTTTTCAAAGCAAATTAATTAAGAATTGTAGGAAAATGAACACTGTGCACTGTTTTTTTTTTCCCAAGGAGGCAATGAGACAAAATTTTGTTGTTGAGAGAAAAAAAGAAAAGAAAAAAATCTTGATTGCAGTGTACATTATCATTATTTAACATGAACATCCCTGCCATAATTTTCAGTATTAATTACATTTTCAGATAGATTACGAATTCCAAGAGCCACATATTATTTCACACTTCTTACCATGATGTTTAAAAAATACTTTTAGTGAAGAGATATGCTGTCAGTTCCAATATAGAAAAAAACAATAATAGTTTAAAATAATTTAAGTTAAAATATAAGTGCTCAATAGCTTTCTTTTTTAGGATGATAGAATTGTCTAGCATTAAATTTAATTGCAAGAGATTGCTATGATAGAGAACATACTTCTTATCCCTGTCTTTTCTTCTTTCCCATAATGTTGAAATCTATATTTTTTACAATCTGATCAAGTTTAGAAATTTATAACTATACCACAGGTCTATCCATTCCTGGTAATGAATGCAATAGTCTCATATTCTATCTACAAAACTCTTCTGTTAAACAAGCCCACTTGTTTTTTTGTTTGTTTGTTTGTTTGTTTGATTGATTGTTCTGTTTTAAAGTTTATTTATTTATTTTGAGAAATAGAGAGAGAGGCAGAGAGAGAGGGAGAGAGGGACTCCCAGGCAGGCTCCATACTGTCAGTGCAGAGCCTGAAGCAGGGCTTGAACTCATGAACCATAATATCATGACCTGAAGCCTAGTCAGATGCTTAGCCTACTGAGCCATCCAGGTGCCCCAGCCCACTGTTTTATATGTATAAAGCCATGATCTACCCATCCATCTATCCATCCATCCAACCATCCATCCACCCATCTATCCACTCATCCTTTCAACCGTTCTTCATTTGTTTAGACAACAAATAAATTATAAATCACTTACGATATTACAGAGATAGTATCAGACACTAGAGATGCAAAGATTAAAAGTCAGTGTCCATTATGCAGGATTAGGTTTTAATGGGAAGGCAGATATGCAAATGTTAAAAGCACTGCATATACTAGGTAATTAGTTAAAATAGACCTATTGCAAAATGGGAGCATGTGATCTTCTTGAAAGTATCCACTAGATTTAAAGTAGATGTAGCATTTGAATTGAATTTTGAAGGATAGGTAGAAATTTTCTTCTTGGATGAGAAGGGAAAAATTATTTTAGGTACAGGTAAGATTATTAAAAAGTGTAGAGGTAGGGAGTAAACCTTCACATGTTCAATTGTATAGAAATCTATTCAGCATTGCCGGATACAAATGTTTTAAATGAGATGTGGACAAAGGAGTAGAATCAGGAGAAAAGGCTGGATGAATGAAAGGCAGGAGATCATGAAGGATCTGTAGGCCTGATTTTGAAATTCGAATACTATTTTCAATTGGGAACCATTGAAGAATGTGGGGCAAATAAAATGAACATTATCACTCTTCAATTATAGAAAACCTACTATCAAAATATTTCCATAAAAGGGGTGCCAGGGTGGCTTAGTTGGTTAAGTGACTGGCTCTTGATTTCAGCTCAGGTTACAATCACATGTTTGTGAGTTCAAGCTCCACGTCGGCTCTACACCAACAGTGCAGAGCCTGCCTGGAATCCTCTCTCTCTCTCTCTCTCTCTCTCTCTCTCTCTCTCTCCCTCCCCTGCTCATGCTCTCTGTATGTCTCAAAATAAATAAACTTAAAAAAATATTTCTTTGATAAACTTAAAAAAAGTCCCTGAATAAGAAAATGGTGTGTATGTGTACATGCATGCCCATGTATGTATAGATGTCTATCAAATCAGGAGTTATACTGATATTCATGTGGAATGTATCATATGACTGTGATACTCTCTTCTTAGATGAGCAATAATGAAGAATAAATTGTCATGACTTGCTCATATAAATGAGACATTTTATTTTGATAAGTGCATTAGTCTCAAGTTTGCAAATCACATTTGGGAAAGCATTAAGATAAAATCAGATACTAGTGCCAAAAACACTCACCTCTATGGCCCTATTTATTTTCAAGCTTTCTGACTCTTTGCTCTGTCCCAGATACTTTCTGTCCTTCTGTCATTCCAACTCCTATTCCTTAGTCTCCATTCTTCCGAAGAAGCTTTTCCTGATCTTAGAAGAGGGGCATCTGAGTGATACAGACATATGTAATACGAATGGATGAGGCAGAACAACAAGATTTCCTACAGTTAGGGACATCTTGCTTATAGAAGTGCTTTGTAGTCTACATATGAATGAGATAATCCATGCAAAAACACCTAGCATAATGCTTTGTACAGTCTCCTGTAAATGAGTTAATGTATGTAGAAGCAGCTTACACTTTTCTCAGGCAGATAGCACATGGTGATGGTGATTCACACCTCTGTGTCTAGGAGACTTAAATGCCAGTGTGAGGACAAAGAATGAAAAGAAAGTTACCATATTGGAAAGTGCATCCCATCTGGTATTGCATATATATGTTCTGCTATGACTCTATTTTTCTTCATCTTGAATAGTAAGATTTTAAAAAGCCCCGGTATTGGAAATAGTGATCCAAGGAAAGGAAACAGGATATCAAGACTAGCTACAACATTTATTCTCATGGATATATCCTATGCAAATTCTAAGGTGGAAACCTAGTAAAAGCAGCTATGCAACTGGCAGCTGTGCAAGTTTCTGGATATAGTATCGAGCATACTACATTGCCATGAGGTCTCATCTGAATACGCCAATAGAAACTTCTAGGACAGGGGCACCTGGGTGGCTAAGTCAGTTGAGCGTCCTACTTCGGCTCAGGTCATGATCTCACAGCTCGTGAGTTCAAGCCCCATGTCAGGCTCTGTGCTGACAGCTCAGAGCCTGGAGCCTGCTTCGGATTCTGTGTCTCCCTCTCTCTCTGCCCCTCCCCTGCTCGTGCTCTCTCTCTCTCTCTCTCTCTCTCTCTCTCTCTGTCAAAAATAAACATTTAAAGAAACTTCTAGGACATAGTCTCCGATTCCCTTACAGGGGGAATCCAGAAATGGCTAGACAAAGAAGAGTCCATTTAAATTTCTGATCTCCTCACTTCCATGTGTACCCACCCATACTCATCTCCCCACCCCACCCACACACACTGTAGTGTGATTAAACTCATTGTAATAAAAGCTACCAAAATCTCAGCTACCAAAGTTATAGGTAAGAGAACTCTGGGTTAGGCACTGGTGCCAGGGTCAAGAACAGTACAGATTATAATCATATGGAAGACAAGGAAAGAGAGAAAAAAAGGTGCTATTGACTTGAGAGAGAAGCACGAAGACCCACCCCGGAGGCAATGTCTCCCAGTGCTGTCTGCGAGCACGTGGCATAGCGACTTGGTTTCCAGTTCTAGATGGTAAGGCAGAGACTATTGCTGAATATTCTATTCTGATCCTATTTGACACAAGAATTGGTTTTCACCTGTATGTCTATGTGAGAAGGTATGTTCATTTCGTATGCTAATTATGAATCTGTAAGATCTACAAGGTAGGGAAACAAGGCAAGGACTGAAATATTCCACAAGAAGAAATATACAGGCAATCTCAGGCACAATCAGTATTTTTCTTTCACATCACTCACTGAAATTCATATTGCCTAGTTGGTTCCAACGTTTTAAATGACTTAATCATCTGCTTAAGTAAGGAAAACAACTTGGAAAATTTGATTGAACCAAGAACTGAATTGAATTAAATCAAAAAGGTAAACTCCATGTTAGATGAAGTAAGCATCACAAAAGATACTCATACTTACTCATATATATATATATATATATATATATATATATATATATATATTTTATTTCACAAAACACTAGTTTTACACTTCTATGGCCATTTCACAATGTGGACATGTGGTGAGAATACACGACTGTGGTCCTAACAGGATTCATTTCTGGATTATATTGAGTTAACTTATTTCTTTAGAGTGAATTTCTCACAGCAGCTAGTTAATTAATGAGTCTAAAGACACGGGTGTGAAGCAGTTGGCCTTACAGCAGTCCCTGTTTAATAGAAAATACATTTAGAGCATTCAATGTGCTAGATTAGTCTCCCCAGTTAGAAAATCCTGTTTCAAACCACATGTGGTGAGGTTTAAATAATTTTTTCCTGCCCTTGGGAGTTTGATATTCTTAATGACTAATTGTTTTCTGAAAAAGAAAAGAAAATGTAACGTTTTCCAGTAGGAAGTATAGTTTAGGTGACAATTGCAAATCTAATTTGGAAACCTAAAGTAAAAGTGATTTTTTTTTTCTTAAATTCATTTGGATAATAATGTGATGAGGGTTTACTATGTATATAATGCTGCAGAAAATTAGAAAGATATGCCTCCTGTGGTCTTTCCTCTCAAACATTCTTCCATTTCATTAGAGATCTAGGCCCAAGGAACACGCATTTATATGCCTTGCGAAACAGTGTGAATAGAGGTGTGTTTTGGGGTAAAGGTGGTAGATTGGGACCATGTTTGGAAGTGTCCTTGGAAAACTCAGTGGACACAGACCTTGATTCTTTGATGAGAGGAAAAAAACAACTTTAAAAAAGGATGAGTAAGCATCCCTCTATTCCATTCATGGAACCAGGATTCCACTTGTTGAAAAATAAGTCTAGATAATTATTCTAAGATTAAGCCTCTCAATTCTCAAAAGTGGGTGGGAAAGGGGATATCGTGTCAAGCATGCTACATTCAGGAGGAACACTGAGGGTGCAGGAACACAGATGTCTCCTGAAACTGTTTTCACAGCGGGCAACCCTTATTCGTCACAGTAGTAGTTTGGTCTATTGTGACATCCAGACCCTGTGACCACTTTTTTATGAGGTGCTCCATTAGGAAGATGTATGAAGATGTTCTGAGTCTTGTCCCTACTTATTTCTCCGGCTCATGCCCTGTAGAGTAAGGCTCATTTGTAAAGGATAAGATCTAGGTAGATTTGTAAAATCTCAACTAAAGAATGGTAAAAGGAGACATGTAGAGTTCATTCCAGACACTTTTAATGTCAAGTTTGTGGGAATTAGTCCAAATTTAGATTCAGGTTCAAAATAGCTGAGGATAGACCAGAATAAAGGAAGTTCAACCAAGAGGTGTTATGTTAGATTTAATCAACATGATGTTGGGAATAAAAAGGAAAGTAATAATTGGAATGAAAACAGCTGTTCAAGGATTTCTCCTATTCCACCTGGCCCTACATCCCAATGGCAAGGCTTATTTCAGAGCAAGATATACTGATGTGTAGGCTTTCATATCTCTGTTGTTTTTTTTTAACTTTATTATTTTTTAAAACACTTACTTATTTTAGAGAGAGATTGTGAGCAGTGGAGGGCAGAGGGAGGGAGGGAGGGAGGGAGGGAAAGAGGGAGGGAGAGAGAATCCCAATGAGGCTCTGCACTGTCAACACAGAGCCCAATGAGGGGCTCTATCCCATGAACTGCTAGGTCGTGACCTGAGCTGAAACCATGTTGGATGTTTAACTGACTGAGGCACCCAGGCACTCCTCATGTCTGTGTTTTAATAGAAAAGTGTAAACTGTGGGTGATAATAGGAACTTCATTGTGGAGATGTTGGAAAACAAAGGTCTTTAACATGGGTGCCTTAAATACTAGAGAGTTATAAGTGCTTAAGCTTACATCACAAGCAAAAATAAAATACAGACTAAAAATTAATAATTCCAAAGACATGATACTTGTATTATCCTAGGACCTTTATTAACTGGAATGCATGAGCTACCTATAAGGTAGTCATTATATCGTGAATAGACACAGGGAACTACTTGTGCTCCTCACTTATTGTTTTTTTCATTATTAAAAAAATTTTAATGTCTATTTCTGAGAGACAGAGAGAGACAGAGCACAAGCAGGGGAGGGGCAGAGACAGAGGGAGACACAGAATCTGAAGCAGGCTCCAGGTTCCAAACTGTCAGCATACAGCCCGACACGGGGCTCAAACCCACAAGCCATGAGATCATGACCTGAGCTGAAGTCAGTCGCTTAACCAACTGAGCCGCCAAGCGCCCTAGCTCCTCATTTCGATTACACAGACTAACTTGTGCTCCTCAATACAAAAGAGCCAAGAAAGACAATGAAAAAAAAAAAAGTAAAAAGCTTTTGCAATAATGAAACTTCAGTTTAATCAATCATTTGAATATCTTACCCTTTATTCCTCATCAACAACACAGCCTTACAGAGTATTAAAAAATCGAGTAGCAAAAATCCAATATGAAAAGAAATAGTTCTTTTATTCACAAACCTTATTTTGATAATTGTACATATTGCAATGAATGCAAGTACAAAATTCACTGCTAATAACGATAAGAATAAATGTCTAACTGCTTAAATTCTACATAATTATAGGTACCACGAACTTCACCTCCACCCAGCACTTGAATATTTTTTTTTTTATCAAGACCAGACAATCAGTAGGTTGGATCCCTATCTTAATGATGAGATAACACATTCCTGGTTGAAAAGAGTGTTTGCAAAATAAACAGCTACCTACCCTCCATCACCTTCCTCCTTCTGTAGTTTTATTTGCCTTGGTTTATTCATCACAATCCAGGCAACCCATTTTGTCCTTCTCTCCTCCAGGCACTGACTTGAACCCAAACCTCTTTACTATGATCTCGTATTATTGTTTAATTTAATAGCTAACAAAACTATGGTCTTTTTTTTTTTTGACCAAATCAAAGTCTCCCAAACATGTTACTGCTGAACACTTAAGCAAGAAGAGGAGCCCTGCTTAGATCTCCCATGGTTCTCCCAAGATCAATAGAGCACATACATAGAGACATGCGAGAAAGGAATCTAATATCACCATATTAAAGACAACGAAATGGGGGCATCTGGGTGGCTCAGTCAGTTAACGATCCAACATTAGCTCAGGTCATGATCTCATGGCTCATGTGTTCCAGCCCCATGTCAGACTCTGTTCTGACAGCTCAGGGCCTGGAGCCTGCTTCGGATTCTGTGTCTCCCTCTCTCTCTCTTTGCCCTTACCCTACTCATACTCTGTCTCTCAAAAATAAGTAAACACATTTAAAAAAGGGGGGGGTGCCTGGGTGGCTCAGTCGATTAAGCATCTCACTTCGGCTCAGGTCATGATCTTGCAGTTTGTGAGTTTGAGTCCCACATTGGGCTCTGTGCTGACAGCTCGGAGCCTGGAGCCTGCTTCAGATTCTGTGTCTCCTTCTCTCTGTGCCCCTCCCTGACTTGCACTCTGTCTCTCTATCAAAAATAAATAAATGTAAAAAAAAAAAAATTAAAAAAAGATAATGAAATGGATCAGACTGTTTGCATATTCCTAAAACTTAATAAGTCAGTGCTATAGCCTGGGTCGTCTATTCAGCCCAGTCTACCCATGCCTTTCCTTTAATGCCTGGGTTACAACTGTTCTGAGTAGAACTTGATGAATCTGTAAGGAGAGGGAATTAGGGAGAGTGTAGTTACAAACTTCCAGAAACTCAGAGAGACAGATTGTGTACTGAGGCAACACAGATCCACGATGTAAGCCTTCATACCTGAGGTAAAAAGAGAGTGATTTTAAGATTCAGATTCACTAAGACTTGTAGGTATGTGGAGAAAGAAATGTTTTGCTGTCACAATCCTGCTATTTGAATGGGTAAAACTAGATAAGCAACACAATTTTTTAAAACATTGCCTTAACAAATGTGTTTTATTTCATTTTTGTTTTTATTTTTAGACACTTCAAATTACACTGACACTTGGCATTCAACAGTAGGCAGGAAATTATCACATTTTTTTGTATCAACTCACTCTCTAATGACTTTGAGTTTGGATTGAGCATACAAATACCCTCCGCCTCAGTTTCCCTGACAAAATCATGCTTATGGAAAGCTGTCTGAACAATCATTCAGGATTCAATAAGGATTAAAGAAAGCTGTATAAATAAAATACACTGTTTCTTTTACCTTACTTGCCTGTCTGAAAGACTAACAAAATATACAAAATATGAAAACTTTTTTACAGGCCTTTTCTACTTGAAACTCCCCAAGGTCACAGATGGAAAGAAAAATGACAGGTTCTATTAATTCAATTTAGGAGATGGAGGAAATGAGGCATGGGAAAGTTTAGTTATCTGCTACTCATTTTTCTACTTTACATAGTTTTATAAGATGCAAATACCAAATAATGCATATTGCAGTCAAGCACTTGAAAGATTATGCTCTGCAGAACCCCATTTTGAGGGGATATTAAAAGGTCCAAAATAAGTTTGGAAAACTGTAGTTTAAATATAATCAAACCCTAATCTGGGGGGGTCCTAATAGAAGATATGCTAGATTAAATTGTTTTTTTTTTTCTCTCTCTTTTAGCTAGAGGAGTTGCTGAGGCCTCACAGATGGGCACGGACAGAAAATAACCTTGAAATAGACTTCCTGTTTTTGCAAATGAAAAGGTAATTGGCTTTTCTTAGATATTTAAGTACAAGTTTAGCTGTCTTCACCCACCTAAGACAACAGTGTCAAAAAAAAAATTTAGGTGATAAGCAAAGAACAAAACAAAAGGATGATTCTAACCTTGCAGAACCTGGTCATCAGGGAGCAATAAAGGGGTGTGGACATGTGTGTGGTGTTTGGGAAGGGGGTGTTTGGGGTCTGGGAGATAGTTGATTTTCAAATGAGGACTGAGGTAGGGCTCTCCAGGCTAGGTGGCACTTAAAAAAAAGTAGCGTTAGGGGCACCTGGGAGGCTCAGTTGGTTAAGGGTCTCACCTCATCTCTGGTCATGATCTCAGGGTTCGTGAGTTCGAGCCCCCGTTGGTCTCTGTGCTGACAGCTCAGAGCCTGGAGCCTGCTTCGGATTCTGTGTCTCCCTCTCTCTCTTTGCCCCTGCCCTGCTTGCACTCTGTCTCTGTCTCAAAAATAAACATTAAAATTTTTTTAATCTAAAAAAAAGTAGCTTTATATGCAAACCCCAATTGCTGAGGAAGAAGAGCTATAATATTTAGAGTTTAGCCTTTTGTGCATGAAGCCCGTCTGAGCGATGGTAACATTTTCCTTCAACTGTCACTCAAAGGTCTTCAATATGGCAGGGCAAAGAAGCTCTTAGCTTCTGCCACCACCTTCAGCCTGCTATTCAGGAGTCACCCTGTTGGCATGCTCAGCTCTTCTGAGCTTCGTAGATAGACCATGACTTCCACTGGGGAGTGTAACCCTCACCATGTGACTGAGGAGTCCCCTATGTTCCACCAGAGATATTCAACTCACTGCCAGTGGTTCTTGGACTGATCCCACAGTGAGGGTTCCAGCACTCATAATTATGGATCCGGGGCAACAAGCATCCCCTTAGCATAATTTTAAGGACAACAGATATAAAACCTGACACTGTCATTATGCTAAGGCAGCAAACACACCTTTAGTGTGGAGGGAGGAAACTGAAAGAGCCTAACTAGTTAGTTACCAGGCTTTTGAACTTTAGTGAAGAGAACTACCAGCCTTTACAACAGTAGCTGCCAACATCTAACAAACACTCAGGCTGATGTGGGAGATGGGGATTTACCCATTTCCCTCCTTCAAGCTCTACTTTCCATGAAGGCTCCATTCAGCACCTATGTACCTACACATTCTATCCTAACAGTGAAATGAGCCAGGCTGAATTCTTTCTAAGTTCTCAAAAATCTTGGGCACATAATGAAGAAGGGAGTGAAGAAAGAAGTAACCTGTTATCACTATCATTCTGAGACTGATGGTTATATGCATTTTCACCCCAAACTACAAACTAAAACACACAAAAAACTCCAATTAAAATTTATCTTTAATACAGTTTTTTTTTCAAAGCCTTAAAAATGCTAACATGCATTTGAACATGTATTGCAAACCTCCAAATCAACAGTGTTGTGTATTTCCAAGGGTTTCATCAGGGAGTCCTCTTTTCTTAAAAAAACATCTCAAGAGACACACTCTGGGAAGTGTTGAATCCCTAATTCTTTCTGAGCTCTTGATAAGCTACTGGTGAAGTTCTTTTTACCCACATCACTGTCTGGGCCACTGCTATGGCTTAAATTCAAAGCCAGACAATGAATGGCTTTCCCTTCAATATCAAACTACTCAGGTTCCTTTATTCTAACCTTTTTACTCAGAACTAGATATAAGTATTTTCATTTGCTAAACAAATACCTTACCAACTCTCTCACTCAAAATAGCTCATCAGAGAATTGTTTTAATTGTTAATTTAGGAAACAGCTAATTGTTAAGACCACAAGCATGTATTTTACAGAGCCACATGAGTGAAGTTTCTATGTTCCCTGTGCTATGTTTTATTGGTAGAAAACATGATTTTCTCCCTTCATCCCTACTGTTGCTTCTCTTTGTGTGGAACGTGTTTACCAGATAATAGTTACCTTATTGGTTTAGTTCTTCTATTATTTCTGAATCCTTAAATATAATCAAGAACCATTACAAACTCATTCTCTACCTAATGTCTCTTTCTCTCTCCCTCCCTCTCCCTCCCCTCCCCGTGTGTTATTTTTCTTTCCTCTGAGACACATATAGATTTTTTCTATCTCAGAAACCCTTTTTGTGATGGCCCCTATGTTCCTGAATATTACATGTCTTTAGTTGAAGACGTGGCATTGGAGGAAATAATTAAACTGATATCTATTAATCAGCCATTTACCACCTTACCACTAGGAAAGACCCTAAATATGTTATATTTTAATCTTTCCTACAATCCAAGCAGGCAAGTGTTATTATCACCTGGTTTAATGATGGAGAAAATGAAATACACCGAGATTATTTTCCTTGCTGAAAGTCATGTGCCATCTGGAGGGGATTCCTGAGATTAAACACAGGTCTAGAGATCTCCTTGTACTTATTTTCCCTCAAAATCCCCTGTCTGCTTCAAACTCTGACTAATAAACTGTCTTACCCTGGTTCTTTTTCAGGTTTATTGGATTGCTATATTCAGACTATCTTCATTCTGATTAAATGCTAATCAATCTTCTCTTTGGTCAAAGCCAGAAAATATCATGTGAGGACTACAATAAGTAAGTAAGTGAATGAATGAATGAAAAATAAATAAATAAATAAATAAATAAATAAATAAATGCAAGTAAAGCAAATCTAAGAAAGCATTAGAAACAAGATGAAGGATATTCGGTACCAGGACTTTGATAAACTATGAATTAATATTATTTCCTCAGGTTTTATTAAGGGAAGACTTGAGAAATAACAATTGAAAGAAAATCCTTCTCTCAATTTTGTAAGCAACATTTTATTGAAAATGACTTACCTCTATTTTTTTTTTTTAATTTATTTTGCCTTGTCTTAGGAGGGTTCTTTAACAAATGACTTGTTGAGGGAATATTCTCAAGAGGAGCCTGTCAGAAAAGTAAGGGAAATAGGACTGGGCAAGGGGAAAAGGTGGGCAAACATGGAGTTTCAGCATAAGGTGAGCCTCAGACTGGTCTCACAGGGGATTCTGGGCCATGAATTGTTCCACAAAATCCCCACTAAGAAGCAGGGGGCTGGAATATTACATATTATATCAGCCTGTTATTTTTTATGGAAGATTCCAAGAAGAAGTTACCATAACACCTCCCCTGACTTTCTGGGCTACATGATTCTTATCAGCCAAAGGAAGTCTCTCAGACAAATGCAGGTATCAGAAGCTCTGGGATGGGTGTGCCATCTTGATAAAAGGGATCTTGATGGGATGTTAACATTAACTGCCATATACCTTATATAAGAATATGTGTAATATAAAGTCTTAGAGCTCAGAACATGGAAATCTTATTTGAAAAGCTGGTCTTTGTTTTGTTTTGCTTAATACAAGAATAAAATACAGGAATCATCCCATTTCCCTTTTGGCTTTGGTTGTCATAAATATTGTGTTAATTTCTTAGCTGTAATCATCCTTAGAAAAAGTTTCTGGTATAATTATGGCCCTCAGTTTCCCTGCTTTCCAATCGTATTCTTTAACCTCTTTTATCATTATTTCAAAGGCCTGATTTTACTTTTTTTTTTTCTTTTACATTTTGAGTCACTTCAAATCCTTTCTTTAAGTGGACTGAATGAATAATAAAAAAAATTAACAGTAAGGAAATATTTTAATCCAATGACATGAAACAAATATGGATAAATGCAATAGCTTTGCAACCAGAGTATTTATGTAATCACAATTACATTTTTTTCAACAGAGGACTCCATTAAAAGTGACATTTATAAGACAAAATTTGCCATAGTGTTCATTTTGCATAAGAATACACATTTCAATTTCATCTTTAACATTTATTAGAGCAATAATTATTTAAAATTTTTTCACACAACAATTATGGAAATATTATCAAGTTTGAACATATTTTGAAACCCTTTTAATTTAAGAAAAGTGCCCATTGGCCTTAGCAATGATTATTCTATCTAACCAGGCACTTAAAAATGACAGGGTCAAAGTCTTGGATCTGACATTTAAACCCTTTGAATGGCCTAAAACAAATTATTCATTATTTTCAAATCCAAAATAAAATAGCAAGGTCAACGAAGTGCATCCCCCACATTTACAACCTGAACAAATCATTAAGCTTCTATAATTATCTTTGCCTTACCCAAAAGCACCCAACCTCCTACCTAGGCCCACTGTGGTCATCTAGGTCATTATGTCCCTTTGACATTTGCCAGAGAAATAAATAATCAAGAAATGTTGCCCCACTTCAGGACTGGGAGAAAAAAGAAAATAGCAAATGGTCAAACAATATTAAGAAAACGAACAGGGTGATTGAACTCAGCAAAATTATGAAGTCAGTCCTTGATTGCTCTAACTTCCCTTCCTTCTTTCCCCAGTTTGAAGTCTATAATCTGAAAAGAATCTATGCTGTCTTATTCACATGAGGTGGGGTGTCAGCTGTATTGACTGTAAGATTCTAACATATTTGTGTACGGACAGATTTTTAACCAACGTGGCCTTGCTTCGGTAACCCCAAGTATTCCAGCTCTCTGGAATCATTATATGCTTTAATGTTCGATTAAAATGGCTCAAAATTCCATGCTGTTTACAGTTAGAAGTCTACCTGGTAATGAAGGTTTCTAAGGATCGCTCCATGCGGATAGTGTATTTTCAAAGTATCTTCTTATATGACCATGATCATTGGCTCACCTTGTAGTGGCTGCTATCCACTTTCTGCCCACAACAACACCACACACACACACACACACACACACACACACACACACACATGAACAAAACCACACAAACAAACAAAAACATCTTCCCTTATTTTCCAAGGCAGTATTAATACAAATTGTTGTAGATTAAATTTTTTTACTGAAGGTTTGGTGTAATATTGAGATTAGAAGAGAAAATAAAACCAGGTAAAAATCCGACATTGGATATTAACCATGTATGTTGTAAACTCCCCTGGCCATTTCCACCACCATAAATCCTCCTTTACTATTAATATATTTTGATGAAATGTTAAAAAGAAGCATTTCCTAACAAATAAATTAATAATAATAGCAATGGTAATAATAATAAACAGTTTTAGCATAGCAGATTTTGCTAAGTATCTTTAAGAAATGACTCAGTTAATATTCCCCAAATACATGGGGAGTCGATATCACCATTTTTATGCTGTGGATAAGTAATAAACTGAGGTTTATAGATGTTAATTAACTTCTCCAAAACCAAACCAATAGTAAGTGGTATGAGTCAGAATCTGAACTAAAGTTTCTCTGATGTTGCCGTGATGGGACTGTGTTTGGGTAGCAGTTTACAGACTACAGGGGGTAGATAATGGATACTTTTACCATTTGACAAATTTGTTTAAGTACAGAATACATATAGATGTTTAAATGGTAATTCGGGTCAGCTTCTTATACTCTTGAGAAGAAGAAGGGAAGGAACCTCATTTTGGTTACACATCAGCAGAAAATCATGCCAATGATTTTAGCAGCAACAGAACAATATGCAGAAAATGTTTTTACCATAGAACTGTCGTTATATCATTAGCTTTGTGATAACTACCTCCCGGCTATAAGAGCAATGAAGGCCTCTAAAGCAAACCTCAATCATGGGAGATGGAGAAGACACATCTCCTCTTTTAGCAGATTTTATAATTTAATTGCATTTCTTATTTGAATCTGGTGGCCAATACCAAGAAAACTGAGTTTACCTTAGACTTGTAAATTGATTACCACCTCTAATATTATGCAAATCCCTTTCTAACAAGGAAATTGACAAGAGACCTGCCTACAAACATTTATCAACTGGTTGAACAGGGGAAGGTAGACTCTGATTTGTATCACTCGGCAATTTCTGCAATGCAAACACTCCCAAGATGGAAGATCCTGAGCCACCCACATGAATCAATGATGCAGAGTTGGGAACAGATGACACAAACCACACAAAAGAGCTCCGGAAAGCCTTCTCCAGAACACTACTGAAGACTGAGAAAGCACTGACATATTCAAGATCACATATTTATTAGTGTGGGATGAGAACTCTGGTGACCTGAATTTTAAACCAGAGCCTATTCCACACAGAAGGTTTGTATTTTCAGTCTCATTCTTTCCATTACCCCATTAAAGAAAGTCTAAGTGTTGGCCAAGCAGATACAAGGGCAGAGTGGACAAGGAGGTCTTTATCTCAGAGCCCCAGGGAGTTCAAGAATGGCCTGAAGATACACTGGGGGATTTGGGTGGATCTTTATCTCCCTCATTCCTCCATGTACAAGGTGATTTAGTAGGTCAGAAAAACAAGTTGAGCTTCCCCTGATGGTAGAGGCCAACACCAAATAATTCCTTCCAGCAGGGAAACCCAAAACACAATCTAATAATAAGGCTGTGATAGGCAGTATTGTGAATAACAGCATGTTATTTGGAGTAGCTCAGAACCAATCTCAGTTACTGGTGTCACCATCTACTGGTTTAATACTTTGAGAAATTAAATCTCTGCAACCTATAAAGCTATAAAATCAGAATATCCGCTCTATGGTGTCATTTAGATTTAATGTGCTCACATCTCTGAGCACATTGCCTGACATACAGTAAATGCTCAATAAGTGCAGAAAGTAGCATTTAGCATTATTACTGCCAAAAATAGTGTTATTTTTACAGTATTTGAAAAACAGTCCGTTGGAACTCTTGAGAAGATAGCTGTGCTGCCTATATCATATATATGTATGTGTATGTATATATATATATATATGTATATATGTGTGTATATATATGTATATATATGTATATGTATATGTGTATGTATATATATGTGTATATATATATGTGTGTGTGTGTGTGTATATATATATATATATATATAGATGAATGAAGTTAGCAGTCTAAATATTTGTTTGTCCTATAATATTCTATACTTTTATCCCTCGATCTTCTGTTAAATTTTATTCCAAATTTTCTTTATTATAGTTTCAGTCCAAGCTGAAGATGCCTTAGTTTTTAGTTTGGAAATCACAGTTTTCCTTTAAGGGTGTGTGATTCATTATGCAATGCTTAGAACCGGGTAACCTTAGGTAAAGTCTTTTAAACTACCAGTTATTTTCTTACAGCAGACTCACTATTATACCTAAATTAATTGCTTAAACTCTTTTGTGTTTATTAAAATCACAATTAGATAAATTTTCAAGGTGTATTGTTTCTAACAAAGCCTTTATCCTCCTTTGTGAAACTCATGCATATTCAAAGGATTATATTTCAGAAAGTGTCCCAGCTTAATACCAACCAATAGATTCCACCTATGCGACATTACAGAAGTCCAGCGCTTGTTGGGTTCATTAAAATTTTCATTTTTTTTCTTCTTCTTTACAGTTCACCAGATGGTAAATAAGAAAAAAAAATTGATATGCACTAAAGATTGTATAGAAGGTCTATACTCTCAAATCTTTTATCTAACAGGCTGTTAGGAAGTCTGTCCTAATTACATTTTCTTTGTGTAAAAATGTCCAAGCATGTTGGAGTTTAGTTAAGTGATTCTGATTTTATTATAAACTCAATAGGAGAAGCACTGAGGGTGGTTGACTACTTGGACTAGTCTGTCTGCTTAATGGCCTTAATTGCACTACATTTTCTAAAGGAACAACAATCTAAGTAAGTATTGCTGGTACTCTATTAGAAGATTTTGGGGCGCCTGGGTGGCTCAGTCGGTTAAGCGTCTGACTTCGGCTCAGGTCATGACCTCACGGTCCGCGAGTTCGAGCCCCGCGTCGGGCTCTGTGCTGACAGCTCAGAGCCTGGAGCCTGCTTCAGATTCTGCGTCTCCCTCTCTCTGACCCTCCCCCATTCATGCTCTGTCTCTCTCTGTCTCAAAAATAAATAAACATTA
The DNA here is from genome assembly GCF_027475565.1 of Acinonyx jubatus. Taxonomy (NCBI): domain Eukaryota; kingdom Metazoa; phylum Chordata; class Mammalia; order Carnivora; family Felidae; genus Acinonyx; species Acinonyx jubatus. The sequence continues at coordinate 22,927,211 of NC_069396.1, read as the reverse complement.
AAAAAATTTAAAAAAAAGATTTCAGCAAATGCCATGTTGTTTTCATGTTTGAATATGTGGAGTAGTAATTGGAAGTATTTGAAAGTAGTAATGGCAGATATGCTCTGTGATATATGCTAACTCTTGGTACAGCTGGGTCTGAGACCACGTGTGGAGGGGTTACAGGCACAGAGTTTAAAGTTGGGCTCAGTCACTTATAAACTGCACAAGTAACCAAAATTCTCTGATTTCTTCTATTCCTTCTTCTGGCAAATATGGCCACGTTGACTCATTTGCAAGTAAATTAGAATCCACTGAATACCAACTAACTACAAAAGAACAATTGTATTTGACAAGGCAATGGAACTCATTTATTCTGATACTGTAACATAATGAAATAGATTTTTTAAAAGACATGATTTCATGGCATGACTTATCCTCTCTGGCATTATTCACATATTTTTGTCTTTCTGGTCTGGAAGCACCTTGAGGGTAGTAGTAATTGTGTCTGGATTCTGTTGGTATTCCTCCAGGCTGTGCAATAAATAATTAATTGTTCATACCTTAGAATAAGATGATTTTATGGCTTTATAGTGGTATTGTTGCTCTTAAGACTTATCCCTCTTCTGATCAAGATAGAGCCATGGCAAGTGAGGATGTGTCTGTGTGTGACTACTGGGTAGGGGCAGGGAGAAAACAGGATATTTCAGGAAGTAACACCTTTTTAATCCCTTGTTAACCTTGTATAATACTCATTCAATTGTTGTAATTCCACAATTATATAATTAGCACCTTTTCTGTGTCTAGCATCCTTTTCCATCTTGCATTAAGTGCCAAGCCCTCAATAAGATAACAGCAAATAATTAGTTAATACATAAGTCAGAATCAGAGCATCTTACAAACAAAATGACTATAAATAATCTTGTTTTGCTTTCCTCAGTTTACAGCTCACAAACATTAAGGTATAACTAAAAGCACAGAGCTGTCGATGGAAGGCAAAAACAATTCGCTCTAAGGAGCAATTCGCTCTAGAAGCAATCAGCTCCAGAAGCAATCAGCTCTAGAAGCCTTGCATCCTCTTCCTGCCCCACAGCATCACCATGGGTCTAGAAACACAGATTTTTTTTTGTTTGTTTTTAATAAAAAGAGCACAGCACTTAAACACAAAGAATCTGAGTTCAGGCTGTGGATTACAGAATTTTATTATTTCCAGGAAAAAAAAAAGATTCTTTAATTTGGATAGCTACCTATTAGACACAGGCTTCTGTTTAGACCCAGGCTTCTGTTTTGCTAATCTCCTTCAGAATTGATATGTAGGCAGTGGTCCCCTCAGACAGAGAAGCAGTTGTAATTCTCAGCTGGGTGTTCTGCCACTTACCCAGGCTGCAGGTGGTTAAGTTTCTCACCTGGAGTGCACTCAGGTGAACATCTGCCACGATATGTCAGAGCGGAGGGGGACGCGTCTCCTACTGTTCTCATTCCAACGAAAGAGAGTGAGATAAAGCAGATTTTGCACCTACATAAGACAAATCCTTGCAATCTTGAGCCACTAAAGAACTGCCTCTTTTTTTTTCCTTCCTTCCCCATTTTACCCGACTCAATTTTCAAATATAGTTAACGTCTATTAGTGGGTTGGTGCAAATATCCTTCATACTACCCAAACAACATAATGCACTTCTGGTGGGTCACATGCTGAGCAGGAAAATGGAAGCGACTTGTTCAAACTGCTTCCCAGGAATAAAAGAAAACTCAAGCGTCTGCCTTTCTCAGAGAGTTACTTTTGCATACCTGATGAGATTCCCTCTCTTGTTCTTTTTAACGGTTCTTTGTTGAGTGAATTTTGTCAGAATATTCACCGGGCCAGGACTATATTGTGGCAAAAGTAATAGCTAATATCTGTGTAGCACTATAATTATAAAGACTTATTTCTGCAAAAGATAATGTTTTAAATTATAAGTTAATGTAAAAAAGTAAGTTGGCCCCAGCCAAATCAAGAGTTTACAGGCATTTGAGTATTTTCTTGCCAGATAAGCAAATGCCTTACAGTAGAACAAATACAATTAATATTCAAAAATGTGGCCCTAAAGCAAAGGAATATCTTGAAATGCGTTTTACACAAAAGGCAGCTTTAGTGCTGTTAACTCCTTCGTCTCCCTTAGTTGATGTGTCTAAAGGGTTATCCAGCTCTGGAAATGAACACCGCTGTGCAAGATCCTCACATTAACCTTACCCTTTCTAGTCTTGCTGCTGCCAGTGCCGTTCAGACCTTTTACTGTCATGTTGATTTTTGCAAAACTTTCCCAGTTGACTCCCCTGTCTTCAGTTTCTCTTTGTTTCAGGACATACACTATGTTGCTCTCTGGTTATCCATTAAAAAATGTTGAGAGTGTCACTTTATTGCTTGAAAACCTTGTAAATACACCATCTGACGATTAGAAAAGATTCAATCGTGTAGCATTCAGGACCCCCAGAATTTTCTCAGGGATACACGCTAACACTTGCCCCTTCAAACTGTATATTTCAGGCATACTCAAGAATTTCACTTCTTCAATCATCTATTAAATAAAAGTGATAATTAAACACCCATATGTTCCTAGCTTTGACACCTAGAAGACAGGACATACTTTTTAACTTAACTTTGTTTCAGTTACAGTATCTTTACAATGAGAATTACGGTTACCACTACCCGTCATGTGAGGACTAAATAGGATCAGGTACCAGAAGGTAAGCATAGTTCCTGGCACATATAAATCTCCCAAGAATGCAGAGTCCTTACTGTCTTTATTATTGCAATTGAGCATAATCTTACTATTTTACAAGCAAGATGTGTTTAAATAGTTTATATTTCAGCACTTTGAAATTTGGCAATTTCTTTATTGCAGATAATTCTCTTAGAATTTTCAAATAAATGAGATACGGAATTCACAAACATTTTGCTTATTGTTCAAGAGCAATAATTTTGGTTTTGTTTATTTTCGTTTACGGTGTTCATCTTAAGTCCTACAAGGTAGCATCTGGAGACTACTAGTTGCTTCTGTGACATCTGGGTAGTTCTGAAAAGCAGCTACAGTATTATGAAAATACAGATAAAAAGAGAGACCAATGTTGGACCAGGAATCAAAATTACAGAGGCAAACAGTCACTGAGAGAAGCAGTAAGTGTGTTGTCAGTTAAGAACCAAAAGGAATTGTTGGAAACATCAGAGAGCTAACAGGCAGCCATTGTCTGGAGAAAGTTCCAGACTGAGGATTCCAGATGCTCCATTGATGATGTTTTGTGTAAACACATTGGATATTTTGAGGTTCGAGCCTTTCTCTCCTTGAGGTTGCTCAAATATAGGAAGGGCCCCCCAAATAAATGTATTTTATGTTCATAAGTGTTCAAGAGAAAAGGAGAGAGAGGGAGAGGAGAAAGGGGAACAGGGAGAGAGAGAAAGAGGGAGAAGGAGAAAGAGTGAAGTGACACACAAGTAAGGAAAGTAAACCGTGGGAGACATTTTCAGCCCCCTGTTCAAGACTTACACTCTCGCTCCATTCCTTCCTTTCCTCTTTCCTTCTAGCAGTACCCTGTCTCCACCGTTAAGACCAAGCCAAGGCTTTGTCGGTTAAAGCACTCCTTTCTGAGATGTCTGAGAATTCCTCAACAAGCCCACAGCCTCCTTCTCAAAGAAAGTGTCACATCTGAAACTTCTACAAAATGTGAGTCACCTATGACGATTAGTGAGGCATTGTAAATGTCCTTCAGATCATGTAGCCCCCAGGACACAGCTGACTGGACCAGAAAAAAGCATATGACATAAGGGCAGATTATTCTCAGTTGGTTAGCAGTCTCTGATCTTTGCCCAAGAGTGATGATAGTGACAAAAAGCTGAACCAATAGTATTCTCCTTTCTAGGGAGTTTCCACAAATATATATATATATATCCAAGGAAGTCAATCAAGAGAATGAATAAAATGACCTACAGAGGGAAAGCAGTGAGTAGAAGCCATGTGGTAGTAAAGTCTGAGACAGCACAAGTCATTAGCATGTAGAAGCCACGGATGCACCCGAATGATGGGATGGAGACCAGGAGGATAAGAAGAAATGTGTAGTGGCAACACTGCATAAGCCGAGACAACAATGAGCTCTCCCGTGGTGTCGGCCAGACACCAGAGCACGGCTGTCTGAACGCCAGCTGCCAAAGAGTGCTACAAATACTTTAGCTGCAGTGCATCTTGAACAAAATTCCTATCATTAAAACATGTTCCACTTTTTATGATTACTTTTTTTAATGTTTATTTACTTTGAGAGAGAGAGTGTAAGCGGGGGAGGACAGAGAGAGGGAGAGAGAGAATCCCAAGCAGGCTCCACACTGTCAGTGCAGAACCCAATGCAGGGCTCGATCTCAAGAACTGTCAGATCATGCATGACCCGAGCGGAGATCAAGAGTCCGAAGCTTAATCGAGTCAGCCACCCAGGTGCCATAATTACTTTTATCTCATATTTTTTTTCTCTTTTCTCTATGGGCAACCTTTTTTAAACATCTGTGTTTGTTCTGTGTCTTTTGTAGTAGACTAGATTACTTTTCCGTAAACTTTCACTCCCCCTGTGGGCAGAGTATACTTCTCCTGGTTAGCTGGGACTAAGCAGGTGAGTTTTGCCAGCAAAATGAAGGTGGAAGCAATGGTGTGCTGCGTTCACATTGAGACATTAAGAGGCATCCTGTGTTTTTGTTTGCACCGCTGGGCACCATTCACCCCTGTCATGAGAGTAATGTGCCTCCATGTAGCTGCTTCCTCTCCAAGGTAAGCCTCAGAATGGGACAGGTGCACGGACACAGTCTGGACCTTTGGCCTGAGTCAGAGACCTGGCCAATCCACACACTAGAGTGAGAAGGAAGTGGTTATTGTTGTATGCCATTGAGATGTCATTATTGTTTGCCGTGGCAGCAAAAATTCACAGTATAATTTACAATGTAAAAAACCCTAAATAACACTTGTTTAGGGTTTAACTAACAAGTCCAAAAGGAAGAAAACATATTTTATAAACTCACATATACATAATAACACACTATATAGAAGGGGGAAAAAGGCGGGGGTGCGGCGGGTGAGGAGGGTCATCCAAAGCTCCGCAAGTGTGGGTTTCTCACAATCCTGGGCTTTCTTTTGTTACTCTTGTCTTGGGATTAAGTTCCTCTATTTGAAACACTTAGAATGGTTTGTCTCTTCCTGACTGACCCTGCCTGACTGAACTAATATGTACTATTATTATCCCATGTTATAGAAAAACAATTTAATAATTAACCAAATCAGGAAAAGGAAAGCTAGTAAGTGGGAAGACGGAGTCAGTCTATTATATTTCCTGATTTGGAGATGAATAGTTTTCAAAGATGTGGGACGCCTTCTTGGTCTTTGGGAAAGAGCAGTTAAATCAGAATAAAGTTCTCCACCTCATGCTTAACCAGCTTCCTTTTCTTTCTTTTCCTTTCTTTTCTCTTGCTTTCCTTTCCTTTCCTTTCCTTTCCTTTCCTTTCCTTTCCTTTCCTTTCCTTTCCTTTCCTTTCCTTTTTTCTCTCCTTGCTTTCTTTTTCTTTCTTTCTCTACTCTTCTTTGTATGATATGTGAATACTGATACCTCTGTGAAGAAATGCCTTTAAAAACAAAAAGCAATACTAGATACGCTGATGATCACTACAGGAGGGAATTAGCCTAACTGTGATGTCTCTAAATTTAGAGAAAAAAGAATACATAGATTTCTCACTGCCTGTGAGTGAAGTGAGGTTTACCCAGATCAGATTCTAGCCATTCTAACCACTGAGACATTTGATCCAGAAACAGTTTATCCTTCCAGTTAGCTAAATAGGTTTGGAGGTCTTGGAGGCAAAAATAGTTATAGATGAGGGCAATGCTCAGTCTTTATAAAACTCATTTTAAAATTAGTCAGTTTCTGGAGTGCCTGGGTGGCTCAGTCGGTTGAGTGTCCGACTTCGGCTCAGGTCATGATCTCACAGCTTGTGAGTTCAAGCCCCGCGCCAGACTCTGTGCTGACAGCTCGGAGCCTGGAGCCTGCTTCAGATTCTGTGTTTCCCTCTCTCTGCCCCTAACCCACTTGCATTCTGTGTCTGTCTCTCTCAAAAAGAAACATTAAAAATTTTTTTTTAAAAGAAATTAGCTTCCCTTCTGCATTTTAATGAGATACTCACATTCACAAAGAAAGGCATCTTGGGTTCTGCTGTACTCTTTAGTCCCTGGCTGTGGGATTAGAAATGGCCCTTTTCTGGCTCTCAGTTTTTGGTGTGCAGAGCACCACCTTAAAAAAAAAAAAAGGGACAAATATGGGAAGATAGGTAAATGATATCACCGAGGCAGGAAGCAGAAGTCTTTCATTTGAGACTTGTTATGTTCCTTGAATTATAACTGATCTATTTATATATCAACTCATATCACTACGGGTTTGAATTACCACAGCTTAGCATTTACTCACCCAGTCACCTGGGGGAAATCATTTATTTTTGTGAATGTTTCTGCGAATCAGTACAATGGAGAGGGACATTCATTTTGCCTACATCTCACAGTTATGGATCAAGTGGGATGTCACATAAGAAGAAGGTATTTTGAAAAATAAACCGGCATACAGATGTGAAAAAAGATAATCTAGTTAGTTGTCTAATCTGTCAAAATGTCTATCAATTTTTAAAAAGATACTTGTGTGGGCGCCTGGGTGGCTCAGTCAGTTAAACATGACTTCGGCTCAGGTCATGATCTCACATGTTTCATGGGCTCGAGCCGCCTGTCGGGCTCTGTGCTGACAGCTCAGAGCCTGCAGCCCGCTTCAAATTCTGTGTCTCCCTCTCTCTCTGCCCTTCACCCGCTCTTGCTTTGTCTCTCTCTCTCTCTCTCTCTCTCTTAAAAACATATATACATTAAAAAAATTTTTTTAAAGATAGTTGGGTAATTTTTAACAGTTTTGATTGCACTGTGATGCAAAACCCAGGGGTGATAAAACTTGTCACATTGTTCAGTGTCTCCTAAAATAAATGCCCGAAGTGGGAATAGGGACAAAAAAATATGACCATTAAGGCTGTGCCATAAGGCATTCCTCAGAGTTCTTTTAAAGCCGCTAACAATGACAATTTGACTTACTTTGATTACCCCTGTGGAGGGACGGACAGCCTTTATGTGAGACTTTTAATGTATTAAGTTAGCATGCAGGCTTTCTAAAAATTCAAAGCCCTTAGGTTTGATTTGACATATCCTTACTTATTTCCTATAGAAGGTCAAGGTCCCCTGGAGCCAGACTCTGACATGGAGATTAGTATGCAAGACATGTAAGGTAGTATTTTCTCACTTCCCCACAAATGTGGGAAGTGAAGTAACCAGGAGTAGGGGGCAGAACAAGAAGTTGGGTGGCAACACCAACTTAGAAAACGTCTTAGTCTGTTCTGTGAAAAGCTATGGTGCTGGGGTATTCCTGCAGAATTTTCCTGAATGGGGGTAAAAGGAGCAGAGTGGACAGAATGTGTCCCTATAAAACCCATATGTTGAAATCCTAACTCTCAATGTAATCAGATTACAGGAGATGGGGCCCTTCGGAGGTCATTGAGTCATAAGGGTAAAGCCCTCATGAATGGGACTGGTGCCCTTATGAAAGAGACCCCAGAGAGCTCTCCAGCTCTCTTGCTGCCATGTGAGGACACACAGAGAAGACAAGTTCTGTGAGCCAGGAAGCAGGCCTTCACCAGATGCCCAATCTGCCTACACCTTCATCTTGGATTTCCCAGTCTTGAAAGCTGTGAGAAACAAATGTCTGTGTTTGAGCCATCCACTATAGTATTCTGTTATAGCAACACGAGCTAAGACAGGGAGCAAACATTTAATATACTGCATCCCCAGTCATTAGATACTGGTTGACCCTGGAGGAAAAGTGTGACTTTGGGAAGATCCCATAAACTTGGGTAAGTCATCTGGGAGCGATTTTTTTAATGCTTATTTTTGAGAGAAAGAGAGAGAGAGAGAGAGAGAGAGAGAGGGTGCACAAGCCAGGGAGGGGCAGAGAGGGGGACACTGGATCCAAAGGGGGTTCTGTGCTGACAGCAATGAGCTTGATGTGGGGCCCAAACCCATGAATCAAACCCTGAGATCATGACTTGAGCTGAGGTCGGACACTAAACCTGTTAAGCCACCCAGGTGCCCTTGGGAGTGATTTTTTGAAGAGATTTAGCTACAGGCTGTCAGTCAGCAACATTGCCATCAGCTGGTGGAATGAGAGCTTCAGCGATAGGGGAAAGGTCTAGACTATAAGTTAGAATACCTATTGCACTTTCAAAATATTTTCAGATTTGCAACCACAACCAGAAGACTTGTTCTTAAATGTCCGAGTGGCAGAGGTAATGCTTTAAGAAAGGGAGAGAAGGAGAAAGAAAAAAGGAACTATGGGAGGGGAGGAAGGAAGGAAGGAAGGAAGGAAGGAAGGAAGGAAGGAAGGAAGAAGGAAGGAAGGAAGAATGGACCAAACAGAAGTAACAAAGGAAGGGAAAGGATCAAGCATCAACTTTTAATATTTGCAGACTCACCAACATCAGGGCTAGGAAACTGTTTACATCTTAGAATGTCAAAGAATTTCAGTTAGTTAATTATGCTGCAGGTGGGCAGATGTATCTAGGAGCAGATATTTGCAGATGCAAATTGTGAATTTTGCATGTGTAAAGGTAAATAACTAAAATGATTATTAAAGCACAGTGGAAAATAAAATGATATATAAAATGCAAATGTGCAGTGACAAACTCATGAAGGCTCTTTGCTTATGAACTCTGACTTCCAGTAGTCGAACATTTCTGTACTTCCTTCATTGCTCTGTTATTTGCCATAATGAGACAGAGTTTCAGAGTGCAGCCTCTATGCCCTGCAAATGACATTCACTTATCCAGGTCTTAAGGTTAACATTTTATAAATTACCACTTCAAAGCAGGAGTCACCATCTATATGCAACAGGATTGAGGTGAGTGTCATGTGATATCAACCCTACTATTTTCTTATTGTCCCATTTCAGATTTTATTAAACAAGTCTGATTTTCTTTGTAGTTTCAAAGTCTTTATTAAAGCAGAAAAAGGAGATTCCCCCCAAATAATGTTTCATTTATTTTCTTTTATCTGCTCAAGAATCTTCTTTGACTATCTAGAATGTAATACATTAATCCTAAATGCAATTTCATTGCCTCCAAGACCCATACAAACTTGTCTCCCTCTGTGTGTCAGCCTTTCACGCTAATTCTGTCAGTTATGCCCCCATACATTTCTGTACAAGAGGTCAGAGGGTCCTCACATCATTTCCCCCCACTCTCCCACTCCTGAGTGTCCTTGCCTTCTTCCCTTCAATCAACGCCCTTCATTTATTCAATCATCCATTCATCTACTTATTCACTTAAAAAGTTACCATTGCATGCATACTTTCTCCTAGGCAGTAACATGGTGGTAGACTCATATTAATGAATATAATATGACTCTCATTCTCATGTTTAATGGGAAGCAGATCTCTACGTGAATTAAGAAAGTATTTGGGGCACCTGGGTGGCTTAGTCAGTTGAGTGTCTGACTTCAGCTCAGGTCATGAGCCCACAGTTCATGGATTCGAGCCCTGCTTCGGGCTCTGTGCTGACAGCTAGGAGCCTGGAGCCTGCTTCAGATTTTATGTCTCCCTCTCTCGCTGCCCCTCCCCTGCTTGCGCTCTCTCTCCCTCTCAAAAATAAATAAACATTTAAAAACAAAAACAGTATTTAAACCAGGATTTTAGAGTTTGGGTAGGAGTGTGTCTAATGGATGATTAAGAATGTGTAATCCAGTAAAAGAGGGACACATATAATGTTTTAATGACATTAAAAATATGGCAATTTCAGGGAACTCTAAATGTTCACTGCGACTATAGCACTGAGTGCAAGGGAAGGTGAAAAGGGGGATAAAGAGGTATTCAGGACCCATGTAGTAACATCTTTACCAAAGTAAACTCCACATGCTTTAATCCCGATCTGAATATATGACACTGTCAGTTTACATCAAAAACTCTTCTCTATGTCTTCTTGTAGCACTAATTACATAAACTATATACAGAGATATGATATTGTGATCAAAATGTGTTTATATTTTGTTTTGTTTGTGGGAGGTGTGTATTTCCTCAACTATTTGTAGTTGATACCAGACTAGCTGATCATAACAAATCAGAGTTCGCTCAATTCAAATTGAACCAAACCAGGGAAACGACCATCCAGTTCTGCAAAGAGAGGGAAGTGCCATACAGTCTGTCCCTTCATTTTACTAATCAAATAAAAATATCTCAACTCAAGAACTTTGAATATCTACCTAACCCACTAATTTAAAGGCTGCGTCTGAACTTGGAATAGACACAGAGGCAACCCCACAGGTTGAAGGAGACTCAAGGCCAGTCTTGTGGAAGTCGCTTGTTGTAAGTGATTGATGTATGAGTGAACATCTGAGAGTGAAATTAGAGACTGTGGGCTCCAAAGGAAAAGCATCTATCAGCAGAAGCCCTTCTGCATTTTAAAATGCAATTTGGAATGATTCATTTCTTAGGTTTAATGTGGGGACACAGAGAGGAGGCTCCGTCTCTTTAAGAGCACTTAGTAACGGAGCATCATACAGGCTCTTTGTGACTGGCTTTCTTGCTCAGTGCTACAAGCACAATAAATGTCCTTCAAAACCACCAATCTGTTATTCTAAGTTGTCTTAAATTACATTTGAAACCAGTTTTCTTCTGCCCTTCTGGCTGAAGGGCAAAAGAGTCAGAATGAAAGCTGTCGAGATACACGATTCTATGATTCTTAAAACTGCCCACCTCCAGACCCAACACATTGCTATTCTCAACATGAGGAAACTTGAACAGATTTTGCCACTCTACTAAAATATACCCTTCTAAAGGATGAAAATAATGCTATATTTTTTGTTAAATCAAAATTTCCCATGGCAAAAATAAAAAAGAGCAGTGATTGTTACCCTCTGCAAATTATCATAAACTAAATAGGAAGGAATTGAAAGTTTTCCAGACTAGTAACTGGAAGGCCTATACTTTGATACTGAATTCATGATTCTGGTCTCATGACAGAGTTGAACCATAGACAAGTTATCTTTAGACTGACCATTACTTTATAGACTAGGAAATTAAAGTCCATAAAGTAATTTGCTCAACATGACTCTCTATTTGTCATTACTGGGACTCCATGTTAGTTTTGTTTTTGTTCATGTGTTTGAGTAAGTATGTATACATCTACGTCCACCACATGTAATTATGCTTTCTTTTATCAACTCATGCCAGTTTCTGGAAAAGCAGTCCCTTGGAACAATCTGATTTTTTAAAAAGCATGAACACATTTTATTTTATTTTATTTTTTTAATTATTAAATTTTATTTTATTGTTTAGAAAAAGAGAGTGTGAGCAGAATTGGGTAGGGGGAGAGGGACAGAAAGAATCTTAAGCAGGCTCTGTGCCCAGCACAGAGCCCAATGCACAGCTCGATCTCACAGGTGTGAGATCACAACCTGAGTGAAAATCAAGAGTTGATGCTCAACCGACTGAGCCACCCAGGCGCTCTGAACACATTTTTTATTTATTTAAAAAATCTTTTTTAATTTTTATTTATTTTTGAGAGAGAGAACATGTGAGCAGGGGATGAGCAGAGAGAGAGGGAGAAACAGAATCTGAAGCAGGCTCCAGGCTCTGAGCTGTCAGCACAGAGCCTGACACGGGCCTTGAACTCACAGACCGTGAGATCACGACCTGAGCTGAAGTCGGACACTCAACCAACTGAGCCACCCAGGTTCTCTGAACACATTTGTTAGATAGAATTTCAGGGTTTACTGAAATCGGTAATAGCTTGAGCCCAAATTATGGAATAATTTATTATGCCAGTTGGCATGGGCTTTATAGGGACTGTCTCAATCTTTGTTTCCAATAACTATATTAAACAGGAAATTAGTTTTAACCTCTTTTTTTATATATATCTGATATGAAAACCATAGTTTAGAGAGCTTAAATGGTTTTTCCAAGGCTACCAGGCTGGTAAATGGCAAAGACATTGGAGGTCTACCCTATGCTCTTAACCACAGAACTCCCACATAGTAATCAATATGAGCAGCGGAATGTGAAAGGTACCTTAACAGAGGAGACAGTTGGATTCTTTGGTACACAGAATGGATCCAGCTTTGGATTCCAGAGAGGCTTACTTGAGGAGCGGATTCTAGGAAGTCAAGGGAAAGTACGTTATAAATGGGAGAGTAAATTCCCTTGGGGTGTCTTTAAGAATCACTCCAATGTGACCTTGGAAGTTATACTCAGAGAGGCATATGGAATTATAGGGTGTTTACACGCACGAGTCCTAGAAGAGGGAGGCATGACACTCCATGCAGGGGACCATAATGGAGGAGCACCAAGGAAACCCAATCAACCAAGCAGATGGGTAGCCCGAGGCAAGTGCATTTATTGAAGATCAGGGTAGAATACACAAGCCCAAGGCAGGTGGGGATTTCACTGGTGTTTTTGAATGTCACTGCATCATAGTCACGGGAGGGCAAGAAGCACTTGTGGTAAGGGCCAGCTTTATCACCCTGGTGCACCTGGCCCCCTGGGCTTCATACTCACAGCTTGTTTGTGGGGATGTTGCATCAGGAAAATACAAAGCTTTAAAAATTTACAATATAGAAGGATTTTTTTTTTCACAAAAGAGGTTTGCAGAAGGATGTAGAGATGCAGGAGAAAAAAGTGAATTTTAGAAATTGAAAAGTGTTCCTTATGGTAAGAATATAGCTGTTGCTAATTCAGGGAGAGCAACCAGAAATGAGATGAAAGGTAGGCAGAGGCCAGGTTACGAGGAACTAAGGGATTTTGATTTTTTTTTTTTTTTTTTACAAAGTCTATGAAGTTTATTGAATGGCTTTAAACAGGTATGCTGCACCTGCCTGTGATTTGGGAAGATCACGGCAGCAGCTCTGTGGAGGTCCAAAGTAGAGGGGTGAGGCTGAACAAAGTCATTGTGATCACCACCCAGCAGAGCTTGTGGGCTCCCCTTGCAGGTAGAGGAAGGGGACTGAATGGCTGAAGTCCAGGTCAACTTGTGGGTGGAGTCCCTGAGCCACAGCATCCCCTGATATCCTGATAGCTGTGGCAAATCACTTGGGCCAGCTCTGTGGTGCCACAGTCCATTTATTTTTCATTTTTAGACATTCCCAGGAGACCGGCTTAACACTGGGGAAATCTGACTCAACACAAATTCTGTCAAATTTATTTTTCACTTGGGTTTACAAGAAACTGAGTTAGTAAGCAAGATGCCATGCATTGCAATTTGAATTTGAACAGAAAACGGATTTTTTTTTAGTAAATGTTACTCATCCTTGCAGTGGAATATATCAAATTCCAAATAACAAATAATATTTTGTTGCAGTTTTTCTCCTTGGCAGTGTTGTGGTCTCTCTCTTTTTCATCCCTATAATTAGTCTTTCATCTTAAACACAGTGATAATTCCTTGCCTGATATTCAGTCGGAGGTTTTGTTGTTGTTGATAAGTTGAAGCTTATCATAAGGAAAGGGGGGGGAGTCTAATTTGCCAGAAGAGAACAGAATATAAAAATAACATTATCCATTCAGTTGGATTGAAATCTTGGCAGCTGCTTTTCAAAATGTTGCTGACATGGTTTATATTATATTAAAATTCAGAATTACTGCATTTCATCAGTTTCTCTGTCTGCAGCTGGCATATCATGTTGTCAGCATCTTGGGCTTTACAAGACTATGTACATTGTAAGAATGTTGCTTTAAATGCACATTTTCATAAGCATGTTTGCTAATTGATATGCTATGGAGTCTTAACGTGTAAACATATGTTATGAAAAGTCATACTGCTTTAAAGTGTAAGTGGAATACAAAAGTTGGGCTTTCTTAGTTCAATTTTCGTTAGGGTTGCTTAAAAGCAAAGGGATTCTGGGATGGTTTTTAACGTATCTTTTAATTTTTAAAGGCATTGATTATTTCCATGAGGAAAGTTGTTAGAAGATAAACTTGGAATGATGGATGCATCCAAAAATCTAAATTATTTTTAAATGGGCTCACAGAATTGGTGATGCTCAGGAAAAAAAATGCTACCAAATAAAACATTTGCAATCTTCAATACTATAATAATCTATGGCATTGTTTTAATAGAATTATTAGTTTCACATTAAATACATAAGCTGCTACTAATAGCATAATAAATATAGTTTGGAGAATGTTGGATTCTAATAGATTGTGTTTTTTTCTGTGCATAATTCAGAGTTCTTTGGAAACCATAATCAATTCTAAAAACTCAACAACTTCAGAAGGCTTTCGATAATGTTAAAATATGTATGCTTCCACGTGGATCCTGCAGATATTTATAAGCACTTATGTGGTTATGATGATAAAACTAAATTAACATATTCATATTGACTTTAGAGGATCCTTAAAAATTGGATTGGAGGCTAAACAAGGCTGAACGTCTTTGTGGATTGAAAATGCCTGAGGGAACTTTGATTGTACCTGAAGAGCACAGCAGATGAATTTTCGGGTTTGAAAATAATAGTTTCGACTTTTCCGAATGTCCGTTTACAATGCACGCGTGAGAGATCTAGAAACACTGGAGAAGTGCACACAGTTTCCCGTGAAGGGACATCTCGCAGGGACAGAGCCAGAATGTGCCGGGCCGGGATTCCAACAGAAAACTAGGTGATGCTGGACTCTTACGTCAAAACCGGCTGCCTCTTAGCTTAGAAAACAGGCACACTCACACACACATGTTAACGGCGCCTTTTTGCACAGTTGCCTAAGGACATGATATTAAATTAGCCTCTTTATTTATTATTTAAACCAGCGACTGCCTAATCTCTCATTATGACTTCAGAAGGAACCCATTACTATTTCTACCACCAGTAAGCGAAGCTAGTGGGATGAACTGGAAAAGCCAGGTGCACATTTCCGATAGCTCCCAGTCCATTTTGCCATGCATGCAAATGGCTTTGTGGAATCAAGATGTTGACTGAAACTTTGCTAACGCTGAGATTTTTTTTTTTTTTAACCTCCCCTCGGTGAGACTGGAGTAATTGCATTTCAATAGAATTGATATCATTAATTTATAATGATTACTTTCTTTAGTTGGAAAATATGAATGTGAAAGTTTTGGCCCAAGTGCAATCTCAGGAGGGAAATTAGAACTCTCAGTAATCAATAACGGTGGGGCATGCTGAATCTCTCCTCGGTTTTCATTAGCTGGAAGGAGAGCACATTTAAAGAAATGCTAACAAGTATTGATGTTTAAATTTGATTTATCAATGCTATTTAAATGTATATCTGCACTGTGCCGAGTTTATTTTTCTACATTAAAGATTATTCAGCGATATCTCCTGGGTTAAGACAACTTCTAAACAAGATAAAGCACCCTGTGAATTAATTTATTTCAGAGAAACAAGAAAACGTAATTTGTGTCTTCTTTTCATTAAATTATCCTTTACTATATTGATTTAGCAGGAACCAAAAACTTATTTAGCTAAGGAAACAAAACATAGATAGAGCACTCTGTCGCTTTGGTACTCTTTCGCTACTGAGGAAAGAATGTAGGAGTTGAGGAACATGTATGTGTGTGAGTGAGCATACGTACATGTGTGAGGGCCTTTCTCTGCAAGTTCATGGCATTACAGGTGCTGTTTTTTTTAAGAGGAAAACACCATGCAGTTCCCTTCAGAAACAGACTAAAGAAGCACATTCAGTTAATGCTTGCTACATGGCTCTTTACATTCTGACTGTACTCTACATAAACAATAAAATTATTGTGATTATGCCATCAATTCAAATGATACAGATTTAGTAACCATTTACAAGTCAAAGGTGTACAGACACCCTAAGGGACCACCTGCGTAACAAATAACAGCAATTTTTCCAACCCTTCAGATAAATGGCTAAGCATAATGTGAGAGAATTTAAACAGAGTGAAACTCAACATATGTTGTAAGAACGGTTTCTTTTGTGTGTGCGTGTGTATAAAGACTTTATTAATCTGTTAATTTTATCTGTACCAAAAAGATGTAAATTGCTATTTACTCAGGAAATATTTAGTCTTGTGAACCTGAATAGGTGAACAATTATTAAATTTGGTCTCTTAAGAGTACTTAAATTCTGATGGTAGCACAGAGACTGAGCCTGTATAAGCTATCATTACACGGTGAAAAACTAACCTCTGTAATTAACTTGCAATATTATACATAGGGCTCCAGTTACAGTAGAATCCAATTTTCCATAGTATACACACCAGGCAGCTTTGCTGAATATTAGATTTTAATGAGATTTATGACCTTATTCATAATTTATTCTTTAAGTTAGGAAAGTTTTGGTTAAACTTCAAAGTGGTATCTTGAAGCAGGAAAATAAAATCTATACCATGCTTTTCTTGGAGACATTCTAGAATAAATTCTGAAACCCAAAAAGGACTTTTCTAGTCTCAGAACTACTCGGAGAAACCATCCTTGCTTTATTACGGGGTAACTCCATGTTAATAATAAAGAGGTGGTCCATGCTTATCCTCAGTTTAAGGCCGAGATTTGTGGACTTTCCTCTTTCACTGGTGATCTGACAGCTTTAATTCATGGCATAATCTAGTCCAGCACATCTCAAACCTCAATTTGCTGAGAAATCACTTGGGATTCAAGTCAAAATCCAGACTGTGGTTCACAAGGTCTGGTGCGAGTCCCACAGTCTGAATTTCTGACAAATGATGTGGACATTACTTATTCTAGAAATAGCCAGGGACTCCACTCTACTGGAGACTGCTCATTTTTTTTTCCTTCTCATATTTCAGATGAGGAAAATGAGGTCCAAATATAGGAAACATGTTTCCTTAGATGAGGGATTCTTAACCAGGGCTGTTGATTAGAATCCCCTGAGGAGTTTTTGGACCTCCAACTATCCAAGCCCCATCCCAGACCAACTGAATCAGAACTCCTGGGACATCACTGCTTTTACAAGTTCTCTCATGCAGGGAGAGTCAAGAATCACTGCTAGATCTCATCGTCAATTAGCAGAGTGGCTGAGTGTAGGTGTAGGCCGGCGGATTGGCAGACGAGTGTATTGATTCATTGATTGATTTCTGCTTACACTGAGCGTACATTTGTTGAGCTGTGCCCAGATGTTACCGAGTCTCTTTAGCACACACAGTCCTCTCAGTATTTAGGTCCAGTAGTAAATGTTACTAACCAGAAAGGCCTTCCTTGTCCAGGATATCTAAAGGGCTCCTCCTGTCTTATCTGGCCATCATATCCTCCCGCTGTGTTTTTCTTTTTTTTCCAAATATATTATCACTAATTGAAGCTGTTATTTCATTTGTTTCTCTCTTTTTTAATGTTTTGTTTATTTTTTAGAGAGCACAAGCAGGGAAGGGGCAGAGACAGAGAGAGAGAGAGAGACGGACAGAGGATCTGAAACAGGCTCTGTGCTGACAGCTGGGAGTCTGATGTGGGGCTTGAACTTAGGAACCATGAGATCATGACCTAAGCTAAAGTTGGACACTCAACCAACTGAGCCACCTAGGCACCCCTTATCTGTTTCTTTCCATTAGAATGCAACTTTCATGAAAGCAGAGACTTTGCTTGTCCTGTTAACTTCCAAATCCTGCCCTGAGTAAGCCTGGAGTAAATGAAATTTAAGAGGAAACAATACAGCTTAGCAGCTTCAAGCATCAGCTTTGCATGCAGGTACCCTGGCCATGTTTCCTTGAACATATCACTGACATCCCTTGAAAGCCTAATTTCCTCATGGTAAATAGATAGTAGCATCTGCTTCAGAGAATTTTTGTACTATTAAATAGGATGATTCACGCCCAGTGCTTAACCCAGCGCCTGACATGCAGAAAACAATCAGTAAACAGAACTATTATAATATTATCTAATGACCAAAAAAAATTGCTGGGAGTTACATATTATGATTCTCATTTAACAAGTGGGGAAATAGGCCCATTAAAAAGAGATCATTTGCACAAGATCACAGTATAATTTCTGAAGAGGCTGGTCTAGAATCTAAATGTTCATATGAGCAAAGCTTCGTGTAAGACCCTTTCCCACTTGTTGTCAGAGGAGGCACCTGCCTTTAATCCAGGGCTTCTTAGATTATAGCACTGTGCAACTTGGTTGGCAGTACGGCTCTTCTCCAGGAGCACTAATCAGTGAATTCATCAGCAAATGTCCAATTCCAGGACGTACTGGTGAAATCAAGGGTTGCATATGCAACTGTTGGCTGCAATGTATTCGGCTACTGCCATGTATCAAGCACTCATTTCTCCTCACAAAACCTCTACAATATAAGTATAATCATTCCCAGTTTATAGATGAAGCTCTTAGATGTCAGAGTATGGAGGTAAATCAGCCATGTTATTATAGCTTCTAGGACCAGAGATAGGATTGGAACTCACAGCTATGAGTAATAAAAATAATGTATAGGGGCGCCTGGGGGGCGCAGTCGGTTAAGCGTCCGACTTCAGCCAGGTCACGATCTCGCGGTCCGTGAGTTCGAGCCCCGCATCAGGCTCTGGGCTGATGGCTCAGAGCCTGGAGCCTGCTTCCGATTCTGTGTCTCCCTCTCTCTCTGCCCCTCCCCCATTCATGCTCTGTCTCTCTCTGTCCCAAAAATAAATAAACGTTGAAAAAAAAAT
Organism: Acinonyx jubatus; assembly: GCF_027475565.1. NCBI lineage: Eukaryota > Metazoa > Chordata > Mammalia > Carnivora > Felidae > Acinonyx > Acinonyx jubatus. Next base: position 22,908,547 of record NC_069396.1, on the reverse strand, counting down.
TTTAAAAAAAATAAATAATGTATAGAATCAGGGTGGAATCATCATATTTCATGGGTGTCAACTGGCCCCCTCTTTCTGGGATTTCAGACATACTGGAAGGACTTTTTTTTTTTTTTCTTTCTTTACTTTGAGGTCCACCCACTTTTTATAAAGAAGCTTATGTCACAATGAAAACCTTATAAAATGTGATTGTTTCCTGAATAGAAAGCAAGGAAGGTCCGGGCGGGGGGGGGGGGGGGTGGGGGGGTGGGAAGTGGAGATGAGATTCGTTTGTCAGGATATATCTGTGTGTACGTGTATGTGTGTATACATATACTGAGTTTACACGAATGTCAATCCCAGAAGACAGATACTGTAGGAGACAGAATCCTTAGGCTTGGGAAACACAGACTAATGAATGCAATTTAATGGAACTATGTCTGGCATGAAGATGAACAGATATGTGCTGTCACAGAGATAGGAAACAAAGTAAAGCGAGGATGCCCAACGTCCTGAGGCCATTTGGGAAGGTCTGACAGAGGAAGTGACATTTTATCTGCCTTTTAAATTTGGAGTAGGCAGAACTTTAAGGGTATCTCTGTTAGAAAAAAAACAACATGTGCAAAATCATGGAATATGAAAGAGTCTGGCATGTTTGGGGAATGGTAAGAAATAGTCTGTGGCTCGAGCAGAGGGTATACGTGGGGGACGTGCATAAAAATGAAAGAAAATTTAGAATTTTATCAATAGCATACTTTTTTAAGTTAAAAATAATTCCCACTGCAAACTTGTAAGTGAGATGCTTTCTCCCCTTTCCTCTTGCCATTGAACAGCAGGGAGGCACCACAGGAAATATGTTTTTGGTACTGCGTGCATAGGTTAACAGAACTCCAGTTTTGAGAGCTGCTAATATGGCAACATTTTAGAATGTCTTAAAAGCTTTTTTAAAATTTATTTTTCATATGTAAGGGATTGACATTTTCCCCTTTTCTTTACTTTCTGCTTGCTACTCTGTCAGTATTTACCCAGCTCGCTTACAGGCTTGAAGAACTGGTTTACACATGTCCAAGGAAGAATACAAAGATTTGGTAAATTCCTGGAAAGAACATAATAAAATAGCACCTTCCCCCCAGAAGTCTAGAGAGTCTGCAGCTGGCAGAGGACTGAGATTTCTGGCGTGCCGGAAGAGGCCACATCACTCCTTGCCTCTGGCCCCGAGACTGCCCTTGATGTATCGTACTCCTGAAATAAGCTTGCTGTGCAATCGAAATGTCCCTTCTCACCTATGGCTGGTTTCTGCAATGAGTCCCACTGTTATATCATAGCAATGTGGGGACCCTGGGGTGAGCCACATTTTTTCTCCAACCTAAAATGAACTGTTTTGTTACCAGAAGTATTAAGGTTTTAATCACAGCCTTACTATGTTTTTACTGGGTGACTTCAACAAGCCTGATTAACCACTCTGGACTGTAATGTTATTATCTACCCCAAATTAGGATATTGTTATATTTCTTGCAAGATAGCTGATATAGCTAGCTAGCTAGACCTAACGAGGATCTAATGCAGTACAAGTCAAAGAATAAAGTACACAATTAAAGGTAATTATAAAGAAAATATATTGATGATAATGAGAGGAAGGGAGAAGGGAGGAACAAAGGAAAGGAGGAAAAGAAAGGAGGTGGGGGAAAAGATGAATATTGGGGTGCCTGGGCAGCTCAGTAAGTTAAGCATCTGACTTTGGCTCAGGTCATGATCTCAAGGTTCATGAGTTCGAGTCCCACACCAGGCTCGCCGCTGTCAGCACAGAGCCCACTTCGGATCCTCTGTCTCACACTCTCTCTGCCCCTCCCCTACCTCTCTCTCAAAAAAAAAAAAAAAAAATTAAAAAAAAAGATGACTATCAATGTACTAGAAGGTGAACTTATACTCTGATAAATCATTGTATAAACTACCCTTCTGTCTTGGTTTCAGAGTATTAGTAGCCCCCACCGGGCTTGTACTGAAAACCAGAATATGTCACATCCCCCTCCCTCATTCCCCTGCCAACAACCAATTCTCTTCTTGTCAGGAGTCAGACCCCAGCTCTTGGCCCATAAATACTGATTGGACCATATATCTCCTCTTCCCAAATGCTTGTGAAAGGCAGAAATCATTTCTCAAAACACTTTCTTGTGTTAGGTATTCTTTTACGCCTATCATAGAAATGAATCATCTAAATGTTACCACAAATTTGCAATCTACTCAACATCTCAGCAAAGCAAAGGGGACTCTTTTGATGTACAAATTTATGATACCAAGAAAGTCAACACCCTTTCATTTTACTGATCTTTGCTTTTTTTTTTTCTATAAATTGCTTATGCAAAATTTTTGCACTTTTGTCTGGTAATGAATGTTATATTTAAAAAAATAATTACGTATCCAAATATATTCATACATGCACACACATGTACATACATGCATGTGATAATGTGTTAATTCTTTGCTATACATATTACAAATACTTTTTATCATTTTTTTTAAAGTTTTTTACTTAACGTTTATTTATTTTTGAGACAGAGAGAGACAGAGCATGAACGGGGGAGGAGCAGAGAGAGAGGGAGACACAGAATTGGAAGCAGGCTCCAGGCTCTGGGCCATCAGCCCAGAGCCCGACGCGGGGCTCGAACTCACGGACCGTGAGATCGTGACCTGAGCTGAAGTCGGACGCTTAACCGACTGAGCCACCCAGGCGCCCCACTTTTTATCATTTTAAATAATACATTTGAGATGGATATTAAGACGCTTTCTAAAAATCACAGGGTTAACAAGTAAAATGAAGGGATGAGTCTAGAAAGAGAAGTTCAAGACAAAGGATAGTGTGCTGATGTACAGCCCTTTAGACATTCCCTTGCCATCCACTAACCAGCCTGATCTTAATGCACCCTAGACTGCTGTAGAGTATTCTTTTAAACATCATTGAAAAGGGGAGTCATCTCTCTCAAAAATGAGGAAGGATTTATCTAATAGATAAACGTCAACACAACAAAACTTACCCGCACCCCCAACAAAAGTTTCAGACAGTGTTTCAGTTAATGACTGAAAATCAGTTTAACAGACCAGTCTTCTGCACGGGTATATTCATTTTGGGAGTGGGGAACAAGACAACAATGACAACTACTCAAACACCAAAATTCTGTTTTGAAGTTTTGTCCTGTATAATTTTGTTTTAAATTTTATTCATTTTACTCTTGGGCACAAGAGTAATGCATTTTCATTTTAGAAACCTTGGAAAGCAGATAACATATAAATATAAAAATAATGATAACACTACCGGCCAGAATCAATCACTGTAAGCCTTGTTTACATGTAGGATCTATTTTGTTTCTTTTCACTTTTAACAAACAAAATACAATTCATAAAGACAAGCTGCAATAAATGCAAAACCATAAAACTCCTGAGGGCTCCCTACCCTTTCATGGCCACAGCTAATGGGGCAGGCATGGTGTGAGAACAGGGAATAGATCATCCAATACAGCACACCATACAGCTTAAACAGCTCAGTTTATTGTTCCCTGTCTGATCACTTCAACAGTTATGGAAATTTCTCTACCCCAAAGCTCCATTTCAGTATATTACATTATTGTCTGCCTGCTGAAGGAGCTATCCTTTCCCAGCAATCTAAAACCATGATACACAGAGCTCACATTGGTAGACATCTTTGGGGAGGCCCTGAAGTACCCTAACAGGAATGATGAGAATTATATCCCACCAGAGTAGGGCAGCACTTAGAAATGACGAGTTTAGAAGCTGTTCCGGTGACATAGTCCACCCATGGGCCAACAGCCAAGGAAATGATCTTAAGCCAAATGGAGCCCACGTGAAATTGCTGCTCAATGTTGGAAAAATAAAATAAATAAAGCTGAAGCCACTCAGCAAGGAACAGAGGTACCAAGATGATACACTTTTATTCTTTTCTGTATTGATAACTGCAAGTTCATAGAAACCAGAGATCCTTTTAAAATTTTCTTGACAATTTGTCACAAACACTGCTTCACAGATATACTTGTCCAGGCAGATTGGGTGGTTTTCAGTTGTCCTACATAATACTCTGGGCCTCTTTTCAGGCAGTAAATAAAAAGGGAAACACCAACCCTCCATTTAGTTCTGAACCACTGTATCTATATGATTTCTTCTACCTCATGCTCTCCTGCTTCTCAGTAAATCCTGCAACTGGATTGAAAGGAAGCATGGTGTTTAGAATGTCTTCTTGCAAATATTCTTTATACTTCTTTATCTATAACCTAGGCTTTCCTGCTACATCAGGCTTTCTTGGGGATATATACACATATATCATACAGACACATGCAAACACACACCCATACATACATATACACTGATATACACACACGCTCACATACACACACACTACATTATTCTCTTCAGGTCTTGAGACCTCCGACATCTCAACCAGAGCACCACGGACAGCACCCCTATTGGCCACACAATTTTGGCAATAACCACCAGACATGAATATTCATGTAATATAAACTTAAGAATATTTACAATAATGAATTATAGAAATATTTGGCTGGAATCACAACCTTCTTTAAATTCTTAGTAAGTTATATGTTGTAACAGCAAATTTATAAAGATAATTCACAAATGTGCCAACAGAGGGAAAAATAAAATCCTGTTAAATGTTAGCAAGACCATTTGATTCATTCACGTCTGATAACCTGGCTGAGCTGTATAATAGAGGGCATAAATAAAATAACTATCTTTCCAGACATTAGTCTTAAAAAGGTATTTGCAGATATTTAAGCTGAAAATCCCCACTTCTCACAATTCATAGAAAGAGTGCTTATCACCCAAGAAGAAATTACATAAGAGGTCATTTTACAAGAATAGAGCTAACTGAAATGAGAGGGAGACTTCCTATATCAAGGCAGAATATCTACTTGTAGCACTGGTTTCCCTAGACCTGAGGATCATTTGCATTATTCTTTCTTAGAAGAGACAAACTTTGAGACTCCTTTTGAGTTTATAGAACAGTCAAGAAGCAGGATTTAAAGTTGTACTAGGTTTTTTGTTTCTGAGGGGTGAAACTCAGGATATGTAGGTGCTACTGGGAAAGTATATTGAAAAGGAAGTGTCACAAATGAGTAAAATGATGAGGAAATCATGATACAAAATATGAAAAAAAATGTTGCAAACATGTCCATGTATTTTCCTTAAATGTCCATAACTAAGTCTCATAACATATAATAACAAATTTAATCAGGATAATAATATTCACAGCTAAATAAATAAATAAATAAATAAATAAATAAAATTTCAAAGCAAAAGTGTGTAGATTATAATTTAAATATTTTGACTTTTTTGATTTTTAAATTGAGATGGGAATAAAAACTTTACTTTGTTTTTTGAGAGAGAGAGAACAAGTAGGGGAAAGGCAGAGGGAGAGGAAGAGGGAGAGAACCTTACGCAGGCTCCCTCCTCGGCATGCGGCCTGATACACGGCTCGATCTCAGGACCATAAGATCGTGACATGAGCTGAAATCAAGAGTTGGACACTTAGGTAACTGAGCCACCTAGGTGCCCCCAAAAACTTTACTGAAACTTAAAATATTCCTATCCAAAATGTAGGGTTCTGCCTTTCTGGCTAACAAAAGCATTGAGAGATTACAAAGTAGAAAAGAACTTGAGGAATACCCTTCTTCAGCAGAAGAAAGTTCAAGTCTTTGACCAAATACCGATAGATAATGGTGTGTTGGGGGATGTGAAAAGAGCACTCTTCTAGGAATAAAAAAAAATCTGGGTGCTTGTTTGGCTTTATAATATTGGGCTTTAGGTTACTTATCTGCAAATAAAAACTGGACAACAAAAAAGCTTTCTAACTGTATACAAGATTCTTGGAAATTCCTCCCACCTTTCCTTCTTTCCTGCCATTTTGGTTTTTTTAATGTTTTCTTTTAATTTATTTTTGAGAAAGTGTGAGTGGGGAGGGGCAGAGGGAGAGGGGGGGAAGGAGGATCCAAAGCAGGCTCTGTACTGAGGGTAGCAAGCCCAGTGAGGGGCTTGAACTCATGAACAGTGAGATCATGATCTGAGCCAGAGTCTGAGGCTCAATGGATTGAGCCACCCAGGTGTCCCTCTTTCCTGCTACTTTGTAACAGGCAATCTCTATTTTCTTTTAATGGCAAGACATCCCAAGGGTAAATCCAAAGTCAGAAGTACCTAGCCTTCACATTTTGATTATTTTGTGTCTTGTGTCTCATCCCAACCTGACTCCCTGGTATCTTCCTCACATGGAAAAATAAAGGGCCAATGGTAACCTTATATCTCATGCTAGGCACGCTGAGAGATGGTTCTCTCCACTACAGTCCGCTGAAGGGGAAGTTTAGAGGATGGATAGCACATGTCTTTACCTCCTGCACTGTAACTTCCTCTAAGGTATCCAGGACTCGGAGCATCAGAAAAAAAAAATCACACAAAGGTACACAATTAATGTAGAAATGCAGTTAGTATAACAAATGCAGCACAGACAATTAGTACTAAATACTAGCTCTGACAAGACATCAAGAAAATTGGCTTTACTGCAGCACCAGGGGGGCTCAGTCAGTTGAGCATCAGCTCGGGTCGTGATCTTGTGGTTCACGAGTTTGAGCCATGCATCCGGCTCTGTGCTGACAGCTCAGGGACTGGAGCCCGCTTCAGATTCTGTCTCCCTCTCTCTCTCTGCCCCTCCCCCACTTGCACTCTCTCTTTCTCTCTCCCTCTCTCTCTCTCTCTCTCTCTCTCAAAAATAAATAAAAACATTGAAGAAAAAAAGAAAATTGGTTTTACTAACATTAACAACTCAGGCAACAACAGATGTTGGCAAGGATGCGGAGAAAGAGGATCTATTTTGCATTGTTGGTGGGAATGCAAGCTGGTGCAGCCACTCTGGAAAACAGTATGACATTTCCCCAGAATGCTAAAACTAGAACTACCCTACGGCCCAGCAATTGCACTACTAGGTATTTATCCAAAGGATACAAAATTACTGAATTGAAGGAGCACATGCACCCCAATATTTATAGCAGCACTATCGACAATAGCAAAAGTATGGAAAGAGCCCAAATTTCCAACAACTGATGAATGGATAAAGAAGATGTGGTATATTTATACAATGGAATATTACTCAGCAATCAAAAAGAATGAAATCTTGACATTTGCCATGGTGTGGATGGAGGTAGAGTGTATTATGGAAAGCAAAATAAGTCAGTCAGAGAAAAACAAGTATCATACAATTTCACTCATATGTGGAATTTAAGAAACAACGAATGAATGTAGGGGAAGGGAAGCAAAAATAAGATAAAAACAGAGAGGGAGACCAACCATAAGAAACTTTAAATATAGAGAACAAACTGAGGATTGCTAGAGGGATGTTGGGTGGGAGCATGGGTTAGATGTGCGAGGGGCATTAAGGAGGACACTTGTTGGGATGAGCACTGGGTATTATACGTAAGTGATGAATCACTAAATACTATTCCTGGAATCATTGTTACACTATATGTTAACTAACTTGGATTTAAATTAAAAAATACATATGATAAAAAAATAAAATACAGAAAAAAATAAAAAAGGAAAGAAAATTGGCTTTAGCTCTTCCTGGGTGGACTTACTTTCTCTTGAGCCTCAATATCCTCAGCTATAAAATTATGGACTTGGATTAGATCATCTGTAACGGTATCCCCACCTTTATATGTTCTGTGATTCCCCCTTTTGATTTTGCCTTTCATTTTCACAGACTTGATGATGTCTGATGTTTGACCACTCTATCCACTTGCGCCTTCAACTCCAACAGTCCATGCTTTCCCATACCTCCTCCCCTTCAGACCCATTCCAAGAAAGAAAGACTGAAGGCAAGAATTTGACTAACTAGGAATTAATTCTCAAGTTCAAAGAAGTCTGCAGCCCATCCAAGAAGGTGGGACCTAATTGTTTAATTATTTTAAAGGGAAAAATGTATTAAGAATAGTGTAATTCTATAAGGCAGAAGATCAAGAAAGACCTGAGAATCTTCTAGATGTATATTTGATGACTCTGTTGAGGCATAAAGTTGAATATGCTTTAATATATGACCATGATTTCTTTATGAATACATTTAGCGATTTTGTAATAAATGTTCACTTTGTGCCCATGAGTAGGTATATGTATGTATGTATGTATGTCTCTATGTCTGTCTGTATCTGCCTATCTATCTATCTATCTATCTACGCATAAATAACTGAAGACATACAGCTTCAATCAGACTGTGGTATGCTGGATTTTAGAATACCTCACCTGGCTGCAAAATGATAGGTGACAACCAAATTTACTGTGTTCTTCATATCAATCACTAGTTTTTCTCAGCTCCTTACATGTTATGCAGCCTATAACCAGGCACCATGCTCAGAACTGGGGAACAGAGCAAGAAACAAAGACAAAGAGAGTAGAATAATCATAGAAGTCCTCCTTCAGGAGGAGGTATTTAAAAAGTGACTTGAAGGATGAAGAGATGTGAAGAATGAATGGAAAGGAGTCATGTGAAATGTGTTGGGGAATGACTGGGTGTATATACACATGAGGTCATACATGCACGAGTGAATATACAGTGCTGTAGGAGGTAAGAGAAGAACATCGCAGGCAGAGGTGCAAAGTGTTGAGGCACGTTAAGAAAATTTCAGAAAATGAAAGACCCAGACCGACAGAAGTTCAGAAACATGAAATTAATGGAAGTGCTTCCAATTAGGCTTCTCTCTTATTTATAATTAAGTGGAGTCCTGGCTAGTAAGAAGGGAATTCTTAAGATATATGTGTGATATATGTAGCATTGTTTTTATAGAAATAGTTTTCAAAGTAAGGTACACAGATTTTGGGGGATGCTGACCTTACTAAAAGGGGTCTGCGAATTGACACTTCTATTCCTAATAAAATTAAGACATTAGTCTCTATTTTTACTGTCTTCACACTTGCATTGATGGTACAAAAGCAATAATGGGTAGCACTACTAGAACCTTAGCACAAACAAAGGCGGTGATATCAAGCTTTACCAGCAGCCAATGTATCCTTTATTGCCAGTCACCCAGTGTTTAAAAAGCTAGTTTCACCTAAGAATAGCACCGGACATAGGTCTTTTAAAATATATTGTGTGATACATAAAGCACTTCTACTGCATCCTGAAGTATGATGATTGCCCCAAAGAAAAACTCTTGGGCAATTGTCTGTGAGTTGTGCTAGCAGTAGTTTTTGTCATGGAACATTGTTTTCACTTGAAAGAATGACTAATAAATTGCCACGTTAGAAAGAACAATGTTCCCAAGACCACACAGCTTCTGAGACAAGTTTCACGTTCAAAGATCCCCAAGACGACTCTTAGGTACAATAATTTGCTATAGACAAACTCAAATAACTCACTGAAAGCTGTTATGCTCATGGTTAAAGTTTGTTAGAGCTAAGGTGTACAGATTAAAATCATCCAAGAAAAGAGGCTCTATAGCAGAGTTCAGGAAAATTCCATATATAAAGCTTCTCTCTGCAAAGTCAGGAACAGCAATCCTTTCTGAAATCAATTTGTGGTGACATGAATGGAATATTTCCAACCAGGGAAACTCACCCTAGCCTTAACATCCAGTCTTTATTTGGCCTTGGTCACACAAACATGGTTGACTGTTCACATGGATAAACTCAACCTCCAGCCCTCTGAAGGTCAATCTTACATGGTATGACTCAAATCCCCCTAAACCACATTGTTTGTGTAGTCCAAAGCCCCAACTCTAAAGCACATTGCTAATATATGGCAGTCTTTAAGGCCCAAAGATAAGCAAAGGCACTCCTATAGACATGACATTCCAAGGGATTGGATATTACCTCCAAGAACTTAAGGACGTAGGTCAAACCTCTTTTGGGGCAATGCTAAAATTTCTCATACACATAAATAAACTATGGTATTTATGGGTTGGTTATTTGCCAGATCTTTCCTCAAGCATGAATAAAGCCATCCTGTCACTTCAAGGAAACTAACTGACTGTATGTGTTACCGAAGAAAACTACAAGTTTCAAGGAAACATTAGACTTTTGAAATTATGCATCTACTACCAAGAGTTTGACAGTTTCCCAATATTTAGAGACTTTTCAGGAGAGATCAGTAATGAATTTAATGAATGTCCATTGATAAAGTTTTCAAAATCTTACAACTAACATTTAAGAAACTCCCACTTACCAAGTTTTGGTATAATATCATAAAAGAATATCAATAATTGTCTGATAAGTCTATTAAAATATTCTTCCCTTTTTCAGTACCTATCAGTGTGAGGTTTGCAACTCTTCACATAATTTAACCAAAATAATATTCTGTGTTTCACCATATTGAATACAAAGATAGCAATAAGAATTCAGCTCTATTCTTTTAATACAGACATTAAAGAGCTTTGTTGAAACATAAAAGCATAATGCTCTTATCTGCAATTTTCTCATTTTGTGAAAAAATTATTTATTCACAAATCTGTCACTGCATGAACACTAAATTTAATTATTTTTAAATGAATTCATATATTTTTATATTTCTCAGTTTTAATTTCTAATATGATAAATAGTAATGGATATAACCCACAGAAAAATCTGTTCACTTCAATAATTTTAAGAGAACAAAGAGGTCCTGAGACCAAATGTTTGAGAATAGCTTCTTTTTGAGCAATATTTTTCAAACTGAGCCCCATGATCCCTTAATCACTCTCATCCCACAGTGGGAAAAATGTTTGCTGGCCAGTCTGCCTTTGTAAATAAAGTTTTATTGGAACACAAATATGTTCAACTATTCACATATTGCTTATGACTGCTTCCACATTACAATAGTAGAGTTGAATAGTTCCAGCAAAGTTGAGTAGTTATGACAAAAATTAGTATGGCTTGCAAAACCTATAATATTTACTCACTGGCCATTTAGAGAATAATGTTTGCCAACTGTTGATTCTGTGAGCCATGAAATTAATTTTGAGGGGTTGGATCAGCATTCTTACAAAATGGAGAAAAGAATTAAAGAGAAATGAGAAAAGACATGAAACAAATAGAAGAGATGAGATAATAATAGTTATTATTTTTGTAAAACATTTGTTTCCGTTGAGAGTGGTGTGTATGTGTGTGCGTGCGTGTGCGCATGCATGTGTGCGTGTTGGGTTCAAATACAGAATATTTTCTTACTGTGGGTCATAGTAAAAAAATTGAAATATGCTGATTTAATGCGCAAGCTAAGTACAATGAAGATTCTCAGAGATGCATTGTTAATACTGTAATCTGTTTCAAGTTCTCCAAAGCAGTATATGGCATATAAATCCAAAATAGACAAATTGACACATTTATATCAGTCTTACTGAAGATATTCATAGATATTTATGGCAAAAACAACTCCAACAGTTTTTATAGAATGTAAATTTCCCCTAACTTTACAGATTTGGTTATGCTTCATAGCTTGTTATTTTAAGAACTCCACAGTTAATGTCATTTTCTCCACACATGTCATTGTAGATATGAAGTTTGTTTCTTAACCTGAATTTGGTCTTTTTGTGTGGTGTGTTATACGCTTATTGTTAATATGCAAATTACTTCAGAAAGTGAATACCTTTAAAATTACTGATCAACATTTAATAAACATACTCTATACACACAGCCCATGAGTTGCATAGTATCATGAATTTTTACAAATTGAACATACTTATGTAACCAGATAGAATGTGGATTTTTTACACTGCACATTGGAACACACTAGAACTGAATTATTTATTGAGACTGCTCGTTTATTGAGCATGTTGTTAGGCATTTTGAGACATAAAAACATGAACAAAACTCTTGTGTGACATCAAAAAGTTTACAATTGAGATGAAGATAAGACTTAGATATAAATAGTTAAGTAATGTGTGTGTGTGTGTGTGTGTGATGTAAAGTGTAGTTTTGAAATCTCACGTCAAATAGAAAGAGAAAATGCTTTGGATTCAGAGAATTCCAGACTGAAATTGCTACTTTTGTATATCATCCTGTGAAACCTTCGGAAGTGTGCAGCACAGAGCTTGGTGTACCTTGTGCTACGGACTGAATGCATCCCCCTAAAATTCATATGTTGAAACCTAATCCCCAGTGTGATTACATTAGGAGGTGGGACCTTCAGGAGATGATTGTCACAAGCACAAAGCTTTATGAATGGGGTTCTCGTGCCCATATAAAAGAGACCTCAGAGAGCAACCTTTCTGTGAGGACACAGAAAGAAGATGGCCATCTATGAATCAGGAGGTGGGCCCTCAGGTAACACCATTTCTGCTACAGACTTGATCTTGGACATCTCAACCCCCAGAACTGTAAGAATAAATGTCTGTTGCTTTTAAGGCATCTAGACTCTGATATCTGCTAGAGCAGCCTGAATGGACTAAGACCTCTTGGATGCTAAATAAAAATTTCCTCAAACTGAAAATAGCAGCAGCATAACCCAAGTTTTGTGGCTGTTTCTGCAGTGTCCCTGCCTTGGAGGAAGCCTGTGTGACTGCAATGGACAGACCTAGTGACAACCACAGCTAACATATCTGGTAAAGAACAATATTATGCAACAGGACTTTGGGGCTACAACATCACTGCAGCAAAGAGAGAAGCACTTGGTTAGTTAGCATCTGTCCAAATTTGATGGTGGAATTCAGAGAAGCATTTGAGAACTGCAATTACTCGAGTTACTACACTAATTTCTTCTTTCTCTCCTCTTCTTAGAATGCCAGGGTGTGTCTTCCCAAACCATTTATGAGGCTACACATAGCAAATTTTAGTTGCTAATGCTGCTAGTCCCTTTTCTGTCATGTCCACAGTCAGGAATAAAGCAGTTTTCTTTGAATATGTGTCTGAAGATAAAATGTTCAGTATTTTCAAAATCAAGAAGATGAATCCAGAGCAAAATAATTGTATTGTATTATGTTATATTGCATTGCCTCATATTTTTCATAGCGGTCCTTGAAGGTCAAATTGCTCTAAGTATTGTGTCAGTGCATTGCCAATAGAGTCCCAGTTGAACAAGAGGTAAAGCCCCCTAGTTACATATATATAATACCAACATCTATCCCTCATCACTCCCTCACCAATGATTGCCATCAGTAATGAATCACAATACCCTTTCTCTCTGAGTCTAAGGAAAGCCTCAGAATACACATGAAAACATTGATGAGTAATGGCACATAAGGGGTGTGTGCATGTGCGTGTGTGTGTACATGCACACACATACATTTTCTATACAACTCTATTACTTGTATAGATTCATGTAAGTTTAACTTTTAAAGTACAGCTTTTTTTTAAATATGAAATTTCTTGTCAAATTGGTTTCCATACAACACCCGGTACTCATCCCAACAGGTGCCCTCCTCAATGCCCGTCACCCACTTTTCCCTCCCTTCCACCCCCCATCAACCCTCAGTTTGTTCTCAGTTTTTAAGAGTCTTAAAGTACAGCTTTTGCTGTACAATTCAGTTATCACAAATGAATTCCTTCTGAAAGGTCTATCATGTTTTTGGTCGTTATTGCAAATTTGACCACTTGAGCTATAAACTTATGCCAAATGTAAGTTCTTACACAAAATTCTACTATCATAATAGACATAGTCAGGTGCCTAATCACCTACCACTACTGCCTTCTTTCTTGAAAAGAGAAATCCCTTTAGCTCAAAAAATGATACATGAAGCCCCAGAAGAGAGATTAAGTTTCCAGGTTCCCTCATAGAAATGAGAGAGGCCACAGGACACAGTCCTGGCCAATGAGATGTAAAGAGAAGCCCATGAGGGTTCCTGGAAGGCCATCTTCTTTCACTAACACATCTCCTCAGTGTTTTTAGCATCGAACATCAACTCTAACAGTCATATTATGACTCTGTGAAGTACAAACACAAAGGAAGTCCAAGAGTATAAGAATTGCCAGCCTGTACATCAATAAACAACTCAACTGCTGTCACCAATTATCTACCAACAGACTTCTTGTTAAATCACACACACAAATCACTTTTTCTTTAAATCACTTTAAAAAATTTAACGCCACTTTGAAACTGCTCATAATCAAATCATACAGCTTGACCCTTGGTTATTACTATCAATTTCGTTTCCTAAGTTATGCAATTAAATAGTTGACTCCTTCAAGTATAAGTAGAAAAAAAACAAAGAAAGAGAGTATCAGTGCTACTAGACGGTTAAGAAAAGGTAGGTAAGACATGTGTGGAATTATTTCCCTGGGATCTTCAGAGTCACTCAGGAAGCTGCAGGCCTTTACCTAATGAGAGGTTTTACCATGGGGACATCATTTCAATTATCTATCTGACCCTTGGTTTCTCCTCTTTAATGTAGGAATAATGACAACAATAACAAGGTGATTAAGAGGTATGGTAGAGGTATTCCCCGCTTTTCAAAAGTTGGAGTTTCACCCCTCCACTTTTACAAAAGACCTCATTTTGCTAACCAAAAGAATTCCAAAGGGGATTTTCACCCTTATGAAAAAAAAGCAAAAGCAAAACTAGTGTTCAGTGCTGGTACTGCAGCGAGCTATTCCAGAGGCAGAACCCACCTCCGGGAGCCAGAGTGGCACCTCCAAGCTCCTCCGGGAATCACACTTAGCATCTTACCTGGGAACTATGTCTGTAAGCAACTGAGCTTTATCTCGATTGCTTTAGGGCATCCCTTAGGAAGATGCATCCCAAGATATTATCAGTAAAGCCAAAGATGGGTTATTTTTGGGGGTCTGGGAATGCTAAAAAAATCCTCCATATAAATTAATGGTAATTGCTTCTTCACACGACACTATTTTATCTTACAAAAGGTTTCATGGGAATGCTCTACTTGTGGGTAGCAGGGAAAACGGCTTATAGTGGATGCCCAGAAAGCAATGTTGGACAGGACTCTTTCATTGTCTGACATTCAAAATGCTGAAATGGTAATTAATGCACATGAAGACTCTAGACCTCTTTCTATGAAAATCCACTTTTTTTTTTCCCTATTATATTTCAACTGGGGATTACTTCACATGTTGCCACATAAATCTTTCACTCAAAGGAAAAACGGAGAGTGGTGATATGTTCATCAGTTTGCTGGTTTGAGGGTTTGGGTTTTTTTGTTTGTTTGCATTTGATTCTCCATTAGCTACATGGCATCAATATCACTTTTTTCCTGAAGGGACAGATCTTACAAATCACTCCTCAGTTTTGAACAAATATTGTAGTGAACAATGCTGCTGGGAAGAATCTTGCCTCAAGGAACTAGTTATTGTCAACTAGCTTTCAGAGTAGCTGAAATAACAGTGTTCTGCTCAACTAATATCACCTTTAGCATCATGTTTTTGAAAGTATAAATGTAAACACAGTAGACCAAGGACGCCATCTCTTTCCTTTTTTCTTTTTTTTTATTTTACACCCCCACCCCACGCATGTGTGCACACCTACACCATCACACAAGTCTGACGCATGAGCCCATGGTTCTGAATTATTTAAAATTTTTTCTTCATCTCGGGGCACCTGGGTGGCTCAGTTGGTTAAGTGTCCAACTTCAGCTCAGGTCCTGATCTCATGGTTTGTGGGTTTGAGCCCCCAATGGGCTCTGTGCTGACAGCTCAGAACCTGGAGCCTGCTTTGGATTCTGTGTCTCCCTCTTTCTCTGCCCTTCCCCCACTCATGCTCTGTCTCTCTCTGTCTCTCTCTCTCTCTCAAAAATAAATAAAAACATTAAAAAATAAAATAAATAGAATAAAAATTTTCATCTCTCTTAATTTTGTCCAACATAACAAATAAAAACAGCGATAGACAATAGTGTGTATATTTAGATATATATGTATACTTGTATGCATATATAAGTGTATATGTACATATACACATACATGTATATTATATTATATATTTGTATATATATACACATTTATGCTATTTTAAATCATAAGCACTAAAAGTAAAACTAAATGAGGAAGGTAAGAATTAGACTTTCCATGACAAGTAACGATTCTTTTGTGTTTGTTTTTGAGCATCTATAACTAGTCAGACAACAGCAGTAAGCATGACATCTTATTTAACTCCCAGCAACACTTTGAGAGGAACATTTTTAACTTAATTTTACAAACGAGAAAAATGGTTAATGAAAGTTACTCAAAAGTTACATAATGGATAAATAGCATGTTTCAAATTTGAATTCAGGTCTGTCTGCATCAGTTATCTACATTTTTTTTCATTATTTATATTTATTTGCTAATTCATTTATTCAGGTAGTGCATTGTGTATCTGTTAAACAAACATATGAAGTGTTTTTATTTAAAACCCAAATTAACTCTAGTCACTCATGACTTCTAAGCAGAGTGGCATAACTTACATAAAAAAACTGATGGTCCCAAGTTATGTTCCCTGCAGAGAATTAGAAGAAGTGAGGAGCACCTGGTTGGATGAGGCAGTTAAGCATCTGATGCTTGGTTTTGGCTCAAGTCATGATCTCACAATTTGTGAGTATGAGCCCCACGTCAGGCTCTGTGCTGATGGTGAGGAGCCTGCTTGGGATTCTCTCTCTCTCTCTCTCTCTCTCTCTCCCTCTCTCTCTCTCTCTCTCTCTCCCCCCTCTTTTTCTGCTCTTCCCCCACCTCAAAAATAAGTAAATAAACTTAAAAACAAAATAAGTGAATACAGAAAGTTGGAAGTCTTTTTTTCCCTATTTGGCTGAGAAATATATATATATATAGATGACCATTGTTTAGTAGAGCTCCTTATTGGGCCTTTGAATTTGCAAAGGCAGGTATAATGACAAGTCCAGAACTAAGTTTCTTAGCAAAATGCAGTAAAAGGAATGGAATTTCCAGCAAACCCAGAAGAGAGTTGTCTCAGCTTGAGCTGCCCTAACAAAATACAATAGACGGGGTGATGTAAATAATAGGCATTTTTTTGCTCACAGTTCTTGAGGGTGAACATCCCAGATCACAGCAGCAGTATGGTTAGGTATAGGTAAGAGCTCTCTCCCTGGCTGTGGACAGCTGGCATCTCTCTCTGGGTGGGGCTTTTCTTAGATGAGTGCATGCAAGGAGGAAGAAAGAGAGAGAACAAACTGTCTGGTGTCTCTCCTTCTAAGGTCACTAACCCCATCATGAGGGCCCCACCTCCATTACCTCAGCCCAACCTGATTATCTCACTAAAGCCCCATCTCCAAACACCATCACATTGCGGTTAGGGCTTCAATGTATTGATTTGTGAGGGGAACAAAATTCAGTCCACAGCAAGAAGGACCAAAGGGAAAAATACAGAGGGATCATAGAATTATAGGGAAAATTAGAGAGACAAACAAGATGGTGGGAAACAAATCCATTTAAAAAAATTTTTTAATGTTTATTTATTTTTGAGACAGAAAGAGACAGAGCATGAATGGGAGTGGGGGTTCAGAGAGAGAGGGAAACACAGAATCTGAAACAGACTCCAGGCTCTGAGCTGTCAGCACAGAGCCTAACATGGGGCTCGAACTCAGGGACTGCGAGATCATGACCTGAACCGAAGTTGGACACTTCAATGACTGAGCCACCCAGGCGTCCCTCTATTTTTAAAAATGGGAGGGGCAAATTAAGAAAATTCCCTTGGCTGAAATGAACAGAAGTCTGTTAAAGATGGGATGCCTGAGTTTGAGACTCCTGACTTTTTATGGTGGGTGTTATAGTTCTTTTCTTTTGCCTCAAACTTGAAGATTGCCTTATCTGGTGATATCATGGGGAATACTCTAGGGAAAGGGGTTATGTTGTTGGCAATGTCAAGCACGATAAGATCTAACTGTGAAGACAACAAGGCAAACTGTGTATCCACTTAGCAGAAGCAGGAGCTCAGGAATAGAAGGAGAATTAGAATTGGTCCCATTCTCCTTTCCCCTAACCCCTAAATCTTTGGGGGTTTGTAAGAGGACTTGCAGTTTACATCTGTGTTCCATAGAATTAATTTCACTTTCTAAAGGCATGGCACTTAGTTGACATTTGAGTTTAACGGATGTTTCTTGAATACTACTATTTCCCTAGCACAGTGACATTAGACTGACTGGGCAAATCTGGGGACCTTTCAAGGAGCTTTCATAACACAGAGAGATCTCAACTAAGCAAAGATACCATTTAACCTTGTGACTATTTCAGCAAAATAAGGACAACGGAGTTTATAATTTCATTGTAGTGGGAGTATTAGTTTGCTAGCACTGTGATAGCAAGGTACCACATATGGCTTAAATAACAGAAATGTATCGTCTCAGTTGTAGAGGCTAGAGGTTCAAAATCAAGATGTCCGCAGTGTTGGTTCCTTCTGAGAGCTGTAATGGAGGAATCTACTCCAGGCCTCTCTGCTTGGTGTGTAGATATCTTGTACATGAGGCAAAGATTGTTTTCTTCTCTGTGTTTTCACCTCATCTTCCTTCTATGTGTATATTTGTGTCCAAAATTCCCCTTAAAAAGGACCTCAGTCATCTTGGATTATGCCTATTTTAATGACCTCATTTTAATTTGGTTACTTCTGTAAATACCTTATCTCCAAATAAGGTCACATCCTGAAGTACCACTGGGTGGTAGGACTCCAACATAATTAAGAGGGGACACAATTCTACTCATAACAGGAGATAATAAATACAACTTCAGAAAAACATCCTGTATTAAGAAAACTCCTTGGAAGGACCACAAATTAATTCCATTGTACAAGACAGCCTGTGAATGTGGGAAATATAGAAAAAAAAATGACAATGTAGCAAGGTATTAATGGGTGGTAGGAGTAATTTCTTTACTTTCCCAAAATTGCAAGGCAATCATTTTTCCTGAAATGTAACACAGCCCAAGTATTGCATGTACTGACTTCCAAAACTGTTTCAATAGCACTGAAATCATTTTACATTCTACCAAATGGGATACATTTGAAGAGACAACATCCATCCGAAATTCAGATTATGGCTGGTTTACTGAAATATAAGTCCTGTTATTTTATAATGATGCCCTGGATGTAGTAGCTTTCTAAATGAGATTTCTGACTATATTTTAAATTCCTAGGAATTTTCAGTTTTGCATTTAGTTTTTCTAATCAAAGATTATACCATTTAATTTCTGAGATTCTGCTCTTTTTTCTAAGGATTTGTTTTTAAAGTTTATTTATTTTTTGAGAGAGTGTGTGAGTACGGGAGAGATGGAGAGAGAGAAAGGGAGAGAGAGAATCCCAAACAGGCTCCCCACTGTCAGTGCAGAGCCCCATGCAAGGCTTGAACTTATAGAACCGTGAGAACATGACCTGAACCGAAACCAAGAGCCAGACACTTAACCAACTGAGCCAACCGGGTGACCCTCTGAGGTTCTGCTCTTCAAGTTGAAAGTTAGTTTTATGATTAAAGTTTTATGACTATTGTGAAACTTTACACAACAGGATACAATAGTATAGTCAAATTCTTTTTAATGTATGTGGTAAGACTAAACTTCAATAATTTTGTGTCTTTTAAAATATACTTTTTATTCCTTCTTTTCTGCAAAGATGGTAGTAGCTCATTGTCTTGGATGCATAAGAGCAGTCGTGTTTAAAATGCTAAACTTAAAAATTTGCATTATAATGAAACTGGTAACTGTCCAATGTCTTATTCTAAACTGCAAAGTTCAAGCATTCTATGGTCAGGGGCAAGAAGTCAAATTTTCTACGTAAGATAAAGAGCTGAAAAAAATCATAAAATTCAAATGTCTTTCATTATAATTTTTTAAATAGGTCTATCTCATATTTTCTTATTTCTACATTGTCTTCATCAATGTAAGCCTGTGACATAAATTTTAATACATGATTTATGGTTACAAATTCATTGTTTCATTCTCATTTATTATGGGGTGTCACATTTTATCACGCCTGCATTTAATCATCTCCTGTCTGCATATTAATGGTTACAAATACGATACCTGTGTAGACCCAAGAAGCCAGGAGCTTAGCTGTCTCAGAGTGTAATGGTTGAGTGCCTTGAAAAGGGGGGTTGGAAAAAAAAAACTTTAGATGTCTTTGTACATGCATATGCATTACAAAATAACTCATGTAGTGAAAAAGAGGGTTTTCTACTGTGTACAGTCAATTTGTGTAAATTGATTTTTCATAAGCCCCCATAATTTGTACATCCATAACTGTATTGAACATATAATAAGTCTTGTGTCAAAACCAGGCACGATCATAAACAAGACATCGCTAAGTTTTAGTGTCAAGTTTAGACCAATAGGAAAAACACTAGTGCCCTCAGGGGCATTCATTCACACTGACACCTTAGGTATTAACGTCTAAAATACATAAGTGAAAAGGCATGTTTTTAGGACTTTAGAGTTGATCTGAAGTTGACATGAGGTTTTTGAGAGTTGAGAAGAGAATTTGCAATTAAAGATGAGTAGGGAACCTGCTGCTATTAAAGTATGGGTGCTTGACAAAAAGTAGTGCTAAGGATATGCATTGATTAATGAATAAGTATTTTATTTTTACTTGCCAGCAACTAGTACCTGGGAGTTACATCCGGCATGAAAGCATGTTGAGTTGCAATGCCAATCCGCGATGTTATGCTGAGATAGATGTGAAGGAGGAACTGGGCTGAGTCCTACTAACTACAAGGAGAAACAAATCATGGGCAGAGCATCAGGCGCAAAGAACAAAACCCAACCAAGATCAATGAAAAGCCACACATACCTAGGAAGAAAAGGAATTATGGTAAGCTTGGGGTGGGGGAAGGTAATTAGGGAAGTAAAGTACAGAGTATTAATGGAATCATAAAAACTTAAGTCTATGACCAGTGACACAGGGTGTGCCGCTGACTATGCAAACTGGGGTTAAGCTTGAGGACTTCAAGACCCCATGAAGAAAGAGGGGTGTATTAATTAAGAGGAACTGGACACAGAATCAGTATTGCAGTAGAGAAACAGAAATGCAGTAAGCTGTCATCTTTGGCCTTGAAGATGGTTCCATGGGAAGCCTGTCCTAACTCAAAGAAAATCGGAAGACAGAATCATGGAAGACAATGTGAAAGTGTTGAAATGTAAAATAAGACAGGGTGGTTTGTCATGAATGATCTGTATAGCCTTATTAAGGGTTGAAAATAAAGGCGCACTAACCCCTGTCTTCAAAATAGGATATTGATCTTGAAATACACTGGACCATCTTCCGAAATCTTTGTTACCCTAATTTCTGATGTTACGCTAGTTTCTGAAGGAGAAAAACTTCCAAAGAAAACCTTTTCTCTTGAAAAATAAGGTCCCTCACTTATCTTCTTTTGATTCTCTGTTTTTCTGTCCTTTTAGGCAAAACTTAAAGGTTAAAACCTCAGAGGAATAAAATAAGGTTTATGAAGCTGATAAAGGCACTTCACTTATAGGAATGTAGATTTCTGAGACAGAGGAAAATTATGCTTTCACAGAGATTTTTAATAATCATTTCTGCCTTTTCAGACATGATGAAGTTCACATGAGTCATAACTACTATCCTATGGATGGTAACAAAATTTCCAGCCTTGCAAGGAAATAAACTGTACAGTGAGAAATTTCAACAGCTATGTGCAGGAAAAGGAACCCTTGTGGTCTCTTTGTTGGAAATACAAACTGGTTGAGCCACAGTGGAAACAGTATGGAGGTTTCTCAGAAAAATAAAAATAGAATTACCATGTGACCCAGTAATTACCCCAGTAATTGGGGTATTACCCCAAGAATACAAAAACACAAATTTGAAACATACACACCAATGTTTATTGTAGTGTTATTTACAATAGCCTAATTATAGAAGCAACCCAAGTGTCCAGCAACAGATGAATGGATAAACAAGAGGTTTTATAAATATATATAATGGATATATATATATATATATATATATATATATATATAATGGATATATATATATATAATGGATATATATATATATAATGGATATATATATATATATATAATGGATATATATATATAATGGATATATATATATAATGGATATATATATATAATGGATATATATATAATGGATATATATATATATAATGGATATATATATATAATGGAATATATATATAATGGAATATATATATAATGGAATATATATAATGAAATATATATATAATGAAATATATATATAATGGAATACTACTCATCCACAAAAAAAAAAAGAATGAAATTTTGCCATTTGCAACAACAATGTTGCAATGTTCACCTCTAGGATGAACCTAGAGGGCATAATGCTAAGTGAAATAAATCAGTCAGAGAATGGCAACTACCATATGATTTCACTCATGTGTAGAATTTAAGGAACAAACAAAGGAAAAAAAACACACAAATCCAAAAATAGACTCTTAACTATAGAGAAGAAACTGATGATTACCAGAGAGGAGGGGGCAGGGGGATGGGTGGAATAGGTGAAGATTAAAAGTACACATGTGTCAAAACATAAAAGTTTCATGAAATAAAAGCAGTGCACGTCATGGTCCAATGAACCTGAATGTGATCAACCCAGAAGGACAGAAGTCTGGAAGTTCACACTGGAGTTTTATGGCTCAGGGGGTAAGTAGCCTAAAACACTTCCAGTCACATTTCATTAGCCATATTTAGTCAAGTGGTCCATATTAACTACAAGGGAGACTGGAAAACTTTAGTGGTCCTAAGTGCAGTGGAAGAAATTGTTACAGTGTGAGCAAAAATAGCATTTTTTTTCATTATACTACCTGTGTCCTCAGACACCTTCTCTTCCTTCTCCTCTCCCTTTCTCTTCTCTCCTTTCTTCTCTCTTCTTCCTTCTACTCTCTCCTTCCTTTCCCCTCCTCTTCCCCTCTCTGGCTGTATTCAATTCCCTGTAACTAGCTGCTGGTCCCGCCAATCTTGTATTTATAAATAAAACAAAACACAAGAAAACTGTATTAATGATGGACAAGTTTCCTTCTCCAGCACCAGAATCTGCCCTGAAGTCCAGAAGGATACATCAGACTGTCTCTTGAACATCTTCACTTAGCTGCCTCATAGCCATTTTAAACATAGCTTGTGGAAATGTGACTAATGATTGGCCCGGTCCCCAAACCTGGTCCTCTGTCATGTTTCAGCTCCGTCAATGGCAACTATCATTGACTTAGGGCCAATCTTAGAAAGTTCCAGGAAACTACCTCTCCTCTCTTCTCCTCTCCTCTCCCCTCCTCTCCTCTCTTGTCCTCTCCTCTCCTCTCTTCTTGTCCTTTCCTCTCCTCCCTTCCCCTCTCCTCCCCTCCTCTCTCTCTCTCTCAATCTCTCTTCCTCTCTCTCTCTCTCTCTCTCTCTCTCTCTCTCTCCCCCCCCCCCCCAATTACTCATTCTTCAACTTTGAGTTAGGTTGTAAATCTGAGTCCTCTCCCACCACTTAGTTCACCACTATGTCTCCCACCTAGATTAGTGTAATGACCTCTTCACTGATTTGTCTAAATTTACACCTTTGCTATTTATTTTCAACAAACTATTCAAAGTAATCCTAGTTAACCTTAGTTTAGCATATATTGCTCCTTTAAAAAACCTCTCTAATATTTCCCCACATTGCACAGCCCACAGCCCACAGCCTTAAAATGACCTCAGGCCACATGTCCTGGCCCTTGCCTGCTTCTTCAACCTCATCTTCTATCATTGCCCCTTAAGTAATTCCACCCTGTCTGTGGTCAATCTGCTAGTTAGTCTTTCAAACACATAAAGCCAGCTTCCACCTCAAGGACTTGAGATTCACTTTTCTCTCTGCTTGGATTGCTCTTCTCCCACATATCTGCATGGCTCTCTCCAACCCTTGAGGTCTTGGCTGAAATGTCATCCTCTTAAAGATGGGATCTCAAAAATCCTATATAAAATTATAGCCATCCTCTACACAAATCTGGGTTTTTGTTCTGTTTTACTCTGATTATTTATTTTCCCTCATTCTATTTACCATCAAAGCATATCTTACAATGACTCTCTAGAAAGCCCTATATAAAATTGTAACCCACAAACTTCTCTCTCCTCTATGGTACTTAATTTTTTTTCCTTATAACAGTTATCATCGAAGAACATATGATTTAATTTGTTGTTTGCTTGATGTCTTGATTTTCTACAGTTGCTGTAACAAATTACCGCACTTAGTGGCTTCAAAACACAAATTTATTATCTGACAATTCTGTAGGTCAGAAATCTGACATGGGGTTTATGCTGAAATCAAGATGTTGGCAGGGCTAGAATTTTCTTCTGGAGTCTTGAAGGGAAAATCTGTTTCCTTACTTTTTCCAGCTTCTCAAGGCTGCCTGTATTCCTTGGCTCATGGCCTGCTATCATTTTCAAAGCCAGTAATGTCTGCTTGAGATGTTCACACATCACACAGTTCTGACTCTGGAAGTTCTGCCTCCTTATTCCACATTAAAGGACCCTTGTGATAATCCAAGATGGTCTCCCAATCTTAGGTCAGTTGATCAACCAACTTATTTCCATTTTTAACCTTAATTCCCCTTTGCCATATAACTTGATGTATTCACAGTCTCCAGGGTTGGAATGTTGGCATAACTGAAAAGGGGGGGGGCATTATTCTGCCTATGATACTTGTTTATTTTCTTTCTTCCTGGCCTCCAAAGTTTCTCAGTGTTGGGAGGACACAGATTGTGGTTCCCGACTGCCCTTCTGGACAGCTGGACTGTTCTTGGTTTATATTAGCAGCCCAACAAATATTTGTTGGATACACAAGATAGCAAATAACAGGAGCAAGAGGCAGAAACTCTAAGATGTAAACTAACTATTGAATTCTCACTGGCAGGGGTTGCCTAATGCCCCGTTGTCAAAGTTTGGACCATGGGCAGGCCACAGTGATATCATCTCAAAAAGTGTCAGAAATTCAGAACCTCAGCCCCTCCCCCAACACCGTTGATTGGAATTTTTTTCACATATTAATTTTTTTCCCTTCCTATTTTAGAAACAGAGAGGGAGTATGAGTGGGGGAGAGAAGCAGAGGGAGAAAGAGAGAGAATCCCAAGCAGATGCCACACTCAGTGCTGAGTCTGACTTGGGGCTTGATTCCAAGACCCTGGGATCATGACCTAAGCCAAAATCAAGAGTCAGGCCCTTAACCACCTGAACCTCCCAGGTACCCCAAAATTGGCATTTTAATAAGATCTTCCAGTAATACATAAGCCATGCTTGAGAAAGAGTGACTTAACAAATATAAAAACCAACCAGTTAACTGATTGACACATCTCCAGAAATTTACAGAGGTCTCATTCTCTGTGCTTGGGATGCAGAATGACTGGACACTCATTTCCACTGATCCAAGCACACATATGTGCCCAATTTCCTTTTCCCCATGTACTACATCAACTGGTCCTTTGAAGTACTAGAATCCAAAACTTGGATTACTACTGTTGATAACTTCACACACAAAACTACAAAACAAAGTCTAATAGTCTCTACACCTTTGCCAGCACAAGAAACAGTGACCCGACCAAAGAGGCACTCAGCATGTAACTGCTTTCCTGAGAGGGCAAAAATTAAATACCATTTTCTTAAAGCTTTTTAACAACAAAAGCTGGCAGGAGACTTTTAAAATACTGCTGTGTTTCATCAAGTCTTTTTGACTACTACAGAGGATAAGGCTTTTTTTTTTTATTATTGATTATTTCAGCTATGTGTATAAGTATGTATTTTAAAAACACAAGCAACAAAAGAACAGGTAATTTGGCAACATAACAACAAAACAATTTTTGAGTTTACTTGGTTCACAAAGGGATTGAATATATTTTCTAAGAAAAAAAGTGATTACATTACTTTCAATAAATTGATCATTGTGGCCTGAACTCTGTAGCCTTTGGCTTTCTCCTTAGTAAATGAAACAATGAAAGATTTCTCAAGACTCCTCTTGACAACTCAATGCCTTGGTTTCAAGATGCAATTTGTTCTCTCTCATAAGACTAAATCTTTCTCTATCTCCAGAAAGGCATGTCCTCTAGAAAGAAGCAATATTAAATACGGTATCTTCTCCCAAACTTTTAAATACTAAATTACTAAAATTTCTTTGAAGTGGGGAATTCTAGCACAATGCCAGAAATGTAAACACACACATACACACACACACACATACACACACACACACATACACACACCCAACTGTAAGCATACTCATTACAATCCTTTCTTACTTTTCACTTTTCTGTTGTAATCTAACCTAGTTGAGGCCAGCTGACCAGCTGAGGGTCCGCATATCTACACTAAGTTTGCCTGAGTCAGTCCCAAGATGAAGTTTGACTACAGTTTGGGCTTTGTGTCTCTGGGACTGTGGGCTACCTGGGGCATAGGCTCTTCATGATGATGGCAGAGGCATAAGAAGACAAGAGATGGCAATGGGCTGTCTGACAATATCCAAAAAGATAAATTTCCTAGCACGGGGAATACTTAGTCCCACAATTTTTAGAAGGTTGACATATCTGCTAATAGGCGTGCTAGGTACCACCCAATGTCATCTCAGTTTCTTCACCAATAATGTCACTGGAGGACTGTTTTGGGAATCACCTGTGGAAATGCCTTAGACCCATCTACCTCTCTATTACTTTAATAACAGTTTTGCATTCGATGTAATAAATACAAAACTTCAGTGTAATCTCTTGTTATCTCTCAGTTGCTACTCACAGCATGGTACACATGAAATAAAATCTTTGAATTCAAATAAACACATATTAGAATTCTACCTGCATCATCTACTGCATGTGAGACCATGGCCAATTAATAGCAATAAGCCTTGAAGAAACTTTCTTCCAAAGCTGGCAAAATAGTGCCTTTCTCATAATTATTTTAAATAGTAAAAGGAGCAACGTTTTATTTGTAAATCACTAAGCACTGCATCTGGCACATTAACACATGTAAAAACTGGTAGCTCTCTTTACCTCCAATTAAAAAAATTTACAACCACAAAAACGATGAGTTTGTCACAAGCATATTTTGTGGTAATAAGTGGAGTCACCTCATCTCTATATGTTAACTTGTAAACACCTTGAGTAAGCTTATGCTATAATACACATTTGCTAAAAGACCAGCAAAATGCTGAAATTCAATAATGTTTACAATGTGTTTTCCCTTTCAGATGCGTATCGAAAGCCTAATGAGGTCTGTTGCAAGTCTGATTGTCTTCCTAAACCTGCCATATCATCAGGAATGAATGACAGATTTTTTTGATTGTTTTTTTCCAGGTTTTTTATTTGTTTGTTTTGTTTTGAGAAAAACGTCATCTGGTGACTATGGACAGATGCAAGTCCATAAAATTAAAAAAAAAATTTAATTCCATTAGGATGCAATATTAGGCCATGTACCATTTCATCAGTGGCATTTTAACAGAGATTCATGTTGAATTGCACTCTGGACAATCCAGAGATGCTGATGACCATATGCTAAATTCCACAAGGCACAGTGAGAGGGGCTCACGTGCTTGTTAAGGACATGCCAGGCTATCAGCAACATATGTGTTGGATGGCTTCATAGCACATGTGCGCTCAAGGGGGAATATATGTGAAAAATCATAGTCTGAGAGAGGGAACCGCATCCTCTCTCACACAATTGGAAGGATTGTAGTTTAAGATACACAGCTTATTCTTGAGCTGCATGTAGAGTTTTTCAGGCATCTCTTTAGATATCTTCAGAAAGATCATCAACTTTGTTCCTTTCACATTTTGCCCATCCTTGGGTTAGGAGGAAGTGTGAGGAGAGGTTACTGTCCGTGTTTATGCAGATATCATCACCATCATCATCAATGTCAAGTCATGAATTACTTAATTTATGCCATCTGGCTTGGTAACCCTGTTAGGTGCATGATGCTATTTAATCTTCACAGCTCCACCATGTTTCTATCCCCATCACACAGGTCATAAGGTTACAGAGATTAAGTAGCTTCCTCAAGTCACACAGCTAATAGATGTAGGAGACTGGTTTTTGATCCTGACTCTGTAGCATAGGTTCTTGTCTATATCTCATGTGAATAAGCAAAGAGAATGCACATTTTGAGAAATTTTATGGATAATATTGTCAAAGTTGAATAAGTCTATATCATAGTTTTGTATCAGAATAACTAATTTTACAGAACTTCAGAAATAAGATTGCATTTGTCTTTCATGTAAATCAAAGCCAAGACTTGTATGGTGGCTGCATGGTCAAAAGACATCATGAGAATCTTGGCTTTCTACTCCAACATCCCTAATTTAGTCCTCTTGTCCTTACAACCCAACATAATTTGAGCACTCCAGCCAGTAGATCCATACTTAAGGTGTCAGGGTGGAGCAAAAGGCAAAGAAGGAAACATCATCTTTTGTAAAGCTTTGATGGCTGCACCTCATAAAACTTCCAGTGATGTCTTTCTTGGTGGCACGTGTCCTCATCTAGCTTCAAGAAACATTGGGGAATATTCCCTATTATGTGGACAGCAATGTTCCCAGTAGGAAAATATGATTATGTAACTAAAGATGAGAAGGAGAATGGATATTGGAAACTCTCAGCAATAGATACCACAAAATCTAAATCCTCCAAAAATAATCCAAATTTTTCATTTTAAAAAAATAACAGAAAATATTAATGTTTCTGTATGAGGGATAATCTGGATAACCACTTTGTGTACAAAAAATATTTCCAAAAAATTTCAGGGCTCACAGTTGTATTCCCATTTAAAAAAATTGTTAGTTACAGCTTTTCCTCACTGGCTTCTTGAAGCTCAGCCATCATCATGAATGACACAGTAACTGTCCCAACCAGGAAGTTCACGACCAACCAAATACTTCAGTGGCAACAAATGGTCACTGATGTTCTTCACCCTGGAAAGGCAAGAGGACCTAAGCAGATATTTGGAAAAAACTAGCCAAAATGTAGCAGACGGCACCAAATATCATCTTTGTATTTGGGTTCAGAACCATTTTGGTGGTGGCAAGACAATTGACTTTGGCCTGATTTATGATTCCTTGGATTACATAAAGAAAAATGAAGCCAAACAGAGACTTGCAAGACATGGCATGTATGAGGAAAAAAAAGATTCAAGAGGGGCCCCTGGGTGGCTCAGTTGATTAATCATCTGACTTTGGCTTAGGTCATGATCTCACAGTTTATGAGTTCTAACCCCACATTGGGCTCTGCACTGGCAGCTCAGAGCCTGGAGTCTGCTTCAGATTCTGTGTCTCCCTCTCTGCCTCTCCCCCACTTGCACTCTCTCTCTCTCTCAAAAATAAATAAACACTGAAATTTTTTTTAAGAAAGAAGGAAGAGATTCAACAAAACAGTGAAAGGAACATAAGAACAGAATGAAGAAAGTCAAGGGAACTGCAAAAGTCATTACTAGTGCTAGCAAAAATTCAGCTAGAGATTGGATAACAGAAGGAGTAAAGATCCTGCAGTGACTTTATCTGTGGTGATTGTACAGATTTTTCAAGAGAGGATGAATAAACTAAGGACTTTAAAGAATGTCAGTCACAAATAGCACCATTTTAATTGCTGGGAAGTAATGAAAGAATTGTGGCAATTCTACTACATGAATGATAAACGCATGCCAAATGAAGGTCAAGTCACATTACACCACACAATAGGAACAACAGTTTTATACTGATTTGAATAGAGAAAAATGATCACAGGTTTGACTCCCCCATTGTGTATGACAGAATTGACATTTCAATTGCAAAACAACCTGCACCATGGCAATCACATGACAATCAGGGACTTAATTTCAGCAAAACAATATCACCTGTCAAGAAAAATCCATGCTTGTTTAATGTGATTTTTATTAATGTTCATATTTTTTGTATTTAATTATAAATTTGTGGTTTTATGGCTATTTATTAACAATAAACCCATGGATTTTCTAACTAGTTTTATGCTTATTGCATAAATAATCTTAGAGCAAAATTAATGTATATCAGCATGGGTTATGTTTTTTTTTTTCCTTCATTTTAAACAAGTTCATTTACACATTATTCAAATTTCTGAAACACAGGCAAGTAAAAAGTACTTGGTAAATGTAAATAATCACTTGAAGTGGTAAAGTCAAGTTTACTTCCCAGTCTCTTCAAAAACAGACCCATTCACTTCACACTATGCTGTGTGATCACCAGCCTGCGATTAATTGACACTTTTCTCTCTAATTCCCTCTTCTCAGCATCCATCATTTCCTTCCGTGTCTCCTGTGTGCTTGTGTCATTGATCAGGAAAGGTTTAATACCAATATTCTTGACTGCTCGTTTTGAACCCTTATGAAAGGCAGGGACTGTGGGAGCCCATTTGGGCATTTCATAAAAGGGTGATTGATGGGGGTGCCTGGGTGGCTCAGTTGGTTAAGTGTCCAACTCTCGATTTGGGCTCAGGTCATGCCCTGACAGTTCGTGAGATTGAGCCCCATGTTGGGGGCTCCAGTGGCACACAACCTGCTTGGGATTCTCTCTCCTCCTCTCTCTCCCTCTCTCTCAAAATAAATAAATAAATAAACTGAAAAAAAAAAGTGACTGAAGGATGGACTAACGTCCCCCATGAAGAAAAGCACTGAGTATGAGTGTAGATGTGTAAATGGGCAGACTTTTGTCCAAGGCAAGGATTGAATGGACCAGGGTATAAAATTCAAACCACTGAAATTTGTTGCAGGAGAGCACTGGGTTGGTGGACGTTTCTCCTGGGCTTGCTTTACAACTCAGCCTCTCCCTCTGCCCAACCCTGTGTCCTTTGCCTTCTTTTTACATGTAATGATGTGTTAAGAGACATCCTGCGCCCCAAGCCACATCTCATCATCTGCTTCTGGGGAACCCAAGCTGTGATCTTGAGTAACTGCTGTGATGCAGGTGTTAGGTTGCTATTTTTTTCTCCTACAGTTAGTTTGTTTCCTCTGATTCTCTAGCAGTCTTTTTGCACTACAGAAGGCATTACATTCCCATTTTACATTTAGGGCTAGTGAAAATCAGAGAAACCCACTTACTTAATCAAAGTCACACAACGGATAAGTTGTAAAGCCAGAATGAAGTCAAGACTTCACCTCCAGTAGCCCAGCACTCATTATTGTATTCATTAAAACAAAGCCCTCAAAGGTGATTTGATGAGTGTTTAATTTATGCCAGACACTGCGCTAGCTCTTGGGTGGGTAAATAATGAGAACAGAAATAGGTACTCCTCTTGCCACCTCTGTGAAACTTACAGTCCATTGGGGAAGGCAGACATTTCGCAAATAATAACATTTCGAGAAATTACAACTCATATATAAGAGGCATATATGGGCAGGGGACATTCGAACAACTGCAGGAGATTATACAGGGCTTCTAATGAAAAAAAGATAACATTCCATCTGACATCTCAAGGATGAGCAAGACGTATCTAGGCAAATAAGAAAGAAAAGAATATTTAAGACAAAAAATAAGATGCACAAAGGCCCTGTGACAGAAGGTACCATGTTAAAAAAAAAAAAAAAAGGAAGATCTCTAGAACTGGAATCACAGGGAAGGGATAAAGTGATCTGAAATGAGACCTGAGAGATACAGATGAAGGATAAGGAAGCCTACCTAAAATAAGAGGTTTTATCTTTATTCTATGAATAATGATGAGATATCCAATAATTTCAAAAGTTACCTTTGCATTTTGAAGAGATCACTTTTCTTCAGGACAAGGCATAGCCATTGCAGAGGGTGAGAATCAACCTAAGAGGAAATCTAGAAGTCCAAGCCAGAGATGTCAAGAGCTTAAGATGGAGAGAGCCGATGGAATAGACAGCCAAAGGGGTCAACACCGAGGAACTGGAATATGTCGAGCCGTACATGAAATGTGACATGTAAAAGTTATCGGGGTGCCTGGGTGCTTGGTTGGTTAAGCGTCCCACTTTGGATCAGGTAATGATCTCATGGTTCACAGGTTCACGCCCCTCCTTGGGCTCTGAGCTGACACCTCAGAGCCTGGAGCCTGCTTCAGATTCTGTGTCTCCCTCTCTCTGCCCCTTCCCAGCTCTCTCTCTCTCTCTCTCTCTCTCTCTCTCTTTCTCTCTCTCACTCTCAAAAATAAAATAAGCATTAAAAAAATTTATGAAGAGTTGAAAATTATCAATATGCCATTGGATGATTTTACTGACACTTTGGTTGGGGCCAGCACAAATTCTACTGCAGGAGACAAAGAACACTAGAAGGGAAAAGAAAGCAAAGCTAATAAAGCTACATATTCATAAAGCCGAAAGAGACAGGAAATCATGGATCAGACAGATAATCAGCCTTAGAGAGGGGTAATATTCAGCATTTTTTCTTCCTGATCCACAACAAAAATATGTTCATATGTCCTCATAGCATGTGGATTTCTTAGTTTCCTTCTTTTTCAGAATCAAGGTTACCTATTTTATAATGGATCCCTTTATTTAGAAATATGAACTCTGTTCCTGATACTCTTTGTCCTGTCTTTAGCCACTAATTTAGGAACAGCCTGACCCATCGTACTGCATAGGTAATGGCCTTGCTGTAAAACTGGGGCCCCGCACACATCATTCCTTAAAGGATGAAAGAGCATGTTTATAAAAATCCCTCTATGGATATTAATAATTTTTGTTTCCTGTATATTACTTATGAATTTATCCATCAGGCTCATCAAAGTGCTTGCATTTTCAAGTATTTTAAAGATTGTTTGTTCTTATAGATTAGGTTTTATTTCATTAAGGCACATAACAAGCTAGCTAAAAGCCTTTCATTTTGAAAGCAGCAGTCACCCATAAACTAACATGAGGGGTGTTGAGAGTTACAGAACTCAAAGAGATAAATCAACATTTCACCCAATAAATATGGCACTTTGCTCTCAAGAGGAGAACTTGATCATTTTTCACTCCCTTCTTGTCTCTTTCTATTCTTGGCTTTCCTCTACATGGAACTAGATTTACCTTTTCAAATCATTCTAACCATGGCAGGCTTATGCTTGAAATCCTAGAATGGGTGTCCACTTCCTACAGAATGGAGCAAACATTTTAGCTTGGCACTAAAGACTCTTCAAAGTCTGGTTCACAGCTAGGTTTTCAGTGCTGTCTCCTGCCATAACCCCCACCCTTCAGGCCCACTAAGCTCTCCTTCCAGAATTGCTCATGGGGTTCCCCGCAAAACATGCTAACGCATACCTCCTTGGTTTTGCATATGCTGTTCCCTTCATCTGGAATCCCTTCCTTTTTATTCTTTTCTGGAAAATACTTGTTTACGGTTGAAGACCTGTTTCAAGTGTCACCTTTCCCAAAGAGCCTTCCTGAGTACCCACATAGTTACTCCTTTTTCTCCTATTTCAAAAAAGCTTTGTAAATATTTCTATCATCTCCATCATGGTATTTTGTGACAGCCTCTTTACTTATCTGTCTTCCTAAAATGCTTTTAGGCGGGCTATAGAATTTGAGGAAGATACAACAGATACAGGTTAAGATTCTACTTTTATTGTGGTTTGCTTGTTTTTAACAGGGATACAGAATCAATACAAGCAAAGTGGCAGCACAGAGCTGCACATACGTAGCTTTCTCATCATAACTTATGTTGCCAGTCGTGTCACCCAATGCATAAACATCCTATTAACACTTGGGATTGATAGAGAGGCTTAAAATATAGGAAACCTTGGGGGTGCCTGGGCGTCTCACTCATTTAAGTGTCTGACTCTGGATCTCGACTCAGGTCATGATGCCATGGTTCATGAGTTTGAGCCCTAAATTGGGCTCCACACTGATAGCGCAGAGCCTGCTTGGGATCCTCTGCCTCCCTCTCTCTCTCTGCCCCTCCCCCCCCCCACACGCATGTGCTCTCTTTCTCTCTGTCTCAAAAATAAAACTTAAAAAAATATGTAGGATAACTTGCATGAACCTACAGACTCTCAAAACTTAATAGTTCAAATTGAGAAGCGCTTAAACATACTGTTTTCCTACTTTCACTACATGCAATGTTACAGAGGGAAAGCAGAGAGAGTTCTGGAAAGAAGTGCTGGAACAGTATAGAGGTTATTAGCCATGACCTTCAGATAGGGAAGATCTGGTTTTGAATGCCACGTCTCTCACATATCAGCCCTTTGATGTTTAATGCAAGTTACTTAAATTTTCCAATCTTGCAAAATATGGATTAAAATACCTACCTCATTGGGCAGCAGAGGACCTGGCAAATAAAAGCTATCACAAAGAGGCTTATTATGAAAGGAATACTATGCTCAAGAGAACAAAGGAGCACCATACTAATTTGTATAACAGTTGCTAACTTCCTGTGGACAGGGATTGAAACAAAAAGGATATATCTAGCTTGATTGTTTTTTCTCAGAAGCTTTGCAAAAACAACGCAATATAATTTCCAGACTGGCTAATTAGTATCTGAGATAAACTGGTGATGCTACTGTTTGGCTGAATTTTCAAAAAGGTTTGCTTTGTTTAGACCTCCAGGGTCTAACCTAGGACATAGCATATACTTGAAAACAAGACTCTGAAGAGCTGAGAGTTGCCTTTTTTCTTAAGAGAAGTCCTCAAGTGACCCAGAGAATATGGAATTGTAGAAAGTCTTACATGTTTTTAAATCTAAGAACCTTGACACTGTTCATCAGCTTCTTGAAACACTGTCAGTATGTTCAACTTGAACTCTGGATTATGATAGTGGGAGACAGGGAAAGGCTTTGGGATTATAGTTTAGTGTGTTTCTCAAGTCACACTGTTATTATTCTCAGCAGCAGAGTGTTTTTCATAGGATGTCTTGCCTGGAGACCTAATTTACCTAACAGAGAAAATGGAAGCTTCCCATCAGTGAAACAAGAGGCTCTTTGTCTCAGCTCTCTTAAATTCTCTCACCTCCCTGCTCCTAAATCCACACACGGAGGACCCCTTGCGTGCATGCTCTAACAAGGCACCTCGGAGCAGAGTGTGAAAATGTCCAGTATGTTGGGAGAAGCATGGATTTCAGAGTCTAAGTGATTAGAACTGCAGACCTGCCACCATCCCCCAAAACATGTTTACTTTACACGAGTATCTTTTTCTCTCTAAAATCCAGGGTCTTCTTTATCTTCTTTACAGAACATGAATAGGGAGAGTTGTTTTCTATTTGTTTGTATGTTTGTTTCACAGAATTGTTATAATAACTGAGTAGTCTTAATAATGACAGCCAACATATATTGAGGGCTTACTGGTGTGTCAAGAACTATTTTCTAAGTAATATCTACTTTAATCCTCACAAAAACTCGATGGGGGAGTCACTTTATTATGACCTGCTCCCTTTTTGTCTACATTACCAGATCGTCCTCTCTTTGTCATTCCTGAGAGAACACCATAAGGTAACACAGTTAGTGCTGGTAGAGTCAGCATTCAAACCACAGCAATTCTTTCCCAGACCCCTCACTGTTAGCCAACAGCTTCTAGGCCAATACTGAGTGGCATAAATACAGAGCCAAGCATCTAGGGCTATTCTGAGTAGGTGCAAATCCTCTCAACATCCATTTTATGCCAAATAAAACATGGCAAATAGTAATAACTGTTATATCATTATTATTGATATCATTGATATCATTATATTTCAAACAGGCACATATTTAAATATCCTAATTCAATGTTGTTTCCAAAAACTAATCAAAGTGATGAAATTACATTGATGTTGACTTTACTGAAGTCCTACGTTTTTATTCCATTCCACCATCTTGAAAACAGTCAATTCTTTTTTTTTTTTCCACAGAGGTAAGCTAAGGTCCAAAAACAAGAAATCCACAATGATACACCATGTTATAAAATACAGTTAGTATTTGGCAAACCTCAATATAGTTAACCTCTCAATAATCTCTCAGATAGGTAACTACTATTTTCCATCTTTTGTATACTATTTGCTTCTGGTTTTCCTTCTGCATCCCCACCTTCTCCATCTCTGTTTCCCTTCCAGATCATCTCCTCACACACATCATACAACTCATCTCTCAGTGTTCAGTGTGACACCCGCCCTTTCAATTTCACTCTTTCAAACTCTTACTCATCAAATAGCCTCCACACTCCCACTGATGATTCTAACCCATATCTCATCTCTGAGATCTGCACTCATACCTAGCCAGACTTGACCAGTTGTCCCTTCAATATGGTGGACTGAACACATTGTGCAGGGTGCATGGCGGCCAAAATAGTACCACCTAAATGTGTGGATCTGGAGATAGAAAGATTTACTAAGACAGTGAGCAACTCTACTTCAGGGTAAGCTGGAGAACCTGGACTGTTTTCTCCTCTCCTCCCCTCTCCTCCCCTCTTCTCTCCTCCCCTCTCCTCTCTTCTCCTCTCCTCTCCTCTCCTCTCCTCTCCTCTCCTCTCCTCTCCTCCCCTCCCCTCCCCTCCCCTCCCCTCTCCTCTCCTCTCCTCCCCTCTCTTTTTTAATTTTCTCTCCTTTCCTCTCTTTTCTTATTCCTTCCATTCTCTTCTCTAATTCCAATGAATCCACCCTCTCTTCTATTACTTCTATTCCTTCAAGCAAACCAGAAATTAGTAATCCATAGACTACCTGCTATTTTTCTACATCTAATTTCTCTCCTTCCTTTTGGGGATGGGGGTAGGCAACCATTCCTAAAACTACTTCTGCCAGCTTAGATATTCAGCACAGTCACCCATTCCTATCTCTTTACTTGATGTATCATGCTTCACCCTTTTCACTCCCAAACCTCACCCCAAGCTTCAGCCATCTTAATTTGTCCCTGTACAAAGGGACAAAACTGTACAAAGGTTATCTACTTCTAATCATTATTTAATCTGAGTTACAAGAAAGCCTTTCTTTTACCCTTTCTTTTTCCATTTTTAATATTCAGGCATTCCAAGACAATTTTAAAAACATCTAGTTTCATGTCTCTTCATAGACAAAATATTTCTTGACATTTTTTCCCCTCCAGAGCAATGGATCTTTATGTCCCACCTCCTCCTACCACCCAAGAACCTATTCATTTCATTGCTGAGACTTCAAGTTGAGGTCACAACTGAATGTGATATTTGTTTTTATTTTTATAACCCAAACTAGATCATTCAACATAAAAGCATCTTACAAGGAGCTCAGCACAGTCCTGCTCCGAGCTGTTCCAGGGAAGATAGATTTCACCTGAGAGCTCTGGCATATCCCTGTACTTAGGTGCCTGTATCACTCACTGCTGTCATTAGAAAGAGGACTTCCTTCAAATTTGCCAGATCATAGGCTTGCTGGGCAACACTTCAAAGCAGCTGATAGTGCATTGCTGCCATTAATACTAAGGATGAGGGTAAGTAGCAGGGATAGGTACAGTTGGAAGAGAAAGGCTTAGAAATCTGTCACAAAACCTCTGGGAGGTGAATTGGGGTGGGGAGACTCGTGTATGTAAGAGTGACAGTCACAAATGCCAAGAAAACCAGTCTATGATCATCTGTGGGAGGAAAAGGAAATCACTAAGTATGATGTGAATCGTGTCTATTGCAGGTGTCCTTCTTACAAAAGGCACGATCCTAAACCAATTATATTCAAATGACTACCTAATAATACCAGATGGATTTATAGTAATTTTTTCAGCCCTTTGAAAGAACATAACCACATGAAAACACAATATGCTCCTTTCCATGAAGTTACACAGTGATTTGGGTATCATAGGTACCACTTAATGTTACAGAGTTAATGAGAAAATTAAGCTCTAGCTGCAATGCCACATGTTCCTTTGTTCCTAATGAACACTGACATTAGCGCTCAATTAACAATGACACATATAATCCTATGAGCCTTTGCTCTGATTCCAACCCAGTATGGCTGGACCATAAGGAGACCTCCCTGTGTGATCAGATCAAAGCTCCTATGCAGTGTGTCTTTTCAGAGCAGGGAAGAGACAAATTAATCCTATCTGTCTAGTTTTAAGTAGCATAGTCAAGGAACCATTTGGGAAAAGTCATAGCAGGGGCCTGCAGAAAGCCAGCCTCTAAACAGGTTCATGTCACAAAAGAGACAAAGTTTCGTGCCTAGCAGTGTCTGTTTGCAGTTTTCGGCTCTGTAATTTTTCTCACAGATATTTAAAATTAAATTAGCACTTTTCGTTTTTAATAAGAGATATAAAAAGCACTCTTTGGTCATGATGCATAGCACATTAGCTACAATTACATCAATATATCTTTCTCTGGCTCTTTATGCAGTTTTTGACTTTTTTTTCTTTCTAACCTCCTTTGGGGAACTCTTAGGGAGCAGCTCTTGCTAATAATTAATAATGGGAGGATTCTCCTGAGGAAATCGTTTGGAATCGTTATGCTCTTCTAATAAATTGTCATTTCAGGATTCTAATCAGCAAAATTTGGATTCCCAATGTTTGGTAATTACAGTGGGCCCATTGCATCTGGATTGATTAAAATGTAAATGCAACTGATCCTGTCTTCAAAAGTCAATATAAAGCAACATGCATACATTCACATGGAACAGGATTCATGTGTTTGGGAACTTTAAGGGAGAACCTGATATTGAGATAATAAACACGTATCTTTCAATCTCTGCATAAATGGGCTTCTTTCATTCAACTGCACTTTACTCTTCCATTAGTCTCTGCCGCAGCAGCTCCGAACATCTCAACTCTCTCAGTGATGTCACACAACCACATTCAAATCGTATCAATGTTTATCTGCCTGAAATATGTGGCAACGCCATCAGTGCCATGCCACTGTCATCCAAGGAGCTCTAATTATCATACCGTGCTTCGTAAAGGAACCCCTAGCAATCCTTTGAGGAAGATGGAACCAGAACAAACAGGACAAGGACCAGCTGCAAAAAAACGGAATGCTTACTGAATGGTGTACCAAAATCAAGATATCAAGACTAATCCCAAAGTCAACAATCCGATCCAATGGAGGTCGGATTTCAGACTCACTTCTGAAAACTTCTCTCTTGTTTTGGTTAAGGATAGTGTCTTTTCCACGCTGTTATTCTTTGTAGATTCCCATATGATACAAATTGTAAACTTTAAAACTTTATTTCCTAACATCGGTTCATAGAATCTGAAAAGCAGATTACTTGACAGCTCTCTTTGGGATGAGTAAGGTATTCCAGCAGTGTGTGAAAATCTACCTGCACGTTAGCAACACCCAGGGGATTTACTGTGCTTGTTGATTGTGTTTGTTTTCATCAGTGCTCAGGCCCCACCCACAGAGATTCTGATTTAATTAGCGAATGGAGCACTGGCATCTAAAAACTCCACAAATAATGCTATTTTGCAGACAGGTGGAGACAAACATTTTTAAGCAAAGGTATTAATTTCCATATGTACCTAAGTGGGTGTAAGGCTATGCTAAAGAGGGATGGGTTCTTCACTTCTGAAACAAGGTAGGACAGTGCTAAAATAAAATCCATCCATCCATCCATCCATCCATCCATCCACTCATGTGTTTGTTTAGGAAATATTAATTGAATACATACCAGGTACCCTGTACTCTTCTAGGCAACACAGCAGTGAACTGAGTAGACAAGGATCCTGTTTTCAGAGAGCTCGCCATCTGGTGGGAAAGACAGAAAGTAAACTAGTCAACAAACAAACTGAGGAATCGGTCAAATCACCTCCAGAAAGTGGAAAGTGCCGTGAATGGAATACAACAGGTTCGTGAACACGGGGAATATCCAGAATGTGGGGCTGCTATAGAGAAGAGAATCAAGTTGGTACCTTAGCAGAACAACATTAAAGCTGCAACCTTAATGATGCGCAGGAGCCTATCGATCAAAGATCTGAGAGAAATCTTCCTGGCTGGAGACACAACTAAACATACCTGAAATAAGATCTGGCTTAGTATATTACAGAAAGAACTTCACAGATTAGTGAGGCTGGAGTCAGGCAGCAGAGGGGAAAGTGGGGAAGACAGGACCAAGCAAAATCCGGAGGCACATACGGCAAAGCCTTTTCAGTTATGGTAGGTATCTGAATTTTGTCCTCGTTTTTAATGAGAAATGGTTTCGGGTTTTGATTTAGAGGAAGACATCATAACAGCTTTGAACAGAGGTAAGAGAAAGAGACTCTAAGGGGTGGATTCACACTTCCCAGTAATAACAGAGAAAGAGATGGTTGTAATCTTAAGAGTTTGTGTCTGATCTTCAGGGATTTGGTTTTAGTTGTTCTTTTACAACCTAATCAGAAAGTCACCTTTTTCTGCCCTATCTATTCCCTCTAATAGTTCCTTGAGAGACAAAAAGCATATGAGGGAATCCCAAAACATGCATTCCAAGTAATCAGTCCCTTTTCTGAGTTCTTAATATAACTGTTTCCAGCAAGAAAATAACTCTTCTGTCTCTAACCCACACACTTTGCAATATTTTCTTTCCATATTTTAAGAGGATCAGAATTAGATATTTTTCCATCCCGAAACAGCCAGGAGATGGTTAGGAAGATGAAGAATGAGAAAAAAGTGGTCATCTCAGGCGAGAATAAAGGGACCAGTGATGTCAGTGCCCTCACTGTGTCTCCCCTGCTGTGATAGGCACTTTACACTAGGGACCCCTTTAACACTCAATCCGGAGAGGTAGATTTTTCTACCTTCATTTTATGGATTTGGCAGCGAGTAAGAGTGGATGGAGCATTAGTGCCAGAACCCAGATTCTTTTTATTCCAAAACCAATGCTATTAACCAGTTCCCCACATTTCATCTGCCAGTTATTTCCTTCTACAGTTTAGTGACATGACGGTGCATCTGGGACAGAGCAGATTGACCAGTCCACCTCAGAGACTTTCATTTCTGTCCTTCCCCAGGACATAGGGATCACTTCAGTCCAGAATCATGGAGGGATTGTGATACATCTATATCTAAAAGGGACAACGGGACCCACCACCTCCCTTTCTACATACAAGGAAACGGAGTCACAAACACAGCTTGCTAAAGGCAGAATTAAGTCTAGAAATCGAACCTCCTCACTCTTCATCAAGTGCTCTTTTTTCAAAAACTAGGCTGCCTCTGGCTTTCCTGGAAATGAGCTCTGCCTTTGGCTCTCCATCTCTGACATATCCAGAGCTAAGGATTGCCAGGAACCTGATGGAGACCTTGAAACTGGTTTACTGATTCCACAGTGGAATCACCAAAACTCACACCACCCGCCACCCTTTGATGTGCTAAGAAGATCAGTATTCTTGGGGCGCCTGAGTGGCTCAGTCACTTGAACGTCTGACCTTGGCTCAGGTCATGATATCATGGTTCATGAGCTCAAGCCCATCAGGCTTGCTGATGTCAGCACAGAGCCTGCTTCAGATCCTTTGTCCCTCTTGTGCTGCCGCTCCCCTGCCTGTGCTCTCTCCAAAATAAATAAACATTAAAAAAAGAAGAAGAAGATCAGGATTCTTTACAATCTGCACAAAAATCTGAGATATTCCAGGGCTCCAGGTAATTCCATGTTTAACCATATAGTCTGGGGAACTATGATACCTACCATTCTTCACACCATAATACTTAGCCAGTCTTTTTCAGAGCCATGCTTTCTTCACACTATTTTCCTTACCTGAAATGCCCTTCTCATTTCATTTTGAGAGAGAACTGCAAGATTAGCCTGTTACCCAGGCCACTGTCAATACTTGATGTCCCATTTTGCCTGGTCTTAGACAAAGGCCATGGGTAATTAATATAATATGGTCCACCTCTCTCTGCTTGTGTGTCATTCATTCACTTCTCAGATCTTCTGCTTAAGGCCTTTTATATGTCAAGCACATGGTTAGGAATTTGAAACACCAAGGGAAGTTAAGTCACAATCCTTACCCTCAGGAGCCAAAATCCAGTAGAAAGATTAATTGATCAATACATAATTACAAAAAATGTGAAAATCCTCTGGAAATCTCTGAGGACACATTTACAGTTAG
This sequence comes from Acinonyx jubatus, assembly GCF_027475565.1. Taxonomy (NCBI): domain Eukaryota; kingdom Metazoa; phylum Chordata; class Mammalia; order Carnivora; family Felidae; genus Acinonyx; species Acinonyx jubatus. The sequence goes on along the minus strand of NC_069396.1, from coordinate 22,866,823 downwards.
GTGAGACTTATAAATGTTTAAATCTGTATATCATGTTGAGGCAACTTATATTGGATTTCTCTTCTGGGCTGAGATGGTGTTGGTGTGTGTGACATTACTTTATATATCACATATTTTTGGCAACCTATCTAATAATAACAATTTGTGATATCTTCATATTATTTAAGTATTAAAACTTAACATGCCATATATTTATGCCTTATGTCTTGAGTGAATCTTTGAGGAGAGGTATTATGTCACGCATGTGTGTGTGTGTGTGTGTGTGTGTGTGTGTATCGCCTAAAAGCAATTTTCAAATTAAATACTGTTGTGTTTGGTTTTTTTTATGTTTTAATTTAACTGTACACCACCTAATGTACATAAAACTTCATATTTAATAAACTTTTAGCAATGTTTCAACAATAATCTGAACCACTTATAGTAGACAAATTTGATTCCCATCTTGGAGTAACTTCAATCTGGCTGGTATTAATAGCTACAGATTTTATTTTCTTTCTTTAAAAGGTGTATCTACAGTACATGATAAATCCATTGGTTAAACTGTATTAACTTAGGATCCTAGCTCTGTTATATCTCAAAACCAGGATAGCTTAAAATGTAATCTCCAACCCCCTGCCAAAAGTGTCAATCACAATTTAGCAACCAAACTACAATCTGAATATAGGGCTACATGACTACTTTGTTCAGAAAAGTCTTGTATGCAAAAGCAATATTGTAAGAGAAAAATATATGCTTATTTTTGCTTGTTCTAGAAAACTTAAAAACATTTGACAGTAAATTCTCCTTTTTCCCATGCCAAGTTCTTCCATTTTTGTTTTGTTTGCCATCCGTGTAAACCATGAATGTTTGAAGTAATTGCTAACATGTGTCTGCCAATATAGCCCTCCATAATTACTTTAGTGACAGCCTATGCTTAAGGCTCTCTGATTAAGAATATACTGTCCCACATTTGTCCCCTTATCTATGAACTCTTATATCTCTTCCCTCTGGATAGCTGAGAGCCTTTGTGGAAACAACAAAGAGCAGAGAAATCTACTGATAATTCAAACTTCCACATTTAATAGTGAGTCTATATATTAATTTGTCAAGAGAGTGACTGGAGTGACATCATTCAGTGATACAAATATGGAGGGCATGCAAGACAGAATGATCATAAATTCTCTTACTCTCCAAAAGAAAGTGTGTGTGGGGGGGGTATTCCAAAAGAAAAAAAATAGACAGGTACTCTGTGCCTAAAAAATTCTAAAGCTCATAGACTAAATGCATCCATTTTATATCCCAAACCTTGATAGATTAGTTTCTTGCTACATTAATATAATGTTTTGAGCCTTTGTTGCAACACTCAACATGTTGTTTTTCTACTGAGTCCCCATGGAATATGTTTTCACTCCTATCACTACACACACACACACACACACACACACACACACACTCACTTCAGCCTCATCTATGTTCTCAATTACTATTTTATTAATGATAGATCAACACGAACTCACACAACAATGCAGACGGAGGGAAGAGGTAGAACAAAACCAAGAACTCTGCACTTTCCTGAAGGTGAAGGACCTGGCAGATTATCCTTAGGATAAGAGCAAATTTTTCACCATATTTTACAAAGCCCTTCAGGATATGGACCTAGTTAAGTTATCCAGTTTACTTTCTGGCCATTACCAAAAATGGCCCTTTCTTGCAATGAGCCCTTTACTCACATCAAGCAGCTCATGGTACAGGAAGGACCATATTTCTATGTTACTCTGTCTACCTAAGAAGCACTCTTCTTTTTCGTTTTTTGATTAAGCCCTTTTCTTCCATTACATATCAGCTTAGATATTGCCTCTCCTAAATCATTCCCTGTAACCTCTCTAAGTGTTAGATATTCCTCCTCTCAGGACCCAGAGTCTTGAATGCTTACTCTATTGTATTCCTTAGCAACTAAACACAATTGCCTTTCTCCTTCAGTTGATTGTGAGCTTCCTAAGATAAAAACTACAAATTATTCATTTCATAATTTCTAGTACTCAATTCTACTGGCCACTTTTATATGTTGAAGGATCATAAAAAATCCAAAATCAAGATCTACGACTTACCTAAATAGCTATAAATGCAACCAACTTCATCAATTACTAATAAGAAACACATCCAGGATTTTACTTAGAAGCTACTTAGTCCTACTTCAGAAATGTATGAAAAGATTTCTTGATTTTTAATGAGAAGGATATTAAAAGAAGGAAAAAATATTTCAAAACCAGAAAGATTTCAAAAAGAGAAACACTGGGCTCATGATCAAGACATGACATCACGCAAACTGGTCATAAAGAAGACAGAACAAAACCAAGTAAATAAGTATACAAATAAACAAAGACTCCCTACCAGAAAAAAAAAAAAAAGAATCCCAAGAAAATTCAATATGTCTACTTCTTTATTTGGACTTAAATGGTCTAGGTAAAAATTGACCATTACAGGCTATGAGCTTACTATAGAATAACATACAATTAATTGTCATAATTATGACTGAAATATCTTAAAATACCTTTATTAACAGCATTTATTTTCCAGTACATTAATCATTTAATATTACCTCAACTGACATTTACTGTTTAATTATGCTAAAATTCTCAAGTTGTGAAGGAAAAGGTACTGGACTTTATTCTTATTTAGACTCTGCCCTTAACTGCAGGAGGGGTTGGGTAAGTACTCTCTTGCTCTGACTCATAGGCTCCATCTTCTCTCCACTTTCAAAGTGGCAGGATAGTGCTGGACATAGTATTGACTTGATGGATGTACCGTATGTATCACTGCTTCTTGTGATTAAAATGAGGAGATGAAACTATCTCATTCTTCAACGCTCAAGATTCAAAACAGGAAGAGCCCCACTACATCAAATCAATCACACTTGTATGGGCAAATTTCTGTTCTAGCTCATGGCCTACAAATCCATAGAAAAGTTGCTCATTTAAGAGAAATACTCTGAAAGTTAATTGCAATATTCTGTGTAGTATTATCCAGAGCTTAAAATACAACTTTTCTTTGAAATGTCACAAAAGGGTTAAGGATGAAGTGGTATAAAACAATATTTCCAACCATTTCAACTTCATTTCTGGCACTGCCTTCTGAACCTTGCACATTTTATTTCTTTCCCATATTGAGTGACTTTTCAAGTGGTCCTGCCGTGAGCCAGTAGAATTACTAAGAGGTTTCTGATTTCATAGCTATTTTTTATTATATTTGGAAGCTGGTCTTAAGTAGAGCTAAAACTCCAGGGCCACTATTTTAGAGTAGTAAAGATTGACATCTAAATTATGATCTAAGGAAAGTACAAGGCCATAGCTTTCATTGAATGTAGAAAGAAGTAAAAAATGGATTTGTCTTTGAAAATGGTGGCTATTTGACATCTTTGAGAAATTTTCAAGCATATTAAATTCCAAATCTCAGCAATGAAATTGTAATAGACATTTGCTTTACATCTATCACTCTTAGTTAATTCTCAGATAAAGTTTCTTAAATCTAGCTTTAAATGTGTCTCTCTTGTCCTGGGGAATATATGTTGGCATATGATTTAAGAGTCTAATGTAGACATTATAAGGGTTAGTAATGGTCAATGGTAAGACATAATGCAAAAATAATTTGTTACCAGAGAGAGAGAGAGAGAAGGAGGACATCTGGTATTCTTTGATTCAATCCCAGATTTGATACACAGAACCAGGAACTTTATATTCTACTCAAATCTAAGAAAATAGTGTGAGTTAGATGTTCTATTTCCCATGTGAAAAAAACCAAAGGAAATTAGAGCACATGCCTAAGGTCATCTGTGTAGAAAGCATCATTCTCTGTGCCTAGAATGAGTTTTTTCCAATTCTTTATCCTTATAGGTTCTTTTTATTTATCCTTCCAAATGGAATTTAAATAGAACTTCTTAGGATAGACATCCATAACCACCACATTCAGTATGACATAGATGTATGGCCTCTGTATTTCTATAACACTTTGCATGCTCATCTTCAAATTTATAAAAAATAATAGTTTATTTCCTGATTTAATCCACTGGATACCAATCCATTGAGGGCAGGAAAAATGCCTTATCATATATGACAAACCGCGTATCTATCTTAAAAGAATGACACATCAAGCATCTAGGGAATATTGTTGCATAAAGTGGCATAGCTGGAAATCAGATATAGGTCCATGTAACTTTTAAGGTTGTGCATTTCATGGTGGCAAGGCAAAAATGATAATCTGGGCAATTACACCGAAACACAAGTAATAAACTCATGATCAATGGGGCACCATCACAGAGGCAGGGAGTGGGTGTTGGCTGGAGTTAGAATTCTTTGTGATCATGTCACCAATAAGCTCTTCATCCTAAGTCAATATCCATATTTAGTCTAAAAGAGATAGAAAACTATTTCTGTTAAAACCCTACGTATCATACCAGTTTCACTGAACATTGTAGGGCAGGGAAGAGAAAGAGAGAGACTGACTCCCAACTGACTGAAACTGGGATGACAAAGTGAAAAAGCAAGAAAGTAAATATCTTGTCAACATCTGTCTTTCAAACATCACCTCCACCTTGATTCTTATTTTTAGCAGACAGGTAGTGTTACAATGTTGCTTTGAACTCTAAGCATATCAACTCATTCAAAACAAGCAAATGATAAAAACACTGTAGCACCCTGTACAGTATTCTGTTTTTTTCATATATAATGTCAGTTCTTAATTTGCTGCTCTTACTACCTACACTATTTAAGAGGGGGGAATGGTATCACAGAATCCTAGTGACACAGCACCAAAGTACAAAGACAAATGCAATTTCAGAGTATTCCAGAGTATATAAGAATTAGGTCATGAATAAGATTGTATTGCCTAGATTTTGCTCTGATTAGCTGCTGGCTATAGGTTAGAAGGCTGGTATGAGAGTAGACAGATGAATATATATCATAGGAAAACCTAGCAAAGATTCCAATCCACAGCTGCTGACTTCAATCCAGGTCCCTCCACATTGCCATGTTAACTGATTTCTTGAAGTTATGTTGTTACATTGTATTTCTTGTGTGGGTACCCATGAGGTTGTTGGATACTCTGGAGGAATACAGAATGGCTAATTACTACCCTGGCCATAAATCCACTCATAAAATGGTATTTACGCTAAGATGTATGGGAACTCACCAGGTTCAACATACTCTAAGCTACATATCTTATCTCATGTCATCCATTGGACACTCTGGTGAGGCTAGTTATTATCATCTCCATTTTAGATGGACCACTGTATCCCAAGGAGGTTAAGTGGATTTTCCAAATTCACACAACTGATATGGAATAAAGTTGATACTTAAAACCAGTTCTCCAAACTTCATGTGATGCCAGCACTGATGTCATACCTCATGGACTCCTTTTGTTTGGCACTTTCACCATGATTGTCTTATGAAATGACAAGATTCTAAGGGACACAGAGTTATTTCAATTAATGTGGCATACTACTGCAATCATCAATACAGTGTGAACATATAGAACCGTGGCACAGATAGTTATTTTTGAAGAAGATGGTGGTAATGGCAGCTATGCTGTTGCTGTTGACAGGTTTAAATTAGTCTGCTTAGAAAGTTGAATGTCTTCAAGTCTGGTGCTGTTTTGGTGGCAATAAGAAAAAAGACTATGTGTTTGTATATTTTCTAATTTTCTGTTGAAATAGGGTTGGAGAAATAATGTTCTTCCATTTTTCCCCAACTCAGGTGTCATGGGACACATACAAACACACACACACACACACACACACACACACACACACACACACACCCCTCTCACCATTCATGGACAAGGTCATTTCTTTTGCTTATTCTTTTGTTAAGTCCAATTAGCCAATGATGATATTGCCCAGGTGTTTTTGCCTAATGTTACATGTTGGGCAAATAACTGAAATTGTGCCCAATAAAGAATGACAGATACATAATGCTTCAAGTTTCCAGGTAATGCTAACTTATTACTAATTTTAGACAAATATTTTATTCCTGTTAGCCATCATCATAGCCGGACATTACCATACACTCTTGCCTGGAATGTTCTAGGTGTTTTTTTTTTATCCCTAAATAATTATTCCTGTTCATCAGTATGAAAGCTTTTCACTCTCAAAAGTGTCATGGTTTTTTCATCCTATATCCAAAATGTTCTTTACTGTACTATGGTTAAGTACACCATTATATTGTTACAGTGCTACTTAATATTGTTACGTAGGACCTTTGTTAAGTAACCCAATATTAACCCAGTATAGAGATGAGACAAGATGCAGAGATAAGAGTGGTTTCAGAGACATTTAGTAAAGGTATTCTTTTCTAAGTATTTATCTTGTGTATGAAAGATAATATATCTGCCAGGTTATTTGCAAGTTTTCTTTCTTCATTATAAGCCCTATTAGTACTCTCTCTCTATGCTTCTCGTATCTCAATTGCAATATATATTCTTAGACATTATTATCCTAATGTATAATATAGATTACAGCTCTACCTTCTAAGCTGGCAGTTGGCAATGTGGCTTGTTATGCATTCAGAAATATTTGGAATGTAAAATTAAACAAAAGAAGCATGCAGATATCAAATGACTACATGTAAAAATGTCTTTGGCACTTTGTTTGCAATTAAAATAATTCTAAATATACCTAGCACACTTTTGCATCCAATTAAAAAAAGAAAATAAATGTAATTGGTAGAATTTTTATTGCCTATGATTAGGTATTCATTTAGTTTTTTTACCCCCTGAGGGTCTACAATTACAAATAGTTTCTATATATTGTCACAGTTCATAAAATATGCCCTTTAATTTAACGTATTAGAGCTTTGGCAAACAGAGTTTAAAAAAATAACGGATGCATTTTTGTCATCTGCTTTTTTAAACTATTTCTCTCTGAAAATATAGATCCGACCATACATACACTTTTTTGTGGTCAGTATGGAACTTCCATTTAACCAAGACTTAATCTCTTCATGTTGATTAAAATGTCCTTTTATTTTTGAAACTTCAGCAAAATGAACTGAAAGCTGAGATGGGCTTATAAACTGTAAAATCTGTGGCACAATCTATCAGTTAAACAATTTATTATTTTGTAATGAAAAGACACTATCACTAATAGGTCAAACACTCTCATTCTCATGTTATTTTCTCATTTTTTTGTGATGGTAAATACAGTGTTGTTATCTTTGGACAGGATGACAGCTTCAGGAAGGAGATACAACCCCAGGGATCAGCACTTTAATTTGAAAAGCCAAGAGGAAAAAACACAGAAGGAAATCAGATGAGGGAAGGCTGGAAACAAAGCTGCTTTTCACAATCAAAAGTTGGACAAGGAGCCCCTGCTAATCTCATGGCGACTCCAGAGGTTGTACTTTTAATAGCAAAAATAGAGGAAATAGAAACAAATGGCAGAGCCCTCTTTAGTGAGGGCTTGAGGACACACACTCAACATAGGATGATCCCCAGGATATTACTTTCTGTAACAGATTATATACGGGAGAGGCAGGGATTGTACAGACATTCCGAGCATAAGAAACTACTTTCTTTTACCTTCATTAAGAGAACTATGCTTATGAAGGAAAGGCCAAAGCATGTCTGAGTGTCTACTACATGGTAAACACAGGACGAAGACAGCAAGGCACAGTCAGAAGGTAATGTTCTAATTCCGGTTGCAAAAACAGATCATTTGGGGACCGACAAAACATTCACATGCATGAGATATTGATATTGGCCCATGAACTCTTTAAAGCATGTATACACCCATAATGGCATCATTGTTGTCTCAGTGCCTATCACAAGCTTGAGAGTACTCACACATATTTCTTGAACTCAGTCACTAAAAGATATGAGAATGACAATCTTGGAGTGATTTGCGCACAATAACGTGACATTATTCAAAGATGGTGACTCTTAGCTCAGTCTTCAGCATTAACTAAATATTAACTACATGTAGAAGGAAAGGTGATCTGGTTCCAAAAGAGAGAGCAGCATGTATAGCTGTGTGAAACTTGTTTTACGGCTAAGTATGTATGAAACAGAACTAGAGGAAAATAATAAATGATGATGAGGATGAGGATGATGATGAGGATGATGTTAACAAAATTCCCAACATCTAAAATTCCCATTGGCTTCAATGACTGTGTTAGACGGTTTGCAAGGCTACTCACTGTTCATTAATCTTCATAAAAATCCAATAAAGGAAATGCAATTCCCAGGACAAATTGTCAGTATTTCTAAAAGCCTAGAGGAGAACCTCAATATAGTTACCTGGGTTAAATAAAATAGCATCTTTCAACTTTAGGGGAAGAAATTAAATCAATGCAATATGGAAATTCCGGTTATCTATCTCATGGCAATTAAATGTTCTGAATGATATATGTACATGCTTTTGAAAAAATAAGAATGGAGAAAAATAGACATCGATTTAAAATACAGTGCATTTGTGAGACAAAAATAAAACATAAGTTTAAAAAGGTAGTAAAAGATATTTAGGGGTGAAACATTTGCAAAACGCAAATTCTATATGAAGTTTTTATTTTATGATCCCAAAACTTTAAATGACTTAAGAGGCCTCATAGGTGAACTTGATTTTAGACTCTTGAGTTTTTTAGCATCCAAGTCTTCTATCTGCTAATTTGCACCTCCAGCATTTATGATCTTTTTTTTTCCCCCAAGTTCTTAAATTAATTGCTTATGTGCAGGTCATTGTTTATGAGCTAGTCAGAGAAGTTAATTAATTTTTAGTTAATATCTGAAACAAGGAGCCTTTCTCCATTTGTGCTATATATATTTTTTTACAAATTAGCAAAGTAACAGAGTGCCCCTGACAAGTATTCAATATCTTGACTTCAAAATCCAGCTCCATGTCCCCTCCCCTCCCTTACATAATATTGACTGTTCCTTACTGCAGCCTAGCTCTTACTATAGGGGAAGATTTACCCAGCAACTCTCCTACCTTCATTCAGTGTTTCTCAGGAATACAATGCTAACTAATGTGACTTGCATTTTATTAATTGAAATAATATTTAATTATCTAGAAGATGTTACAAAACAATTGAGTGGATAGTTCCCATATACCTCACCTTCCATAAAGTTTACAGCATTACTAACATCTTACATTAGTGTGGTACATTTGTTAAAACTGATAAGCCAATATCAATATATTATTATTAACTAAAGTGCCTAGTTTATATCAGGGTTCACTCTTTGTGTTATGCATTCTATTGTATTGAGTTATCTATCTATCTATCTATCTATCTATCTATCATCTATTTATATAAGGATATGTATCCATCAATACAGGATTCCTCATTCCCCTAAAAATCCCTTGTGCTCCACCTATTCATCCTTCAGTTCCACCAAATCCCAGAAAACACCAATCTTTTTATTGTCTATGGTTTTGCCCTTTGCAGAGGCTCGTATAGTTGGGATCATACATTATCTGGTGTTTCTAGACTGGTTTATTTTTTACTGATTTATTTTATGTATGACAATATTTATTTAAGGTTCCTTCATGTCTTCATGGTTTAAGAGCTCATTTCTTTTTATTATTGAATAATATTCTGTTTTCCAGATGTACCACAGTATGTTTATCTAGTCACTTATTCAAGAACATCTTGAGTATTCCTACTTTGGGGTAATTATGAATAAAGCAGCTATAAGCATATGTGTACAGGCTTTATGTGGACAGAAGTTTTCAATTCATTTGGGTAAATACAAGAGAGCATGGTCCTCTACTAGGTTTTGGTTTTGTTTGCTCTTCTTTTTCTTGGATCTTAAGATGTGAGCCAGATTATTAATTTAAGATTCTTTCTCTTCATAATGTATGAATTTAATCCTATAAATACCGCTCTCCACGATGCTTTAGCTGTATCCCACATATTTTAATATGTTGTGTTTTCCTGTTAATTCAGTCCAACTTTTACAATTTATTTGTATGTGTTTGCATTTCCTTTAATCCACTTTGACCCAAGAATAGTTTAAACGTTTGTTATTTAGTATCCAAATATTTGGATATTTTCCTGTTATTTTTATGTTATTGACTTCTAGTCTGATTCCACTGTAATTCAAGAACACACTCTTCAGGATTTCTATTCTTTTAGATCTGTGATTAATTTTATGGCTTGGAATATGGTTTAGATTGGTATGTATTCTCTGAGAACTTGAAAAGAATGTGTGTTCCCCTGTTATTGAGTGGTATGTTTTGTAAACGTCCATCAGATTCTGTTAGTTGATAATACGGAGTTTTTTTTTACAACTGTGTTGCTTCTCTGTCTAGTTACTTCATTAGTTGCTAAGTTAGGGCTACTGAAATCTCAAAATATAATTATGGATTTGCCTATTTTTCCCTTCAGATCTATCAGTCTTTGCTTAACCTATTTTGCTGCTCTGTTGTTTGGTGCATCCAAATTTAGAATTGCTATGTCTTCTTGATAGGTTGCCCCACTGTCATTACGTACATCACTGTCTGCTCTGGTAATTATCTTTGCTGTTAAGTTCATTTTATCAGACATTAATATACCTACTCCAACTTCCACTGGATTAATATCTGCATGATATATCTCTTTCCATCCTTTCACTTTCAGATGCCTAGTATGATACATGTGAAGGGAGTTTCTTGTACACAGCAGATAGTTAGGTCTTGTATTTTTATCCACTGTGCCAATCTTTGTCTTCTAATTAGCGTATTTAGATGATTTTCATTTAATCTAATTATTGATCTAGAGGGCCTAAGTCTGCCATTTTACTTTTGAAGTCTGTGTGTTCTGTTTGTTTCGTTTTTCCGTTTTCTTTTTTCCTGTTTTTTTATGGTTATTTGGACGAATTTTGGAAATCCACTTTGATTTTTCTATAGTGTTTATGAGTTACTTAGTAAAGCCTTTTAAGTGGTTGCTGAAGGTCTTACATATGCACAGACATTTTATCATAGCCTGTTATTGTCACAATTTTATCAATTCAAGAGAAGTGTACAAACTTTACCTTCCTTTATGCCTCTTTACCCTTCTTGTTTGTAATGCAATTTTCTTAAATATTTCTTCACATACATTTAGAACCACACCAGAATGTGTTATAAATTTTACTTCAGTTTCCAAAAATAATCTAGAAAATTCAAGATGCTAAGAAGTATCTCTTCTATTTATAGGTATTTCTGCTTATCAAATTCTTCTTCCTTATTGATGTTCTGAGGTTTCTTCTTTATTTCCCTCTTATTAAGAGAACTTCATGCATTCTTTTAGTGTCTGCTAGTAACAAACGCTCTTAGCTTTCCAACAGCTGCTAAGGTCTCAACTTGCCTTTAATTCTAGGAGGACACTTTGGCTACCCATAGGCTTCTGGGTTGATAGCTCCAAAAACATTGTGCCTCTTCCTTCTGGCCTCCATCGTTTGTAATGAAAAATCCTCCATCATTTGAAGTGTTTCTCCCCTCTATGGTAAAGTGTCAGGTGTTTCTTGTTATTTTCACAATTTCCTTTCCTTCCCTTTCCCTTCCGTTATCTTCTTATTATTCATAAGTTTGACTGTGGTGTTTCTTACTGTGGATTTCTTTGTGTTTATACTCCATAGGATCTGCTCACCCTCTTGATTCTTTAAGCTTATATCTTTTGTCAAATTTGGAAAGTTTCAGAGACTATTTGAGTATTTTTAACCCCATTCTTTTTATCCTCTCCTTCTGTGACTTCAATGACAAGAACGTTAGTTTATTACTATCGTCTCACAAGTCACTGATGATGTCCTGTACTCAGTATATATATGTGTACACACACACACACACACACACACACACACACACTGTTGTATTTTAATCCAGTTTCCCTGCTGTTTATATTGGATAATTTCTTTTCTTTTTTTTTTTTTTTTTTACCTTCAACTTTACTGATTCTCTGTCCCATCCTCAGGGACTTTGGGCCCATCTTCAGGGTTTTGTTTTACTTTGTTGTGATTATTGCACTTGCTTCAAGTTCTTCATTTGGTTTTACTTTATATCTTCTCTTTCCTGGCAGAAACTTTCTATTTTTTTAATCTATTTTCATTTTCCTCATTTCTTTGAATTCCTCACTGGCACCCAGCAAGGTTAAAAGTCCTGATGCTTCCCTTGGCCATTTCTGACATCACTTTGATGGGTGAAAAGATGAGAGCACTTCATTACACCCTGGAGAGGATGAAAGTTTAGCTTTCTACTTATTCTTTTCTGAAGTGGGTGGAGATTAGGGCTACAGATTTTTCTGTGCTATGTGGTTACAGTACAGCAATTATTTTCCATAAGTTTTCTTTTCTTTCCAGGCTCCGTCCCTCCTGATCCTTTGTGTAGAGTGAACTGGATTTTTGTTTTGTTTATTTTTGCTTGTTTTTGTCATCTCCATATGTTGGCATTTTAGATGACTGGCTTCTTCAGCTCCAAATCTTGGATACATTAACCAAACAGCAAGTCAAAATCCAGGGAATTCATCACCACATCATTGTTGGGTCTTGAAGACCCCTAACTGGTTTGCCTTCCTCTCTCCACCTTTCAATGTGTTACTCTGTTTATCTATAATGTCCAGAGTTTTTAGTTGCATTTAGTGGAAAGAATAGGGAAAAGTATGTTTAGCTAATCTACCAGGAAGCATAACTACTCTATCCATGTCATTGCTTTTGTAGAAAAACTCTAAGTTTAGCAGCCATATGTTTTGACTTGTTGGTATCATTTCTTCATATGCACTGATTCTTTTTGGCCTCAGTCTTATACTTGATTACATTCTTTGAGTAAAAAACATCACCTGAATTGTACTAAGCCAGTATCTCTGATGGATAAGGGTTAATCTTTATTTCCCCCTGTAATCCTCTGAAATAAGAAGAAAGTAGGCTTTTGAGAAATCATATCACAATTTTGTTCCTTACTCTTGAATATGAAAACAGCAAGCTGTGGATTTAAGGAGACATTTTTTTTTAATCCCCGGGTGAGCTGAACTAATATAATGATAAAGGTCTGATGCATCAGCCAATCTTTTAAAGAACTTAATGGATGTAGCTTGTATCTGATAAGCCCTGTAGTCTATATAACTGAACAAGAACCACTTCCTTCCTCTCCAAGTACACACATGTAGACACAAATGAAATCTGGATTTGAATTTATTGGAAGTTGCATTTGGAATATTGATTTCTAGAATCAAGTAGAAGAAAATTAGCTGTAATAACCATAGTTGAAATAAAGTTTAAAGATGGATGGTGACCCAGCCGAGATTTCGTTTTTTTGTTTTTTGCTTAATTTTATTTTAAAAGAAGAAAAATGCAGTGATAAGAATGATAACAAGTTCAAGTTTTTGTGACATCTTGTTGTAAACTATCATTTTACACACACACACACACACACACACACACACACACACATATGCATCTTGCTGGAAAAAGGATATCAAATTTTAACAGGAGTCTCCACTCAGAAGAAACCTTTAGTTCAGAGGATTTTTACAAGGTGAAATAGGCTGTGTTATATATATTTATCAATTTGTTAAAATGCAGTCACTTATTTTTCTATAAAATAAGTACGTCAGACATAGTTCATTCAATTTTATTTGATGGCATTTTTGTGTATTGTTTTGATCATTCTTCTGTAAGCTAAAATTAACATGATGAATATAGGCCCATCCTACCATGTCTTACTTTAAAATTTGTCACCGGATAATGTCTTTCTTTATTTTTAGTTGCATCCAGAGACCACTTCTTCCATTCCCCACTTTCCCTTTCATATTATCAGAAATAATAGCAGACCCCACATACTTTATTCCACCACTGAAGAGTCTGAGCACTAATAGCTTGTGAATGACAAATGTGCAGCACATAACCCAGGTTTCGGTGAGGGGGAGTCTAAACTCCATCATTTTCTAATGTCCCCATGTTGACAGAAATTATCTAACATAAAGTGAAAAAAGAAGTGTCAGCTATAACCCTGAACTCAATGGGCAGTCTTGTCAACAACAGGGGCTAAGTGTCTCTGTGGTATCATTTACAGATATTTGGCTTTGTTTAAGACAACATTTGCCACACAATAGGTAACTGAAGAAATAGCGAATCGATAAAGATGTAAAATTTTTTTATGATAGTTGTGTTCCCAACAGAGGAAAAAGAGTGAACTGCTGTTTGCTGAATACATACTATAAACAGAGAGAGCACAGAGATTGCTCCTACACAGAGCATATTCCCTTTTATCATTCTTGAAATTAGCCTTAGAATGTAGTCTTTTATTCCCTTCTCACATATAAGAAAACTAAGACTGAGAGAAATTAATTTTCCATGTATATATAATTTATGTTATTAATATATGTACTTTATTTGCATATATATCTTAAATTACCAAGTAATATTTCTTTATGACATATAAAGCAACACGAAAATATATTAAAGAAAAGTAAATCACCTCCTTAAGAGTTACTGTGATACAAATATATTTGGGGACTAAGAGCCTGAACAAAATTTTAGAAAAAAATTCAAATAATGAATTCAGAGTTTTGTCAGGATATTCTTCTTTGAGAAGAAAGAACCATATGTAAGACTTAAAAAGTGGGCAATATTGTAGCAAGAAGGAATATTGAAAGATGCTAAACTAGATAAAACACCACGAATAGGAGCGTGAAGATAAAAATAAGAAAAGGAAGTAAGATTTATTGGATTTGTATCACGTTTATCTCCATTAATATTCACAAAAAGGGAAAACAGAAATGGTTGTCTATACATTATGAATGAAACAATGGTATTTGATAAGACTGACCAGCAAATAAGTGTCTGGTCTAGGGTTTTGACACAACACTGGACAATCTTGCCAGACATGTTTCACCTTAACTAAGGGTTTGGTACAGTGGTTATAAAAACCTTAATGACAACAGAGATCAGTATCAAATTATGTTCTTGACTGCATTCTAATGGGATTTGATTCCATTCTCCAGGTAATGAGATATTTTTTTTATACTGTTTGAAAATGGAGTGACATAGTCAAAGATAAATCTGGTGACCATATGAAGACTGGATTTTAGTAGCTATTTCCTGAACCCAGAAAATGAAGTTAGGAGGCTATTGAAGTAATTCAGATGTCTGGAAAAAAAGAATCTGCCTTAAGGTGGGATTAGTGGTCAAGAGAAAGAAAAATGACTACATGGAGTGTTTTGCAAGTAAATGGACTGGATAAAATACAGTTATCAAAAAAACAGGAAAAACTGTCTGTTTCACCTTTCATATCCTATGATGTTTTTCCAATGAATTAACAAATTAAATAAGAAAGCTAACATTTCAAATGTGGTAGAAAATGTGGCAAAGCTTTCAGACCCACAAAGCTGATGGATATATTCACATAAATGTAGTTTGGATATATTGGTAATTATTTCAAATTATATGAAAGGGGTATAATATTAACACGATGGAATGCTTCATAAAGTTCATGAAGCCCAATATTTTATTAAACACAGTGCACTAAACTTCCGAATAAATATATAGTAGTTATTAGCATTAGTAATAAAATCTGATTATTTTTATAATATATATTGATTTCAGCAGTATGGATTTTGTCTTATTTGTATTAGGTTATTGAAGCTGTGCATTACTCACACTGGTTACTGGTCGAACTGACATATTTATACCATTTCTTGTAGTTATGTAATTGGCTTTATTTTTATTATACCACGTTCTTTTTGTGAACTTTTTTCTTGACTGTTGGCATTATTTTATCACGGATTATGCACAAAGGGGCCTTAAATTAGTTCTTCGAAACTAGATGAAAAGGGAAACAGCTGTTGACAAAAGCTAAAAACATATATTTTTCTTATGTTCCATGTAGATTCTTGTATTTTCTTTTATCAGACCCAGTGTCACACAACATTAGCTGAGAACCTACTCTGTGCTTTTGTAACAGGGGCATGCTCGACAGAAATACACCTTTCAAAATAAATAATTCAAAACCAAAACTTCAATAAAGGAGCTGCTGAAACTGGTCCACTAACAAGGAATTTGAAATCAATAGTTGTTTTTTTTAATTTTTTAGTACATTTTTATTTATCTTTTAGAAAGAGAGACACACACACACAGCGTGCAAGCAGGGGAGGGGCAGAGAGAGAGGGAGACATAGAATCTGAAGCAGGCTCCAAGCTCCGAAGTGTCAGCACAGAGCCCGATGCGGGGCTCCAACTCACCAACAGCAAGATCATGACCTGAACCAAAGTCAGATGCTTACCCAACTGAGCCATCCAGGTGCCCCTGAAATCGACAATTTTTGAAGGGACAATTGTGAGGATAGTAAATCCAGGTCAGGGTTATGAGCCAATAAAGGGTAAGTTGAAAGTAACTGCACTCACACACCAGTGTGAGCACTATGAAGATCGCTTTCTACCCTCAACATCATCATGTACTGCAAGCTACCCAATACTACTGTGAGGTGCTGACATGAACTTATAATTTCCTCCATAGGATTGATGAACATTGTCAGTAACACTTGCTGAAAAGAAGGAAATATCTCTGTGTTAAATATATGTATTCACTTCTTGTGGTATTTAGTTCCTTCTGATCTTCTTTAATCTCTTTGATTCTACTCTTTTCTTTCATTTGTGTGTGTGTGTGTGCACATATTATTGTCATTATTTATGGAAATGTCATATTCAGGTTATTTAAACAAATTTAAATTCATTAAAAAAACTTACATATACAAATATTGAATCATTATGTTGTACACCTCAGACTAATATAATGTTATACACCAATTATATCACAATTGAAAGAAAGAAAGAAAGAAAGAAAGAAAGAAAGAAAGAAAGAAAGGAAGGAAGGAAGGAGGGGGGAGAAAGGGAAAAAAAGAAAAGAGAAAAAAAAAAGAAAAAAATTAATACAGTCTCATTGCCACAACTCCAAATTGTAAAGGCAAAACAAACAAATCAATAAGCGAAAACAAACAAAACAAAAAACAAACAAAAAAATTTTACCAATGAAATTACCAAGGATATTTTTCTCTTCATAAGTACTTCAAAAATCTATAGAATCTTTCTTTCATAACATGCCAAAAATAATCCTTCTCCCCATAAAATACTTAGACAATCTTGAGGGCCTTAAAAGCACATAATTTTTATTTGTAATCTGAATTGTCTTCATCTTCCTCTTTCGTCTAGATGAGAGGACCCATGAAGGTAGGCTCCATGTCGTTTTCATTTTGGTAAGGGCAGAGTGATGAGAGAGGTTGAATAAGTATGAACTTCAAAATTAAAAGAGAGAACAGTATCACCAGAGAATATCCTGAGAACAGACTTGGTACAAATGTACTAAGAACCAAACATTAATGTACTTTGTAACATGTCACATTTCAGATTTTATAAAGAACTTTCCTAAGTTTGTTTTCATCTTTCCAGTTTTTCCACTATCATAAAGAAGGGAGGAAACAGCAGTAAAGTAACACATAGGTTTTCCTTTGGGACTACCAAGAAAGAAGAGACCAGTCAGACCAAGCCCAATGCACAGCCACATGGCACAAGATTGGGGAAAAAAAAAATCTGGAATGATGATAAGTGGAGTCAGTGTACTGAGAGAATTGGGGAAAGATTCTGGGCTGCAGGAACAAAAGGAAAGCATAGACAGGCGAGCTGAGCAGTGAAAGCCAGATGGGGTATTCTCTGACCATTGCACTTAGCTGCATTTCTGTTGCCCCAAGACTAACTTCCTTTTTAGCTGAGAGGGGAAAACAGCCTCCCTGTACTTAAGGCTAATATGAGTCACTTCCTCTCACTGTTTAACATGATGAGGCTTCATGCGTTCCCTCACTACCACAGCTCAAAGTTTCAGTGCTCCAGCAGGATAATTCACGCAAGTAAGACTGCCACGTTCTACACTTGAGGATACTGAGGCTCACAGAAGTTCATGATAGCCCAAGTTCACTTAGGCAGAAACTGTGAACTCAGATTTAAAAATGGGGCTCCTGGGGCACCTTGGTGTCTCAGTCAGTTAAGTGTTCGACTTTGGCTCAGGTCATGATCTCACGGCTCGTGGATTCAAGCCTCAAGACGGACTCTGTGCTGACAGCTCAGAGCTTGGAGACTTCAGACCCTCTGTTTCCCTCTCTCTCTGCCCCTCCCCTGCTCATGTTCTGTCTCTTTCTCTCTCAAAAATAAATAAACATTAAAAATAGGGGCATCTGGGTGGTTCAGTTGGTTGACCATCTGACTCTTGGTTTTGGCTCACATCATGACGCCAGGGTTGTGGGATCGAGCCCTGGCATAGGGCTCCATGCTAAGCTTGGAGCCTTCTTAAGATTCTCTTTCTCTCTCTGTCTCTCTGTCCCTGTCTCTCTCTCTGTATCTCCCTCTGCCCCTCTCCCCTGCCCATGCTCTCTTGCTCTCTAAAAAAATAAATAAAATAAATTAACTTAAATTAAAAACAATTTTAAAATCAAGTTTTCCTCACTCCAATCCCTTTTCTGTTCTACACACAATTAATCAGAAAAATGATAATGATTTGAGAATTCTCAACTGAGTTTCTCATGAGTTTTAACCTCTGAAACGTGTTTATGTTCTTTTCTCTCATTTTATTTCCTGTACTCCATCTGATTCCTTCCTCTGGGACTTACCTTTAGCTCTGGGCCATGGCCATCATCTCTAGACTCCGGAGCAACCAACTTTTCTGGGAAATACATTAATGGCTACTTCTCATCTGCACTTCCTATAAAACAACAATTGTGCTGAACTTTTAAAATTTATTATTTCATATATTATTTTCAACTAAATTTTAGTGTAGAGATTTTCCCCCACTTCCATTGAAGAAAAATAAATAAGATGAAATGGTTGGAGGAAGTCACAAAGCTTTCACAAAGTGAAAAGCCACAAAGTCACAATGTGGTGAAGCCTGGATGCAAATCCATGTCTCTCTGACTTAAATCCCATGCTCTTACAGCTCAAAGTTTATGCTTCTACTCTGTTCTTGTTTATGTCTCCAATGAAGTCATGTTCAAGAAAACTACTGTAGGCAATGTCACTGATTCTTCAATCTACAGGCCTATCCACAAGTCTGCATACTTTGCTGAACTCCTCTTTTGTGGCACTGATAATAATTTTAATTAATTGCCAGTATAAGTATTTGTTGATATATTTTTTAATTTGTTTCTCACTAGCCTATAAGTTTCATGCAACAAGTACCTGGACCACCATGTATATGTTTGCATTCCAGTACCAAAAGCAAGAGCTGACATTTAGTTTATCTTCACATAGTTTAAGAGAAGCAATGCGTATATGAAAAAATTTTCTAAAATATTCAAGGGACTTTGTTTGTTTTGGTATTACTGATAACATTGACCCATTTAGGAGCCATCTACTTTTTATACACTTAACCCCACTTTTTCCAGACCCTCTTCAGTCCTTCTCCAACCATCTTTGAACAATGAGGAGGCTAACTTGTTAGACTATATTGACTCAGTACTCTTCCCCCTGGCTTCCCGTGAGATTCAGCCCAGGGGAGCCACTGACAGGTAATGTGAAAGTGATAGAGAGATTAGTCAGAGTATTTATTCCGCTCTCTTCTTGCCCAGTAGGCCATGTGTTCCAATATGAAAAGCCACTGCTCCTGTCAAAAACCTCCCTACCTCACAGAAGTACTACAAACTCAGTTACAATAACCAAACTGTATCCGTGCCTTAGGGCTACCATAACAAAATACCAACATTTGGGCTACTTAAGAGAAATTTATCATCTCACAGCTCCGGAGTCTAGAAATCTGAAATCAAGACATCAGCAACGCTATTCTACCTCTGAAACCAGAAGGAAAGAATCCTTCTTGCCTCTTCCAGCTCTAGTGGCCCAACATTATTCCTTGCCTTGTAGATACATTGGTCTAATCACCGACTTTGGCTTGTAGATGCACCACACCAAACTGCCTACATCACCACATGGCGTTCTTCCTGTATCTCTGCCTTCACATAGCCATGTGATTCTAAGGACTTCGGTCACAGTGGATTAGGAGCTTAACCTACTCCAGTATAACTTCATCTTAACTAGTTATATCTGCAATGACCCTATTTCCAAATAAGGTCATATTGTGACATATGGAGGTTAGGACTCCAACATATCCACTTTTGGAGGGATGCAATTCAGTGCATAACACAGCCCTCCCCTTGCCCCCTTTATGCCTAGAAATGCTAAGATACCTCCTGTTGCTTACACACATTGTGTTCATCATCTTATTGGTTTCCATTTACTCTGTCTATGCCTCTGCATATACTCCTTTCATTCAACTCTCTTGGTTATTTCTCTCATGTGTGCTGTTTCCTGTAAGAACCCTCATCATGTTAAACTGTTGCCCCTATCTTCCCAAAACTCATAGTATATTTATTAAATTTGGCCAGAATTGAATGTGTCCAAATTTTGGAGGTCTGAGAAGAATTTTCAAAAAAATAAAAGTAAAAAGGTAAAGAGAAGGATAGGTTAAGAGCTAATTAGAGGTGTCAAATAAAGCCACCATTAATATCAAACAGGACAGAGCTCTTTGATTTGACCTTTAGACCTAAAAAAAATAATCAAAAAAGTACATAGTTGGCAGTCAGCTGGTGACATCATCAAAACGAGTCATAGCAAACTGTTATTTTTTTTTTAGTGAGAAACCCACTAGGTCCTTCAGACATCGGCTGTAATAGAAACTGACAGGAACTGGTAGAGAGGGTGAAGTAAAAATTTCGAAGTCATTTGTGAATTATAAATAAAATATAACACCATAGATTGCGTTGTCACTCCAAATCCGTTGTGCAATGACGATAAGGAGATCTGTACCTGCTTTAAAGTATAACATTACCATCGTTCACCCAAAGTCATGTTAAGGTGCTTTGGAAAGCGGGGACTGGAATGGATGGGCTAACACAAATCTCTGTTTGCCTCCTTTCCTTAACACTTCACAAGTAATCTCGCTTGCCTTGTCTTCACCCTACATAAACATCAGTTTCAACACTTAAGAAATAAATGCCAAGAGTAACTTACAAGTGAGGAAGATTACCCAGTTGGGCTTGCCATCTTTGTTAGGACAAAGCAATTTAGAATTGTGGTCACTTTAGCTGCTCTGAAAGTGTAGGTGCATGTACACATATGTGCATTGCATGGGTCTGTGTGTCTGTGGATATGCATGTTTTCCTACAGTTTTATCAGTATTCCTTAGTGTAGAAATCTTCTGTCTAAATGACAAGACACTGAAGTCTACTTGAGAGTAACCTTGAGAATTCATGGCATAGTTTTCTTAGGCATAGACCAAATTAGTTCATTATTCCAGCTTAAGGGTCCACAAATTTTCATTTCACTTTAATGCATTTCTTAGAATAGATGATATGAATGTAATCTGACTGAACGTAATTTCTAACAAAAATACCAGAATAACAACACTAGCAAATGAAATAGTCTGTTTATTCATAGAATTTGAAGTTACATATTTGCCTGTTCTTTCATAGGTAGGCACTGATAAAAATAAATTCTTGGGATTTCAGTGTCCATTTTTGTCTTTATTATTTTTAATGTTTTTTTAATTTATTTTTGAGACAGAGAAAGACAGAGAGTGAGCAGGGGAGGGGCAGAGAGAGAGGGAGACACAGAATCGGAAACAGGCTCCAGGCTCTAAGCTGTCAGCACAGAGCCTGATGCAGGGATCAAACTCACAAACCACGAGATCATGACCTGAGCCAAAGTTGGATGCTTAACTGACTGAGCCACCCAGGTACCCCCATTTTGGTCTTTATAGCATAATAAGGTACTGTAATGTGGCAGAAAGAAAAGGCCATTGGAAGTGACACAGACCTGGGTTCTAGTTGGTTCTGCCTCAAATTTTAAAATTCTCTCTGAGGATACCCATTTGTTTCTCACATATAAGGAATATGGGCATTTTTCTAAATTACATCTTGCTTCTTTTCAGTTTTGTCAATGTGTGATTTTATGATATATAGAACTCTAGGGAAAACATAGCATGTTATGTGCCATAGATTATTATTTATATAACATAAGTTGCTTGAAACCTGAATATCCATAGAGGGCAAACACATTTTCCACTAGCTTTCTAGAGTGGCTATATATGTGGTCAACACAAATACAACACTGGTTCATGTTATTCTTAATGGTCTCTGTAATTTCAAAGCCTTTGTAACTTGTTTTAATTTATTTTAAAGCAACTGAGACATATCTAATATTAGAAGCATTTGAAAACTATTCTATGGTAGACAGCTTCCAGTTATTCCTACCTTCTGGTATTCATGTTCTTATGTAATCTTTTCCCTTTGTATCTAGGCAAAGTCTAGTGGCTTGCTTTTAATAAACAGAATATATCAAAAGTGATAGGCTGTCACTTCCAAAATTAAGTTATAAAAGATTTTGTCTTCCATCTGGTTCACCCACTCTGTCTTGCTAGCACTGATGGAGCATGCATTTATACTGTGAGCCACTCTATGGAGAGGCCCATGTAACAAACTAATATCCAAACCAATAGCCTACAAACCCCCAAGATGTCAGTTCAGCAGCCCCTGAATCCTCCTAATAACCATGTCAATGATCATAGAAGCAGATCCTTCCCCAGATGAGCACTGAGATAACTTCACCTCCATCAACACCTTGACTATAGCCTATAAGAACCTTAAATCAGTGGCCCTGGCTATGCCCCACTGAGCTAGAGTTTAGAATCTCTAAACTATGGAAACTGAGAAAATAAATACTGTTACTTAAGTCATGAAACATCAGGATAATTTGTTACATGGCAATAGATAATATGCTTTCTCTTCAGTATGAAGAGTGACTGCCAATGTAGGGTGTGGCTAAGAGCCTACTTTTAGGGGGAAGAGAGAAGTAGTAAAAGACCCAAGCAAAGATTGCAAGTGAGATACTAAGTTCTTAATCTCCTAGGAAGCGTGGGTTCCTAACTGGAAAAACGAAACAAAACAAAACAAAACAAAACAAAAACAGAAAAAAACAAGCTCAGAAGCTCTGGAATTAGAACAATAAGTAAGTTTTGCATAGGTCCTTAATTCTCTGTCAAAAGTCATCTTTTACACAGCAAAGGAAACCATCAACAAAATGGAAAGACAACCTAGCAAATGCGAGATGATATTTGCAAAGCATATAACCCCTTTTAAGGGATTAATGAGCAAAATATATTTTAAAAAAGTCATACAACTCAACACCACAAAAACCCCATATAATCCAATTAAAAATGGACAGAGGACCCAAGGAGCCATTTCCCCAGATAAGATATAGAGATTGTCAAGACACATATGAAAAGATGCCCAACTCCACTAATCAGAGAAATGCATATCAAAACCACAAGAAGATATCCGCCCTTACCAGTCAGAAGAATGGCTAGTATAAAAAACGCAAGAAATAACAACTGTTGGTGAGGATATGGAGAAAAGGAATCCCTTGTGCATTCCTGGTAAGAATGGAAATTGTTGCAGCAACTATAGAAAAGAGTATGGAATTTCCTTCAAAAATTAAAAACGAAAATACCACATGACCTAGTAATTCCACTTCTGGGTGTTTATCCGAATAAAACAAAGATGCTAATATGAAAAACAATATATGTACCTCTATGTTTATTGCAACATTATTTACAACAGCCAAGAAATGGAAGCAACCTAAGTATCCATCAATAGATGAACACATGAAGATGTGGTACACACACACACTGGAATATTACTCAGCCATTAAAAAAATGAAATCTTGAAGGGGCACCTGGGTGGCTCAGTCAGTTAAGGTTTCGACTTTAGCTCAGGCCGTGATCTCACAGCTTGTGAGTTTGAGCCCTGCCTCGGGCTCTATGCTGACAGCTCAGAGCCTATAGCATGCTTCCGATTCTGTGTCTCCCTGTCTCTCTTCCCTTTTCCTGCTCACACTTTGTCTCTTTCTCTCAAAAATAAAATAAAAACATTAAAAAAATTTTTAATGAAATCATTCCTATTTGCAACAATATAGTTGGGCCTACAGTGTATTATGCTAAGTGAAATAAGTCAGACAGAAAAAGTCAACTGCCATATGGTTTCACTTATATATAGAATCTGAAAAACAAAACAAACAAATGGACAAACAAAACAAAAATAGGAACAAAGCAGAACAAGCTGTGTTTTCCAGAGGAGAAAGGGTGGAAAAATGGACAAAATAGGTAAAGAGGATTAAGAGATACAAACTTCCAGTTATAAAATAAGTAAATCACAGGGATGAAAAATACAGTGTAGGGATTTGGTCAATAATATTGCAATAGTTTTGTAAGCATGTAGATGACAGATGGTAATACACTTCTCATGGTGAGCATTCTGTAGCGTATATAAATGTCAAATCACTATGCTGTACATGTGAAGCTAATTTAATATTTATGTCAACCATACTTCAATTAAGAAGAAAGTCACAGGGTACCTGGCTGTCTCAGTTGGAAAAGCATGTGACTTTTGATATCAGGGTTGTGAGTTCAAGCCTCACAATGGGTGTAGAGAGTAATTAAATATAGAGAAAGAAAGAAACAAACAAACTTTTAAAAGTCATTTTGTATCACATATATGCTCTACCTTCTGCTTATCCATTACAGTCTAGCCATGTTTGTCTTCTTCCTGTTACTTAAATAGATCATGTCTTTCTTTACACAGGGTTTTTGTCCTTGAGGTTTCTTTTGCCTAGAATGGCCCTTCTACTCCACTCCACATTCTGGTCCTTTCCCCCTATTTGTGAGATTAATTATCACCTTCTAAAAGTACCCTTCAAAATGAATTCTTTCTTTTCTACGTCCATGCTTTTCCTTTTTCCTGTGTAGATTATTTATAATTTACACTATTCACTGTTTTTATCTTTCCTAACCAATAGAATATAAACTCCAAAAATCAGGGACTGTGTCCTTTATATTCACTCTCTCTTCCCCAGCAGCCTAGCATAGTGTCTGGAACAAGCATGGGAAGCAATAAATTCTTTTGTGGGAGGAATAGAAAAAGGCAGAGAGAGAGAAAGCCAGTTAGCATAGGTATGGGATCAATTTCAAGATCAATACGAGTACCAAAAGCATTTAGGCCAATACATCAATATATAGAAGATATGAATTTTTTCTTTGTACTTTAGAAGTCATAATTCTTTAATACTACACAGGGTTAGTCATGTTTGAAAAGATATTTTGTTCATGTTTGATTTTGCTTATGTTTGTCTTTGCTTTTTTATGAAAGTGGAATTAGAAAGGTCTAACACTGGTATTGAGGCAGAAGTGGTTAATTATAGCCGAGTGAAAGAATGAATGAGTGGATGTATGATTCATCACACCTTAATTGGAGACACACTTGTGGTTTGGACTTGCCCACCCTTCTACAGTACTCAGGAAAGTACAATCTCAATGGGTAATCCACCCATAAAATGAGAAGATAGGTGTGTTGATAATGTGAGGCCCCCTAAATCTAAAATACCTTATTATTTTATTTCAGTTTCAATATTAGTCTTTTATTCAATTTTATACATTATAAATTATACTGCATTGTTACTTCAGGACTGTGGCCACCTGAAATCATCTGTCAGTGAGTTTACTGGGAGAAAGAGTTTGACAGATTGTAAAAACGTTCTAATTTTTCATTACTTCCTATATGCAGTCACTTTGATTTATCACTTTGCAGTCCAATCTGGCTCTGGGCCTGGCCATGTGACATACTTTGGCCAATAGATGTTAACAGATGTGGCATAGCAAAGGCTTCAAATGGCCCCACTTTAGCTCTCGCTCTTATTGTAAGGACACTGCCACCACCATAAGAAGAACATACCGAAGGCTGACCTGCTGGTCTGAGAAAGAAAATGAGAGACATGTGAAGCACAGCAATCAGTCAGCCCACAGATGCATGTGCAGCTTAACAGATGCACAAAATTTAAGTGAGACTAGGAAATGCTGAGTGCCCCATGGCTGTTCCAGCTGAACCTCAAAGATGAATGAGAAGAAAAAAAAGGTGCGTGCCACTGAATATTTGGAGAGGCTTGTTACACAGCAGCTCCTGATTGATAGAACAGGAAAGATGTATTGCAAAGAGCCAGCCAGGCACGCCGTGACTTTCTTCTTAATTGAAGTGTAGCTGACATAAATATTACTATGTCATGTGATACACTACAAAATCATCATGTCAGTTAGGCAGTCAGCTTCTGACTCTAAAAATATTCTGTTGAGATTAGAATTTTTAGTTTTGATGTTTTCTTATGTGGAAATAGATTAAAGACAAACTCCCTGACCTATATTTTCAAAAACATCTATATTTGAAAACCAATTAGGAATAAGTAATCCTTCCAATTCTTAAGTGATATAAGATACTAGGAAGTCATAAAGGCAGCATGTTTAAAGTAAAAAGAGATAAATGAATTAATGAAAATTATAATTTGGGAACGTATTGACTTGGGGACTTGAAAACCGCCTCATCTGTGAATACTTTGTTTTGTTAAGGAGTATGTTTGCTATCATCTTTTTATTATATCTTTTAAGTATTTGTGGAAGCTTATAAGACATGAGAAAAAAGAAAGAACATATGTTCTAGTGTTCCTGTGTTTGACTTATTTGACATTTCTATCAGATAGCACAAATCAGCTCGGATAATTTATTTATTCATGTTTATATTTATCTCCATCATTTTGCTACATTCATTTAGGGCAAGAAGTGTGTCCCATTAATTTTACTATTTCCCCCCCAAATAGTGCCTGGTTCATAAGCAGGGCACAATAACTGTTTGGCAAACTGAACTAAATTAAATTTAAATTAAAATCTACTGAAGCAGACAACTATATAGAGAAGTGCAGAAAATCATGACCTAAGAGCATGATAGTTACGGTACAACAAGAACTTCTTCTCCAAATGTGGCCATTGTCTGTCATGTCTCCCAGAGAACATGAATAAACAGGAAAAAACAAAAAAACAAAAACATTTCGGCATCTGATAACAACACTTTGCTGATGATAATTAGAAACATTTTATAATAAAACATATATTGATATTTTATGACAGAGATGGGCATACGCTTATTTAAGATAAGACCCAAGGATTTTTAAAAAATAGCAAATAAGCATGAGGAATTCTTTCCTTTACCTCTAGCCCTCAAAGTATTTCAATGGGAGAATGTAGGGTATTCTAATATACTGTGATCGTTATTACATAGGTTAAAACTTCATCTCATCTTTCAACAAAAAAAAAGGCATCTCATTTTTCTCTGTAGCTCTATAGCTCATCCCAGTGCCAGGCACATTTATAGGAAGTGAGATTTGTTATATTGATCCATGGGTGGATCGATGAATCAACCAATATCAGTTGGTGGAGGTAAAGATGATAATGCCTTTAATTTTAATATCATATATCACACATAGAAAATAATTAAACTACGTATTAGATAAACTGATAGCTTCTCTAAGACATAGAACCACTAAATATTTCAAAGTCTCACATCTGTTTCTCATTCATTTTTGTCTGCCTATTATTTTTAACTCTTAATTGTTTTATCAATATATACTTATTTTTCACTAATTTTCCTTTTTTTAAGCTTTATGGAGATACAATTAACAAATAAATTGTCATATATTTAAAGTGTAGATTTAGACTATTTCTTTCTTTATATTTATATATCCAAAGAATAAAACAGCAATTTGTTTCCATGGGCGCACTAGTCCTAGGTTTATAGGATACAAGGAGACAAAATTGAGGATAATAATTGTCCTGCTGGAAGTTACAAACAATGATAAGACATGAGACAGCGGAATGATGAGTGCTGAATCAATTCTGCAAGTTTTCAGACAATATTTCTTAAGAACCTAATTGCTTTTAAACTGAAATTTGAAGAATTGGGAATTGAATTAAACAAGCAAAGCATGGAATTAAGAGTGTTCCAGACTGAAGAGCATGTGCTAACTGAATGCCTTTAAGAAAACAAGGCACACAGGGGCGCCTGGGTGGCGCAGTCGGTTAAGCGTCCAACTTCAGCCAGGTCACGATCTCGCGGTCCATGAGTTCGAGCCCCGCATCAGGCTCTGCGCTGATGGCTCAGAGCCTGGAGCCTGTTTCCGATTCTGTGTCTCCCTCTCTCTCTGACCCTCCCCCATTCATGATCTGTCTCTCTCTGTCCCAAAAATAAATAAACGTTGAAAAAAAAGTTTAAAAAAAAAAAAAAGAAAACAAGGCACACAACTATATGGTCAACTAATCTTTGACAAAGCATAAAAGAATCTCTGATGGAAAAAAAAATGCAGTCTCTCAACAAATGGCATTGGTGAAACTAGATGGCGACATACAGAAGAATAAAACCAGACCACTTTCTTCTTCCATACACAAAAATAAATTCAAAACAGATGAAATATCTGAATTTGAGATAAGAAATCATCAAAATCCTAGAGGAGAACACAGGCAGCAATCTCTGGCCTTTGCTGGAACAACTTCTTACTAGACGGGTCTCCAGAGACAAGGGAAACAACCGGAAACCTGAACTACTGGGACTTCATCAAGATAAAAAGCTTCTGCACAGTGAAGAAAACAATCAACAAAATTAAAAGGCAGCCTATGGAATGGGAGAAGATATATGCAAATGACATATTTGATAAAGGGTTAGTATCCAAAATCTATAAAGAACTTATCAAACTCAACACCCAAAAACAACCCAGTTAAGAAATGGGCAAAATATATGAATAGACACCATCCCAGAGAAAACATCCAGATGGCTACCAGACACATGAAAAGATGGTCAACATCATCTGGAAATACAAATCAGAACCATGATGAGACATCACTTCATACCTGTCAGAATGGCTAAACTTAACAACACAAGAAACAGCTGTTGGCGAGGATACAGAGAAAGGGGGACTCTCTTGAACTGTTGGTGGGGATGCAAATTGGTGCAGGCACTCTGGAGAACAGTATGGAGGTTCCTCAAAACACTAAAAATAGAACTACCCTATGATCCAGCAATTGCACTATTAGGTATTTAGTCAAAGAATACAAAAATACAGATTCCAAGAGGTACATGCACCCCAATGTCTATAGCAGAATTATCAACAATAGCCAAACTATGGAGAGCCCAAATTTCCATCCACTGCGTGTGTGTGTATATATATATATATATTACATATATATATATATACACATGTGTATATATGTATGTACATATATATGTATATATGCATATATACATATATGTGCACATATACATTTACATACATATGTACATATATGTACATACGTACATATACATATGTATACATACATATATACATACATACATATATATATGCAATGGTATATTATTCAGCTATCAAAAAAAAGGAAATCTTGCCATGTGCAAGGATATGGATGGAGTTAGAATATGTTATGCTAAGTGAAATAAGTTAATCAGAGAAAGACAAAGACCATATGATTTCACTCATATGTGGAATTAATTTAAGAAACAAAAAAGATGAACACACGGTAAGGGGTGGGGAACAGAAGAGAGAGGAACAAACCACAAGAAACTCTTAATAATAGAGAATATATTCCTGGTTGACAGAGGGAGATGGGCTAGATGGGTGATGGGTACTAAAGAAGGCGCTTGTGATGAGCACTGGGTGTTGTATCTAAGTAACAAATCACTGAATTCTACTCCTGAAACCAATATTGCACTGTATGTTAACTAAATAAAATTTAAATAATATAAAAGAGAACATTACATAATAGAAAAAGTACATAATTCTCTAGAGAGAGTGTTAATCTTCCCTGTTTTTAAGTGGAAGAGGCTACAGCTTGGATGAGCTAGCTTGACCAAGCTCTAAGTTATAAAATCTGAATTCAAGTTATCACATTCAAATACTGCTTTCAAGAACCGATTTGGAATATAATGATACTTTGTAAAGTGATTTAAAAAAAAGAGCTTGCTTGATTCTAGATACTTTACTGAACTATTAAAATTTACATCAATGATAGTAGGTAAATATATCATTTTGTATTTTGTACAAATACAAAAAAAATGATTTTAAAAAACTTATCAGGGATAAGCAACTTGTTCATGTTTATAAACTATTTAAGTGTTGAATTTTGAACCTGTGTATCCAGTTTCAAAGTTAATGATATTAACAACTGAGTTTTAGAGAAATGTTTGGATCACACCAAGCCTGGAATTAATGGTAAGAGAGTTTATAACTTTATTGTCCTCAATCTACAAAAATGATGACTGTATGTTTGGTTTTGATAACATCTGCCCAATAAAATACTACCTTCTATATAATTAATAAGGCAATTATGAAGATTATTAATACTGATCTCATTATACATAGAGTCTGAGTGTTAATGTGATACACAGAGCTCTTCACAGTCTTATCTCCATTTATCATTTTAGCATCATTACCCTGCAATGTGCCTCTTGAACCCAAGACTTTTGTCACACAGAATTTCTCAAATCATATTCTTTTTCCCCGTGCAATCCTTTATGAACTTGCTGAAATTAGCCAACATAACTGGGATTTCAAATCAACCTGTTAATATTATAACTTGCTACTTTGCTAGTTGATTTGATTAGTGACAAGGTCTTAAACAAAAGGATACAAAGTATCAATAAACACCAGTTATGTGTACGATAAATTTGGTACACATTTACATACATGCTTGCTCATTAAAGTTTTATAACACTAGAAATATATTATTTTCCTCACTGTAAAGATTAAAAAGTTGATGTTTTCAAAAGATAAGGGCTTTTCCCATGGTTAAAAACAAAGTAGTAAGGGTGGAATCATGAAATGAACCCAGGTCAGTTGGATTCCAAAGTCCATTTATATTCCATTAAGCCAGATTGTCTTGGTTATTTTTAAAGCAAAGTAAATTTTCAGAACTAGTTTTAAATTAGTTTGAAACTCATCTTAAAGCTTGCATACACTCACGATTGCCAAAGCATTTCCATCTTTATGTAAAAAAAGATGTAATAATGCATATAAATCATCTTGCACTCAATAGAGCTAGTTCCTCTCCCATTTTTTCTCTAGCATCTGTGATATGGTTGGTGATGGATGTTTGGAAGGTCAGATGACAGATGGGGGCCAACATGTCTAGTTTCAGATTAAGAATTTAAAATTGGAGATAAAAATCAAGTGTCTCCAAAGGGGGAATTGGAAATCTTAGAGTCTGGTTGATGCTTTGATTCTCATCAAGATTCAATTAAAAAAAAAAAAAAGACTTTCCATTTTAATTTGCACCTTTTGCGATTGAAATTCCACTACACGATTCACATAAATGAAGAGTGGAAGATCCAATGAGTTCTTGGCCATCAATGTGGCCTCCAAGAGCCATCTGTTCTTAGAACCAGTTAGCAGCAAGGATTTACGAGCTATTCCCAGCAAATTCCATGTGTATGGCAGGGAAGGGCAAATCCAGCTGCTTTTTATTTTCATCAAACATCTTGATCTGTTCTTCAAACATTGCAAATTTCATGAAGCCCCAAATACAGTTTGTCAAACATTTTTCTTCTCTAATTAGGAAAACGATTTGAATGTTAAGAGAAATTGCAGAAGATTCCGATTCATTCATATTTACAGAAAGCCACCAATGTTGTACATCTTATCAATACCCCAGATTCCCAGTGTGTGCCAAAACAAACAAGAATATGCACAAATTCTCACATAGTATTCCAACATACAAATATATCTTTGTCCTTAATCTATCCAAAGTTAAACAGAGGTTTGAACTTTGGGAAAGTGTGTTGTTCCTCTTAATAAATACATTCATTTCAAAACTACTGAATGAATACCACCATGATTGCTAATAATTATCCTTAATATGTATTCAGCATTTTTAAGCTCTTTAAGTGCTTTCCCACACATTATTGCCTTGTGTAATAGAACCAAATGATGGAGTTGAAAGCTATCTAGAGCTCATAGACTCCAATCTTTTCATTTTTTAAAAATCAATTCTATTGAGGTATAATTTACATATAATATACATGCATTCAATTTTACTATAGTAAGAGTTGTATGAATTTTGACAAAGTATACACTGTGTAAGCATCAAAATCATGCTATAGGATATTACCATCAGTACATCAGTGTTCCTTGTGTCCCTTCCCCACTCCTGGCCAAATACCACCCACTCCTGGCCAAAAGAACCATCAATTATTTTTTTTTCTTTTCACTTTAAATTAGATCGGTCTTTTCTAAAGTTTCATATAAATAGTACCTTGCACTACATTTTCTATTGTATTTGACTTATTTTGTTTAACATAATATTTTTGAGATTCATTCATGTTCTTGACTGTATTAAAAGCTCAATAGCTTTGGGGCACCTGGCTGGCTCAGTCAGTAGAGCATGCAACCCCTGATTTAAAGGTTGTGAGTTGGAGCCCCACATGAGTGTAGAGATTACTTAAAAACAAAATATTTTTTAAAAAAATGCTCATTAGCTTTTCATTTTGGAGTAGCATTTGTACTGTATGGTTATTTCATGGTTTATTCAGTTACCTGTGCATGACCTTCTGTTTGTTTGTCCCCCCCACCCCCAGTTTTCAGCGATTGTGAATAAAGTTGTTATGAACATTCCTTTACAGGTCTTTATGTGGACATATGATTTCATTTACCTTGCAACTACCTCAGTGTAAAAAGAAACACACACTAAAACCTGTTATCCAAAGCTCTCAATTTGGTAAAAGTCTACATCCAACATCCTTACCAGGAGATCTAAAATATTAGGGAGTATGTTTCCACTGCCTGTAGATTAGAGTAAACCATTCAAAGTTGATGAATGTAGTCCTCTTAGCTTTTAAGCTTGTTTGAATCTTTCTGAGGTGAAAGGTATTGAACAAGGAGTGTGCTCTATGATGGAGAACAAAACAGACATGATCATTGCAGAACTGAATTAAAAATCCAGCAATATGTGCACATGTGTGCATATATATATATATATATATATATATATATATACACACACACACATATATATAATTTTAAATGTATAGGTTTATTGAAGAATTCATACAGAATTCCATACTGCTATTTTTTTCTGATTGGAAAAGAACTCTATGGAATAGTGAAATTTAATCTAAAGTTTGAAGAATGGAAAAGAGCCAGCCATGTGAACAGTTGTCCTAAGAGTATCCAAAAGAAACATGAGCATGTGTAAAAGTCCTGAAAGAGTAGAGGCTAGAGTACAGGAGTTGAAGGGGGGAGTGGATTGAGATGAGACTGAGAGTCAAGGAAAGGTTTCTTACTTTTAACTACTTATTAAAAAATATATAGGTATATATTAATCTATATATAGTCTATATGGAGAATTATAATCTATCCATAGCAAAGATATATAAATCTTAATAAGTTTTGAGAAATGTTTATACCCATGTAATTAAACCCCAAATTAGTATGGAAACATATAAAACATTTCTATCATCCAAGAATATTCCTTCATATCCAGTTCTTTTCAAGTGACACTCCTACGCCTTCCTCCTTGACCACTAGGAGGCAAATACTCTTCTGGTTTCTACGGATACAAATCAGCCTAGAGGAACTTTGTCTATTGCTAAAATACACAAGTATTCCACTATATGTATACATTTGTGTCTAGCTTCTCTTGCTCAAAGTGATGTTTCCAGATTTATCCATGTGGTGTATTTATTTTTATTGTTGAATAATAGTCTATTAAGTAAAAAAAAATATCACAACTTTTAAGAAGTTTATCAACCCATTAATGACAATTTGGGGCTGTTCTAATTTTGAGCTAAGGCTTTTGTGAACATTCATGTATGAGTCTTTTGGACAAATGTATTCAATTCTTGGATTCAGAATGCTAGGCCATAGTATAACAGTATGTTTATCTTCACAACAAATTGCCAGTTTTCTGGGTCATAGTACTAGTCTAAATTCCCAGCAGAAATATGAGTCTCTATTCTTGACAAAATGGCCAGCATTGGACATTTTAAAAATTTTTCTGTTTTCTATTTTTGACTTTTTACCTATAAGTCTTTTTAAAAATTTGTTTAGTTATTGTTTTTAGTACTTTGCTACAGGAATTACAAAATGACCCCCCTAAGATAACACAGTAAAATCTAAGTTAAACTACATTATTTCATGTGTGAAGTAAAAAATTTATGATGGTATTCTTATATGTACTATCTCCTTTATGCTATTATTATTATTATTCATATATGTCTATTTTATATACATTATAAACTCCAAAATACATTGCATTTATTTTTGCATCAACCAAGTAATTTTCCTTAAAGCAAAATAAGAAAAAAGACATATTTTTAGATATTTATCCACATATTTAAAATGTCCACTCTTCGTTTTTTCCTGGGGAAATTGAGTTTATATCTGGTATCAGTTCCCTTTCAAGTAAAGTTCTTGCTTTAGCATTTCTTGTTGCAAACGTCTATGAATGGCCCATCCCTCTCTGGAATTTATTCCATTAAGAGTTCTTTGCATCCACTCTTCTTAGATAGCTTTGTAAAAAAAGTATGATTGTTTCTTTATCTGTTTTTTCCATTGATGAAATCGAGAGAGTGATGGTCTTTTGTGACTTTCCACTAAATAACTGAAAAGCTAGCTCTCTCCAAAGTACAAAACTCTCCAGATCTTATATGCATTTGAGTGCAGTAAACTATGGCATTAGCTATAGGGAGGGAAGGAAAAATTTCATGCACGTAGGTTTTCAAAATAGAGTCAACAGTTTTTGTTGATGGTTTGGAAAGAATCAACTATATAGGAGGAGAATATATGTAGTTTAAGGATGTTGTGAGACATGACAATGATGTATTCCTATGTGAAATCACTGAGCATAGTGTCTTACACTTGGAAGGCCCTTTTGGAATGTGAGTTATTCTTAATTAGCCTTCAAGAGTTGACCTTATAGGAGGCTCTACTTATAAAGCCTTGTTATGTAAAATATATTGGAATAAGCTATTACTAAATAACCAAAATAAAAGGTGCATCCTGTTAAACTTTCAGGTAGACAAAATTATAAAGTATATTTAGTTTATCATCAAAATTTATTGGGGTAATCCAATCTGCTCTAAATTCTGAAGGGGGCAAGGATTTGGGAAAGGTGCCTACATAGGCCATTTGAGGGATAGAGCTAGATTTGTTTAAAATATAAGAAGCCAAATGAATTCTAAACCATGTGTCACAAAGATATGTAGAACATTAGTTAGGCACAGCACTTCAAATATGTTTGGCATAATATGTGCTCACCAGATCAACTCTCTTACCCATGCTTATCCTGCATATGAAGGTATGTGTGTGCACATTTACATATACACACACAGAGACACACATACACACATGCATATGACTTAAATATGGTCAAAATTTTTGTCTAAGACTTGACATAAGTATATGGAATCACATCCTTCCTGTGGAATCAACAGAAGCTGAAGAAGGAATCTGGACTTTTACTTCTACCTGGCGTGTCCCCTCTTCTGAAGCCATAGTGGCATCAGACAAAACCAGCTAAAAAGGTTTAATAAAATTCAGTGTCTAATAATTTAATCTTTTCATTTTTAAGTTTATTTATTTATTTTGATAGAGACAGAGACAACACAAGTTGGGAAGGGGCAGAGAGAGAAGGAGACAGAAAATCCTAAGCAGGCTCTGCACTGTCAGTGCTGAGCTGGATGTGTGGCTCAAACTCACAGCACTGTGAGATCACGATCTGAGGAAAAACTGAGAGTTTGATGCTTAACCAACTGAGCCACTGAGGGGCCCCAACAGTCTGATAACTTAGTACCCCAAAAGTGAATATTTCAGTGAATATTTCAATACAAAACCATTCATTATTCCAAAAACCAAAAAAGTCTCAATCTAAATGAAAAAGATAATCTCTAGAGATCAACATAAATGAGAACAGAATATTAAAACTATCTAGAAATAAAAGTACTTCAAAGGTAATTATGTCACTTAAAAATTGAAAAAAAATACACTGTCTCATCAGAGAAATAGACTAACTCAGGAAAAAAACCACAAAGTATATAGAAGAATTAAATGGAAATTCCATAACTGAAGAAAAAAAAACAACTAATAAAAGAATATAAAAACACAATGAATGAGCTCAAAAGCAGAATTAAAGGGACAGAGGAAAGATTTGGCAAATTGGGAGACAGAACAACTAATCTGAAAAAACAAAGAGATTTAAGATTAAAAAGAAAAGAAAATAATAGCAGACTTGGAGACAAATAACAACACAACAAGAGATCTGACATTTATGTTATCAGC
Organism: Acinonyx jubatus; assembly: GCF_027475565.1. Taxonomy (NCBI): domain Eukaryota; kingdom Metazoa; phylum Chordata; class Mammalia; order Carnivora; family Felidae; genus Acinonyx; species Acinonyx jubatus. The sequence goes on along the minus strand of NC_069396.1, from coordinate 22,830,680 downwards.
GTTCTAGAAAGAAAGAAGAAATAGAACAAAGCTAAAAAAGTACTCAAAAAATAATGTCTGAAAACTTCTGAAGTTTTCTAAAGGACATAAATCTATAGATTCAAGAAAGTGAATAAACTCCAAACTGGATACACCTCAAAAAGTCAAGACCAAGAATATTGTAATCAAACTTTTGAAAACTAAAGACAGGTTTTTCCAAGATGGTGGAACAGCATAGAAGTTCTCAACTTCTCTTGTCCCTGAAACACAGCTAGATCAGCACCAAATCATCTTGCACACCTAGGAAATTGATCAGAGGATTAACACAATAAGCTGCATACTTAACCCATAGAATTCAGCAGGTACATGATGTGGAGAGGTGAACTAGGGGAGAAAAAGCTATAGAGGGTAGGAAGCTGTTTCTGCAGAGAGAGGACAGAAAAAGAAAAAGGGGGAGAGTGCAGCACACTGGGATCATGCAGGAAAAGTACTCACGCAGAAAGTAGCTGGAGAGAAAGAACAAGGGTGGAAATACTCACAAGGCATTGAACAAGAAATCTGTTCCCCAAAACCAGTGATTGGGACAAAGGAGAGGGTTTCAATACCATTAGGATACTATAAACCGTGAGTGCAGAGTCAGAAATTCCAGAGCTCAATACCTAGCATTGCTCTGGTGAGGAGCAGGCAGCATGACCGAGGGGTCTGTGGGCCACATGGGGAGAGCCATTCCCCTGCTTGGAATATATTTGGTAGAGGCCATATGGCCTCCCCACAGGCAAAGGTCCCAGAAGACCCTAGAGAGCAGCCATGTTTGCTACTAGTGGGACAAAGACGCCAGTGTGCAGTGAAACCTGGAGCCAGCTATGTGTTTTGTTATTATTTGCCATAATCTCTGAACTTTTGCCACTGTTCAATTGCATGAACATTTTCTGGGGCAAGCTGGCACCTGGCAATTGCTCGGTGAGACCCTCCCCCAGAGGGTCAAATTGGGTCAAAGCTGCAGGATTCTCTAATGTGAGGGGTGTGGAAACAATGACTCATCTGAGATAAAATCGGGAGGGAGTTGTTGCCTGGAAGCCTGATGGCTTGGAAAAGGACAGGGTAGAAGTGGGGAGTGGACAGAAGCCTGAGACAAAGGAAGGATGTTTGATCGAAGGTCGGTGAGAGTGCAAAGTTCCTGTTCCAGAGACTAGGAAGCTTGTTAAAGCCATCTCCACTGCTCCCAAGCACATACATGCACACCACACCGCACCACAAGCATCCACCTCAGGGAGTTAAGCAGTACCATCTAGTGGAGAAAGGAGCCCATACACCAAGGCCTGCCCAGCTGCTCCCTCCAAGCACATCCCTCTGGAATAACAGCACAAGTCACTCCACCTAATTAGTGTAAAACTATACAGTGCTTCATAGTTTGAGTTCTAGGGGAAACCATGTAACTTCATTCAGGTTTCATTCTGCCTGCTGGTTGGTTCATCTATTCATTTTGTGTGGTTTTTTTTCCTCCTTTTTTCCCCCTTTTTCGTAGATACAGAAAGTGAAAACTTTATTTTCATTTGCTTTTAAAAAAAAACATTTTAAAATCTTTTTACTACGTTTTTTATTTTTTGTAATTTTTTTATTCTATTTCATTTTTAAATTTGATTTTATTCTATTTTATTACATACTTTTTAATTTTTAGACTTTTTCTTTTTCTTCATTTCTTTCTTTTCTTTCCCTTTTTTTCTCTATTCTATTAAGCTTCTTTCAACAACCAGACCAAAACACATCTAGGATCTAACTTCCTTTATTTGACTTTTTGTTTTGTTTTAAATTTTTGAATTTTAATTTTTTATTTTATTAGCTCTCTTTCTTCTTCCAAAATGAAAAAAAGAAGGAATTCGCCCCAAAAGATAGAAGTAGAAGAAATGACAGCCAGGGGCTTAATCAACACAGATATAAGCAAGATGTCTGAACTAGAATTTAGAACCACAATAATAGGAAAACTAGCTGTGGTTGAAAAAAGCATAGAATCCCTTTCTGCAGAGAAGAAAAGAAGTAAAATCTAGTCAGGACAAAATTAAAAATGTTATAACTGAGATGCAATCTCAAAAGGATGCCAAGGTGACAAGGATGGACGAAGCAGAGCAGAGAATCAGCAATAGAGAAGAAAAAAATTATGGAGAAAAATGAAGCAGAAGAAAGAGGGAAACTAAGGCAAAAGAGCATGAAACAAGCATTAGAGAACTCAGTGACTTATTAAAAAGGAATAACATCCAAATCATAGGAGTCCCAGAAGATGAAGAGAGAGAGAAAAAGGAGCAGAAGGTTTATGTGAGCAAATTATAGCGGAAAACTTACCTAATCTGGGGAAAGATAAAGACATCAAAATCCAAGAAGCACAGAGTACTTCCATTAGATTCAATAAAAACCGACCATCAACAAGGTGTATCATATTCAACCTCACAAAATACACAGACAAGAAAAGAATTATGAAAACAGCAAAGGAAAAAAAGTCCTTAACCTACAAGGGAAGACAAATCAGGCTCACAGCAGACCTATCCACAGAAACTTGGCAGGCCAGAAAGGAGTGGCAGGATATATTCAATGTGCTGAATCAGAAAAATATGCGGCCAAGAATTCTTTATCCAGCAAGGCTGTCATTCAAAATAGAAGGAAAGATAAAGAGTTTCCCAGACAAACAGAAACTAAAGGAGTTTGTGACCAGTGAACCAGCACTCCAAGAAATTTTAAGGGGGACTCTCTGAGGGAAGAAAAGGCAAAACAAAACAAACAAACAAACAAACAAAAAACAAACAAAAACAGAAGCAACAAAGACTAGAAAGGACCAGAGAACATCACCAGAAACACCAACTCTATAGGCAACACAATAGCAATAAACTCATATCTTTTAGTACTCATTCTAAAGGTCAATGGACTAAACTCTCCAATCAAAAGACACAGGGGAACAGAATGGACGAGAAAACAAAATCCATCTATATGATCTTTACAAGAGACCCATTTTAGACTTCAAGTTACCTTCAGATTGCAAGTGAGGGGATGGAGAACCATCTATCATGCTAATGATCATCAAAAGGAAGACAGAGTAGCCATACTTATATCAGACAATCTAGATTTTAATATAAAGACTGCAACAAGATATGAAGAAGGTCATTATATCATTATTAAGGGGTCTATCCACCAAGAAGATCTAACAACTGTAAACATTTATTCTCCAAACGTGGAAGTACCCAAATATATAAATCAATTAATCACAAACATACAGAAAATCACTGATAATAATACCACAATAGTAGGAGACTTTAATACCCCACTTATAGCAATGGATATATCATCTAAGCAGACAAGGAAGCGGTGGCTTTGAATGACACACTAGATCAGATGGACTTAACAGATATATTCAGAACATTTCATCCTAAAGCAGCAGAATACACATTCTTCTTGAGTGCACAGGGAACATTCTCCAGAATAGATCACATATTAGGAAACAAATCAGTCCTCAACAAGTACAAAAAGATCGAGAACATATCATGCATATTTTCAGACTATAACATTATGAAACACAAAATCAAACACAAGAAAAAATTTGGAAAGACAACAAATACCTGGAGATTAAAGAACATCGTACTAAAGAATGATTGGGTTAACCAATAAATTAAGGAAATTAAAAAGTACATGGAAGCCAATGAAAATAACAACACAACAGTTAAAAACTCTGGAATGCAGCAAAGGCAGTCATAAGAGGGAAATATATAGCACTCTAGGCCTTCCTAAAGAAGGAAGAAAGGTCTCAGATGCACAAGCTAACCTCATATCTTAAAGTGCTGGAAAAAGAACATGAACTATAATGCAAAACCAGCAGAAGACGGGAAATAATAAAGATTAGAGCAGAAATCAGTGCTATCAAAATACATTTAAAAAAAAAAGTAGAACAGATCAATGAAACCAGGGCCTGGTTCTTTGAAGGAATTAACAAAATTGATAAACCCTTGGCCAGTTTGATCAAAATTAAAAAGGAAAGGACCCAGATTAATAAAATAAAGAATGAAAGAGGAGAGATCACAACCAACACTGTAGAAATACAAATCATAGTAAGAGAATATTATGAGCAATTATAAGTCAATAAATTGGGCAATCTGGAAGAAATGAACAAATTCCTAGAAACATATAAACTACCAAAATAAAATACGAAGAAATGGAAAATTTGAACAGACCCATAACCAGCAAAGAAATTGATTCAGTAATAAAAAATCTCCTCAAAAACAAGAGTCCAGGGCCAGATGGCTTTCCAGGGGAATTCTACCATTTTTTTTCAATATATGAAGTTTACTGTCAAATTGGTTTCCATACAATACCCAGTGCTAATCCCAAAAGGTGCCCTCCTCAATACCCATCACCCACCCTCCCCTCCCTCCCACCCCCCCATCAACCCTCAGTTTGTTCTCAGTTTTTAAGAGTGTCTTATGCTTTGGCTCTCTTCCACTCTAACCTCTTTTTTTTTTCTTCCCCCCCTCCCCCCATGGGTTTCTGTTAAGTTTCTCAGGATCCACATAAGAGTGAAATCGTATGGTATCTGTCTTTCTCTGTATGGCTTGTTTCACTGAGCATAACACTCTCCAGTTCCATCCATGTTGCTACAAAGGGCCATATTTCATTCTTTCTCATTGCCACGTAGTATTCCATTGTGTATATAAACCACAATTTCTTTATCCATTCGTCAGTTGATGGACATTTAGGTTCTTTCCATAATTTGGCTATTGTTGAGAGTGCTGCTATAAACATTAGGGTACAAGTGCCTCTATGCATCAGTACTCCTGTATCCCTTGGGTAAATTCCTAGCAGTGCTATTGCAGGGCCATAGGGTAGATCTATTTTTAGTTTTTTGAGGACCCTCCACACTATTTTCCAGAGTGGCTGCACCAGTTTGCAGTCCCACCAACAGTGCAAGAGGGTTCCCATTTCTCCGCATCCTCACCAGTATCTATAGTCTCCTGATTTGTTCATTTTGGCCACTCTGACTGGCGTGATCTACCAAACATTTAAAGAAGAGTTGACACCTATTCTTTTGAAGCTGTTCCAAACAATATAAATAGAAGGAAAACTTCCAAACTTATTCTATGAGGCCAGCATTACCTTGGTTCCAAAACCAAAGATCCCACTAAAAAGTAGAACTAGAGATCAATTTTGCTGATGAACATGCATGCAAAAATTCTCAACAAGATACTAGCCAACTGGATCCAACAATACATTAAAAGAATTATCACCATGATCAAATGCAATTTATTCCTGGGATGCAGGGCTGGTTCAATAAATGTGATGCATCACATTGATAAAAGAAAGAATAAGAACCACATAATCCTCTCAATAGATGCATAAAAAGCATTTGACTACAGCATCCTTTCTTGACAAAAAAAAAACAAAAACAAAAAACAAAAACCCTTAAGAGAGTACAGATAGAAGGCTCATACCTCAAGATCATAAAAGCCATATATGAAAGATCCAATGCTAATATCATACTCAATGGGGAAAACTGAGAGCTTTCTCCCTAAGGTCAGGAACACGACAAGATGTCCGCTCTCACAACTATTATTCAACATAGTGTTGGAAGTCCCAACCTCAGGCATCAGAGGAGAACAAAGAAATAAAAGACATCCAAATCAGCAAGGAGGAAGTCAAACTTTCACTATTTGCAGACAACATGATACTCTATGTGGAAAACCCAAAATATTCCAGCAAGAAACTGTTAGAGTCATCCATGAATTCAGCAAAGTCACAGGGTATAAAATCAATGTACAGAAATTGGTTGAATTTCTATATACTAATAAAGAAGCAGCAGAAAGAGAAATCAAAGACGCGATCCCATTTACAATTGTACCCCAAACCATAAAATACCTAGGAATAAACCTAACTAAAGGAGTGAAAAATCTTTACACTGAAAATGATAAAAGGCTTATGAAAGAAATTGAAGAAGACACAAAAAAATGGAAAAACATTCCATGCTCATGGATTGGAACAACAAATATTGATAAAATGTCAGTACCACCCAAAGCAATGTACACATTCAATGCAGTCCCTATCAAAATAATGGCAGCATTCTTCACAGAACTGGAATAAACAATCCAAAATTTTATGTGGAATGAGAGAAGATCCCAATTAGCCAAAGCAATCAAGAAAAAGAAAACTAAAGCTAGAGGCATCACAATCCCGGACTTCAAGCTGTATTACAAAGCTATAATCATTAAGACAGTATAGTACTGGCACAGAAAGAGACACTCTGAACAATGGAACAGAATAGAGAACCCAGAAATGGATCCACAAACATATGGACAACTAATTTTTGACAAAGCAGGAAAGAATATCCAATGGAACAAAGACGGTCTCTTTAGCAAATAGTGTTGAGAAAATTGGACAGTGACATGCAGAAAAATGAACCTGGACCACTTTCTTACACAATACACAAAAATAAACTCAAAATGGATGAAAGAACTAGACAGGAAGCCATCAAAATCCTAGAGAAGAAAGCAAGCAAAAACCTTTTTGACCTTGGCCACAGCAATTTCTTACTCAACACATCTCCAGAGGCAAGGGAAACAAAAGCAAAAATGAACTATCATCAAGATAAAAGGCTTCTGCACAGCAAAGGAAAAAATCAGCAAAACTAAAAGGCAGCCGACAGAATGGGAGAAGATGTTTACAAATGACATAGCTGATAAAGGGTTAGTATCCAAAATCTATAAAGAACTTATCAAACTCAATACCCAAAAACAAATAATCCAGTGAAGAAATGGGCAAAAGACATGAATAGACACTTCTCCAAAGAAGACACCCAGATGGCTAACAGAACCATGAAAAAATGCTCAACATCACTCATCATCAGGGAAATACAAATCAAAACCACAATGAGATACCACCTCACACCAGTAAGAATGGCTGAAATTAACAACTCAGGCAACAACAGATGTTAGTGAGGATTCAGAGAAAGAGGATCCCTTTTGCATTGCTAGTGAGAATGGAAGCTGGTGCAGCCACTCTGGAAAACAGTATGGAGGTTCCTCAAAAAACTAAAAATAGAACTACCCTATGACCCAGCAATTGCACTACTAGGCATTTATCCAAGGGATACAGGTGTGCTGTTTCAAAGGGGCATATGCACACCAATGTTTATAGCAACACTATCAACAATAGCCAAAATATGGAAAGAACCCAAATGTCCATCGACTAATGAATAAATAAAGATGTGGTATACATATAAAATGGAACATTACTTGGCAGTTTCAGAAAGAATGAAATCTTGCCATTTGCAACAACATGGATGGAACTAGAGTGTATTAAGCTAAGCAAAATTAGAGAAAGACAAATATGACTTCACTCATATGTGGAATTTAAGATACAAAACAGATGAACATAAGTGAAGGGAAGCAAAAATAATATAAGAACAGGAAAGGGGACAAAACATAAGAGACTCTTAAATACAGAAAACAAAATGAGGGTTACTGGAGGGGTTTTAAGTTGGGGGATGGGTTAAATGAGTAAGGGCCATTAAAGAGGACATTTGTTGGGATGAGCACTGGGTGTTATATGTAGGTGATGAATCACTGAATTCTACTCCTGAAATCATTATTGCACTATATGTTAACTAACATGGATATAAATTAAAATAAATAAATAAATAGAGATGCCTGAGTGACTCAGTCATTTAAGTGCCTGACTTTAAGCTCAGGTCATGATCTCACTGTTCCTGAGTTTGAGCCTCACGTCGGGCTCTGTGCTGACAGCTCAGAGCCTGGAGCCTGCTTCAGATTCTGTGTCTCCCTCTCTCTCTGCCCCTCTCCTGCTTGCACTCTGTGTGTGTGTGTCTCTCTCTCAAAAATAAAGAAACATAAAAGAAAGAAAGAAAGAAAGAAAGAAAGAAAGAAAGAAAGAAAGAAAGAAAGAAAGAAAGAAAGAAAGAAAGAAAAGGAAAAATTAAAACAAAGGAAGAAAACCAAAAACAAAGAAAAAACATGATAACAGAAAAATGGTGGGAAAACAATTTGAATGACAACAGATGTACTATCAGAAACAATGGAAGCCAGAAGGGAGTAGCACATTTTTAATGCTGAAAGAAAAGAACCATTAACCCAGAATTCTATATACACAGCAAAATTATCTTTCTCTTGAGTTTCTACATTATGTCTGATGGTTGACTTAAGAGTTATAATACTGTCTGACATGGTTCACAATGTATGTAAAAGAAATATTCAGGATAATTATGTTATAAACACTGGAGAGCTAAGAAATGTAAACAAGGCAAAATGATGTGAAGTGGTAAATGATGACTCCAGTAGCCTTGAGATTATGTATACACACACATGTACACACACATGTGTGTGTGTACATGTGTGTGAGTATATGTGTGTGTGTGTATAAAGAAAATGACTATATAAAGAGATAAACTCATAAACACTAGAGAAAAATAAAAAGACATTGTAAAAATGTTTAAGTCATCTAAAGAAAGGCAGGACAAAAAAGAGAAATAAAAAATCAAGAGAACAAACAGAAACCAAAAAAGAAGCATACTTAAGCCTAAGATACCAATGTTTAAATTAAATGTGAATTATTTAAATATGCCAGGAATGATTTCTGGCCTCCAGTGGATGTAAAATTGGCACTGCAAACCATCACAGGGGAACAGCAAAGAAACATTTATGCTGTTTTCCTCCATTCTTTTTTTTTTTTTAATTTTTTAACGGTTTTTTTTTTTTTTGAGACAGGGAGAGACAGAGCATGAACAGGGGAGGGTCAGAGAGAGAGGGAGACACAGAATCTGAAACAGGATCCAGGCTCTGAGCTGTCAGCACAGAGCCCGACGCGGGGCTCGAACTCACGGACCACAATATTATGACCTGAGCCGAAGTCGGCCGCTCAACCGACTGAGCCACCCAGGCACCCGTTTTCCTCTATTCTATCTTCTTATTGATGAGTGAGCATTTGGCTTTGAGTGGTAAAGGTCTGAGCTTCTTTGCCCTTTCCAGTAGTTGCAGAATTCACCAATAGAGTTACAGTACCAGAATCCACATCACAAAGTATTGTCCAAGATGATACATTTTTAAGACTAGACATCATGGCAACATAGAAACAGAATGTAAACCTAGGACAACAAATGACTTCTTAATCATTCCGCATAGTCTGCCATCCAGAGCTTACTATCCAGTCAGAAAGAACATTAGAATATATATATGTATGTACATACATGTATATACATATATATATATTGAATACATATATATGAATACATATATATATTGAATACATATATATGAATACATATATACATATTGAATATATATGTATATATATGTATATGTGTGTGTGTGTGTGTGTGTGTGTGTGTATTCACAACACTTCTTGAAAATGGTAAGGGAGACTTTATTCAAAGGGGACATGGCAATACACTGTAGGGACCACTTCAATGGGGTCTTGAGGTGGGAGAGAGAATCAGACTCAACTCTGAATGAGCAAGTGGGGTTTTATAGTCAAAAAATAGGCTGGGGATCAGTGGATCGAAGATTGTTAAGAATATTCTCGCTGAAGATAGGCCAGAGTGATCAGACATCACCCAGGGAGTGGTGCAGGTTAAGGTACCTGATCAGATATCAAAGCTAATCAGATATCAAAGTCGGGGGTGGAGGTGGGACAGTCACATTCAATAGACTTTGCAGGATCCGTGCAAAAATTGAAAAATGCAGAGACACACACAAAGTTAAAAAGTCAGGCATAATGGAAAGAGTCCAGGGATACCTGAGTAGAGTTTGGCCAATGAGGAAATCTGTGTCAAAGGAATATGTAAAAAAAAAAAATCAGGGAGATACCAGATAACTAGAGAAATAGCTATGTCATGATAGGGAATTAAAGAAGCAGGGTAGAGATGATTATGACTCTGCCAGGGAAAATAAGGGAAGAGTTTACTTGATTTTAGCTTAGAAAAATTTGGATATGCTGCATGCAACAATGATGAGAAGCAAGGGTAGAGCATGTACAAAGCCTCAGATACATAAATAATAAATAAAAATCCTCACTAATTTAATTAGCTTGATATTTTAAGCACACTCGTTACATTCTGACACACAAGTTGATACATTTTTAAATTTGGAAAGGAAAAAAAAATCCTTAGTAGCTACAAATTCTAATGTAAGTGGAAATTAAAAACTTCGAATTTGACTTTATTCAACATCAATACATCTTAATTTATGTCCACAAACATAATTTTTCTTCTAAGTATATGATTTGAGGCTGATAAGTTTTACATATATCTTTTTTAATATTTTATAGATTTATTTCTGAAAGTTGAATTATTTTATGTTTATATTATAATTTAAAGGAGAGAGGTGTCTTCTAGTTCCTTGCAATTCAAAGTATGGTTTGTGGGTCAGCACAGTCAACCTTACTTGGGTGCTTGCTAGAAATGCAGTAACTCAGGTCTTACTTCAGGCCTGATGATAAGTCAGAATCTGTTTTAACAAGATTCTCACATAATCCTTTGCACATTAAAATCTGAAAAGTGCTTTTCTAGTTAATTAAAATAGAAAATTAGTTCACTCAACTCAAGAGTCTTTGCTATGTCATCTATGACATCATGAATCTGACCCTTCCCTCAATAGCAATTCAGAAATTAATGCCTAAATGTTGGCAGGTTAAGAGAACTCAGTACTCATCTAAAATGAAAGTAAATTTTATTTTTATTAAGCTAGTATTCATTCATTCATTCATTCATTCATTCATTCATTCATTCAAAGGAGATGGAAGTTAATCGAATATACCACACGGGAGCAGCAGACAGGACAGCAGAAGAGAAGCTGTGTCTGCCAAGCTAGTGTTTAAATTCAAGTTTTCAGGTGAAGGTGTTCCAAGTCCCATCATTCTCTCATTTAATGAAAATGAATACTTGGTGTATATTTCTGAATCTATATATTGTCATATGTTTTCTTAATCAATTACTTTTTTTTTCTTTTGCTTCCTATGTGCCTAAGTGTTATTCCTGTTTTATGTTCTGATTTGAATCTAGTTTCTATTATCTCATAAACAAAAAGAGATATATACCACCTGGGATTAAACCTACGGAAGAGACCATAATTTCATCAAAATGAATGAACCTACTGATTTTTGTCTATAAATACATAAATTTATGGAAAATGAAAATTCCTCTTTGTTTCAAAACAAATTGCCAGCAGGAATTTCTGTTATTTACTTGGATGTTAACAGAATGCTTCTATAATTCATGTGAAAATGAACTGTACCTTAATACATGTTTTCCTCAGTGAGTTTTGGTAGATTCTTGGCCATTTGGCCTCACTGTTAACAAAATGCAAGAGTATTTCTTGGTCCCATGAAGCACCTTCCTCCTGGCCTTCCTTTTTCCAGAAAGACTCCATTCTTCACGAGAGGACCCCAGCTGAAGCTTTGATTGAGGCATTCATTCTACAGCTGGGGCAAGCTTTCTCTGAAATGCAGCTGGAATAGGCATTTCAAAGGCCCACATTGTTATACAAATGCCTCTATTCTTTGTGTTAGAGGCAGAAACCCAGTCAAGTGCCCAGACACAGAGGCTGTGAGAATGGAACAGAAATGAATTTCTCAAAACTATCATCATTTTCCAGTCCCTCTTTCATCTAGAAAAATTCAGTAAAAACACATAGAACAACCTAATCATTGGATGTTATGGCAAAATTGTCAACCTTAAGGCATTATTCACACATCTCTGGCTCACACCATGATGAGACTAAAAGATATACGAGGTATTGCCTTGGGAATATGGCACATGAACAAGACAGAAGGAGCCACGATTGCAATCGCTGGTTTGACCAGTAAAACTGTGACTGTTTAGAGAATGAAAGCTTCAGGTTATCCTAACCTGTTCTCTTTAAACATTAAAATCATATAACTATTTTTGCATGCAACTTTTATGCTCACCAAGCAACTTGGATAATTTGCTTCCCACATATTTTCCCTGAGGTGAGACTTACATGATTGGCAAATACACTGCATACGAAGAGTAGCTTATGCTTCATTACAGAGAACAGGATAGGTGCTCAGTAGCTGTTACTTGAATAAAAATTGAATGGATATATTTGCATTTCTGTTTGTATAGGTCAATCTGTAGTGACTTTTGTTACCTTAACATGACGTCCTCAGACCCAGTCAACTCTAGAGCAATGAGAGGATTGGATTTCTAACTACAAGATTAAAGGCCAGTCATTTGGTCTCCAATGTAAGGTTATCTAACAGGGACCCTTGGCCTAAATTCATATTAAGATAATAAAAAATAATCCACAAAAGTCAGATTTCATACTAAGTCTAGTATATTACAAATTATATCTTCCTTAGCCAAGAGGATTTGAATAAATTGAGCATACATGAATTATGTTTAACTGTTATAGAATCAAAATGATTATCAATTGCTATCTTCAAGTGCCACTGACCAATATATTTATCACTTCCAAATGCAAGATGTATCTTGTCTCATCTGTCATAATTTAAGTTAGCTTAGAAGATTTTTCTGTCTTATCTCCTTCATCAGTACAGCTGACAGGACTTTACTGCTCCTCAAATCACAGTTCTAAATTTCTGATAGCATTATATTTTGCTTACTGATTGTTCCCATGGTGACTTTCTGAATAAAAGAATAATGCCCTTGATCAGAGGACCCTGGTTTTCATTTTAGGAGGTTAGGTTAATGGTGCTGTACACTACATTTGAAGCCATTTCATTTTAGAGACGCAGCTTGACTTTCAGCCACAAAACTTAAAAATGAAAAGATTTTTTTTAGTTATATTTGATCACTTCTATTGAATACTATGTCTGTTTCCCACCTATTTAAGGAATCTGACATCACATTTTTTGAATAGTTGCACAGTTGTCTCTTTTTCTAGTCCAACCTGCTTTATTGAAGTCCAAATAGGGCCAAGAATAGATTTTAACTTCCCTATGTCATCTGAAGAAGCAGGGAGATACAGAGGAGAGAGTTGGGGCTGGGAGTCAGGAGGTCTTTAAAATCACAGGATTGGCAGGGACATTGATGTCATCTGCTCCAACAGCTCAAGATGCTGGCACTGTCTTCCATCATTCCCCTCAGTAACTCATGCACATTTTAGTTTTTAGAAATTATGTTAAATAGCTTTTTTTAACTATAAAAATTGGAACAAATAAAAAAGAAAGGAAAGGAGAGAGAGAGAAGAGAGAGAAGAAAGAATGAGAGAAGAAAGAAAGAAAAAGAAAGAAAAGGAGAAAGGAAGAAAGAAACAGGGGAAGAGAGAAATGAAGGAGAAAGGAAGGAAAGAAATAGCTGCTCTCACTTGCCATCACCCAGAAGTAATCATGTTAATGCTAGGCTTTCTTGAAATTTCACAGAAATGAAGAATTCAGTTTCTAAACATTGTGGTCTACATTTTGGACTCCGATTATTTCTTGAAAGGCATACCTTTCTCATTTTATAGCTTTCACCATTGTATCATGTCTAATTTTAGTTGTCTGATATTGAAAGAAAACACTGTACCCCTTGTGATCTCCTTTCCTCCCAAGAGAACAGTGACAGCAGTTTTTTAACTGTCTAGAGTATTCAAGTTTGGGTTTCTGTTGTCCTTCCAAAGCTTGGAGTTATTGCCTTCAAAGAAAAGATGAGTAAGAAAACAAAAAGATGATAGATCCTTCTTATGACTGAAGAGATAAAAGACAGTGACTGACAGCAAGAGGAAATTTAGTGCTTTTTTTTTTAATGTACTGTATTTTCAGCGCAATTTTAGATTTACAACAAAACTGAGAAGTTGTTTCTGGGGCACCTAGGTGGCTCAGTCAGTTAACTGTCCGACTCTTGATTTGGGCTCAGGTCATTATCTCACAGTTTGTGGGTTCAAGCCCTGTGTCCAGCTCTGTGCTGACAGCGTGGAGCCTACTTGGGATTTCTCTCTCTCCCTCTCTCTGCTCCTCCCCCCTGTTTGCATTCCCTCTCTCAAAATAAATAAATAAATATTAAAAAAGAGTGTACAGGAATTTCCTATATACCCACTGGGCCAATATGCACATTGATTCCCCCAGTATCAACATCAACATGCCTCATCAGAGTTGTATGTTTGTTACACTTAATGAACCTATATTAACATGTTATTATTCATCCAAAGTCCATAGTTTACATCAGAGTTCAGTCTTGGTGTTGTATGTTCTATGGGTTTGGACATATGACATGACATATATGATATGACCTGTATCCACCATTATAGTATTATACAGATTAGTTTCACTGCCCTTAAAATGTTCTGTGCGCTCTACTTATTCATCCTTCCATTTCCCTTCCCCCTAAAGCCTGGCAACCACTGATCTTTTTCCTGTCTCCATAGGTTTGCCTTTTCCAGAATGTGATGCAGTTGGAATCATACAATATGTAGACTTTCCAGATTGGCTTCTTTCACTTAGCAATATGCATTTAAGTTTCCTCCATGTCTTTTCACGATTTGATAGCTCATTTCTTTTTAGCACTGAAGAGTAGTCCATTGCCTGGATATAACATATATTATTTATCCATTCACTTACTGAAGGACATCTTGGCTGCTTCCAAGTTTTGGTTATCATGAATAAAGCTGCTATAAGCATCTGTGTGCATTTATTTGTATGCATATAAGTTTATAACTCCTTTAGGTAAATACCAGGATGGTTGCTGGATTATAGAGTAAGACTGTGCTTAGTTTTGTAGGAAACCGCTAAACTGTATTCCAAAGTAGCAGTACCATTTTGCATTCCCACCAGCAAAGAATGTAAATTCTTGTTGATATACATATTCATCAGTAATTGGTGTTCTGCATTTTGGCCATTCCAATCAGGGGGTAGTGGTATCCCATTGTTGTTTTAATTTGCATTTCCCCGATGACATAAGATGTGTAATATCTTTTCATATGTTTATTTGCCATCTGTATATCTTATTTGGTGAGGTGTCTGTTATAGTCTTTGGCCCAATTTTTAGTTGGTGAGAAAAAAAAACAAAACAAAAACTTTTGTTTCTCCTTCACTCACACTCACAATATGCTGACATGAGATGTGTGGATGTTTTTCACACACCAACCAATTCTCTGACAGTAGTGAGTGCACTGCACTTCGCTTCAATTCAGTTCAGTTCAATTCGATTGAGTTCTGACAGTAACTAGAGTTAAGACAGACCCCACAGACTAAGGGTGCACTCCAACAAGACTGCTCCCCACTTCAGACATCAAACACAAGTAGTGGGTCCCCAGGTTAGCTACAACCTTCTGTCCAACTTGGCTACAAATTAGATTCCCAGAACCCACTTCTTATGTTTGATAACTTGCTAGAATAATTCACAGAACTCAGGAAAACAGTTTACTTACCAGATAGGGGTTTATTATGAAAAGAACAGCTAGATGAAAGAGATGCCTGAGGCAAAGGATGTGAGAAGGCAGCAGAGCTTCCATGCCCTCTCCAGCACTCCAAGTGCTCACCAACCTGGAAGTGATCCAAATCCCTTGGTTCAGAAATTTTTATAGAGGTTTCATCATGCAGGCATGGTCAGTTACTCACTCAATCTCCAGCTTCTCTCCTTTCTCTGGAGAATGAAGGGTGGAGCTAACAGCTCAAGCCTCTAATCATGATTGGTCTTTCTGGTAAATAGCCCCATCCTGAATGAAGCTATCTAGAAGGCCACTAGAGAACTGCCTTACTGGAACAAAAGATGCTCTTATTGCTCAAGAAATTCCAAGGGATTTAAGAGCTCCTGACACAGAGTTCTGGGTCAGGAGCTAGGGTCAAAGTTCAAATATTAGAACAGAAAATGTTCCTAGCCCCTTTATTGCTTAGGAAATTACAGAGGCTTTGCTAATTTATTATATCACAATATCACAGTCAGGTGTTCGTTGACTTTTTATTGTTGAGGTTTTTTGTTGTTGTTGTTGTCGTTGTTATGTTTATTTATTTTGAGAGAGACAGAGTGGAAGCAGGGGAGAAGCAGAGACAGGTGGGGACAGAGGATCCAAAGCAGGCTTTGCACTGACAGCAGAGAGCCTTATGTGGGGCATAAACTCAGGAGATTGTAACCTGAGCAAAAGTTGGACACTCAACCGACTGAGCCACCTAGGTGCCCCTTTATTGCTGAGTTTTAAGAGTTCTTTGTATATTTTGGATAAAAGTCCTATCTCAGATATCTTTCACAAATATTTCCTCTTATTTTGTGGCTTGGTTTTTTCATTCCCAGAGAGTATTTTTGTGGAACAAAAATGTTTAATTTTAAGGAAGTCCAGCTTATTAATTCTTTTTTTCATGTATCGTGTCTCAGTGTTGCATCTAAAATATCATTGCCAAACCCAAAGTCATTTAGATTTTCTCCTATGCTATTTTAAAGGAGCCTTATATTTTCATGTATTACATTTAGGTCTGTTATCCATTTTGAGCTAATTTTATAAAGAGTATAGTCTCTCTCTATCTATATATAACATATAATATATAATATAATATATATTAACATATATTAATATATAAATAAATTTAGTTTTATTGAGGGTTGAAAATGATGAATTGGGGGCTGACCCTGAACTATATATGTATAATTTAAATAAAAACCTGTCAGCATAATATGTAGAATCTGGTCTCAACTAAGAAAAATAGATAAATGAAGGAATATACACATGTATACAGATGTGACTCTATTTGAGAGCATCAAAAAGGCTGATCCATCAGATGGACTCCCATCCACACATCTTCAAGCTGAGAAATGCTGGTAAGATTAAAGTCCAATGATGAAAATGGCAGGAGAATTTGCCAACTTTGTAAATCAATCACTAGGAACAGATGCTCAAGTTTCTTCAACTAGGCGGATTTGCTCTTTCAGTTTAACTTAATCTAATGACAATAACAGCAATAGTAATGACATTAACAAGCATTTACTGGGTGGTAAACATCATGCTAAAACATTTTGCATGTAGCACCTCAAACTTTGTAACACCAATGTGAAGTAGTACAGAATGGAAAAGGTAGGGTTATCAGTTTTCAATAGTCTCCTTAAGATCTCTGAACTAGAAAAGAGGAACCTGAAATTACAAATGAAGGAACATCTGAACTCCATATAACATATCTAAAACTTCCCCTTGGACTTTGACTCTCCTGGGCATCTCTCCAGATGCACAGAATAGTCAGGGCACCCATCAGCTATTGCTACCAACCCCCCACTGGTAACTGCTTCTTGCCAAAATGTACCAAAAACACCTATTAATAAAAATTTTATATGGATTCTCTATTGTTTCACTTAAATGCACATAGTACTTCACAAATTTTAAGTAGCAATGACCCCCATGTTCAATGGGACTTTGTTAATTTTAAATACTGTATGAACCATAAGAATACTATGCAGTAATTTATTGCTTCTGAATAGCATCACTTCAAGGAAAAATTATATTGTCATGGTTTATACTACTAAGAACCATTTATATTCATTCCATCTTCCCGATTGTCTCTAAATCCTATTTCTACCCAATCCTCTGATCTTTTCTTGTTTGAAATATGTTGTTTTAGATAAAGCATGCATATCCCTAAAATTATTACTGTATGAATTGTGTAGAAATTTAAATACCATAACTTGTTGGAAAGTAAAGTTTGATAAGAAGATGAGGGACTTGGGGTCCTTAAAACTTAACCATGCCAAAAAAATGAAAGAAGGCTGACACAATTATATAGATATTGCTTTGTGTCATAGAAATATTACCAGAATAATACACAGAATATAGTCTTTGCCAATAATTAGGGAGTTATCTTATTCTGGGTTTCACTCATCCCATCTGTAAAATGAGTATCTTTGATTATATCAGTAGTTCTATAACCTGTCAGGGCATCAAATCACCAGAGAGACTTGTTAAAAATAGTCTCCTGGTCCCACTTTCCAGCATAGCTGAGATAATGATGTGTCTTAGGATATGTATGTGTGTATGAATGTAGATAGGTAAGGAGGTAGGTAAGTATTCATTTATTTTACAGCCTCTCCAAGTGAATCTAATAGAGCTCGTCTTTCAGAATAGATTACATCTGATAGTCCTCCCAGTTTTTAGATTATTTTACTCATCAAAATCACTATCATGCTATGAATCTTAAAAGTGTTTTATAGTGGTGTTAAATTAATTAACAAGGAGGCCATTAAAGGTGGTTCTAATACCTTAGTAGCCCACATAAGCAATCAAAAACCTAAACCTGTAAATGCCTCAAGGTTAAGAAATCAAAACGTAAGAGCAACCAATCATAACCAACTAGTTTTTTCCAAATATGGCAAACACTGAAGTTATAGCCAATCAAATAATTCCCTTGTTTTGCTTTCACCCTTTCCTCCAGCTGCTGTTGGTGGAGCACTCCTAATTACTCCTGGTATGGTGCTGCCCAGTTCAAACTGATTTTTGCTCAAACTCAAAATTTTTACTATGCATCAGTTCCTCTTTTAACAGTGGTGATGAGATGATTTCATGGCTCAACTGTGTGCATCCCAACAAAAATCTTAGAGGCAAAAAAAGAGGAAAGATGATCTGACAAGGAAGAAGAGGTAATGGCTATCCTGGTGACATGTACTACCAGATTCTCAGTACCTTTTCCATCCTACAGGTATCATTCTTTTTCAGGACCAGAAAATTAATGCTCCATCTCTCAAATTCAAGTTTCTTCCTACGGCGGCCTTCCCAAAGAGTGCATTTTGAGTAAGAGAATCCCTTTGCCATGCAACAGAACCTGTCTGGGAGAGTTCCCAGGAAGGGGAAGAGCAGCCCACCAGGTAGAGCATGAATGGCACCAGGCCTATTGGGGTTTACACTGACTATTGACGCCCTGTTGAGTCTCTGGTCAATTACCTAGGGAAATCTCTTGATTCTGCTCTTCTTGCTGAACCAAAAGAAGGTGGAGTTTGAATATTTAACATTACTTAATTGTTAGCTTTAATGACTTTCTGATTTTAGTTTATTGTATGAGAAGTCACTATTGTAAGATGATGCACAAGAGTGGCCAGGATCCTTTAGCTCTGTTATTTCACAGATGCTGTATCTATTTAGCATGTATTATTTGCCACTTACTAGACACTAGGAGTAGAGCAATAAGGAGGAAAATTAAGTTCCTTATCTGCTAGGATCTTATACTTAGGTGGAAAATACTCATGGCAATAATATTATCATAGTAACTGTAGATGCTATTTATTGACTGTGTACCAGGAAGCGTGCTGAATACTTTAGCTTCCTATAATCTCATAACATCCTGGAGCAGGTATGATTTTTATCGTGACGTTACAGGATCTTGAGAAAGAGGGTCACTTAGTCAAGTGCAAAATCAGATACAAATCTGGGTCTGTGATCCCAATGTGTCCTCTTCTGTTTTGGCTTATGACCTGGATTTCAAAGTCTCATCACTCTCCAGCTGCGTGACCTCAAACAAGTTACTTTATTTCTCTGAATATGACTGCTGAATATCAGATTCTTAATTTGAAAGTGGGATTAAAAACATCTACCATGGTAGTTAAGTTGTGAGAATGAAAGAAAGAAAAGAAAGAAACAAAGGAAGGAAGGAAGGAAGGAAGGAAGGAAGGAAGGAAGGAAAGAAGGAAAGGAAAGGGAAGGGAAGGGAAGGGAAGGGAAGGGAAGGGAAGGGAAGGGAAGGGAAGGGAAGGGAAGGGAAGGGAAGGGAAGGGAAGGAAAGGAAAGAAGAAGAAAAATGTTCCTAGCTAAAAATCTGGCCAGCAATTCATCAATGCCTGTTCTTTTTAGGAAATCACTCACAACCTAATTTTCCCTTTCTCTGTAAAACAAGCAAAAGGTAAATTACTGAAACACATAGTCATCATAAGCATTTGAAATAGAGCATTCAGTCAGGTAGATGATGGGGCTTACACTTTTCTCTTAACAGCTTTCCTTCATGTAGGTTACTCCTTGGGTAAGGTAACTAGGTTCTCCCTTATGTCAATATAGTGAACCAGACAACCTGGCCACAGATAAAATGGAGAAGCTACATGTGTCTCCAGAGTTTAGGTGAGAGGTGTTCCGAATCTGTGTCCCTTGAGAAGCCAAGCTTCTGTAAGGATGCTGTTTCCAAAAAGCCTATTGAATACAAACATACTAAGGGCACATAGCAAGGATTCCCTTTTATACACAAATATCCCGATTTCTAGTATTGTTTTCACAGGAAGATATGATGAGTACCATCTTGAAAGATTGAGAATTCCTTTTGATTTGGCAATGGTGAGTTCCTTAGTGGTGATATCTAGAAACAGTGCCTCTGTGAAGAGAAAAATTGATGGAATTCTTGAGGGATTTTATCATTTAACTCAGCTTTTCTTGTCCTTCATCTTCAGAAGATACTTCTCAGGCACCTGGGTGGCTCAGTGGGTTAAGTGTCTGACTCACGGTTTCGATTCACGTAATGATCTCACGGTTTCATGAGTTCGAGCGCCATGTCAGGCTCGGTGCTGACAGTGTAGAGTCAGCTTGCTCTCTCTTCTCTCTCTGCCCCTCCCCCACTCGAGCTATCTCTGTCTTTCTCAAAATAAATATACAAACTTAAGGAAAAAAGAGGATACTTTTCAGATGTAGATGTTAAGATGGGTCTCCAATTTAAGTGGGTACAAAGATAATTCTTATGAACAATCTCTGTTCTCTGGGCTTAGTTTGATTTGCTAGTTCACATTTATAATCTCAATTTTTTCTTTCTTTTTTCTTTTGTTGGTTTGATTTTCTCTTTCTTCTTTAAGTGAGCTTTTCCACATAATGCTCTTGTGGTCAGTGTAGAGAGTTTTGTTTTTGAAAAATACTGCACTAAAGACTAGAAAAAAGTGCCTATTAATTATTCATTCATTAAATAAAGTTAAGAGTGCATTTGAAATGTAATCTTAATCCCCAGGGTAACACTTACAGTCTGTATCACTCACTTGCAATTTGGTGTGCATCAAGGAATCTGGTATTGAGTTTAGAAAAAGTGAAAGAAAGTTTGAATTTAGGACTCTAGGCAAGAAATTTGAGAAAGGAAGATAAGGCCAGCGGCTAGGGTGTGTGAAGCTCCAAGAGGTTAAAAAGTTCCTTCCAAGTTACCCAGCTGGTAACCATACAGCATGTTAAGATTCAAAACTCTTTTATTTTCATTGAAAACTTAGCAAAAGCACAATTTTGCATACAGGGTGGGTCGTGTTTACATATTCTCCAGCCTTGGCTTACTACATTGTGACTTAAACTCTTCAAATATTAATTCACTCAGAAAGCCCAGCATAGTGTCTTTTACTCAGTAGGCAATCAATAACCAAGAGTTATAGTAATGTTTCTGAGTGTGGTTGAATAGAATTCTACTTCATCATTCATTCTGTACCTTTGAGAGACCTAGTGTTTCTGTTTTAATGGTTTATATGCTTGAGTGCAAAAGACTCAACTTTGCTTAGTGAGGGAGGAGGGGGAGAAAGGAGAAGTGAGGACTGCCAAGAAGGGAGGGGAAATTAGGAAATTTTAGCCTAATATCATCTAAACCCAGATATATAATTAGATCACTTAATGTCAAATTCTAAATTATTCTATTTGGTATTTCACTGAAATGACCAGAGAGTCATTGGACAGGGTTTTTGATGAAGCTTATTTCTTTGAGTATGTTTTACTATGGCAGTAACAGGGGAAAAGAGGAAATAAGTATAATACTCCGAGTTTGTGACAAGCAAAATGCAATTGCACATATATTTTCAAATATAATGCACTTCTTAAATTTTAGCATTAGCTCATGTGATCATGGGTTAATTGATGGCATTGGTAATGCTCTTCATTCTTATCTTTTCTATTCCTTCCTTCCTGTCTGCCTGTCTGCTTTTCTTTCTTCCTTCCTCTTCCCTTCCTTTCCCCCTCTTTCCTTTATTTTTCTTTTTGAAAAATCCCATGGCAGTGTCTCATGCCCCTTTTACTTTTTTTTTCCTTCCAAATTTCTATTTGTCTAAGAAGTACAAAAGTTTTTGGAAGTAATGCCAGATCTGCTGATTTAGTGGAATAACCTATCCAACCACTGTCTAATTTCTATGACCAACTGGATGTATGAATTTATGAATGTCAGTTAACTACTTAGAAACAAAGGCATACTGGGGCACCTGGGTGGCTCAGTCGGTTAGCATCCAATTATTGACTTCAGGTCAGGTCATGAACTGTGAGATCTCTGAGCCCTTTTCAGGCTTTGTGCTGTCCTAGAACCTGCTTGGGATTCTCTTTCTCTGTCCCTCCCCCGCTCACTCGCTCACTCTCTCTCTCTCTCTCTCTGCCTTGCTCTCTCTCTCAAAATAAATAAATCAACATTAAAAAAAAAAGAATCAAAGGCATACATTACTCTCATCAGTAGAAACTGTATTCTCATGAAAGACTGGAGATTCAAATACAGTATTATTATTATTATTATTTTTTAAAGATATGTTGTCAATTGAGACATTTTCAGGGGCAAAAGGAAACAATGATGTCCAAAGTACATATTGACCTTAAAACATAGTAATTGTAGACACATTAAAATGTAAACTCTTCTGAGTTTTAGATTTAAGAAAATGTTAGGATCAAACACACAGAGTTGTGAGATAGCTATTATTGTTAATCATAATATTTTTTAGTTTTTATTTTTGTTTTTTGTGGGTTTTTTGTTTTTGTTTTTAGTTTTGTTTTTTTTTACAAACACTATTACTTATTGAGTATTTAGTGCTAGGTACATGCTAAGGACACTGAAGAACTGTGGCATTTAATTATCACAGCCATTATAAAATATCAATAATATTATATCAAGTTCTACTAAGTGACAGATCTACTAAGTGGCAGATTAATAGCAAAATGTGATGATGTCAAGATCCATGATCATTGCTATTATGTTATAAAAATTCAGCAAACATCCTGACTTCAAAATAGCTAGGATCTCTCTCAGGGGGTTTAGAAGTGCCCATGTAAGTAAAGGGCCATGATGCACAATTTCACAGTAACATTTCTTTTTGTCTTTAAAACAATTGATGGAGGGACACATTGTGTACTAGTTCTAACTCTTGATTGGGACTAAACTCCAAGTTCCAACTAAAGGGGCACATTCAGTCCCACAGGGGAGGTTAAAAGACATGCTGCTGTTGACTATAATGTCACCAGTGGCTGCCATACAGTTGGGGTAGTCAGGGTAGAGTAGAGTATCACTTATAATGCAAAAGGCAGCAAATACAATCAGAGGCAGACCAGATCTCACCAGCTTGCTCTGTGTGACATGAGAACATGTGGAGGAATGAAGTGTTCATAATTATGAATAGCGGCTATATTACCATAACTACATTATTCATGGCTTCAAATGGAAATGCTGTCTTGAAATACCATGCCACTGATTTTATTTTTTCATTTTTAACAGTGATAATTTATCTTGTTCATTGTTTAGCCACTCTACAAAGCTTCAAAATATCGGGGTGGGGGGTGGCTCTTCTTTTAAAATTTCTAAATATGGCACATCGTTTTGGTCATAAACAACAGGTATAATGAAAAGAGCCTTTGGAGAGACGATCTAGGCAGAGTGGGAAGGACTGTCAGGCAATTAGTATCTCCAGTCCACTGAGAAGTGAGGAAATGGGCTGCTGATTGCTGTTCTCAAGTGCTCTCTCACCCCCTGGGTTCCAGGGCAAGAATCGGTCAGCAGAAATTCTGTCTGTCAACAAGATTTTACCACATTGCCTGGATTGTAATTTCAACTTCTTGCCTTTAAAGTAACTTAGGGAAAGTAGTCCTCTCAAAAGCCCTGATTTTTTTTTTTTTAGCAAGAACCAAAAAGACATACACACATACATACACACTCACCACTTAATTAACAAAAAGAAAGAAGAAAGGATAAGAAAAAAGGAAGAAAGCTAAAAAGGGAAAGGGATATATCCCTCCTCTCCTGTGGTTCAGTCTGTAGCAAACTAGTTATAAGCATTATTTCCTTTCATTAGAAACACAGTGATGGCAACATATGAGGTAGGCATTATTGTGCCCATAAAAATGAAATAGAGAATCCATAGTCTGAAGCGTTGCCCAAGGGCAGACGAGAGTGGGGGGAGGGAAGGTTAGAGAGTTTATATTCAATCCCAGGACAGAAAGACAGGAGCTCTCTACTTCAGGCTTTTTATTCACAAGACCTTATGAAAAGTCAAGTGTTTTATTAATAAATTCCTAGGTAGAAACAGGTCTAACCTTTACTAGCAATGTAATAAGAAGTTACTTTATCTGTGTAAATCTCATCTACAATATGGAAGGACATAAACTAACATCAACCTTGTAGGAGTGCTGATTGGACTATATAAGATGATGCCAGTAAAATATTTCCTACAGGGACCAGCACAGAGGAAATGCTCGATAAGTCATTATTTATGATCATAAAAATGATGAAAGATATTATTTATAGCTATATATAGCTAGATAGTGTTAAATGATATACTGAAGCATATTAAAATTTTTAAGAGTTTATTTGAGCAAACATTGATTTGAATCAAGCAGACCTAAATCAAAAATTGTTAAGGGAACTCAAATGGAAGGAGCGAAGCAAAAGGCTCTAGGAAGCAGACTGGAAGCAAAGCAAAAGAATTCATTTGACTGGGTATAGCTTAAGCCTTACATGGAAATGCCTAGTTGACTATTTGTGATTGGTTGTTCTTAAATTTTGATTTCTTAACCTTGAGGCATTTGCACGCCTTGAGTCTGTCCTAATTTTTGGTTTGCTTACATAGGCTGCCAAGGCATTAGAGCCTTGGCCTAAAAGCATTTTTCTTTAATTACTTTGAAAGACAGATAGATACATGTAGATGCAGATACAGATACAGATCTACACACACACACACACACACACACACATTTGGTCTTACCCTTAAAATATTTGCTAATTCTCTTTCTGTGTTGATATTTAACACACCAGTAGTTAGAAAGAGAGGCCTGATGATAGATAGATAGATAGATAGATAGATAGATAGATAGATAGATAGACAGACGATAGATAGACAGGCAAGACTACATTATTAAAAGTAGTGGTATATACTTCCATCCAAAGACTCATTATAGATACTTATCTCTGTTTTGTGATATTGGCAACTGTTCATCTTCATCTAGATTTCTTATTATATAAGGGATTCAGCCCCTCTTATAACCAAAAGTAATGCTTAGCCTAGAGAAGAGAAGTTTTTGAAAGATACTGTCTTGCATAGACAACTTCACATAATCTTGGGATGATGACCAAACAAAACTTAGACCACTCATAAACCACGAAATAATAGTCCCCATTGATTGAGCCATCTGGAGCAATTTCCACTAAAGTAATGATAGCTACCGGTCTTGCATGTTAGGACATCTGGGCACCTATAAATAACTGAGCCATATTTCTTACAATTTAATGATTTCCATCCCAACATTGGGTAAACTTATCAGTATCATAAAATTAGGGTTTTTACATATCCCAAACTTACAAAGAAATTTATCACCCAAAGAATTCTTTTTTTTAATGGGATAAAAATGTTTTTCTTATACTTAATGTTAGAAGTTGTTTTTTCTGGTAAAAAAAGTGAGAAGTATGGACTATATAGAAAAAGTATATATAATAAAGATAACTAAGCGCGCCTGAGTGGCTTAGTCAGTTGAGCATTGGACTTCAGCTTTGGTCCTGATCTCAGTTCCAGTCCCACATCAGGCTCACTGCTGTCAGCACAGAGCCAACTTTGAAGCCTCTGTCCCTTCTCTCTCTGCCCTCCCCAGCTTACTTCCTGTCTCTCTCTCTCTCCCTCTCTCTCTCTCAAAAATAAATAAACATTTAAAAAAAGATAAGCTGATAATACTAAACTTTTTTTATTATTATTCCAAAATTTTATCCAGAGATAAATGTAGTTAGTTTTTTGGATCTTTCCCATGCAAATAAATAAACACAGAGAAAAATAAACTTAAACTTATTCTACAAGAGATAAAAAGATAGATTTATTGACACTATTCCTTTGACCTTTCAACAAAGATCACCAGCCCTTCTTTGAAGAAGTAGGCTTAGAAATTCACCCCGGAGCATATCTTGAGGGTCCTACTTATTTATGCAGATTTATGCTAGGCAGACCTCTGCCTTAGAAAAAGTGTCTAAAGGAAAACTTTGTTTGGCTTATCAAAGTCCAGCCTCCCCCTTTGTGGATTATTGAAATCTGAGAAGAGAGAACAATTTGCATAAGAATTAAGGAGGTTTTTGTTTGTTTCTTTTTCAGAGAGGTGGACAGTAAACATCCAACCCTGTCTCAGTTAATGAAATAATAGATCAAGGAGGCAAGTATAATCCCAAACAAGGCCCAGTTAGCAGGTTAAGGCCAAAAGGCTCCTAAAATGGTCACCATGAGTTGTAGAGAACAGGGCCGGCTTCATGGGCCAGTGACCACAACATTCACACAGGGACTGCTCCCATAAGGGACCAACACTTACTTTAATGCTCAGCTGTTGTCCTCTTGGAATTCTTAATTATTTCTAAACAAGCAGCTCTACCTTTTTATTTTACATTTGGCCTTGCAAATAGGCTAAGGGCAGGCTGCCCCAACATGGCCCACTTTGGCATGAACATTATTTTGAGTTAGGCAATCAAAACCCAACAGATTCAGGAAAAGTTCCTTACCTTCCCCACACCAGCCTAAAAGAATTTAGATAGAGGACCTGCTCCAGGAAGAGAGCTATCACCATAGATAACTACATAATGATATGAACTAGGATGTATGGTGAACAGGAGGGAACCTAGCAAGTCCTGTTTGATCAACATCCTCTCTTTGCCCCTTTGTTTTTGAATCGCCCAACCATTTACTCCTCTTCACTTCCCCTGAAAATTATATTCTTTCCCTTTGAAGATCCAACCCCCTATCCCATTCTCCTTAGTTCAAAATGGCATATATACCTCATTTTGCCTGACTGTCTTTGGGATTTCCATGTCTGTGTGGATTCCCCATATGCATGATATTAAATTTAATATTCTGTTTATCTGTCCCATATGAATTTGATTCTTAGTCCAGCTAGAAGGACCTTGGAGCAGGATATTCTTGCTCTCCTGGTAGAAAAAGATGGCACCAGGGCACTGGAGCCAGCCATTAGATATATAAAGGGACTATATTATTCTGAGCCAATGAGTAGGATATGGGCAAAGTACTCTTTCTACTAACAACTAGCTCTCTCAGAGGTGGCTGTGTGTGTAGAATGAAAGGATTGGTCTCTAATAGAAGTAATGCTTATATATAAAAGAGGTACCAAAAAAGACAGTGCACAAATTTAACTCAGAGTGACATACTAAGTTATTAAAAAACTAAGATGGCAGAAGATGCTACCTTTTTGTCCTGGAACTAGGGCACTTGGCCCACTCACTCTACAATTATTAATAGTAGACAGCTCATGCTAATTTCCACGCTTTTTCCTCTGCTTTTATTTTGGATTTCTGCACATAAATCTAAGACCCATCTCTCCTTTGCTGGACATCCATAAATCTTGAAATCTTCAAAGCTTCAAAATCTATTATGACCATAACAGTGGTCTTGGGCCATGGAAATATAGAAATAGAAGAAAGAGAAAGAGAGAGAGAGAGAAAGAATCTGACTCTTTAGCACCTATTCTAACTCTTTAACACCATGGAAATATATAAATATAAGAAAGAGAAAGAGAGAGAGAGAGAAACAATCTGACTCTTTAGCACCTATCCTGGCTTCAGGATGCTTATATCCGTAGCCTGCACACTCTGATAAATGTAATCACGTAAGAAAAATGGATTCCTTCCCTCCTCACAGACAAGAGCAACAAAGCAGAAATTCTTTGAAATCACAAGAAGGGTTTGGAGACATAAATAGGGTTATATTGGATTTCAATTATAATTACAAGATGGATCCTGAGCTTGGCCCTCCGGGTTGGCTGAGAACATACGATTTATATTCCACACTTTGCAAACATTAATGAAGGAATCTCTGACACAAAAATATAATCCAAGTTAATAATAGTCACATTATACTATTCACACTATTCTATAACCTGGTTACAAATAACTTGAGAATATATTGTGGTTTTTTTCCATATTACTATAGGTCTCAATCATATTTTTTTTTCTGATAGTCCCTAAATTTCTTTATTTTTTTTTTATTTTTTATATTAAATATAATGTATTGTCAGATTGGTTTCCATACAACACTCAGTGCTCATCCCAACAGGTGCTCTCTTCAATGCCCATCACCCAATTTCCCCTCTCCCCCACCCCCTGTCAACCCTCAGTTTGTTCTCAGTATTTAAGTCTCATGGTTTGTCTTCCTCCCTCTCTGTAACTTTCCCTCCCCCTTTCCCCTCCCCCATGGTTCTCTGTTAAGTTTCTCAGGACCAACATATGAGTGAAAACATATGGTAACTGTCTTTCTCTGCCTGACTTATTTCACTTAGCATAATACCCTCCAGTTCCATCCACATTGCTACAAATGGCCAGATTTCATTCTTCCTCATTGCCAAGTAGTATTCCATCGTATATATAAACCACATCTTCTTTATCCATTCATCAGTTGATGGACATTGAGGCTCTTTCCATAATTTGGCTATTGTTGAAAGTGCCTCTATAAACATTGGGGTATAAGTGCCCTATGCATCAGCCCTCCTGTATCCCTTGGGTAAATTCCTAGTAGTGTTATTGCTGGGTCATAGGGTAGATCTATTTTTAATTTTTTGAGGAACCTCTATACTGTTTTCCAAAAAGACTGCACCAGTTTGCATTCCCACCAAGAGTGCAAGAGGGTTCCCATTTCTCCACATCCTCTCCAGCAACTATAGTCTCCTGATTTGTTCATTTTAGCCACTCTGATTGTCATGAGGTGGTATCTCAGTGTGATTTTGATTTGTATTTCCCTGATGAGGAGTGACGTTGAGCATCTTTTCATGTGTCTATTGGCCATCTGGATGTCTTCTTTAGAAAAGTGTCTAATCATGTCTTCTGCCCATTTCTTCACTGGATTATTTGTTTTTTGGGTGTGGAGTTTGGTGAGTTCTTTATAGATTTTGGATACTAGCCCTTTGATATGTCATTTGCAAATATCTTTTCCCATTCCATCGTTTGCCTTTTAGTTTTGTTGTTAATCATATTTTTAATAGCTATATAGTTTTTCGGGCATGATGGTGCCATAATTGTTACAATTGTTTCCTCTTTTGACAGTGTACCTTGTGTCTATTTTTCTCCACTCAGTCAACAAATATTTATTGAGAGCAAGACCCTGACACATTGAGGATAAGAAACTGGAGAAGAGAAACAGGTTTCTGACTACAGGGGTGATGGTAAGTAGAAAACAAAACCACACCACCATAAAACACCTGCACGTGGTTATTGTTTTTGAGGCACTTAAAATGATGATAAAATAGATTCTGACTGGTCAACAAAACTTAAAATGCTTGAGGGCATAACAACACTATATTCTAAGGGAAGCAAGGTTTCCCTCCATAAATATGTTTTTAGTCACTTAACTTCATTTAATGAAATAAGTAGTAACCTTAAGTTTTTGTTATTGCTCTAGACATTTCGATTTCTTTACATTTTTCCTTATTGTAAATAAGTCTGACTTAGTAAGTAAGAGGGGATATGATAAAGTTCACTTTATTCCCATCTTCCTAGTAACGAGGGCAAAGAAAGAAACAGTTTAATGTCTGTCTTATTTATTGGAAAAAAGAGAGAGAGGGAGAAGTGAGGAGTGTGTCAAGAATGAGTCATTTTCCCTAGCTTTGAATATTTAAAGAGACTATGCATCTAAGGTTCTGCATAAAAGAGGAAGATCTACATACAGGTGATGTTTGTGGAAGAAGGTTTGTTAGGTTTGCTGAAAACATCAAGAAAACTTAAATGCCTATCTTTTTCCTATTCTTCTCCAGATCATAGTGTTGGAAGGGCCATGAAAACAGGATAAGCAGTCCACTTCAAAAGCAAGTTTTCAGTAACACCACCGTTTTTGAAGGCAGCCACATGTTTCGTACTACAGAACTTTTTACAGATGAGCTTACAATTATGCTTTTAAGAAGTAAAAGATGACAAATGTGTGATGATAGCCTTGGAATAAGTATTGGCTAGAACACTGGATTTTGAGCCTTTGGTCAACAGCTTCATAAACACAGAGTCTGTGAGTCATATTCCCATATTCCTTGTAACACTAGCAGGGCAGGCGCTGAGCTCATATAAGTTGAATGAACCAGTAGAAAACAAAAGGGCTTCTCTCTCCTTTGCCGTAATAACACTGTTTTTGAAGACACAATACACTTGGTGTTTGCTGTATACAAGTTTCCTGAAACCATTTTTATCACAGAAGAAAAACAAGCTGATTGTGGAGTAAGAAAACTAAGGAGACATTTTTGAATTATAAAATCGACTTTGCTAGTTAGGGTTTTGCTTGGAAATAGTTGGTTCTGATTAACTTAGGAGGAAATGAAACTTAAGAGGTGGGTACAGGATAGATCATGCAATCTAGAAAGCCAGTGAGCAAGGCTTGGGAAATTGTGCCAGAGTCAAAAAGGGCTTGATAATCAGATAACAGCCAGAATCATGTTTTCAGGAGTAGACTCCTCGTCATCACCTCCAGGGCCAGCGTGCTGTTACTGAACCCACTGCCACTGAAAGGTGAGGCTATTTCTACCTCTTTCAGAATTATTTATGAACAGTCCCCTGTTCCTGTATATCACCTCCTTCAGATTTGCAATCTGTTATTGTGGTTCCTTAGTTTTATTTTCAGTTCTGTGGTCTATGTAATATCCTTACAACAAATTTCTTCCCTACTTAAAGTCAACCAAAATTGGCTTCTGTTTTTGCTTATCTGCAATCAAGCTACCAAAACCAATGTACCCTACCCTTCTCATTTACTACTGTAGAGCAAACCATCTCTGAAGACGGCTTAGTTATACCTTTTCCGTGAGCTCCCTTCTCTTTCAGATACAGGTATCAAGATCTCACATTTGTTTGCTTTGTGTCTTATTCAAATATCTGCCACAATAACTTTAATACCTCTTTGCACTCCATTTATTTACATACCTATTCCATCTCTGAGCTCTCTGAGGGCAGAAACTCATTCTGACCTATTTTTTTTTTAATCCTTAACACCTAGCCTAGGGTTTGGTGAATTGGAAGTCAATAAATGCTTGCTGAACCACTGCAAGGCTATGAATGTCTATGTCACTGGTGCCCAGTGTGGTGCTTAGTATCTAAGCTCTGTTAATGACTGAGCCCTGGACTGAAAGGGAGAAAACTGTGCTTACTTAAGTTGACAGTCATCCTCACCTTTCTACACAGAAAGAACATGCATAGGTATTTGCAAAGCATTTCTTTATCTAGCTGGCTATAATATGTGTTTGTTCATCTGTTACGTCTTCATAAACTTCTATAGTTCTGGAAGACAGAGAATACATTTTAAGCTATGATTCTATCCTGAAAGGCATAACACATCCTGTGGCATTGCTATAAATGTTAATTGACTCTAATTTGATAAACTGTCAGAATTTGAACATCATGTATATTCTAACTTAGGGGATTAAACATATACTACAGAAGAAATTAAAGCTCTGCATTGTGATCCCATAGCTCCTGCCTTGTACTGTAAATGTAAGATTTGGCAATTACAAGGCATCACACTGTTGCAGGGTCCTTTTTTTTCCTCCCCTAATGCAAATGTCTTATCACTACTGAAATGCTTAAAATTACTTTTAAAATGAGCATCTGCAAGAAGACACCACACTAAGTTGAGAGGAAAAAAGAGGAATAGATACGATAGATTTTTACAAATATGTTCAACATAATTTTAAGCAGACATTTAAAGGAATTGAGTTGTGAAGTTTTGTCATTTTTCTTATCAAGCCCACATTCCCGAAAATAAAATTACCAATTAAAAAAAACACTTATGATTATATAAGATAATATAACTTATGTTTTCACATATCCTAAGAAAGTTTCAACAAAGGAAAGCTGAAAAGAAATCATTTTCACAGAAATAATTTTCAGAAATTGCTTTAGTCTCACATTGTTAAGCACACACAGAGAAGAATGAAGACGTATAATACATTCAGATCTCAAAGGTGGATACTTGTGTTTCACATACAAGCAGTTCATTTAGAATTGATCTGAGATCACTGAATATACATCATATTTGATGTTTCAATTGTTCCCTTAAAATAAAAATTGGAAAATATAATAATTCTCTGACTTAAGTTCACCCCTGCTATTACTGGGTGACATTTCAAATTATATATTTGTCATTCTTTTCCTTGCCTTTTGTAGCACAAATAGATTGAGCAAAGTAAAGAGAATATATTTTAAATCTTAGGTATTCCCTTTGAGAGGATTTTCATAATATTTGTCACTGCATTTTAATTTGTAGTAATAGCAGAATAAAACATTTGCAAAAAATGCATAGGACATACATTTCCAATTCCACATCTACCACCCTCCTTTTCCTCCTCCCAATACAGTCATTTTCTAGGTTGTCAAAAGATAGATGGTCTCCAGGGCTAGTTTGTCATAAAAGGTAAGATCAAACCAATAGGGGGGGAAAAAAAAGGAAGAGAAGAAAAAAATTACAACGAGCTTGTTCACTGAGCCAGGCAGTGCAAGAGTCACTGGCAGTTTCTCCAAAGCATTCTGACAGACTTCATTTGTCTCCTTGTTGAGCTACTCACAATACCACATGTCATGACTTCCTACCATGCTCCCACCATGTTCTTGCTTTGGAACCGCTGTTTTGGGTGCCGCCTGCTGGGGGCACCACTGAGGCCAGAAAATATTCAGAGAATTTCTAAAATGAATTTGACTTTTAGGAGCTTCTAAAAAGGAATGCATCTCTGCTCATCTCTCTGCCAAAGAGCTGTCACTCTCTTGAAAAGTTAAATTTGTCACAAGGAAAGAAAATTTCACCATAGCCTGTTTAAATAAGTTAGGGAGTAGAATCTTCTCCCCAATGCTTTTTCCACAGCAAGCAAATGTATCAATCATTTTATTCTCTGAAATAACAATTTATTATCCATGCAGGAGGCCTTAGATTCAATCTGCGAAGTGTTCTGAGTGTCGCATCAGATACTAAGACCTGCCATCAGTCTTTATCAGGGTAATCACTCTGCTCTTGTCATCAGTTCTTAATAATAAAACTATTTATTACTTCAATAATTATTTATGACAAGAAGTCTGCCATTGGCATCATGAATAAATATTGATAAATTGCTTGGTTAATAAATGGGTACTGTTTAAGTGTCTTGGAGAATGTGAAAATGAGAGTATTATTATTATAAAGAGTTATTGTAAAAAAAATGTGAAATGTTTATCTCTTATTGAAAAGATTATATTTGCCCAACAGGAATCCCATGAAAAGAAAGTGAGAAATCTAATTTATAAAAGGACAAAGATTCAGCATGAAAGACTGAAGAAGCAATATTAAGCCATAAAAAAAAAAACCATCATTTTCAGGCATCTTATCTAGATGCCAAATTAAACTAAATGAATTGGACTTAGTTTGAGGCACTGTATATATATATATATATATATATATATATATATATATATATATATACATACATACACATACACACATATATACATACTTATACTCACACATACACATATATATATACATATACACATATACATATATATACATATACATATATATATATAAAATGGAGATCAAAGGTTTAGAAACTATGTTAAAAATGCTTTTTTTTTTTTTTTAGCTGTGATCAGCTCCCAAGAGCCACAGATTTTTTTTTTTTAATGTCTTTTATGACAGGCTGGAAACACGAATTTGAAATGGGAGTCAGAAATAGCATTAAATCTCATCCTCTGATGAGTGGTTGGGAACACATGGGTATAATCTTTACTTACAGAGAGTCTTTCCCTTGGGCCAATTTTCTGGAAATCACAAATGACTCAAAGGACTTAAAGCATGACTAACAGTTACCTGGTCAGTGATGCTGGATAATGGGGTATTCAACTTAAAAGTCAGAACTGCTTCTTCAAGAGGGCTGGTACAGACCTCTTAGCCATCTCAGCTGCCTAGCATCATGGATGCAAAATCAAATTAGAAGCCAGGGGAGAATCAGTTAAGAGCAGTTTTTTTTGTTTTTTTTTTTTAAATGCAAGTAAAGCTGGAGCCCACTACAGGAACCTGCTGAACAGAAATCGTAAATTCCATCCAAGCCAGGTCCAAATTAGACTGCTGGAGTTGAAGGTAAATGAAGAGTGGCACTCTATGAATGCAAGGAGATCTTAGGAGCAGTTGTCCCAAAAGTAGACTCTGAAACAAGGATTTGAATGCAAATACTGGATTTGAGAGGTGATCCTAGGAAGGACCATGACAGGAATGGGGAAATTTGCATGGGGTCAGTAAAAGTCTTTTATTGAGCTGGTTACTGCTGTGGGGAATTTGATTCACTCTGAGCGGAGGACTCTAGGAGGCAGTTTAGAACATGAATCACAGCTCATCCAAGGGTGAGGTAAGGAAGCTGGGCTGTTTAGATTTCAAATTACAAACACATGCGCCAAGGGAACACACGCAGTGTACCAACAGCTTGTTTTACAGTGAGGCAACTGGTAATTACAAAATTGGATTTTTCCATGAGTTTGGTGGGATCAAGGAACAGGTTCATACAAATAAGAGGGAGTGAAGAGAATTATCACAGATAGCGTTTTCTCATGAGTGCATTGGAAGGAGATGGAATAGTGTGAGCACACAATGAATCAGTTAAATGTATGTATGAAGTATGACTATTAAAAAGCAGCAAACACAAACATGACTATCAGCAGGAAATTCAGAAGTGGTTAAGCACTTGGGGTAAGGCATCAGCCTGCCTGGATTTGAATCCCACCTCCAACATTTACTTTCTGTAACCTTGGGGAAGTTGTCACCTCTTATATAGATTATGGGGAGAATTAAATAAAGCAAATTATAGAAAATGATTAGCATTGTACCTGGTGTTGGGTAGGTACTCAGTAATGTTAGCAATTATTAATGTTATTATTATTAAGCATGCCCTGGTAAATCCAAACTTAGTCACAAGACTGATATGATCAACTAGAAACAACTGCTTTAGTTCTGAGGTTGCCCAGACCTCCACTGGCCCACTGGATGGTTTGCACAAATAATCTGCAGGAGAGAACCAGCCAGTGTACTCACTCAGTGTACTCAGCAGACCCCTGATGATATTCGGGACAGACAAAGATGAGGGACATTTTTTGAAAGTCAGAACAATTGACTTAATAACCAGAGGAATTAAATGGATTATTTAAAGTTGGACTGATTCAAAACTGTAGATGAGAAAACATATTCATCTTAGTTCTATATGTAATTACTCCCATGACACCTGTTTTTTAATTGTCTCTCATGAACTGGCTATTATGGAGGGCACTGTGAATACGGCAGGATACTCTGGCCTCAAAAAACTTACATTGCAGTGGTTCGAAACAAACAATGCACCAGTGATTACAGGAATGAAAAAAAGAAGGACAAAACACCAAGAGGCAGAGAACCAAGATATCACACCTAGGGAAAACAGGTAGTCATCTTAATTAGTTCTTCCCATAAATATTTGTTCAGCACCTAATGTGTGTCAGACACTGTACCAGGCAATGGAATACTCCCGAGGGGAAAAAGGATGAACTTTAGGCTGTAGTAAATGACACAATGAGAGATCAGTCTAGGAAAATGTTAGAAAAAACAGCATTGCTGCAGAAATCATGATAGAGCTAGGTGTTCAAGGGGCAAGGGAACTTTCCAGGCACAATCAGAGTGAAGAGTGGTTCAAGCAGGGGGAAGAGCGTGTGCAATCACCTTGCAGGAGAAGCAAGCAAGGGTGGCCCTAAATCTTCAAAGATGTAGCTGGAGCAGAGCAAGCAAGGCAGGGAACATAATGTGAAGAGGGCTGGCAGAAAGCAGAGCACTAAAGGGCCCTGAAGGCCAGGTTCAGGTTGTGGTTCTATCCCAAGAACAATGGAGTATACTTGGAGGTTTTGAGGCCCAACGTGCATGATGGGATCTGTTTTTGGAAACACGTCCCAGTGGCTGCAGTTCAGAGACCACTTTGCAAGGGTGGAGGACAAGGGCACAGCCATTAGCTGTGGCAATCATCCACGTGAAGGCTGAGGGAAGAGACTTTAGGCTGGAAAGAGAAGTGGGAAAGTTGGATGAAGAGCAGTGGAAGCAGCCTGGATGGAAGGAACCAAGCTAAACAGGAGAGTGTGATCATTTTGAGAAATGCTAAGAGAATCCATTATTGCTGGAGAACTGAACTTAAAAGGAGGAATAGTGGGTGGATGATGAAGCCTCAGCCAGATTCCAGAGGAACCAATGAAAAGATTTTAAGGGCATAGCCTTTATTCTAAGCTCTATTAAGATATCTTAAGAAAGATTTTTGAAAGATCACTGGGTGAAGGAACAAACAAAAACCAACAACTAATTCCATGGGTGGATAAGACTACCGCTCTATGGAAAACTGTCTTAGTCATTTTCATGTGTCAAAAGTCCTCTGGAAAATTCTATCAGCCAAACAGGAGTACTCAACAATCAATCTGATATCATATTCCCTGACAGAGCATGAGTTTCACTGAGAAAACATTTGTTAAGCTTATACTGACTGATGCAGATCCGATGATACCCACATTGACCTTGCCAACTCCTTATGGTTCAGTGAATTCACCCATCTTGAGATCCAGGCCATGGCTAGGTGATTGATTACAGCCAGTCAAGTGCGAGGATAAGGCTGGAGCTGGTTCTATCACAGTTGGAGCTGCATTTTGAGTAAGAACTTTCAAGTACAGAGATTGAATATATTCACACATAAGCCACTTTAAGGCAAACAGAGAATCATCTACTTGCATAGAAATCATAGTATTCTACATTGTCTCTTAAACAGTTTCCCTGTTTTTCTGTTTAAGTAGTTGGTTATTTCTTTTTAATGAAGACTTTTTGCTTCTCTGTCCCAATCATCCTCAAGATTTTGATTTTAGAGATGTGGGAATGGCTTCAGTATCTGCATTAAAACAAAACTCCCCAGATAACTGTGACACCCATATAGGTTTGTCAGCCTCACCCACTATACATTAAGCATGTAATTAAATTGAAATAACATGAAGGAGGGTAACTTAGCAGTTTGCTCATTCAACCAGCATGTATTAAGCATCTGCTCTCTTGCTATCTGTAGCTATGATAGTGGGTGAGATGAACCAGAAATAATTCGTATATGAAAAAGAGAAGAAAACGGAACGCAGAACCCAGAGGAAGATATGCTTTTTCAGAGTGGACAAAGGCAGCAATGGAGGAGGCAAAGTCAGAGAGATGGGAGGGAAACCAGGCAAGAGTGAATCCATCAAATACTTCATAATAATTATGGTGCTTTAATAATTCTTCATTTCTGCTTTTATCACTATTCAGCCAAAATGTTCATAAACATTGTGAGATGGTACCTAATTTACATATTCTGCCAATTATCTGTATTTATGGATAACCACTTGGAGGTTTTCCCCCATTACCCCGAATAATTGAGAATTGGCTATAGAAGCAGTTTCCCTTCCCTGCTGAAGAAATGTGCTGTATTTATATTATCCATTACCAGGTGGCAGACGTAATGTTCAGTGATGTGTGTTACTTATCTGAAACTTGAAACTCCTTTCAAGGTTCAAGCTCACCAGTTAATAGAAGATAATCTGTATGGAGCATAAATTTCAAGGAGATGTCTACAATATATCTTTTGTGAGCCTCCGCTTGCCAAGATACCTCTTGCTGGAGTTGACTTTATTAGTAGCAACCATTTGCACTAGGAAGCCTGTGACAATGATAAAGCTTTTACATTATATGAATTATATTGGACATATTCTATTTTTTCACATTCATTTGTTTACTAACAGACCTTAAGATAGAAAGCTTTCAAATCATCTGGCAAAATATAATTAAGAATCACTCAGACATGTAATTTAATCAGGAGAATAGGAAATACATAAAGGTTATAAATGACTTCACAAATGACTTTAGAATTCTTATTCATACTAATTCTTTTATGATGCAGATTAGGGAAGTGAGTTAGATGGATTTTAAATGTTTGGTTTTCATAGTATTTTAATTAATTAAACTAAAATCCATGTGGTTAATCTAAGTATACAAAGAAAACAATTATAATTTAATCTCTCTAATGTCCAAGCTTTTAATTGTGTCTTACTATTTTGAACATAAGGAGGTTTCACACCAAGATGATAATAATATTAGTGGATATGGGATGTCATTTGTGGGACTGTGTTTTAACATTGTCTTTATCCCCCCAGATCTCATTTTGAATTATTCTTCTGTTATGTAGATTTTTAGATTATAGACATTCTTGTTTATTTCTTTGTCATCCTTTCAAAGCATATGAAGCCACAGATCATTTTATATTAATTCTAATTTTACTTTTCAGAGAAAGGTAAGCTATATTCCTGTTTCCTTCTTCCTAGGATACAAAATTGCTTTTTCAGATCCAATTCTTCTTTGTTAAATCAATCAAATTCGATCATTGAAGCAGAAAAAAATAGACATATAGTTCAAATTTGTATTGGAAATGTTATCTTGTTCTAATTTTAAATATGCAATCAGAGGAGGAACAATATCTTAAGAAACCAAACCTTAAGTCATGGGCTGTGAGTATGGTTGTGATGGGGAAACATTCAGCAAACATTTCAAAATCCATCAGCTCAGACTCAGTCAAACATATCCATACCATCTGTCTACATGGTTTATGGATGCAATCCAAAATGACAAAAGGAATCGTCTAGACACCATGATGCTCGATATGACCCACATTTTTGGTTGAAGACATTCTGCAATGATTCTGTAGTAATTCCTGTAGCTTAGAGGTGGTTTGGGCCCCTTTCATGACATACTTCTCTTTGCTTGTTTTATTGTTGCTGAAGTATTTGTCTATCTCTACTCTACTAGATATATGGCAACCTAATGCAAAGAAAACATTTTCTTTGGAGACAAACAGGCTTCAGTTTGACTCCAGGTACTGCCACCCTCCAGTCATAAGATACTGGTAATTTTTGTTACCTTTGTTTTTTTTTTTTTTTTAACTTCACTAAGCCATTGTTAATCATTGACAAGATTTATAAAACAGTTAAAAGACAGAGATTATATGGTAAAAGACTTTGGTGATAGAGGTTAGGATTCATACTCCATTGTTAAAATCTTCAATCTGACATTTAAAAGTTGTGTGACTTTTGATGAAGTTCTGAAAATCTCTGTAACTTGTTGCCCATGAATAAAATGGAAATATATTAAAATCTATCTCCTTTGGCTGTGATGAGGATTCAGTAGTTAGTGCAGACAACATGCTTAAAAATATGTCTAGAACATTGGAGATTAGCAAATGCTTAAAAAATGTGAAGATTTTAGTGAGATAGTAATGCCTAGTTGGACGTCTGGCTGATCGTAGTTCATTAATTTTCCTCCCCTGACAACACCAAATTTGTCATTCTCAACTTTGTGAACATAGAAATTAGAAAGATGTTTTGCAAGAAGTTGTGCATGATAAATACAGAAATAAGTTCAAATAAAAACCCCTGAAGATTAAAAACAGAAAAACAAAACAGAATAACAACTTTAAAGTTAGGCTATCACCTAACCTGAAGAATTATTAAGAAACTACCTAATATCACCTGAAACTAATATTACACTATATGTTGATTAACTGGAATTTAGATAAAACCTTGGAAGAAAAAAAAAGCAACTACCTAATATACTTTGTTGAGCTATTTGTCTCTCCTCCTTCCTAATGCCTTCTTGTTTAAATTGATTAGTTTCTGACCATCCTATAAAATGTGTATTATCTCTAGGCTCATTTCACTTTTTGTACATGATACACAGATAAATGAAATATGTTGTAACCACAAACAAAACAGCAAATTTAATCACCTAGTTAATAACATACGGTCTAAATAAACACATACAACATCAAAACATCAAGCACAACAGTAGACACAAATCCCATATACTTGATTCTAAAGCAAAGTATTGGAATCACTTTCATGAACACAGTTTAAAGCCTACTGACTTAATATTAAATATTAACTGATAATAAATGCTGTTCATTTTGCAAACATTATACATTTTTTGAAGTAAAACTGAATTGTGTTAGAAGAAATAGCTAGCATATTGAGGTTTCCCATTAAACCTTCATATAAGCTGGCCTATATTTAGAAAATTACACTAATTCCAAATCCTTTTGTATCATTTATAATATTATAATAATTCCAAATATATTTTAGGAGATAACAAAACTTGTAATAATTTTATATTTTAATGAATAATGTGTAGGCTTGATACCTAAGGTACAAACTCCAGAGATTTATAAAATTGTATCACAAATAACAATCTTTTTTTAACACTTTATTTTTAATTAATTCCTACACCCAACATAGAGTTTCAGCCTACAACCCCGAGATCAAGAGTCACATGCTCTACTGACTGAGCCAGCCAGACACCCCAGAATAATAATCTTTTGAAATTTCTGAAAATGAGGAAAGAAAAGTATTTTTTTTTTGAAAGGTGGAATAATGGTCTCCCTAAGATGTCCATGTCCTGACCCTGGAGCACGTGACTATACTACTTTGTATGTCAAAAGAAAATTAGAGATGCCCATGGAATTAAGGTTGCTAACCACCTGACTTTAAGAACAGGGACATTATCCTGGAATATCTGAATGGCCTCAATTTAATCATATAAATTCTTTAAAGAGGAAGAGGGAGTTAGAAGATTGAATCAGAAAGATGTGACTTGAAAAAGGCCCAACCTATCAGATATGTTATTGCTGGCTTTGGAGACAAAAGAAGAGGGCCACTCATCAAGAAATACAACCTCTAGAGGCTGGAAACAGCCCTTAATTTATAGCCAGCAAGAAAAGGAGACTTCAGCCCCA
Organism: Acinonyx jubatus; assembly: GCF_027475565.1. NCBI lineage: Eukaryota > Metazoa > Chordata > Mammalia > Carnivora > Felidae > Acinonyx > Acinonyx jubatus. The sequence goes on along the minus strand of NC_069396.1, from coordinate 22,789,791 downwards.
CAACAAAAAGGATCTGAATTGTGCTAACAACCTGAATGAGCAGAAAACATTCTCGTATAGTTTTGGGGAAAGAATGTAACCAGCCAGCTGATATACTGGGTTTAGTCCTGTGAGACCCAGAAGAGACTCCTAACCCATAGAAATTTAAGATTATATATTTATGTTATTTAACCTAATACATTTGTGGTAAAACAAAATGGATACAGTACTAGTTTATATCAGTATTAGTATAAACTAGAGATCAATAAGATTGTACCACTATATACAAATCTCATGAAATTTCTAAAAATGAGGTGAAAGAAAACTTTTTGTTTATTTGAAGTCTTCTTTTATAGGTTAAAAGAATGCCTTCTAGTTCAAAGACCTATTTTTTTCTGTTTATTCAGCAAATGTTCGTTGACTGTCACCAAGGTTTAAAGACCTCAGAGGTGTTAAAACAATACTAGCAATTGGGATACAGAGTTTGACAGTAGACCTGTGGTCATACCACATCTCCAATGCAAGGTAGCTAAACCAATTCCTACCAGGGAAATAGTAACAAGGAAGAGGAAAGGAGGTTTCCGTTTTGGATTATCAGGAGTCCTTGATTACTTGGATGGTTTAAAAAAATTTTTTAACGTTTATTTATTATTGAAAGACAGAGAGAGACAGAGCATGAGCATGGGGCGGGATGCGGCCGGGGGGGGGGGGGGGGGCGTAGAGAAAGGAGAAGACAAAGAATCTGAAGCAGCTCCAGGCTCTGAGCTGTTAGCACAGATCCTGATGAGGGGCTCAAACTCACTAACCGTGAGATCATGACCTGAGCCGAAGTCAGATGCTTAATTGACTGAGACACCCAGGTGCCCCAATCAGGTGGCTTTTAGATGAATATTGGAGAATTACTAGTATTTTATCATATAGACTTAGGTTAAAAAAGTGTTCTAAGGAGGGGTGCCTGGGTGGCTCAGTCGGTTGAGAGTCCGACTTCGGCTCAGGTCATGATCTCACAGTTCGTGGGTTCGAGCCCCGCATCAGGCTCTGTGCTGACTGCCTGCTCAGAGCCTGGAGCCTGCTTCAGATTCTGTGTCTCCTACTCTCTCTGCCCCTCCCCCGTTCACGCTTTGTCTCACTCTGTTTCTCAAAAATAAATGTAAAAAAAAAAAAAAGTGTTCTAAGGAGTAAGAATAAATGAACTATGACATTGACCTTGGAATGTGCAGACCTATACCAATGATTTAGCTATATCCATGTCTAAATTACATCAACATCAATGAAAGATTTATGTTTAAATAAATATTAATAAAATATGTTTAACTAAATAAAAGATTTATGTTAAATAAAAAAATGTTTGAGAGTGAGAGGACACTCTCAAAAGACAGCTGGTTCTATTGTCCAGCAGTTCATATAACTATTAACATCTTCCTTAGTATTAACTGAAATATGCCCTATTCTAATCTCTAGCCACTGGCTTTGATCTAACTAGAGCATCTGAACACATATATTTTCCACCTTTCTCAAAATTATCTTTCGAATCTTCAAAAATATTTCTGTTTCTTTTTGTGTCTCTTCTCTCAAACTAAGTGCCCCTAATTCCATCTGCCAACATTTAACATAACACTGATGGGAACATCCACCACCAAGTTCATTCTTCCCTGAATATTCTCCAGTTGAGAACATTCTCTCTTATTATTGTAGAATCAAATTATTTTGGAAAATATTAAGAAAATAATTTGGTTCCTTGGGTGTGTGTATAGGCATTTCTAGGAACTGAAGCGTAGAGACCTTGTTAACCCATGAGATCAACATGAAATCCAGTCATTTCATCTTCAGTGTTCCTTCAGCTTCAGTGGTCCTCTTGGCCATCTAGAGATACACTAGAATCATTTTTCCCTAATAAGTGAGTTTTTCTAAACACACTAATTTTGCTTTTTTAAAACCATTATACACTAGTAAAAGAGCACAACATATACCAAAGTATTCCTGAAGTAAATTAGAGACATTTGTGTCTTCTTAAGATGCAACAAGGGGACCCTGAGTGGCTCAGTCGGTTAGGTGTTTTACTTTTGATGTGAGTTCAGGTTGTGATTTCACAGTCATGGGATAGAGCCCTGTGATGGGTCCACTGGGCCTGGAGCATGCTTGGGATTCTCTCTCTGCCTCTCTCTCTGCCCTTCCCCCACTCATGCATGCTCTCTCTCTCTCTCTCAATATAAATAAATAAACATTTTTTTTTAAAAAAAAGGAAGCAACTAAGTTCTAAGAAAGGCGTAGGTTTACATTGTGTTCTCTCCTACTGCTGGCAACCTATGCAGCCTTGGTTAAACGTTGTAAGTACTCTGAGTCTAAGATCTATCATCTATATAGAAATGTATAGAATTGATTCATGGGGTTGTGGTATAAAGTACAGGAAACAGCCTATTCAAATTGCCTAGCAAGAGAGCGTGAGGCACAGTAGATTTTAAATACAGGTAATTCTCTTAATTCTTAACCAGGATACATTAAAGATCATTTTCTTTTATTTGATCAAACAAGAGCATATATATATATATATATATATGTGTGTGTGTGTGTGTGTGTGTGTGTGTGTGTATACACACATATATGTATATATACATATATGTTTATATTTATATATGTATATGTGTATGTATATACATATATATGTGTGTGTATATATATATGTGTGTGTGTGTATATATATATATATATATATATATATATATATATATATATATATGCTCCTCTGTTCTCAACAGAACAAGTACCTCTAAAATGCTATCAGAAAAAGTTTCTACTCAAAATTCTACCTCATTTTTCGATTGTTAATATAAGGAAACGGCTCTACTATGGTGCCCTGGTGATCTTGAACATATCCACATAGGCCATGCAGACAAATGCTTGAACCACTACTAATGCAGGTCTTAGAATAACATTTTGTGATTCTTTGAGAACATTTAGAGGATTGGAGGTCTGTGAGAACCTGCGATGATGTCATTGCCCCTTTGCCTCCATATCTCCCCTACAAGGCTCTCATAAGAGTTTCTCATTGTCTCCTGGGCACTGGCAAGGTATGAGGGTTTCTGTCTTGCCCACCCCCCTAATAACAGTCTTCAGAATATAAAACTGCTTAGATGCGGACTACTATCAGCTCCTCAACAACTTAGTGTCCTACTAATTGTCTTGCCGTCCCCTAGTTCTTTTTGCTTTGATTTTCTTTTTTGGCATGTGGCACATGGACCATGAGGAGCTGGCTCATTTGCTGTTTTCTCCTTCCACTGTTTATGCAAATAATGATAAACCAAAGAGTGGTTCCTTGTAACTTTCCTGGTCAAATTAGTCAGCCCTTGGCCTTGTCTTGTGTGTGCTTGAAAGTTTGCAGGTAGAAGGCTAAAAAATTGGAAATCTAAAACATAGCCCTCTTGCCCCCCAAAGATTCTTCAGAGCCACTGCTGTCTAGGATAATTAAAGAGATTTGACTGTTAAATATAAAAATTACATTTAGAGGAATGTAACTTTGAAAATAGGCACAACTACTCCTGGGACATAGACATAATTTTTATTCTGTGTTAAGATAAATATAAAGTTACTTATTAGTCTTTCATTGCATCTATTTTTTTTTTTTGGCTGTTAATTGACACTTCTCACTTTCATAAAGCCCTACATTTTCCTTCCAATTAATTTGTTGGGATTCTATTGGATGGGGAAACCAAATAAACAAGATTGACAAGTTTTAAAAGTTAGATAATGTCAGAATCAGAATGTTACTGCCAAAGAGGAACCCTATGAATTCTGGCTTCTGTTGTCAGACACAAGATTCTGGAAAGAGGGTGAGGGATCTTTCCATGAATGTAGGTTCTAAGCTGGTTCTCACACTAGGTTTTCACTTACTTTTGATACTTGAATTGTTCCCTAAAAGTATTTTTGAAACTCTTCCTTTCCCCACCTTCCCAGAACACTTATTTTTTCAAATAAATATTTCCTGAAACAAAACAAATAGATTAATATAGTTTAACATGAATGCCATATAACACATGAATGAAAAGCAATGACTTTGAATTCAGAATCCTGAGTTCAAATTGTACCTCTGCTCAGAGCTGAGTTATGACCTTGTCCATGCTACATAACCTCTTAGCGTCCGTCCTCCTGTCTGTTAAGTGAGACTACATGATACTTGCTTCAGGAAGCTGTTGTATGAATTAAGTGAAACATTTCAAAAAAGTGATTTGCAGAATAATTGGTAGATGTTATAAATTCCATACTTAGTAACCATAATGATAATAATTATCCAAGCATTTATTCATTTTAGAAAAAGCATTGTTTGAGCACATATTAGGACAGGCTTTGTTCTAGGCATGGGAAACGTAAAGATTTGAAACTCCGTTTCAGGAGACACAAGTACGTAAGCAAAGTTGAAATTTCTTTTTAGTATCTACCTTCTTCTGCATGCAACTTAGACTCAGCTATCTCTGCTTTGCTAAGTTACTAATCTCCCATTTAATTTCCGTTTCCTCAAAAGGTGTCATCTTCTGTTTGCTGTTTTTTTCTTCCCTGATTGTCTTTTGGGTTTCACATCTATGTCAGGGATGTGGATGTCAATTTAAATGTAGTATTCAATTGACCATGTTTAAGTGTAAGGTTAATAAATACTATTAAAGAAATCTCAAGGGTGCCATTGGAAATTACAGAGAAAGGAATAACAGTCTTTGCCTGGTTGAGTCTGGGAATATTTTAGTAAATCAGAACAATTTGTGTTGAGTCTTGCAGGGTGAACTGGGGTTAGAAAGACTGAAAGAAGGGGATAAACAGAGCAGTTGCATAATCATTTGGGAAGTGAGGCTTCAGGGAGACAAGTGCTACCTGCATGGAGTGTGCATGTGAAGTGCTAGAGGATCCGAGAAATTCAGACTACTCTTTACCTGAGGACTTGGGGTGATACAGACAGATTAAATTTTAAAATAATAATTCTTAAAAAGTTTGAAGAAGAAATTAATGAGAGAGTGAGTGCAGGTGCAGAGAATAGGTGAGATGCTGTTGAGAGAGACCAGGCCAGGAATGAAGAGGGCTTGAGTACAACAGTCTATCTGATTAGCATCACAAATTTGATTGTGGGTGAACTCATTGTATAATTTCAGGAGTCTTTCAGAGCAATGTGTTGCTCTGTTAGACTTAATTCATTTCTTTGTGTTTTTTTTTCTTCCATCCATTCTCCTTCTACCACTCCCATCCTCAAACCATCTCCTCTATAAATCTTTGCCAAGGGTAGAAGAGGGCACAGATGCCAATTTATCTTGGCCTCGTGCTCACCATGTTATTTCATAGCGTTAAACAAATTTTTAGCTCTTATGACCAAGAGCATGAGGTGATATGCACAAATCTTACAAATTTGCTCTTTCCCTCTATTCCCTTCAAAACGCTTGTCTCTAAAACTGGCACCACATTGCTGATGCAGGCAATGAAACCTGTCCCTGTCCAGAATTCCAGATGGTGTGCATGGCTTTTTATCTCCTATTGGAAAGTGGTATATTCAGGGCAAGTTATATGTACATTAAATTTCATTGGCAAATTATTTGACACTCGGATAACTGATTAAATTAATTGAGCTTTTAATCTACATTGTTTGATGCAAAACAGGCTGTTTAATCTCTTTTCAAATCTGGATATTTAAAATTAAAGCATTTTTGCTTTTCCTCATAAAAACCATTTATTTCTCAAACATAACTAATTAGCCAATAGGGTATCATAAGAGACGGATGCCAGTTTTATGAAAGTTTATACTCTTGTAGGTTGAAATTACTTTGACATTTATTATTCCCAATAAACCACACACTGTGCATCTTAGGCCAATGGTGTATAATGTTTATGGTGTATATATTTTTAAGATTTCCTGAAATAATAGGGGGCTTACCCATGGCATGTATTTATAAGCCCAAACTCAATCATTTTTGGATTCATATACACTCAAAAATAGGGACTCAATTAGTTGGTAGAATTCATGAGGCAGATATATGTTCCCTTAATAATTAAAAAAAAAAAAAAACCTAACAATTCACAGTGGGTAATTTAAACATCTGGTAAACCTCATCCCATATTAAAAAAAAAAATTCTACCCAACATCTGTGATACTTTGCTCTAATTATGTCAAAGCAATACAGAAATAATAGATGAAAATAAAAGCCTCCCAGGAATTGAGGTCAGAAGGGAAAATATTTTAAGGTATTTGGGATTTTTTTTTAATTAAAAGTATTTGATTGCTTCACAACATTTGTTCCTCTGGTAGAAGGCCTTTCCTAAGACGCTATCTTCCTGGAAAGACGGTTTTTTTTGAAGTCGTGCTCTAAGGAAATATCACAGCTGTACATAGATGTGAGATTTCCCTTATATATGAAATGCTATTTTTTTTAACAGCACATGCCAGAGAGAAGAGGTCCAAAGTAGGATTTAAAAATGAAAGTTATTGCATGGTCAGATCTATCAGTTCACAAAGGAAGGGCTCAAACATAATGTGATGTTCATAATTTGAGAGATATGAATGGGTAATGAAGCCAGGAGACTGGAAATCTTCATTGATGATTGTTATAAGTTTAAGTAGCTTGGGTTTGACTGGTGGACCACTGGAGGAAATGAGAAAGAGTTAATTAAATGGTTTTAGGGAAACTGTCATTGCTTCAGTGTTTTCAGTAATGGACTGAATTTAGGGTTGGTTGGGGAGAGGATACATAATGACAATCAGTCTATCAAGTAAGTTTAGGCCAGGTAGTCAGGGCTGTGATCCAGTCATGAGGCACTGATCATTTTGGTGTTAACACATGTCAGGTCTTTTATAATTAGATCACTAAATTAGATGTTTCTGTGTGTTTCCTTTTCCTGTCTAATGCCATAGTTTCAAATATGAGATATCGTATGACCTCCTCATGTGATGAACTCATTTCTTAATCACTGGTAATGATATTTGCTAAGAAGGATATATTTATTTTATTCATAAATTGTTTTTTTAATATACTTAAATAATATAATGCTTCTGTTCAGCATCTTTAACCAGATTTATAAACTTGGTAATATAAACAGTTGCAAAAGTACAACTTTATTCTTTAAGATATAAATATTATTTTGTTTCATGAATAGCAGTACTATAGAAATCCCCTAAAATGAATGTGTAGTGAAACAGATGCTTTGTAAATATGAACTTAAGTGCTCTTTTCTGGCAAGTTAATGCAAACTAATTGACGTAACATGAAAAATTACATGGTTTATATTACAAAGATTAATGTCAGTGATGACAATCTATATATGTCATATGTAAGGTATTAATAAAAACTAAGTAGTTCTTTTGTTAGTTTGTTTAAGGGAATGCCACCTTCCGTGACCTAGAGAGATTTAATTTCCCCTAGTGATCGAGTAGCTGTCATCTGCTACACTTTGAGCAGCAGGGTCTTTATTGGTCTGTGGGCTTTATTGGAATGGCATTGATAAATGCTGAATTACACAGGTCCAATTGTAAACAGAATTCAACTGATTGAAATTCTACAATCCCAGGATTTTGTCAGGGCTGGAATGGACTACGGACACATCTAGTCAGGATTATGCCAAAGTGTTTGCCACACCACAGACTATCTTCTTCGCTTATTAATAGACGGTTCCATAAAGAAACACAAGACACTATGAGACCAAGTAAGTTAGGGATATTTAAGCACAGTTGAATCTCTTTCTTCAGTGTAGAATCTCTCAGTGTTTATAGGATGGTCAAGGTCCCTGTGCAGATTTGAGTGAGTACATAGTATTCAGTGATGCAGAAGTTTACCTTCTTCTCTCTCTTCCTTCTTCCACCTATTTTTATTTTTTATGAAGCATTTCATGGGACCAGTGTTTTCTCGAAGGCATCTAGGAAAAGGCTGATTTTATCTAACCCAATTTACAGATAATAAAATACTACATGCCGGCTAAGGGATGCATACATGGGAGGACGGGGAACATGCAGTATACAAAACAAACTTGTGTTCTTAAGAAGAATATCAGACATGAGACATAAAGATCATACTGCAATGACTCAGTCAACCCAAGGTCTTGAGGGTTGTGGTGGAGGACAAACTGAAAGAATGCCCTATTGATCACTAATACAAATGACAAATTCAGGAGAGTAAGATACAAAACAAGAGTGATTTGGCAGAGCTAAGAGCTTGAAGCTACAATGAGACACAGAAAGGGGACAGACAGGATACTGGCTATGACCAAAGTTTAAGGAGAGGGCAGCATATGATGATTTCAAACTCTGGTTATAGAGCAATAATGACAACAATTCAAGTTTGATATAGGGGGGGCATCTGAGTGGATTGGTCGGTTAAGCATGTGATTCTTGATTGTGTCTCAGGTCATGATTTCACAGTTTGCAAGATCCAGCCCAATGTCAGGCTCTGTGCTGTCAGTGTGCACCCTGCTTAGGATTTTTTTTCTCCCTCTGTCTCTGCCACTCTCCCACTCTCGTATGCTCTCTCTCTCTCTCAAAATAAATAAATAAGCTTAAAAAAAGATTTAATATAGAAACTCTTCTCAGGTTCTAATTACCCTAAAAAATCGCTTTTCCTACTTTACTCTCAGGCAGACAGTTGTTGAGTTAGAAAGAGGTACTAAGATTTTTAGGAGGGTCCTCATACCATTTGGAGAGAAGAAGTCTTCAATTTTAGATAAAGGCTTATCTCAATATAAATCCCTTTCTGAGAGTGGGACAGGGACTGTCCATACTCTACCAGGAAGGGGCTTCCTTTCTGATTTCTACTAATGTAGTCATGTTGATCATTCTAACATTTTCTTTTGCTTTTTCCTTTTCTTCTTTTTTCCTCTTCTTTCTCCTTCTTCATTTCCTCTTTCCTTCCTGTATAACTTTCTTTTAGACAGGCTTTTAAATCATGACCTCGTCCTCCCATGTATGTGTGCAATTTGTTTTTCCATTTGTTTTATGTTAGTTTGCTTGTCCTGGTGCTTATCAGCACAGGGACTAATTCTTCAGGAATAATTCTAAGTTTTTATGGAAATGTGTCCAAATGCTTACAGCAAAACAGAAAGTCCAAATGACTGCAAATTTGGAAAGCTTCCTAAATTTTGCTTAGGAAATCAGATAGACTTTCCAGATGTAAGCGAATTTATCACTTTCTCACAGCCAAGTGCACTTGTGATGTGTGTTGTTCTATATTTTGTTTGCAACACTCCAGCCAAATACAACAGTGAAACAATACAAACCAAATAAATAACATTAAAAAACCTTCCAGGGCCTTTCTTTCGTCAACTGGAAAAGTTGGAAACGATATTATATCTTCCTTCTTCTTCTTAACCTTTTTACGACATCTCATTCTTTCTCATACACACATTGTTTTTACTCTCAGTAGGCATGAGTATGACATGTAGCAGGTCTGGGGAAACAAGCCTACCTAAGTCATCATTGTAAAAGGACTTGCCGGTATCCACCTTTTCTCCTTTTGGGCATCTAGTACATGGCTCAGCAAATCATCACCACACATTAAAAATATATATACTAATTTATTTAGTCAACATTAGGTTATAAAGTAACTTGGTGTGCTAGGTATTATTCCTCTTCTCATGGAGAGTGTTTTCTAGAAGAGAGGAGACAACAGGCAAAGAGAGATATGAGATAGTTTTCACACGTTGATGAGGATTGTGAGAACAATGACTAAAAAGGGGGCCTTGGTCCACAGAGGATGATCAGGATGGGGGGCCAAGAGTGCTTTGGGTGGTTAAGAAATGCCTTATTAAGAGGTTAGAGCGTCACCTAAAAGGCAGAAAGATGTAACTAACCATAAACACCCCAAGCAGAGAAAACACAAGTGCAAAGGCCCTAAGGAAGGATTCACAGTCTTGTGTTGGAAAGAGGAAGTCAAGGAAGCATGGACCAAACCATGCAGGCACTGGTGAGCTATTTAAAGCAGCTGATCTAATCTTATGTGCAGCAGAAATCCCTGGGAGGGATTTAAGAAGTTGAGGGACATAATATCATTTATGTTTTCAAAAGATTTCATTCAGTTTTCGATAGAGGTCTCATAATTTCTGGAAACATTTAAATCCAGCATACATGAGGAAAATATAAATGATTATTTAAGAATGAAAAAAATGCATATTATAGAGGGAGAACTGTATATATGGGTTAGTTCTTTGTGGTGGAGACATACATAAGGATATATATTTAAACACTTTTGAATCTAATATGCACATATTATTCACGTTTTACTATCACTGAAATCCAAATGTTTTAAAATTGTTAGTATGTCAAAGTTAAATTTGTAGCATATGCTCCTTAGAGGTAAGAAAAAAAAAAGTCAATGCTTTTACAATGGATATTAACCTTACATTTGACGAATTTGGGGGAACCAATGTGTACATTAATACTTACTGAGTGTTTATCATTCTAAACACTACTCAAAGTGCTTTGTATGTATTAATTCGGGGGCTGTCAATTCTTTTCGTGGAACACCTCTCCTTCACGTGTTTCAGGGGTGCTGTTTTATCATTCACTCTCCATTCAGAGGTAATCAAGGCCCAGGGCACCAGACTTTCAGTGTTAAAACTGGGATAGCCATAGAAAACTAGGATGACTGGTCACCCTGGCCATTCTTGTCTACCATAATTGTTTCCTGACACAGGCAAACAACCCAGATCAAGCCAGTAAGAGTCTTCTCTGGGACTTTTATTAGTCCCATCAAACAACGTATGCTTTCTTTTTGAACCGATAGATATCAAAAACATCACTATATGTTAAGAGTACTTGATCACCATCAATGCAGATCCCAAATTAAGACCTTGCTTAGAATAAAAACCAAAAGAAGGCACCTGTGGAAAGTGTCCAGATGACACCATGTGAGTTTCTGCATGAAGGTAGACCTGTAACCATTTTTTATCTTTGGCTCTTTAGAAAATAAACTTCCCTCTCTGAGATGGGTTTCTGTGCCTTCTGATCATAATTACCCTCGCACATATATTACTTTGTCCAATAAGCTTATTTCCTATTTCTAATTCACAACAATTAATGGAGAAAAGCAGTGGGAAGTTTCTCATAAGAAATATATCAGTGTGAAGGGCACCTGGGTGGTTTAATTTGTTAAGCACTCAACTTCAGCTCAGGTCATGATCTCATGGGTTTTTGAGTTCAAGCCCCACATCAGGCTCTCTCTGCCAGCACAGAACCTGCTTCAGATCCTCTGTTCCCCCCTCTCTCTCTCTCTCTGTTCCTACCCCACTTGGACTTGCTCTCTCTCAAAAATAAACATTAAAAAAATGAAAAAAAAAAGAAATATATAAATGTAGAGGGAGAGGAAGCATAGATATGTCTATAGCTTTAACTGTTTTCAAAAAGGTCCTGTTTTAACTATTATAGAGTTGATCATTTCAATGTAGCATTTAAAGTTTTTGTTTGTTTGCTTTGCCTGTTCTTTGCTTATTTCAATATAATGAAACACTAAGCTAAGGGCTTTATCTTTGAGGAAGAAGCCTTGGACAAAAAGTGTTATGTATGAAAATTGTGGAAGTTAATGCTTTGAGCCTTATCTTCTTCCTTACCACTACTTAAAATGACATCAAAGAAGCAATAAAGGGATAGGCTGATATTTTCATCTGTGCCCCTAGTTAAAAATGCAGTGAAACTCCAGGTACTTATCAATAATTTCAAAAGGCAGAATAAATACCATGAGGATCAAGAACACATCAGTGTCAAAGGGAGACTGCGTAGGCTGAAGCCATTAAGTGTGAGACAGATCTCGGGGGAAAAGGGCATCATTCCATGGTCAAATATCAGATCTCTTGTGGAGAGTAAAGTGTGGCCAGTGGCCAGAGACCCAGAGTTAAGGAAGAAAACCGTAGGAGAGAAAGAAATGGATGTGAGTCCAGGTCAAGAACGTGTAGAACCAAATGGGTTGGTGAGAAACAGAAATGGACCTCTGGGTCAGCAGAAGATGGGAGACCCCAATAAATATTTTTTAAATTGTTTATGGGCCTCCGTTTAAAAAAATGACCTTTTAATTTAAGAAAGTATGGGATTTACAGAAAAGTTGCAAAGATAATAGTGCATAGAGTTCCCATATACTTACTCTGTGCCTCTTTCCTTATTATTAGCATTTTTAAAAAAAATCTCAGTGTAGGGTTGGAAAACTGATGACCAGGCTGTTGTGTGCTATCTATGCTAGGGATCTAACAAAACCCAACTAAAAGAGGTTGAATCACCTAAAGGTAGACTCACAGCATCGTAAAGGAAATCTAGTAGAGCTAGGGCTTTCACTTAAGGTGGCATCTGACCAAAAATTTCAGGCTGAATTTGAGCCAGGAATCATAGGACCGCAAAGAGTTGTACATAGTATGTAAAATAATTGACAGAACCTTTTGGAAAATGAAAAACGGACTTGATTTTTAGGGTTGTTCTTTTTTCTAATAATTTTTGTTCTTCCTAAATTATGATCAGGTAGTAATACTTGTAATATTTATGGAATGATCGAGTTTATGTATGTTTATTACAAAGAATGAACCATACCCATACATTAGTATTAATTAAATTTCCTACCTTGCTCAGATTTCTTTAGTTTTTACCTCATGTCCCTTCTCTGTTCCAGGATCCCACCCATGGCACCAAGTGCATTTAGTCATTCTGTATCCTATGGCTCCACTTGCTGTGACAGTTTCCCAGACTTTCCTTGTTTTTGATGATCTTGACAGTTTTCAGCAGCATTGCAGGTATTTTGTGGACTGTGCCTCCACTGCAATTTGTCTGATATTACCTTATGATTAGACGGCAGTCTGGTCTTTCGTGGGAAGACTACAGAGGTGAAAGGCTATCTTCATCAGGCCATATAAAGGGTATATACTATGAACCTCCCTACTGGTGTGAATCTTGGTTGCCTGCCTGAGGCAGAATTTCACAAATTTCTCCAGCATAAAGCTACTCTTTTTGTCCCCCTTTCTACACTGTACTCCTTGGAAGAAAATTACTATGTGCAGCCCACACTTAAGGAGTGGGGAATTATATTCCACCTCATTGAGAGTGGATTGTCTTGGTAAATTACTTAAATCCTTCTGCATGAGATATTTGTCTGTCTTTCCCAATATATTCACTCAAGCATTTATTTATATCAGTATGGACTCATGGATAGTTATTTTACACTTTGGTTAATAATCCAATGTCACTGTATATTTTTGCTCAAATTCTTCTAGCTTTGACCATAAGAAACCACTTCAGTTGGTTCCTATGTCCTTCTGGCATATCTTCAAGATTGTGATTTTTTTTTTAGTACTTCCTTATTTCAGGCACTAGAAGATGCTCCAGGCTCAACTTATGTATTTCCTGTCCCAGCCCGAGAGGCAGCTATTTCCCCAAGGATCTATGGGCCTCCTTTAAGAGCTGGTTCCATTGTCATGTATTTTTCCAGCAATGTCCTGAATCTTTTCAGAGAGGCAGCTCAGGCTATAGGACTGTTGCAGTGGACACAATAAATTTAGAGATAAAATGGGGAAGACACATTTTGATGGAGTTTTTCCAGTTTGCATGAATTCATGTTATAAGATAATTTGAGCCTTAGAATAAACCTTTGTGTTTCACAGAAGTTATCACAGTAAATCATATAACCTTAAAGGAATCTCAGCGTGACGGATGCTAATAGAATCTAAATTGTGGGACTTTCAGGTGCCTGGATGGCTCAGTCGGTTGAGTGTCTGGCTCTTGATTTCAGCTCAGGTATTGATCTCACAATTTGTGGGTTTGAGCCCTTCATTGGGCTTTGCACTGGCAGCATGGAACCTGCTTGGGATCTCTCTCTCTCCCTCTCTCTATCTCTCTCTCTCTGTCTTCCTCCCTCTGCCCCTCCCCTGCTCATGCTTTCTCTCTTTCAAGATAAATAAACATTAACATTAAAAAAATTTTATTAGCTTTTTCTTTGTCTTGATTTTAAAAAACAGGTGTGGATACAAGCATGGTAAATGTGCACTCACTACCAAAGCTTCTCTTCACCAGATAAATATATTATAAAACTGTGCTAGTTAATGAAGATTTTTTATCATCTATTTGAAACATACCCAGGACCTAGCTCTACTGAAGTACTGAATGGAGTACTTTGTAACTATTTGTGAAACAGTATAGTGAAGCCCCCACTCTGTACCAAACATTCAGTTCGAAACTAGATGCTCAGCAATGATGACAGACACATATGCCAGCATTTTTCGCCAATAATGGCACATTGCAAATCTTTTGGAAATGAATATAGAGAAGGCCTGACCCCATCTAGAGAGGTGGATCTCTTTTACTTCACATCTGGGGGGAGGGGAAAGCCTCAGCAGTACACCTTCCTACGTTTGAGAGTGGTGTTCCACTTTGAAACCTTCTCATTCAGATGCCAGCCCACTAACCAATCGCTCGTCTTGATCCCCTAAGTCAAAGAATTGTGTCTGAACCGATTTTCTAGCAATAACTCTACTGTTTGTCGTGAAAAGTTTGAGGGTTTTGTTTTCCTTTTCTGAGCAGGAATCAAGTCTTCACATACTGCATTTACTCCCCTATGCCTAAAGCAGTGAATTACAAATACTAAGTTTCGACAAACATTTGTCGAATGCATGGGAGAATAACATTAAGCATCATTAAAGTGTCAGTTTGGGGGGATGTGCTTTTAAGTTCTAAGGATCAGAGTAAGTTCCAATCAGAACAACAAATGATTATTTAAAAACAACTTAATTAAACCATTTATAGTTGACAACAGAGTCCTGAAGAGAATAAATACTGGATGAAGGTCAAACAGCTAATATATTTGTTGAGCAGGGAGCTAAATCCGGCTCTTGCTTCCCAGTTGTTTGGAGGTCACACTGTATGCAGGGGACCCTGAACAACATAGGTTTGAACTGCTCAGGTCCACTTGCACACGGATTTTTTTTTAATGTTTATTTATTTTTGAGAGAGAGAGAGAGAGCAGGAGAAGGGGAGGGGCAGAGAGAGGGAGACAGAGAATCTGAAGCAGACTCCAGGCTCTGAGCTGTCAGCACAGAGCTCGACAGAGCCCGACACAGGGCTTGAACTCACGAACTGGGAGATCATGACCTGAACAGAAGTCGGACGCTCAACTGACTGAGACACCCAGGCGACCCACACATGGATTTTCAATAGTTTGGTACTATAAATGTATTTCCTCTTCCTTATGATTTTCTTAATAACATTTTTCTTTAGCATACTTTATTATGAGAATACAATATATAATATGTATAACATCCAAAATACGTGCTAATTGATTTGTTTATGTTATCAGTAAGACTTCCAGCCAAGAGTATGCTATGTGTGGGTAATTTTTGGGAGACACAACTTATGGGCAAATTTTCCACTGCATGGGGCATCATGCCCCTAATCCCCACATTGTTCAAAGGAAATGTATATGGTCACATATTGCAGTATAGCTAGGTACTCATTTTTCTGACCCAATATATAGCTCTGATATGTAGTTTCCACATAATGAGGATAATTCTTAAAATCATTTCCAAGGGTTTGTAAAAGCTATACAAAACAATAATCAAAGTGGAGAGTGGACACACAGATTTAGGTTTCTGGAAGAAATCTCCGCTTTTTCTTTTTTAAGGGATGCTGCATGCTTTTGACTGTGTAAATATCTCACCCAGCGCAGGTTGTTGCTGCTAGTGTTAAGTGGTAAGTATGTGGGAGGCTAGAAGCATTGTTACAATTCTAATATTTACAGCAGGTCTCTGCTGATCCCTAAATATGGGCTGCAGATCAGCCCAGCAAAATTTTCAATGTTAAGTATTCAAGGACAGCAGGAAGCCCTCAGTCATTGTTGGAAAGATCATTTATCACTCAATTGTAATAGCTTTAAATTCTCAGTATGGTAGGCAGGACAATGAATTGGCTATGAAATCAAAAGAAGTAAGTCTGAAATTTTCCACTGCTGCTTACTAACTATATAAGCTTGAAAGTGACTTTTTAAGCCTTTATCACTTTACATGTAAAATGGGGATAATAATTCTATGTCACTGCGTTACTGCAAATGCATTGCTGTATTTCGTTTTTCTGCCATCCTTACACAGTCTCTGAACTGCTATGAAGTTTTATACTGTTTATTTTCCACATATTTTTCATTACCCACACTTTTGTTTCCCCTCGACTGCACAGTAGTTCTATATGTAGAAGCACATAAGCTTATTATCCTTATCCACATAACCTTCCTCCATTATCTAATACAATTTCTCAAACTTGATTCTATTGATATTTGGGGGTGGATAAGTCTTTGTTGCTGTGTGGGGGTCTGAATTGTGCATTGGGGGTTCTGTCCTTAGCACCATTCTTGGACTCTCATTTAGATGATATTAGCAGCCCCAACCACCCCCCCCACCCCCACTCTCCCAGTTGAATAACCAAAAAAAAAAAAAAGTTTCCAAACTTTGCAGAATGTTCCCTGGGTGGGGGCAAAATTGCTCCCGGGAAAGAACAAGGGATCTAGTACAGGGCAGCTCAGGATGCAAAGCTTACCAGCTCTATGCCAAGAAGCTCCTTTTGGATGTCCTGCAAGAACCTCAAACCCAGTGCAGCTCAAACTGGATGCATCTTCTTCCTGTCTCTCTAAACTGTTCTAGTCCCTTCGTTTCTGATTCCTACTCTTGCCACAGTTCTCCAGGGATCAGTCTAGACACAAATTTAAAATACATCCTTGGCTGTATTTTTGATACTTTATTTTATGTATACTAAAAACAAAACAAAAAAACAAACAAACCTGTCTTAAATCAATCCCCTCCTTTTTGCCTCTGATCCTTCCTTTGTAAATAAACGGTTACAGGATGAAGATTACATTTATCGTGTATTACCTTTAGTTTGTCCTATGAACATACACATTGAATAAGCAAAAATTATACTTTAAGTCCTGAGGCACCAAGAATATTTCCAAAGACTGTTCATAAGTAAAATGTTGTATAAGAAAATTATAAGAATTAAAAAAAAATTTCTTCTCCTTATCTTCTCTGTCATCTCTGCCACCAGAATTCAATACCATGTCTCATCATAGTGAGTGACTGCACTAATATCTCTTCATGATATTTCAAAGTAGTGTTGCTGCTAAAAAACACATGGGTCAGCGCATTAGTCTTACAACAGGCAGATATAGGTCCTTTAGTGATCTGACTAAGCTGGTGGCAATTGCTCAGAATGAGATCAAAAGATATCACCTTTATGATTTTCCTTAAATAAGATAGATTGGTCAAAATGCTTTAATATGACACAATTAAAATTCATGTATTAACATAGGTGATTTCTGGATGTTCATGTGTGTGTGTATGCATGTTTGAGAGACGGGCAGAGGGATGGGGGGGGGCACCAATCATTAGTTAAACAATATTGTCACATCCTCATAATTTTCCCCTACATAAAAAGCCTCTTTTATTTTTTTAACTCAGGCACTTTGTTTATGTATTTATTTTTTGAATTGAAATAAAACTAAAATAACTGCCCTTCGGAAATTAAAAATTAAAGCTCATCACAGATGGTGGGTGTCTCCTCTTATCCAGTCATCTGGCTGATTTTGAACAGATCTCTATTTAATTCCTTTCTTCTGGAAAATTTCTAATCAAACCTTGGAAAATCAACTCCATCAAATATCAAGCACTCCCACCCCCCCCCCCCACTTCAAAGGGTATCAAAAGATGAAGGTAGAGTAATTCATGACCTTGAAATGTGAGCAAAGCATCATTCAACCACTACTGTAGGGAACAGAACCTTCACTTCCATAGAACAGGTGGCAGAACAATTACAGATGTGCAGCTGTTTTATGGCATCAAATTCTCCATGGAAAAGCTGGAGGTGATTGTTATGTAAAAATGTATTTTATCTCCACAGAATATATTTAATAAAACTGTGAGGTATGTAAATTTGCCAGCCAGAGGTAGAAGCGTTTTGAAATTTGACTATAGTTTTGTTTATATTAAGAAATTACACTTATTAGCGTAAATCATCTAAATCATAAATTAGCATAATAGAAACATCTCTGTAATAAAAAGCTGCCATTCTATTACCACATAGCTTTATTTCTATGAGACTTTATTAGCAATGAATATCAAGCAGGCCAGGAGATGTAATATATTGCCTAATGTGGTATTGTGGAATGGAAAACATACTCCATGAATATGTAAACTCTATTTCCATACATAAAAAAAATAGCTCTATAAATATATATGTCCAGCAACACCAACATGGTGGCCATTACATTATTTTCTTAGCATACCTCATACTGCATATACCTGTAATTATGAAGTATTCAAAATAAATCTTTGCTATTCATGAAATGAAACAATAAATGAAGAAATGAACACTAGGAGCCTACCATTGACATTGCATTATGAAAGTCATTATCCAAAGGGATGAGTGGGAAAAACAGGAGAAAGGGAAAACAAAAAACAAACAGAAAAACAGGGGCTAAAGAAAGGATAGGAAAGAACTAAAAGAAGGAAGGACAATATTTCTGATAGCCTGTCTCCATGAAGCCTTAATACAACCCTTGAGGTTGTCATAGTGTTGCCAATGCATAGATAGGCCTCTTCCCAGAGAAGTGGGAAGTCCTCTGTGGTCACACAGTCCATTTGAATTTGAATGCAGTCCTGATTAGGAGCTAGCTTGCCTGCTCATATCTCACAGTAGGATATCTTACAGAAAGAAAGAACAGGACAGGGTAGGAAAACTGGATAAATGGGCTTAAAGGTCAATGCTTCTGCTTCTTCTTGACATTTCCTGCTTCCTTATTTTCAACATCAGAATTCTGTGCAGACTTCTGTGTTTGAAAAGAAGTTTGGACCCCCCTGCATTTATCTGTCCACCCCTATTCTTTATGAGTTTGTAGTCCCATCAGGATGGAAAAAACAAGCCCCTGAGAATACTAAAAACTGCAATAAATGTTGCATTAGGGTGACATGGGATCCTGTGTAGCTCAAAGAGGTCGGTGAGAAGCCTTGCTGAGGAAAGGCTGAAGGAGGTGAGACTTGACCCAGGCCTTGAAAGTGTGGGTTAGAGATAGGGTAGGAAAGGAAAGTTTCTGGTTCTAAGAACCCAATTTTCTTACCAAAGAGCACTTTCTCTAGGTTTCTCTAGGAAAGTCTTCTCTTGGATAGAGAGAATAGAAGTAGAGATTGACAGTGTTTGTTTATATACAGAATGCTGAAAGCTAATTCTCAAGGGATGGTATTTGGAGGTAGGGCCTTTGGGAGAGGATTATGTCATGAATGGAATCAGTGCCCTTATAAAAGAGGTTCCGGAGAACTCCCTCACTCCTTCTGCCATGTGAGGACACAGCAAGAAGATGGCAATCCATGAACCCGGAAGCAGGTTCACACTGGTCATGGATCTTCCAGAACCTTGATCTTGTAGTTCCAGCTTCCAGAATTGTGAGAAATAAATTTCTGTTGTTTATAGGCCATGGTGTTCTGTTACTGCAACCTGAATGGCTGACAGATTATAGGCATGCTAGAGAGTAATAAATAACAACATTATCTATGAATGGATTGATATTTGGAACAGACCATTCAGGGTCATGCACTACCGAGAAAATGTGTAAGGAAAGGGCCTACCACCTTATAAGTAAGCCATTTTGAATAGTTCTAAGATGACTATATTAATGTAATACAATTTAATAAGTACTTTGTGTTATAAAAGGCTTACTTATATGAAACCAAAATCAGTTGAAGTCTCCTAATCTACATGGAGGGTCTATAAAGGAACAGATGACACTCTTTTGCTCCAACTCCTATCTCCAAATTTTCTAAACCCCTGCAATGATAATGCTCTTTCTGCTTCCCTCTACCTACCCCCCCTATTCCAGTCATACATTTCTGTTGGTAGATTATAGGGGTCAATAGGGATTAAATTGTCTGGATACACATCTCACCTTCCACAATAATGGTATGACTTTGGGTACTTGTTTAATCATAGGCGCCCCTATTTCCTCATATAATCACAGGTGTCTCAGCAGGTGGTAGCCAGGAGTGAATAACATGGTGCAGGTAAGGCTTTTTACAAATAACACAAATATGTGTTGAATGTTAGTTGTTGTTTCCATTAAAAATGGCACAAGAACAAGAACAAGAAAATGTTATGCAGGATTTAAAACTTCGTTCTTGTGTTCTCTTATGCCAATGACTTCTTACGAAGCCTATCAATATGGTGTTTTCCTCCCCTTGTATTTTCTAAAGATAAAAAAAGGAGAAAGAAGGAACTAATTTCTCTGGAAATAAAATCAAGCAGCTTTCCTTGTACCGAACGGGAAAGTGCCTTTTCAGTCTAATCACTGCACTACTTAATGCAGGAAATTAAAGAGCGGATCACATGCCACAAGCTTCCACATTGTCTCTTGCTGCACATATAGCTATGTCTCCACTATCAATCAGGTAATCCTAGGTAAGCTGTATTCAGAGTTCCACAAGATTCCAAAAGTAACTCTCTATGGGCCAACTCTATCAGAATTATCCTAAAAGTAAGTTAGCAGAAATTCTCATGTATTCTATCCATGGTCTCTATTTTTTTATGCCTCTTTGTTAACTCCAACTGTCAAAGATTAATTACACCTATAAAAGGCAGAATAGTGATGGGGTTAAGGGAGGGTTACTGGGATTGTATTGCAAAATACACATTTTGTCTATTCCCCTCACTAATGGGTGACCTGAGCAATATTATATAATCCTAGGATCCATAATTTCCTCATCTGGGAATTTTAATACCATCTACTTGGAGGGATGTTGAAAAGATTAAACAAGACAATACAAAAATGTTTAGTAACATACATGACACACATAGAAACATGTACTCATACACATACACAATTCATTCAGTTGGTTATTTTCAATATGGCTCTAGTCTCAGCACTGTGAAGGCACAAAGAATCTAGATTGCAGGAGGACACAAAGATCTCTACCAAATCACAATAGGATTGTTAATGTGCATATGACTTGCTAAGAGTACAGAAGACCAAGGAAAGACCATACATTTACAGAAATAATATGACGATGAAGCCATGAAAAATACATGAAGGAGAGAGAAAGATGTTAAATGCTGGACATAGCACAACACAGCATCAAGATTCAATGGGTCAGAATTCCAACACAAATCTTCTAAGAGCTAGCTTTGTGATTGCAAACTGGCATAGGTGGGTCTTACTTACCTCATATTTTGCTAATGTTAAACTCTAAACACATACATTCCATCAAGATTAGACGGTAAAGGGTTCATCTATTTGTCCTTCCTTCTTTCCTTCCTTCCTTCCTACCTTCCTTCCTTCCCTATTTCCTTCCTTCTTTCCTTCCTTCTTTTCTTCCTTCCTCCCTCCTTTCTTGCCTCCTTCCTTTCTTGAACTTTTGCTCTTGCTTGCATGTGTGAGTTTTGCAAACTTGTACACTGTAATGCAAGTGGAAATGCACCTGCATTTGAAAGACTTAACAGCTGTGGCATTTGGACTTCTCATACCGAGGGTGACGCTCCTCATTTCCCAGGGCAATGTGATGCTGTGTCTCACATCTCATGGGAAAGCAATATTCCCTAGTGTTGCCCAAAACAGGAACAACAGAACTTCCTAAGAGACAAAATGCTTTCCGCACTGTTGCCCTGAGGAGGAAGCTGCCCTCTCCCTGAGTGGATGAGTGTGTTATGCCACTTGATCCAATTATGACAAAAACAGCAATTTAATTCATATTCAGTTAGCCATTAGCTTCAATAACAGTGACGGCACTGAATTTGAAGCGTGACTGGCACTGACAATACCTGAAATGAAGTGCTGTAAATATCACCGCTGGGAGACTCCCCCAACAGCTGCCGGGTCATACCATAAATGTCTCTTTCCTCAAGGGAGGGTCTCCTGTCTGACAGTTTTACACTGCTTCTATGTTCAGGGACAGACACTAGATTTCCTTGGAAAATTGCACTAGAGACAACTGTGATTCTCTGGCAGTGGTTTAAGATGTATAGAAGCTTATAATTTCATATTACATTTGAAAATGAAAGGCTCACTTTCTTTTTGAAATGCATTATTTCAGTGAAATGCTACCAAGTAAATAGTAAATGTTATTTTTCTATATGTAGACAGGACCCTAACACTTGGTTCAAATACGAGGTTTGGTGCTCTATCTTTGGAACAACCAAAGTCAGGCTGTGTATCTTGGATATTTAAGCAGCATCTTTTCTGAAGTGTCCTTTATGCATTTCTACCAGCTTGCAGGTACTTCATTATGCTTTTTAATAATCTCTCCCGATATTTACTAAGAAGCACTACTGTGTTTATGGAAACAAACTCATTTATTTTCCAGTGATCTCCTCACAGCTGAGACCTGCTGAAGTCTCCCAGTGTGTGGCCCTACAACACAGGAGCATATATTTGTAAGATTATTAATGTTACAGTGATTTAGATAGAACACCACCTGATAAAGTAAGCTATTATAGATGTTAGGCAGAGCTATATGCTAGGTAAGGACTCTGAGTGACAATGGGAAATAGGACTATACGCTACTAAAAAAAAAACGATGGTGCAAACAGAACTCATTCCAAAATGCAACATTCTCTCAATTGTCCTGATTCTTTTGTAGATGGCTTTGTAAGCATGCTTTTGGTGAGGTCTGACCAGTCTGAAAGCTGAGGTCATTTCTTTTCTCCAGATACTAAGCACTTGAGTCTCTTCAACAGAAGTACTTTCCTGATGAGAAGGATTGTATTGGGTGTGCCCAACCCCCAGCCATAGTACTCTGGAGTGTAATTGTTGAGTATGTTATACTCTTTGATCCAATTATTACAAAAATAGCCATGCAATTCATATTCAACTAACCATTAGCTTATAACCATTATGTCTTGCTATTTGGAATTAAGAAACAGGGAATGTTATAGTCTCTGGCTATAAAGGTAAAGTATAAGCTTAAGGTAAGTATTATTGTGCTCTTAAAATATAAAAAAAAACAAATAAACCCTGTTTATTTAATGAAATGTATATTCAGTGTAAGCTCTTAAAATCCTTACAAGGGGCTTTGTCTTTCTGAAATGTTCTATGAAACATCACCTTAGATCTTTCTGAGGTCTTAAGCATGGATCTTACACGTTTCCAACCTGGAATTGATCTTGGTTCAGAAGACCTTTCTTAATTTGAGAACCCACTGCTGTCTCAAAGATTGGTCTGGGCACTTTATAAATCCTTCAAATTATAGTTGAGAAATAAATAGTTTGTCCCTTAGTCCATCTCTGTCTCGTCTTATTTTATTACAGAAGAAGGCAGATGGCACCTTCTATATTCCATCTGGAAATACCCATCACTATCGCATCAAGTTAATTAAGTACATTTCATAATTTCTACATTACTCAAGGTGACGATTTTTAAACTAAATTTTGCGCATTTATATAAAGTGGCTCCTTTCCTAAGCTTTTCATAATATTGTCTTCCCAGTCTTCAAAGTCTTGACCAATCACTATCTTTCTAGCTTTCCCCTTCAGTTTCCTCAAGGTTTTGCCTCCTTCTGTCTTGGTCCCAAAGCAAATGCCACATATTTTACATTTTTATTATGTATAGTACAGTTTGCTACAGTATAATTCTATAGACAATCACAGTATTTTTACAGGACTTTCCTTCCAAGTTCAAAATTTTATATTTGTTTGTTCTTGCTGTTTAACACCCCACCTCAGTACTTAATGATAGAAAACAACCACTTTACTACAGTCATGGATTCTGCAGGCCAGGAATCTGAACTCAGCACAATGGTGTGTCTTATTTCTGCTTTGTGATATCTGGACCCTCAGCTGGTAAGATTCGATGTTTGGGGTGTCTTGATCCACATGTTTGGCTGTTGGCTGGGATCTCAGCCAAACCTATTAACCACAGCACCTACAAGGGGATTCTCTGTGTGTCATGGAACCTCAGGAAAGCTGGACTTCTTAGCTGGCTCTAAAAGAAAGTGTTCTGGAAGCTGCATTGACTTTTATAACCAAAGCACAGAGGTTACCTAGTGTCATTTCCAACATACTGTACGGGCCAAAGCAGACCCAAGCCCAAAGAGATAAAAGGGAAAATGACATATATATCCAGTCTTTGAGTGGGAAGAATGTCAAGCTGACATTGTAGAAGAGTGTGTAGGATGGACGATGTCTGTTGCATCCATCTTTGGAAAATACATTTAACCCAATGCCTAGCACGACACCTTGTTTAGATGGTAGCATTCTTGTATTAAGTAGGTAATCTATTAGCAACAAATATACCTTTTTCCTACTATTCTACATAAATACATTTTAATTGTGAATGAAAAAGTAATATAACTTCTAACCTTAATTTTTATATGAATTGTCACCCATGCATGTTTCCACTACTGTTTAGACTTACTTTTTCAGTTTACACATCTGAAAAGTAAGTTGCAGAGACGCAGAGACTTGACCCTGGTCACATAGTACATATTATGTGGCATTAAGAGTAAATCCACATTTTAACTCTGTTCAATGGTCCTTCAATTAAGCTAAATAGCCTCTCATCTGAACTACTTATTAGAATATTTTCATGGTAAGAAGTATTTTCCAATCACTTTATAAATGACTCAAATTTCAAAGTAATTTCATATGAATAACCAAAACAGGCCTGTAATAACTAAAAAACAGAGTAATTTCACTTGAATGAACAACTTGTTAAGTCAATCCTCTTTTCTTTCTTTTTTATTTATTTATTTATTTTAAACGTTTATTTGTTTTTGAGACAGGGAGAGACAGAGCATGAACGGGGGAGGGTCAGAGAGAGAGGGAGACACAGAATCTGAAACAGGTTCCAGGCTCGAGCTGTCAGCACAGAGCCCGACGCGGGGCTCGAACTCACGGACCGTGAGATCATGACCTGAGCCGAAGTCGGACGCTTAACCGACTGAGCCACCCAGGCACCCCAAGTCAATCCTCTTTTCAAAGAAAATGATGGCGTTGGTTTAAGTGTGATTCAGATACATGTTGATTTGCTCTAAGGGCAGTAAGGTATCAGAAGTCTCCATTTCAGAAAGCCAAAGTGAAGTTAAAAAATTAAATTTCCATTAAGGTATTCAGACATCAAGAAAAACTTTATCTAAAGGTGAAAGTCTTCTTAGTTATTTACTATAAATAAAAGGATATACGTCAAGATGACAATTACTCTTTCTCAATCTTTTAAAATCTCAATACAGAAAAAGCTACCCATTGGCCATCAGTCCCTCTGGCTAGAGAGCCAAGTGAACGTGTCCAGAGTTAATGAAGAATAAGATTGACATCATAAGATCATTTCCATAATTTTAATTGCTTTTCTGACCCTCGACCGTTTCACCATTAGCCAGGCATCTCATAATGTATGGATTTTTGAGTAAAAGATGTGGGTGTAAGGAAAATTACAGGCAAGGCTTTATTCTCATTCTATCTACAACTGAAACAGCATCTATACCACCTTCCTATCTGATACACCTATCTTAAATCCCCTCTGAGATTCTGCAAATATCATTTTTCTAACACAAAATAATAATGATAATAATTCACATTGCCCTCTTGCTTAGAGAGCTTTGCTCATTTCCCATAGCATTTCAATAAAAAATTCAAACCTTTTCTTAAATTTGTATACAAGAATTTAAAAATCTTCCTTAAAACTTTTGCTTCATTTCCTGATACTCTTCCGTGAAAATGCTTGTCTCTAGACATACTAGCAAGCAATACCACATTTCCCGAGGATGACTTTTTAAACTGAATTTTTCTTCTTGGGTCCTTACCAAACTAAATGCAGAAAGTGGCAGCTTTGGTGTTTATGAAGAATAAAAAAGTTGCTTTCTCTCAGGAAAGGTGATAACAGCTGAGGGTCCCCGGGTTGGATTTGAAGCTGACTGATGTCAAGAAAGGGAACTGTGCCTTCCTTGGGCCTTTGACAGGCAGGGAAACTTTCAGCATTGCATGTTCAGAGCCCGACGCTGCCTTCATCTGTTTGACAGAGGCAGGGGGAGACTGTGGAAGGGCTGCCAAGTTTGCAACAGAGGGGCTTTCAGATCCAGAGCAGGGACCCTCAAGGGCCAGTGGGTCTAGTCCGCCAACTTCATGCCCAAGGACTTGGCAGGCAGTGAGCTGTCCTCATTAAAATCCAGTTTGGATCATGGCACTTTTTCATTCCCACCCAGCTGGTAGCCAAAAAAAAAAAAAAAAATGCAGAGAACAGGAGATAATACACACATCCATACAAACATACACACACACACACACACACACACACACACACACACACTGCAAACCAAAACATAAATTGGAAATAGGCAAAATATCAATTTCATTTTTCATAGTTGTCAATGAAATACTGGCCAGGTAACGCTATGCCTCCAGATCCTTCCTTTAATCATCTTCCGGTTTCTTTCTTTTTTTTTTTTTCCCTTCAGTCCTAATTATTCCCTACTTTTAATATCCCCCCACTGGCTTTAATTAAACTTTCTGTAGTTTCAGCTTGTTTGCCAGGCAGGTTTCCTTTCGCTTTCAAAGCCCAGCCCAATCCTTGTGTCCAGGCAGTCAAGGTTATCAGAAAAGTTTGTCAGATCCCTGTTTCCTCAGGAGTTTCTCTCATCCTTGTTCTGTGATTTCTGTGATTAGTCAATATGAGCTCAGCCCCAAGGAGAGGCTCTGTTTTCCGAGATTAGAGAGGCTGATGCCATGCACACATTTTCTCCCTTGTCACTTCCTCTCCTCATTCCCTCCTAATTGAAATGTACTTTCATTACATTTTGATTTCACAAAATCTATTTAATCTTCTATTTAGTCTTCTGTGGTCTTTGTACTCTTGGAGGAAATATCTGCCAATGAGTTCTGGGATGCTGGGTGAGCTACTGAGGCCTTTGGGAAAGTGAGAGCTATTTTTATTATTGCCACAATGCTATTTTGCTACCTGTTTATGCTCATTATAATGCCACAATCACAAAGCTATTGCTAAGGTCATGAAACGTGTTCCATTATGAAAACCACATTTTTAGGTTTTATGTTCTTCATCAAGTAAAATCTTCTAAGGCTAAATTCTAATGGGGATTGTCTCATGATGAACCTATCTTTCTTCAGGAGAGGTGAGGAATAATATCTTTAGGGGAAATGTTGATTGTCAAATGAGAATGAAAGAAAATGTCTTGCAGTTTTTTGAAAGAAACATTTATTCATTTTTTCATTCAAAGTATATTTGTTAAGCATTCCAGTGGCAGGAACAGTAATGGGCATTGAAATTAGAGAATATGAAACCATTCCTCCTTTCAACAGGAAGTTGAGAAACAGATATGTAGACCCATAGCTACAACTTGGTGAGGTAGGTACTGAAATAGATGTATGTAGATGGAGACAGAAGAATACTGGCCAGAAAGAAAGGTGATCAGAAACTTAGGGAGTATCAGACAGGAACTGATGGAAGTGAAGAAATCATAGTCTCCAATATTTACCAGACAAACCTGGTGCAGAATGGAGAGTTGCGTGAAGTAAGTCTGAGCCTACAACTGAGAGATTGAAAATTAGGGGTTGTTAAAGATAATAGGTCCAAAATGGAGTCATTTGTGCTCAGTCCCATGTCACCAAACTGAGACTTAAGTTAAATTACAATGTTGGTTCTTCCAGAAATGGCATCTTAAACCAGTCAATCAGGAATCACCTGTTAAGCATTAGTTAGGTAATCTGCCTGATAAATGTTTATCATCTGTTATAAAGAAAGTAAACTTGTATTAATAAAATCTGTTTTGGGTTTTGTTTGTTTTTGTTTTTTGTTTTTGTTTTTGCCTAGTACAACATCCTTGTTTCTGCTCCCTTCTGCCTATAAAATCTCTTGCCTTACATAGTTCTTTGAATCTCCCTTTTATGTGCTAGGTTAGATGTTGCCTGATTCATGAATCAGTGAATAAAGCCAATAAGATCTTTGAGACTTATTCAGTTAATTTATTTGTTCTTTGACAGAGGTAATGGGACATCTCCTGCATTATTAAAAGAGGGCCTCATTCAGAACAGTCACCAGAGCATTTTCCTATAACTTGGGTGGTGACTGAGGGCCCCAGGTCCAGAGGGCCAGCAAAGTGTCCCAGAGAAATAATTATTCCAAGGCACAGTGAATCTTTTCACAAAAAAGAAGCAGAAAACTCTACAATCATAAGACAGACACCACTTATTAGAACACAGCAAATAACTTATAAAAGGATATTTTCAATGAATATCCTTGAAAAAAAGAGAGGGATTAGAGAAAGAATATTAGAAATATCTTAAAAAAATAACTATTATAGATGATATTAGTATCAGACACAGAAAAAATGTAAAATGCATTAAATGGTAATGTGGAGAATATTTTAAATTGATAAAAATTCAATCCACAAAGAAGATATAATATCACTGACTTCATTTAAATTTAATGGCTTCAACACATCAGAAACAATTTTAAAAATGTGTATTTCTTCTTAACATACCTCTCTAAAAATTCAATAGTTCAGACAGAACAATAATTGAATAAGAAAATAAGATGTGGAAGACACAAACAACCCAACATGATTTACTTATATTTATGTACATATGTATGTACACATGTTAATATTTGTGCATATAAATACATGTGAACTAAATGTAATCATGTAGCATTTATTCTGAAACTAAAAAAAATATGCAATATATTCAAATATATATGAAATGTTACCTGAAGAAAACTGATCATATAGATCCCATTAGCAAGAGATAAATTCCAAAAAAAAAGTAGGGAAACACAAAAAAGGATTTGTTATGTGAGCATGGAAGAGAGATAGCTCTACCCAAAAAAGGGCCACAGAGGGCTACATGAAAAGGGGATTTTGAAGGATGAAGGACAATGTTAAATGACCATAAGAGAAGGAATGGCTTGGAGAGGGTTGTATTATTCAGGAATTTTTCAGCTTCAAGCAACTCAAACCTATTCAAACAAGCTACAGCAAGAAGTGACTTTTTTTTTTTTTTTTTTTTTTGTAAAGAGAGAGGGTAATTCTACATAGCCATGGTTGGTATACAAAGGCAGGTTTCCTATGGTCAGGATCAGGGGCTGAATCAGGGAAAAAAACCATCTCTCTCTCTCTCTGTCTCTTTCCCTTTCCCCCCACTCTCTCACCATATGATGTCTCATATTTTCTGATCTTTCTCTATTTCATTGGTTTCCCTTCCATGATTGTTTTCCCTTGCTTCTTTTTGCAGAGTAACATCCCATAAGTCTTAGAGACTCTCCAAGACAAACATATAACAGGGAAGAAAATAATTCCTGAGTATCAATTCTAAATTTTTGAAACTCAGGTGTGCTCGGTTTGGGTCAAGGGCTCATTCCTAGTTGAAGAGACTAGAGGGGCTCAGAGAGGGAAACACAGTTCCCTACCTGTTTGGTATGTGTGAGGGCAAATTCTTTGAGGATATACTCAGAAGTGCAGGTGTGAAGTAACAGTAAGTGTGATTCAAACAAGGAACAGAAATAAACTCATTAAAGATCTTGGTTTTAGCCACCCACCACCTAACTCAGGTAAAAGAATACTTGATTTTAGAAAAGATTCCAAGGCAGAGATATGGTATGTGTAGGAGCTTGGAAAATGGAACAGAGAATCTAGAAACTGAGAAATACAGAGCATGTAAAATGCTAGGGATGGAAACAAAGTCTCATCCTCAACAGAATAGTTTCCAATCTCTCAGGTTAGCTTGGTGCTAATGACTGGTACCCATTTGGCCTGACTTCTCTCATAATAGCACAGTGACCTGGCTCACTCAGGTCTTGAAAACCTACAAGATGAAAAGTAAAATACTGACACTGAGCCTTTTAATCTAAAAACTTAGATACAAACAATGTGAGTTATTAGGCTGATTATGTGAATAACTGGAATGAATATTCACCTTGCTGGTTATAAACCTTGGTTATTCCTCCTTGAATTTGAACTGGCTTATTTCCTTGTCAAAATATAGGTAATGGGAAAGTATGTTTCATAACAAACTGAAACAATAAAAATTAACTTCTAAGAAGCTACATTTGGATTTACTACACCTATATGAAACTTGATATTTTTTTCTAAGTCACAAGTTCACAATATTTTTAAACATAATGGCCTTTCCTTGTTTATTCAAGGCAACTATTCTAAATTTTTTTAATGTTTATTTATTTTTGAGACAGAGAAAGACAGAGCATGAACGAGGGAGGGTCAGAGAAAGGGAGACACAGAATCTGAAGCAGGCTCCAGGTTCTGAGCTGTCAGCACAGAGCCCGACACGGGGCTGGAACTCACAGACTGTGAGGTCATGACCTGTGCCAAAGTCAGATGCTTAACCAACTGAGCCACCCAGGCGTCCCTCCAGGAAACTATTCTAATTGCCAAGTTATAAATGTAAAGACCCTAAACTTATTGATACATATCCAATCTGATAGTAGGCCCCTTGAGAATACCTTTGTGGTACAAGTGACCAGAGGCATGTTAAGTTATTGTATCCCCAAGAAGTTCACTCTAGCTCCAGGCAGTCCTGACTCAGAACAATTTTCTTTCTATTGGACCTAAATCAGTATTTCTGCAAAATGCTGGAAAAATTATTCTTCCTGAAAATTATAAATAATCCTATATGAAAATTATATCTATAATGCAAATGATAGGTTTTTAAACTATACTAGTTGAGTCTATTTTTCATGAACCCCATACTCTATCTCATTATCTACTCTACTACTATCTACATACCCCCAGTGACTTCACCTATCCTATTGAACTTTCCTTTCCAAATCTCTCATGATTCGAATTCTTCTGCTATGGACATATTGTAATATGTATCCCCTTTAAAGTGGGATGCTCTGAACCCAATAAAATTGCAACTGCACATTTAAGTTTGATTCCAGGATTTGATGAATGCTTGTCCTTTACAGTCCAAAAACCTTTCCAGTTCTGATTTCTGTGATTCCATGACAAGACCAATAGTGTCACTCTAGTGGCCCTTGACATGGCTTCATTTTCAACATGGAACAAACTCATTACTCCATGATATGTAAACATAACACCATGTCAGGAAACATCAGCTGTTGCTTTTCCAGAGATACCGGTAACAGCTGTTTGTCTGACAATGTTGAAGATTGTGTGACCTGTGTGGCTCTGGAGTCTTGAAGCAGCTTTTTGTCTCAAGCATAAAGATGACTCTTTACCCTTTGGAGATTCAGATGACAACATTTCATAAGGTAGAAACAGTTAGGCTTCAGAATGATGATAATTTTGAAATACTGTATGTCCTCTTCCTAGCCTGGTAGGTCAAAACCACCTGGCTATTTGCTTCTCTGTGCTATTGTTAAAATTTTTTTCCCTGAGTTAGCTTCAGAGAAGTTTTATCTGGTCATTTTTTTCCTATTGAAATCTCAGGGCATAAATGTTTCTTATTGTGTTATAGCTGTTATGGCTGTGCAATGCTGCTGATTCATCTACCAAGATATTAGTGCATGGCATCATGATGTCCTCTGATAATCCTGTGGATAAGGTTAGATAAACTGTGGCTACATTCTTAATCCTTTGCATGATGTGATAGTAAATTTTATGTGAAACTTGAATAGATCAAGGGATGCCCAGATATCTTGTTAAACATTATTTCCATATGTGTCTGTAAAAGTGTTTCTGCATGAGATTAACATTTGAATTGGAAAACTGAGTAAAATGGATTGCCCTCCCTAATATTGGCCTCCAGTCTATTGAAGGCTTGACTAGAACACAACACAGGGGTGGGAAAGATTCATGTTTCATCTGCTTCACTGTTGATATGGGGCACCCATCTCCTGTCCCTGCTACTGCTGGTTCTCAGACCTTCAGACTCAGACAGGAATCTCCACCAGCAGCTCCAACCACACCACCAGCTTTCTTGGTCTCCAAATTACAGATGGCAGATTGTGAGACTTACTGGCTTCCATAGTCATGTGAGCCAATTTCTTATAATGGCGCTCATTTCCCGCCCCCCCTCCCCACCCTCTCTTTTGAATGTATCTTGTTTGTTTTTCCTGGAGAACCCTGACTAATAAAGATGGGTGATTATAAGAAGAATGCTAGCTGGTCAGTCTATATACATTGTGGGGATACTGTCCTGCAAAGTTCTGTACTTAGAGACTGAAATAAAGAACTGATGTTATGTATAGAGAAGGCAAAACTTGGATAAACAACTGTCTAGGTATTGCACTACACATAGAGACACCAACATCTACAACTCGTTAGAACAAAAAAGGTAGGAGAGAACACCTATGAAAATCAATTTTAGTAAGAAAAACTATTGTTTATATGTTTTTCTCCTTTACTTTCCTTATCCCCTTTCCCCATCCTTCCTTCATACGACATCATTTCCATCAACAGCCAATTACACTATACATGTGGTTATTTTGTTTCTGTCTTTTTCCCACCCATTCTTACTGTGTAAAATACCCTTCCCAGGGAGTCAACTAAATGAAGGTGCACTCACCTTTTAGAACTCTAATATTGCCTCACTGTATTCATTGAACAGCAAAACATACACATAAATTAAGCAGATACATAGATAAATAAATATAAATTTATATTCCAGGCAATGTGTTGGTCTACCTAAGGGCATAACAGTGATCAAGACAGATTCAGGGTTTGCTCCAATGACCTTATTCTTTAATAGATGAGATGGATAACACACACACACACACACACACACACACACACACACACACAAGAATAAAACAATAGCAAGTTGTAGTATTCAGAAGGAAATGAAAAATGATGCATCTGAAAAACAAAAAGAATCATCTGTTTTCGATAGTGTAGCAATAAACACTACAATTGAGACTCAGGGACTAGAAAATGAAGTGCAGATACATGATGGTGGAGGCAATCTACATGCAGAACAGGACCCCATATATGCAAGAAAATAAAAGAAGATGGGCAAGTCTAACTAATACTAGCAAAAGATAGTGTACAGCATGAGGTTGGAGAGGCTAGGCTGTCTGCAGACTTCAGGCGTAAAGATTTTGTTCCATGTTCATTGTGAAGCCATTATGGCTTGCTTCATTTTAATTGATATACAATTAGTACAAAGTGGCCTTAACTTAAATAGTCAGTTACATGAATTTTAACAGTTATAAAAACCTGTGTAACCACTATCCAAACAAGATATAGAAAATTATGACTCTCTCAGAAAGTTCCCTGTGACACCATTCCAACCAATGGTGGACTTCTCACCAATGAACAAACATCATTGCCAACACAACTCTGATCTTGTATATTATAACCATTTTTGTTTGTATTTGGATTTAAAATAAATGGAATAATACAAAATGTGGCATGACATAATTTTTAAAGCTTAAAATATTGCACTTGATGTTGTAAGCATGCAATTTCACAAAACATAGGAAGTGAGTATACTATTCAGAATATAATGCCAACTGCACAGATTTAAAATTATATATATATCATATATAATTACTATAATATATATTATATATGCATTATATATTTTTAACATATATAACTTATATATATAATATATAACTTTTATAACTTATTATATATTATATATATGTATAAAAAACTTAAAATCTGTGCCATGTATGTATAAATCTGTGTATATGTGCACACACACACACACACACACACACACACACACACACTAAATTAAGATGGTACTAGAGCAGATTAAGAGGACCAGATGGATACGAGATCTCTTTTGTATCAAAGTATTCCTAACCTACTTGGGGTATATTATACGAAGTGTGTAAAATAAAGAGAGTAAACAGAATGTCTCCTTGATACTCAGCTTGGCTAACTAGATAAGACAGTGCAAGATAGGTAGTGGGAATGCAAGTTGAAAAATAAATCTGGGAGCACCTGAGTGGCTCAGTCTGTTCAGTGTCTGACTCAGGCTTAGGTCATGATCTCGCGGTCTGTGGGTTCAAGCCCCGCGTCGGGCTCTGTGCTGACAGCTCAGAACCTGCAGCCTGCTTCAGATTCTGTGTCTCCCTCTCTCTCCATCCCTCCATTGCTCACAGTCTCTCTCTCTCTCTCCAAAGTGAATAAATCTTTAAAATATTTTTAAAAATAGAGATAAATTCTGGATAGTTAAGTTTAAGATACTTGTGTGGTGCTTCCAGGGAATATACAGAGTAAGCAATTTATATAGGAAAATATGAAAATCATAGAGAGGTATGGACTGAATTTATAAATCTAGAACTGATTAGCGTTAGTGACAGTATGTGAATCTTTGGTAATGTATGGAATTATTGGGAGTAGGGAGAATATAGTCTGAAGAAGTTATAAAACTAAGCCTTGGGGAAACTCAACATATAGATTTGAGATAGAGTAGAGCCAACAAAGGAAAATGAGAAAGACAAAAGCCAAAGAGTTAATAGGAAAGGTAGAGAGGGGAGTTCCAAAAGTCAAGATAGAAGACTTTCAAGAAGAAAGTAATGGTTTACCCCTTTGAAAGATAATGAACAATCTAGTATGATGAGATTGCCAGAGAAAGCCACTCCTTTGGCAGTATGGAAGAGTTTAGTGACTTTGTAAGTAACAGCAGTGTCAGTGGAAGAATATGGCCCAAGTAGATCTGAGTGGTTTGACACCCCTGAGTGACAAGGGTGGAAACAAATGGAGAGAACACGTGTACGCAAGTACTTTTGAGAAGATTGAATACAACAGCAGGGGGCACTCACAAAATGAATGACATCTAAGCTTTAACTTCTGGACTGTATTTAACCAGGAACATATAATAGGCAATCTAAACAGAGAAAACAGAGTAAGGAAGCAGGAGGGTAAACCAGCAGGGCCTTTGGGAAAATTCTGATTTTGATCGGAGAATCCTCTATTTTGATCAGAGTGTCGGCTTGTGGTGGATAGTGAGTGGAGATAAAGCAGTGAAGACTACTAGCGTATATTTGGCAATGCTAGGGGAAGCAAACACATATCTATCATCAATCAGTTTAATAGATTACATGGAGCTGTGGACCTTTGCCTTGAAAAGCACATCTATCTTTTAAAAATTCTATGTTGGTTTCTTTGTGAGTTTCTATTCCAGTGAATTTGTTCCTCTCTCCTTTTTCTCATTATATCCTCTAGGTTTCCTGTAGAACTGATCTGAATAAAATCCCGTTGAAGGAACAGATTGCAAAAGCCACCTTTAGCAGCTTCAAACTTTCCAAGACGTGAAAAATTTTCATTTTCTGGTGACCAGCCAGAATGTATTTTATAAGTCTTAATCCTGAAGAGCAACAATGAATTTCCACTTACCTAAGAAGGGGAGCTCTGTTCCTTAGGACAGATGTGACAGTCAACATTGAGGGGAGCCTGGTATCCCGGCAGAAAAGAATTCTTTGCCAATCATGAGTGTCTTTGCCAGAACAAAAGGTCTATGTCATTGTGATATGGGCCATGGAAGTAAGAAAGTGATGCTTTGCAATCCCCTGAACTCCAGAAATGCGCTACCTACTAGATAAGTTACAGCAGAGATTAAGAAAATTGTAGTAAACTTTATCAAAGTTCCTAGGTAGTGATGCAGTCAAGAGTTAATAAACGCATAGACTTGAGCTTTTGGTATGGCTAAATTTAATTATATGGTACATGCAAGCATTCAATTTTATGAAGGTGAAAATAGGATACCTTGCAATAAAATGAACATTGGCATCAAAGTGTTCAAATTTGCATATTTAATGTGCTTCAAAATAGTTTCATTTTATCACCATTCGACTGCAAAAAAAATCAAACTCATCTAGGAATTAATATCTAGTACAGAGAATGACAACATGAAGCTTTCTTTTCTATTTCAGAATGCATGGGAGATAAATGGATGTAAGAATGATCATGTGAAATTTATTTGATGACAGTTAACAGCCTCTCCCCAAGAGGTCTCTAAAATACACACACACACACACACACACACACACATCATTGAAGATATCTCTAGATTGAGAGAAAAGAGGTGCTAAATTACAGCAGAAGCAACCTACTTTCCAGCCCTCTGACCTCTTCCTCTTCCCACTTCCCCCTTCCTCTAACCTGCTACTCTAATATGTGAAGTTCTAATTCTACCATATGCTCAAATACATAGCACATGCTCTTTGAAAGTGGTTAAGTATCAGTCTATGTATGATCCAAAATGATACGTGATAACAAGCAAATATAATATGTAAGACAGACTATCCAAATGGCACACCAGGTTGAATAAGAGGTAATTTAATGATACATAGTTGGATGTGGCTAAGCAGGACTGAGTAAAGAATTTGTGATTATCCAGTTCCTTCAATAGATGCAGACAACCAAATCAAAGTTTCAGGCCAAATAAAATTTATTTTGAAACCTTACTGCTTCACTGAAATTAACAGGATTAACCAGATAATTGGCAAAACTTTGTTTCTGTTTGTGTGATGTGAAATGGTTTCAGGTGACACTGCTTTCCCAGGTGTATATTAGACACAGCTGGGATACCATCTGTGGTCCTCATTGCCTTGTTATTTGGGTTACGGAATCAGAACCTATTTTTGTTTTCTTTTCTAAGGAAGTATGGCATCATTTTATAGAGCATATTTGCATCCAACTGTCCTGAACTTCATCACTTGTCTTAAGACTTTGAACAAGACTCTTAACTTCTTTGGTCTTAGTTTTCCTCATGTATAATGTGGAAGAAAATAATTATGCCCACCTAATAGGGTTGTGGGGAAAATTAAATGGTCATCATATGAAAAGCACTCAGTATAATGTTTGCATGCAGTCAAAACTCGGTGTATGTTGTTGTTAAGTACTGTTCATTATGGAGGTGTTGTTGTTAATACATCTGTAAAATCTAAGAGCTCTCACACAGGTTGCTGAGTTCACCATTAGATGATAATCTTAGAGCATTTAAACCATAAACTAGTTGAATGACTCATACTGCTAGGAATATAGCTAATTCAGGAAAGCAAGTCAATAATTTTTAAATGAAATTAAAAATATTTATTGAAAACATGTAAGTTGGGCTATTCATTGTTTAACTATTTCTTCTTATGAAAAAGGACATCTATGTCAAGTTAGCACTTTAGAGAAAAATAAGCTGATACCATTCCTCAAAATCATTTTTGACAGATACACCTATCGATAGATACTTCTATCAATACATATATGCTTAATGTATCTGAACATCTTTTCCATCTTTACATATTCCTCTACATAAATGCTTAATTTTTAATAGTTACCTGAAAGAAATGGAACAGGTTTGAGTGGAAACAAATATAAAATACAACAGTGAAAAAAAAATAGTTGTCAACTTTCTAGCATTTATTTCCAGGCTAAAAAAGTCCAAGAAAACTTTGTGATATACCTTAGTCAGGGACCCCTGTTGTAAGCATCTTTTCTGCCTTTGGGTTTATTCCTGCTTTAGGTGTTTAACAGAGATACAAGTCAGTCTGACGATGACTCAAGAATCAGACTCATTCTTTCCATTTGTTTATGGACCTTAAAATAGAATTATTAGTAACTTCCATTACTTCTAAACCTCGATTTTTTACTTACGAATTTTACCATCCTTCCACTCAGTGCAACATTACCTTTTGACCCCTAAAGATGAAAACATTTCCTGATTTTCTGACTTACTGAAGGGGAGCTCAGGCAGAGACCACATTCATAAGCTATCTCTGGAAAGAGTATTTTCTCACACCAACATTACCAAACTTTGCTTCTTCTTCTCTGACTCTGGCTTAGAGATAATTTGTTGTTGTTTTCTTTTTTCTCCCCTTGGAGATTCTTTCTGGTTAACTCTTTTTTGGTGGGTTTTGTTTGTGTTTCTTTGTTTTATGGATCCAGATTAGACCTATGGCTTGGAAACCAAACTGGTTTTCTTTGAGGAGGAATCAATTCATTCGTTTTTCACAATTCAGCAAATATGAATATACAATATCTGCACTGTATAGTTGTGATCTAAGCACAGCTATCTGTGTATCTGAAATGAATTGGAGAAGAAAACAGGGAAATGCTGAAAGAAAATCCTAACCACTTTTTTTTCTAATTATACTGAAGGTTAATTAATGGAACATTTGGCTAATATTTCACCTCAAATGCAATGGTATATCAACATTTTAAAGGACATTTTGAAGACTATTTTAAAGATAATTAGGAAACATAAGAGTTTTTCACTTTAGAATCACTTTTTACATTTTGCACATAAAACTTGAAATGTTCTTTAAAAAACATAAAGAATGTAAAACATTTAGACTTTAAAATTTCCTTTTCATTAGAGAAGTGTAAATCTGAAACTCTAACTCTTCCCAATCTGTATGTCTCTGATACTCAAATTCCAACTCTAATGGCCAATTGACA
The DNA here is from genome assembly GCF_027475565.1 of Acinonyx jubatus. Taxonomy (NCBI): domain Eukaryota; kingdom Metazoa; phylum Chordata; class Mammalia; order Carnivora; family Felidae; genus Acinonyx; species Acinonyx jubatus. The sequence continues at coordinate 22,751,541 of NC_069396.1, read as the reverse complement.
ATGAAAGCTAGAGAATAAAAGTTGAGCTGAATTATGTCATCCAGAGAGAAAACAGGTTTTGAAATATTTCACTAGATGAAAAATAAAAAGCACAGAAGGAATCTTTTAGGGAGACAGTTGAGTATGCTACACATCATAAAGAAGTTTCTGGAATTCACAGATTAGAAATTTGGGGCTCAGAGAAGTCCAGTGAATTGTTAAATGCCATTTCAATTTTTCACACCACAGCTGGGTTTCACTTCTGTTTCCTAAGGTATTTTAATTTGTCTCCACCCTGTCACCATACTACTATTTACTGATTTCTAGTATTTAATAAAAGATGAGTTCTCCACGGATCCAGGGAGGGGAAGGAAGGAGTGCTACCACTGGAGATAATCTTTTCCTGGGGTAGGGCACTCTTGCCATTGTCCCAGCTCAACTTAGCCCATGTGGTCCTTCCTTGGACAAAGGGGCTCTTCTACCCCACCCACCTCCACCATCACATTCAGGTTACTATGTGGTTGTTGTGGGACATGGCTAGTTGCCCAGGTGAAGGTATGGTGTTTGCACTTTAAGACTCAGGAGAGGAGGAAACATACATTAGTTAATATTTTAAAGTATTATCATAAGGATAAACAATACCACATGCTGATAAGTGTACAGAATAAAAGAAACTCTTATACACGGCCGGCGGGAATACACAGTGTACAATCACTTAGGGAAAGCATTTGATAATACCTAGGAGAGTGGAATGACTGTAACCTGTATGACTCTCAATTGCCTCTGTAGCTATAAAGCCAAAAGAAATGACAGCAAAAGCTAATGCTAGAATGTTCACAAGATGACTGGTAAGAGCCCTCAAGTAGAAACTACCCACATACCTTTCAGAGGCAGAACAAATAGTTTATGATAGACTCGCATATTGGAATTCTATATAGTGAAGAAAATGAAAAATCCTTGACATACAATGTGGATGAGTTTCAGAAACAATGTTGAGCAAAATAGGCCAGACAAAAGAGCATACCAGAAGGCTTCATTCACAAGCAGCTCAAACATAAACATTAATCTATGTTATTAGATGACAGTAGGGTAATTATCCTTGAGGATATGGGGTGACTAGCGAACAGAAGAGGGTATAAAGAGCTTTCTGACTACAAGTAAAAACTCTTTCTTTTGTTTGTTTGTTTTTTAGTTTGGGGTGCTGAATAAAAGGTGTTTTTACTATGTGAAAATTCAATGAGCTATGAAATTATGATTTGTTCTTCTCTGTAGGCCAAGGAAATTTGTAAAAATAAAATAGTCCCCCCTCCCTCATTTAGGCAAAATTAAGTTTAATTTTTATTATTATAGAGAAGTGTTTTCTTTTGTTTCTTTATAGAGAGTTCTTTAATTTTTATTGTTATAGAGAAATGTTTGTTTTGTTTCTCTCCCCCATTTTTTGTATTTCGTGCTCTGGATTTAAAGCTGCAATCCATTCCCATCAGCTGATTTCTGAGCAGATACGTTTTCTCTGGCATTCAGGTTTCCTTTGTAGCTCTGTCTGTCTGCCCCTCACACCGCTCTCCTAACACGTCTCTAGCCCTCTGGGCAGGCAGCCTATTCCTGCATTTTCCCACCCACTGCCAATCACCACACTGTCATTTCTTCAGCCTCCCAGTGTCATGGCAGAGTGAAGCTTTCAGGGCCCCGCCATGTCGGCAGCCTTCAATGCTTCTCCCTGGGGTTTTGCAGTCTCATTCCTGTGATGGCCCCAGGGCCTGCCAGGCCTGGGTCATTTCCAGCTCCTCTCCTGTGAGAGGTTCCCTCCCTCAGCATTGTCCAGCTGGGTTTGTATTATTATGATTACGGGTAATGGGCTTTCCATCCTTGAGCTGTCAAAAGCTCTCCCTACACTTTATTCCCACAGTCTTTTAATTTTCACTTTTTAACTGAAAGCAAAACAAAACAAACAAGAGGTTTATAATCACCTCAATTGAACATTTGGAGTGACGGAAAAAAAAAAAAAAGAAAGAAAAAGAAAAGGAGAAAGAAAAATTGGCAGTATCTGAGTGCCTTTGAAAGCCTCAGCTGCCTGTTGGCTTTTCCTGTTTTGTTCTGTTTTCCTCATTATCCCCTTCTCCAGACCTCCCTCCCCTTCCTCCCTTCCTGGAGCCTGAGAACTGTCCACGTGGTGGTGATAGTTTTCAATACCACTCACCCGAATCTTTTCACCGTGGGTTCTAACGTCTGGTTTCTAGCAGCTTGGTGCACCATTAAATCAGTAGTCTTGTCACAGCACCAGAAAAGGAGTTGGAGAGCTATTACATTCAAAATAATTGTTTTGAAAATTGTGATTGTATGCTGTACCTACTAGTGCAGTCATAGTTAAGAGAGCATTAATCTGTTTTCCCTCGGCAACCAAGTGTTCTGCAGAACTTTGTAACTTGGCATACTGCGTTACCGAGGCCCAGTGCTAGATAAGAGCTTCATGTGAGTGAAGTTATAAAATATTCCTTATACTTTAATACAGTCAGGAAAATACACACTCAAATAAATGAGGAAATGGAGCTTTAAAACTGGAGTTGAGTGTTTATTTTGCCTTCAGCCAAATGTTTGAGACTCCTTTTAAAGGAAAATGTCTTGACCAAGGGCTGGAATTTTAGGGAAGGACAGTTTTAAAGACTGCATATTGACCACTCCGAGAGACAGTCTCCAAGATGGCCTCTGACAATGTCCACTTCTCAGGATTCACAACCTTTATACAATATCCTCTACTGGAGTGTGGGTCATGCTTAATGAAGGCTTCCAATGAATGGAATACAAGAAAAATGATGGCATGCCATTTCCAAGATCAAGTTACTGAGAGACTGTGGCTTCTATCTTGGACGCCCTCTCTGGCACACTTGCTTCCTTGCTCTGAAGGAAGCCGGCTGCCATGTTGTAAGCTGCCCTATGGAGATATCCACATGGCAAAGAACTGAGGATGGTCCCAGGGATAACAGCTAGCAGGCACTGATCCCACTCCAACTGCCCTCAAGGAACTGAATCCTGCCAGAGACAATGTGCATGAGCTGGGAAGTGGATCTGCTGGAACCGAGGGTGGAGATGGCAGCCTTCTAAGACACTTGAAGTCAGAGAACCCAGCTAAGCCACACCCAGAGTCCTGGTTTCCAGAATGGGAGGTCATACATGTTTATCATTTTAAGCCACTATATCTTAAGATAAATTTTCACTCAGGGGCGCCTAGGTGGCTCAGTCGTTTAAGTATCTGACTCTTGATTTCAGCTCAGATCATTTTCTCATGGTTCAGGTTTGTGAGTTCGAGCCTGACATCAGTCTCTGCACTGACAGTGTGGAGCCTGCTTGGGGTTCTCTGTCTCCTTCGCTCTCTGCCCCTCCCCCACTTGTATATGCGTGCACGCACACACACTCTCTTCTCTCTCACTCTCAAGATAAATAAATAAACTTTAAAGATCATTTTTCAGTCATCAGTGTAGTCTCTGCAATAACAGCAATATTGTTACCATTGTAGAGATGCTTACAATTGTAACAATGTGAAATTGTTACCTTTCTTTGCATAGTGGTTTATAGCTTAACCTTTTTCTATGTGTATTGCATCAGTATATAATTTGATCTTCAAAATAAACATAGAAGATAAATATACCACTTTTGTTTTCTTAGGATAAGAAAACAGAGACTTAAAAATATTAAGTAGGTTGCCTCTGTTTACACTGCTTGTAAGTGGCAAAGTTGGTGTCAGAACCCTAACTGATAACTCTGAACCTTGTGTTCTTCTCAAAGGAAAGTATTTTGCAAACTGTAAACGTTATTATAAATGAAAGTTAAAAATGCCAAAGATTACAGACATTAGACATTCTACCAACAGAGCTTGATGTTTAGAATGTAACACTCTGAAACCTTTGATAATGCAAATTTCTCAGAGAAATGCATTACTTTTAATTCCATCAATTCCTGGCATCTCAGTATTGAGAGTTCATTTGAAGGGGAGAAAAGGCAGATAAAGAATAACAGGGGTGATATTTTGTGAAATAAGGATAAAGGGAAGTAAAGATTGAAAAGGTTTAGAAAAACCTAAGCCATATCTCACCTACTAGTGAAAGGCAAGTAACATTTCCAAATATTTTATGGTTGTGAATCTTGTTAAATTAGGCCATAAATATTCAGAAATGTCAATATGAATTAATAAATATGAATTACTTCCACAGGAGAGAAATTTGGGAATGGGACTTTCTACATAGTATTAGAAACACACACACGCACACACACACTTATTCGTGCAGACCCAGGACTTTGTGTGTGTGTGCGTGTGTGTGCATGTGAGTGTGTATTTATATATTGAAAGTGATTCTGAAATGCTTATTTCAGATGGCTGTATATATGTAATGGACCATAGGAATGTATTATATTATTTTGTTTTATACAAAGTGGCTCATGTTGCTCAAAATAATACCTTATGTGCAGAACTAATAATCACTATGACAAACAAAACATAAACCTCAATGTTTTATTTTAATAACATTTAATCTTTATAATCCGTGGAGAGTTGATAATCTGAATCTTTGTCTTGTATTCACTCTTAGACCAATTTAAGAAGGGATATTCTTTCTTGAGAGATGGAAGTTGGGACCTGCATGAAACTTCTATTTCCACTCTAACAGAATACCACAAACTTAGGAGCTTAAAACAACACAAACTGTTGAAGACTCAAATGGGTTTGCAGAACTGTGCTCTCTCTACAGGTTCTGGTGATGGATCCACTTCCTTGACTTTTCCAGCCTCAAGAGGCCTCATGCTCTCCTTGGCTCACAGTTTATTCGACATCTCAAAGCCAGCAGGGTAGCTTTAAATCTCTCTATCTCTGCGATTTCTACTTCCATCATCCCATCTACTGTTATGACTCTGACCCTCATCCCTCTCTTATAAGGTCCCTTGTGATTACATTATATTCTTTAATCCAGGAGAACCTTCCTATATCAAGATCCCTACTTTAATGATATCTGTAAAGTGGCTTTTGCCATACAAAGTAAACTATATACAAGTTCCAGGGATTAGGGCAGGACATCTTTGGGGACCACTCTAAGTCTCCTAGAGCACCTATTTTTGTTTGATGAGAGAAAGAGGTCCAGGAGGAAGCCTTCTAATGTGAGAATTCATGGGAGGTTACTGGTTTAGGAAGCAAAACAAGCCATGTTTTTGTCTGTCCCTGGCTGGGGATTTGTTGATGCATAAGTCCAAACAGGCCTGAACTGCTCATTCATCCATCCAGTGTCACATCCTTACATACCCAATGCCTTGTACAGTCATCTTCTGTGCAAAGAAAGTAATAAAATGAGCATGAAGTCATATTTCTGTCATCTACAACATGTCCAGCATTATCTGGCTTCTCAGAATCAAAGAACGGGAATATTTTCTGCTAGAGGCATTTGATTGCACTGATGGCTATCAAAAAGCTTTGCTACCTTTGTCTTTCTTGATTTGATAGGATATGGTGTATTTGACTTTGAACAATAGGTTAAAATAGAAAGGAGATGTAAGAAGATGCAGTTGACTTTTACTGTATAGAGAAGACAGAGTAGAAAGGACTCAAAGATTATTCTATCTACCTCTCTCGTTACTGTTGGGAAACTGAATTCTCTGATTGGGGGGAAAAAACCACAACCCACTACCAGTAGAGGAAGAAACAAACTTAGAACTGCATACTTCTGAATGATATTTGGCTTTGGGTAGAAATAACTCATGGTAAAACAATAATAAAAGCCTCCTGGTAAATTTTGTTTTCCCCCCATAGGAATAATGATCAAATAGAGTAAGAGAATACCTAAAGAAATCAGAATTTACCAATAATATGTTCTAATAAATGTGATATCAAGCCTTTTTTAAAAGGAGATACAAAGAAATTTTTTTTAATTTTTTAAATGTTTTTATTTATTTTTGAGACAGAGAAAGACAGAGCATGAGCAGGTGAGGAGCAGGGAGGAAGGGACACACAGAATCCAAAGCAGGCTCCAGGCTCTGAGTTTGTCAGTGCAGAACCTGATGTGGGGCTCCAACTCACGGACTGTGAGATCATGACCTGAGCCGAAGTCGGACGCCCAACCGACTGAGCCACCCTGGCATCCCCAAAGAATTTTTTTTTATTTAAAGAGCTGAGGCTTCCCCTACATGATCTCATTATTATCAATAACAATTTATCACCTGCCAACAGTGATAGGATATTAAAGATTCAGAAAAAAATGACTCAGAAAACTATCATTACCTTCATTTTGATGTTTTATGGTTAGAGAAAGTCAGATTTTTCTAAGAGGGTTCTAAGTTCTGCTATTTACCTACATGTTACTTTTAGCTGGTTAATTAATATCTTGAGGTTTCATTTTTTTTTATCAATGCTGAAATTTAGAATTTCACTAGGAAATGCAGGTGAACCACTCAGATTAGTTTCTTGCAGTACTTTGGGCCAGGGTTCATGCTGTTTAAAAACAACAACATGAAAAGTACCCAATCTACTTTATTTTAAATTTGAATAAAAAAATAATGCTAGTTTGATTATAGAATATTCTCAACGACTATAAAGAGAACCACTCTCTTGTATTTAAAATTAGTGAATTTTTACAGTTATTTAATCAAAAGCCCATTGAATTCCAATGATGTGACTAACCTCCCACCAAATGCCATGGGAGCTACAAAGAATTGTGTGTGGGCTTGTCTTCAAAGAATAACATGTTAGTTTGAACCAAATATTCTCAGAAAGTGTAAACGGTGTTTAAAAGAAATCCAGGAATCTTAGATTCAGTTATTCCTTAAAGGCAGTAGCATTGGCTTTCTTAGAGTTTTTCTAAATGCCATTCTCTTTCCCCTAAATCATTTCCTTGGCCATCTTCTCTTAAATAGAAGCCACTTCTACTCAGTCTACCTATCAGCTTTCTATTTAACTTCTTACTACTTACCATAGTTAATTGCTTTATTTGCAGCACTTAATGTAGGCCAATTTTGTAATTCTCTACAAATTCTAACTTACCTGATTTTTTATCATTTATTAATATATTTTAAAATTTGTGTCTGTTTGCTATCCCCAAACAGCCACCAATATAACTTAAAATCCAAAGAAACCATATTTTCATGGAGTGAACAGAGTAAGATCTAAGGGAGTTTTCAAATTTTCTAGGGAAAAAAAAGTTACATGTTAAACTGTCTAATCTTTTTCAGTAGGTCTGGGAGGGTAGAAGAAATAATATTATTTCTTCACCATCTAGCATGGTACCTGCCACATATCTAGTAGTTAAATATCTGTGGTTATATATCTTTAAAAGAATGATGAAGTCAATGGTTTTTATAATACACTTACGGTCATATAAATCAGAGATAGAGAATTATCTTTTATAAAAAAAAACTTAATTATATATATTGCTTAATAATATACCGATTCTTCCTTTTAAATTGTTTAACAATACTATTCATGTAACAAGTTTCCCTGGGCAGCCTCCATCCATGACTGGTCAACATGGTAATATGAATAGTTCTTGGGACCCCCGCCAGTTCTTGGGACCACTCTGTTTCAGACTTCACTAGAAATATATTTCAGGCTTCTTTTGCATTTGAATCACAGCCCATCTTCTCCTTCTAGTCAATCCTACTTTCCTCCCTCCCATTTCATAGGTATAGTACTCCAAGGTTTCTTAATCAATCTCTGGCACGTGAATCTCCATATCAGAGTTTGCTTTTTGGAGAACTCTGACTTTTTTGGTGCCAGGAATAGTTTGAGAAGGGAGATTCTAGAGTGGTATTTTGGCTGGATCACTTGCCACCCAGCTGGCAAGAAGAGACCCATCACTGATGATAGGTGGAGCACAGACTGTTCCTGGCACAAGGTATCAGTGCAATTTCCAAACCTTTCACCAATAATGAACGGAGATACTACACTGGCTTAAGCAAATGTATTAGCTGCCTCCACATATCAGGCAGGTGAGAACTAGTAACTACAAGAACAGTAGAACTGGGTAATCATTGATAATCTTGATTGCTTTAGAAACAGACAACACACATGGTGATTGATAAATCAATGATTACAGGCTAAGTGTCACTTACTGTTTGGAAAGATTAGTAGTCATCAGTTAGAATTTGCATGAATATGAATAATGTTTAGAAGGTCAAGGACAAGAAAACTTGGCAGAGAGACATGTGGAAAAATAAAAGGAAGAAAGGAGTATACATAAAGTGTAAAGCTCTCCAAATCATATTTTAATACCCACTAACGAGTACCCACCACTGAAAAGACACAAAACAATTAGGAAGAATCTTTTTCAAAAAATATTTTTAGTTATGTGTTTGCACTCTGTGTCAATAGGACTTCTGTCATCATCACTACCTTACAGAGTATGTAATTCACTTACATGGAATCCCACTTGACAACACTTCAATCCAAAGGACCTATGTGACAGCAAAAATGGGATAGAAATGGGCCCTTGGTTATGGGTTCCACACAGATCATATAATATAGCCCACTGCCCAGAAGCTGCCAGAAAGACAGAAGGGTAGAATATCCAATTTAAGGCACCAGCCTGAGGACAATACCATAAGAAGACGGACAGTCATCCTCCATCTAGCTCATGGTGTTCACTTTAAAGTGTAGGTCCAAAAACTCAGGATAGTCCCAATTAACATTATTCTACTCAATGTAAAACAACAAACAAACCAAGAAAACACCACAGTTTCTGATTTATTCTTACATCCTTGCAACTTTGGGCTCAGAATTCAAAGATCCTGATTTCCACAGGGAGAACACTTCCACTAGGGAACACTAGAGTCCTACTGAAATATAAGCTACAACTTTGCCTTTGGGACTTCAGGGTTCATGAAAAGTGACCAGCACTCAACAAGCAGAGCAATCGTGTTGACAGGGGTCATGAGTCTTCTTCATCAGCAGGAGGTGAGGCTGTTGTTATCAGGGCAATTGTGCAAATGGGAGAATAAGTGAATTTGGCACACACACAGATTCACTTGAGTGCCTCTTTGATCCCCTTGCCCACCTTTTATTGTAATTGCACAAGCTCGGTAACCCCTGCCTGAGAAAGGTATGGTGAACATGAGCTCACATCTCCCAGAGACACAGAACCGGGCCACACCACCAGGTCAGCCAGTTAAACCAGTGGAGACATTAGCTGAGGTCAGAAATCTAGGATGTGGTTGGAGGAGAAAGAAAAAAAATACCAGTCACAGTTTGGACACCAGCTGTTGCGGAGGGGCTTAGAATTCCTGTTGCTTTTCCCAGGAACACTAGAGTACTTGCTTCTAAAATTTTATTCAAAAAAAGTAATATATATATATACACATATATATATATATATATATATATATATATATATATATATATATATAATTTATAGTAGACAAGATCAAGGTAAAGGGTAGACTATACTGAACACTGGGATATGCTACTTTCAGGAATGAAGAAGCATCTGGGAGTGATGCTGTTAGGCCTCTGCTCTCACCCATTTGTGGGGTTCACTTTGGCTGCAGGAAGTTTTCTTCAATGACATGCGACATTCCAAGACATTCTTTAACTAAGGATTAACCAATGTGGAAACAGTAATGCTTCATCCCATGATTCAACTTGGGATGATGACTCTTTCCAGCTTCAGAGCTCCTCATAGGATTGTCTAAGGTCTTGGACTGCATTGCCATCTAGCATCTCCCTCCATCCGATCCTTGTATCTTCTTTTTCCTTCCATAGGCAGTCAACATAAAGAGTGCTCCCCTATCAACATCCAGCATGATCATCTCTACTTTGCATTCTGCTTCCTAGGGAACTCAATCTGCAATGTCCCCTCTCTATTGCACAAAATCACTACCCCCAAAATTAGCGACACGGTGTCTTTGATCTCTTTCAACTTTAAATTTAAATGCGTCTATCTTCTCTTTTGGCAAACACTACTACTCTGCTGATTACATTAGTTATGGCAGAAGCTATATGGCTCAGAAGCCAAAAATATCTACTATCTGGTCCTTTACAGAAAAATTGTTCAATCCCGGATGTAGATGAAGCCCTTCCCAGAGTTTACCAATACATCCAAAGACTGAAGGTTTCAGTTTAACCTTATATTTTTGTTTTATTTTGTTCTACTGTGAGTTTTTATGTCTCTGGTTCTATATTCAAATTAAAATGATACATCAGACACTTCAATTTTTCCAAGTCCATAGCCACTGAAATTACTCCTGTTATTAATTGTGCTTTTGCATAATAATATTGATTTAACATCAACTTTTAAGAAACAAAGAAAAAATGCTGTCTGTCTGTCTCAGCCTTGTACCAAGTGAAATATACTAACAGAGAGACACAGGGGCAGGAAAAATAATACAATAACCAGTGTGATTGCTTCTGAGACCTATTAGCATAAACCATCAGAAGCTTGACTTTCTGTTTGCTAAACTGTTTTAGACAAGATAATTACATTAAAGTGCTTGGTATTTCCAAGTTATTGCATAATGTCATGAGTCTTAGATGATTTAGTCTGGTTCTGCTCCCGATAGCAGAATCAATGAAAAAGTGCTGAAATTAAAGGGGAGGTTTTCAAAGAAGTATGTGGGAGGTCTGGGCAGAACTTCCTTTTGTTCTGGACTGTGGGAAGATTTTGCTGTATATTAACCAAAGAAAGCAGCATGGGCAAAGTTTTACTGTTGTTCTTCTAGTCCTAAGAGTCAGATGATGGCACAGAACACTTTCAAAAAGTGAAATTCATTGTAATTAGGAAGAAATATTTGTGGTGAAGAACTGAAACAAGAAACGGAAAGTAAGTTAGGAACTAAGGAAATTCTGTTCTTTTTTTTACCACCTGTGGCTCTGCCACCTGCTCCCTTTTCACACTACCAGTTGATACCTTTGTTGTATTTTGTGTATCTTTTTACTATTCTATGCCCTCTATTTACTCATGGTTTCTACTTCCTCATGACTGTGGCTCGCAGACTCATACTTAAACAGATCTGCTTAATGGCTTTTCTCTATCCACCCCTTCCATTTCTGTTCAGGCTTCTAGTGGCTTTTTCTTCTCATGTAAGATCTCACAGAGAAACTTGCCCAGCTAATTCTGGCATGCTAGAATACACCTTAGGGTGTTGGTAAGCGTATTAAGTGGCTGCTCTCATCTTCACTATGAAATGTCAAACCATTCACCTGCCGAATCCATAGACAGAGAGCCATAAGGTCTTTGTGGAGTTTCCCCTGAATTAGGGATATAAACAAGAAGCCTTTAAACATGGTATGTCTCCCTCAATATTCCTGATCAACCACTACCTTGTCCTACTTTACCCTCATAACAGAACCCGAGACGACAGCTGACATGCATACTGCATACAGAAAGTGAGAGTGTGAGACAAGGCAAGTGACACAGAGAAGAAAGAAATGCCAATGTAAATATGTGCTATGATGTTGGTTACTGCTCTGAGTGAGTGAATGCACTATCAGCTGGGATCTTCTGAGTTGCCTTATGGAATGTGTCTCAGAACTAACTGTTTTAGGGATGAAGGGAAGGAGCATTTATCCATCACTGTCCCCTGGCTCTTGATGGCTCTATGGTCATTAACTTCCCACACTTCTGAGCTGCACATAACATTTATTAAGAACACACTTTGTGGGTATCCCTTGCCACAGGGTCAGAAGAACTTCAGATCAGGAAATAAGAGGTTTATAGCATAGGCCAAGATGAGGCATCGTCTGCACCAACAGGATTTTGAAATGGTGTACAGGGAGTGTCCAAATAACTTGGTTAATGGGTCCTTTTCCTATGCCAACCCTTGAGTAGCCATTGTATCCCCTCTATTACCATGACTACTTTAATTAGTTCATACCATTTTTTTTGGTATAGAATCTTTTAATGTTCTCTCTGATTTAACCAATTCCCACCTAGTCACCGCATCATCTCCAGAATAGTTAAAAACTAATAGTGACATTATCATCATTATAATTATTGACATTTTGCTTATAGTTCTTTAGAATTATCCTTATTCTCCCTAGAAAAAAAATTACATCTTTGCAAGGTTTATAACAAACTTACAACGTCTTTGCCAGCCTCTAGCTCAGTGCCTGCTTCTCTTCCCAGTATTGCCTGATCTCAATTCAAACCAAAGTGCAAATGTCATGTCCTCTCCAAAATCAGACCCAGCTTGTTTTGCTATCCTCTTGGTTCCACCAGCCCATGAACGTTGGTACATGGTAGGTACATTATGACAAATCCATCTCTCTCCCCATTAGACCACAAACCGTCTGACTCAGGACTACATATTATTTCCATGTGCACCTGCTGGTTCTGGCACCAAGTCTGTCATCAGAGTAGGTGTCAATAATATATACTGAATAAAGACTTAAAGTAAATGAAATAGAATAATTATCCTTTATGCCATGCATTTTTTCTGTGATTCCTAATTTTTCATGCCTTAATAAGGTCTGTACAATTCACAAATGTGAGCTCAGAGGGTATGACTACTTAGAGTTTGCTGGTAGTTAATGTACTAATCTGTGTGTTCACAGTAACAGAATAAAAACTTGATACTGCTTTGGCTGTCGTGGCATGGCATGGGCTGAGTTAACTGGGTTGCATTTTATACATTAAATTGAAAAACAAAAAGCTGTTGGAGCAAGTACTCATTTTTAAAAAAAAATTTTTAAACAAGCCTAAATGTCCATCAACTGATGAATGGATAAAGAAATTGTGGTTTATATACACAATGGAATACTACGTGGCAATGAGAAAGAATGAAATATGGCCTTTTGTAGCAACATGGATGGAACTGGAGAGTGTGAGGCTAAGTGAAATAAGCCATACAGAGAAAGACAGATACCATATGGTTTCACTCTTAGGTGGATCCTGAGAAACTTAACAGAAACCCATGGGGGAGGGGAAGGAAAAAAAAAAAAGAGATTAGAGTGGGAGAGAGCCAAAGCATAAGAGACTGTTAAGAACTGAGAACAAACTGAGGGTTGATTAGGGGTGGGAGGGAGGGGAGGGTGGGTGATGGGTATTCAGGAGGGCACCTTTTGGGATGAGCACTGGGTGTTGTATGGAAAACAATTTGACAATAAATTTCATATATTGAAAAATAAATAAATAAATTACCTTGGATACAAAAAAAATAAATAAAAATTTTTTAAACATTTATTCATTTTTGAGAGACAGAGAGTGACAAAGCGTGAGTGGGAGAGGGACAGAGAGAGAGAGGGAGACATAGAATCCGAAGCAGGCTCCAGGCTCTGAGCTGTCAGCACAGAGCCCAATGCAGGGCTTGAACCCATAGACTGCAAGATCATGACCTGAGCTGAAGTACGACGTTTAACAGACTGAGCCATCCAGGCGCCCCGCAAGTACTCATTTTTATGTGAACTGATATTTTTACCAAGCTAAATGAATAAATGAGAAATACTTGCATATATTATAATGTACTCAGTTAACCTCTAAACTTGATGATACCATTCTGTGTATGTATGGCAATATTCTTGAGAATACCATCATGCTAACGAATAATCTATGTATACATATACATATATGTATATGTATATATGTATATGAACACTAAAAATATGAAAATAAGTGTAACAGATTATGATCACTCTTAGTAATGAATTGCTTAGCAGAATGCAGTTTTGAATTCACCTTCATATAAACAGAAGACCTTTCCAAAGAAAATATTTTTCCACTAAGAGTGGGAAAAAGATGGCTTCAACATTTGGTGAGCGCTTTATCAGTGTAGTTCAAGGAAGGTGCTTTAGTGGATGCAGACAGGTCTCAGATACCTAGTCCAGAACTTATTTGTATGGCTGTGTGCAGGTCACTTTGTTCCTTAAATCTAAGTTACTTTATCTGAAAAATAACAACAACATCTTCTTTGGATAGTACATGTAAGTATCAGAGGTTATATATGTATGCCTAGAACATCATAGCACTAAATAAAAGTGTAAATGACAATATTCTTTTATCAGCTATCATTATTTTTATTCCTAGTAATTTTGCCATTCACAATGATACAGGAAATGACAGAGGATAGGTGTTTGTTGGAATCATTTACAAAAGAACTCAAGCATTAAGTGCTTGATAGGGCAAGATTAGTGTCCTTGGTCCCATTTACGTTGGCAATATGTAAACCACCTAGATTCCCTTGTACAGAGGTGTGAGTCATTGATAGAATGTATGGAAAATAAGAGAATATAAAATAAAGGCGTAAAACAGAGATGTAAAGAGTTCAAGGAATAGATAAGAAGTCTGTCAGTGTTCATAAAATCCTTAGGTACGCTTTTGTTCGATCTTATTCTCAAAGTTTCATGAGTGTGTGATGCTAGGCTATTGAGAAAATTCCAAGGGATATCTTTCTACTCTAACTTTCTACCTTACAAGTTGTTATTTGTTTTCACTTGGGTCATGTCTAGAATTATCCAAAATCATGGGATTTTTCTAACCAATCAAATGGAAGCCTTCATATTTCAGATAGACAGATGGCTTAGGATACAATTGTATCTAAAGGATTATTTATGTTAATTTATTCATTAGTCTTTTCCAAGGGTGTACTCAAAATATTGGAGTATTATACACATGCTAAAATTAGATTTAGGAAAGTAAAGGCAGGGGCAGATAAAGAAAGGAAACTCATGAATATGCGTGTTTGAAATTAATACATCTTAACCCTCAAAACCTGGGTCTGACAGGAAGCATCACTTCTGTTATTTCCGTAAGAGCTGAGCAGATAAAATGTGACTATACATACTGCCTAACAAGGAGGTTGATATCTTGGTCACTTGAAAGAATTGAATGGATTGCCACATAACTGATGAGCTGAATTATATCCACACAGAATAAGCCTAGATGAGTACAGTCAAGTTTGGACAAGTATGAGTGCTGTTATATATCTTATTATTGGTATGCCTACAACAGATTCCAAGATGAATCTATGGAAATGTCCCTTACATCTAAGATGTTACAGAATGGCAGCTCTACTCAAAATTTCCTTCAGGATTCACTCATGCAAGGGGTGACTCTCAGAGCAATTTTGATCATTGGGGATTATACATCTCTTAAAATCCATTTCAAGAATTTTCCCAGAACACTCACTCCAGTTAATTTTCTTTCCCAAGAAAAGTACATTCAAACAGCTTGTTTTCTTTGAAAATTGAGCTTGAGGCAGAGTGAGATAAACTAATAAGCACCCAGATCTCTTATTTTATTGATCCATTTTCTTTCAATAATTACATCTTATCTTCAAAGGTACAAAAAACAGCATATGGAGTGTTCAAAATCGATTACACTAAGGATATGAAAGCAAACAGTTTGAGCTGACTTTTGTATTTTCATTAGAGGAAAAAATTATTAAAGGGTAGCACCGATGGGAATGTGATATTAACAACATCACATCTTAGCCAAGTATATCACTCTATCATCTAATAAAGATCATATCTTATTTATGAGCTAATAATACACATATATATGTACACACACATACACAAACACACATGCGTGCATATAAAAAACTCTAATTTTTCTCCCCAAATAAATTATGTAGGTTTCTTATTACACAGAATTAATAAACCACAATACTTAAAGTCTCATTTATGACATTTCTAAACTTTCTTACACTTCACTACTTTAAAAATAAGGGATTCACATTATCTTACATTTAGCTTCCAAAACTAATAATTGAGAATTAATCACAAATAGTATAAAAAGTCTCTTGAATGTATTTATAAAAATAAGTAGACATACTGAAACTACAGAAATCAAATACAATACTCACAATAGATAAAAGGAATCAGATACATCTTTGGAGAGCCGAGGGTTAAGACCCATCTTTTGGTCTGGAGTTAGACCTAATGCACTGGGCTCCAGGATCATGATCAGAAGTGGTTTGACTTTTTCAGGAAAAAAAGACAGGTAGGACTAGGTCAATCTACTGCAACTAAATGTGTCTTTTATGAGGTTGCAAACCAAAGAGAAAAAAAGAAAAAAAAAAACATGGCTGAGGAGTTAAGGGTGTAGATGATTCTGTGGAGGGCATGAAAGGTGTTACAAAGGGCATACATCATATTGGGGGGGGGTAAAGCAGGTAAATAAATATAAAGTGATCCTTGGGTACTAGTGTAATGGAGGTATTTATAGCGCCTACAAAAGGTGAGGGTAGTAGCCCATTGGGGTCTTTATACACAATTGATGCATTCAAATATAAGCACACATCAAATATTTTTGTGTACATCTACTTTGTTCCTCTAATTCTGTCTCTATCCTAGGGGATAGTGATACAGAAGTGAAAAAACAAATTAACTTTTCCCCTCACTAAGCATATATTTTAATAGTAAGATAGAAAAAAGACTAAGTTGTCAAACAAAAATGTTAATATAAATCTAGCTAAGTATTGGAAAGAGGAAAACACAGACCTGGAAATTTTCCATAAGGAATATGGAAAATAAGGACAATGACACCTAGGTGGCAATGTGGGTGCCGGTATCTATGAAGAAGAAGCATGTGCAGTTCTCAGTGAATAAGACTGGCCGTTCAAATAATAGGACAAATGTCCCAAATGAAAGGATCAGAAGTGTAAAGTTTCTGAGGTGGTAAAGGGTTTAGTGTGCATGCTTTAAGTGCCCTGCCCAGATCTCTTTCACATGCTGATGTACTCATTCCCTAGCTTTTGTGATATTTGCTAATGATTCAGTTTCCCCCTTCTTTAGATGAATACCCTTGCCAAAAGAAGAGACCCAATGGATATTTAAATGACCCTACTAGAACACCACTTGATACTCCCATTTAATGGAAAATGGACAAACACAGCAATCATACCTGATTTGAACATGGTGACCAGCACCTCATGCTCCTTAGGGATGAAGATCCAAACCTACATAAATTCTATTCTAGGAGAACAATGATCTAGGATAAGTCCTGGATTGCCACACATAGTAATGACATCCAGAGTAATGCAGCATAGGGCTGCAGCTCATCTCACTAACCCTCCTCTTGGAAATTTCCCCAGATTGTAACTAACTGGAAGCCCGGAGAAGCTGTGACTGGGTGGAATAAACTTAATAAGAGAAGTGGATACGAGCAGTACAAGAAGTAACCTATACATTACACATTGTTATGCCACCCAAACCCTCTTTATGGGGCTGGTCTATCCATAGCCAAGATGCTATGATTGTTCACTGCTAACAGATCACAATTGTTCTTTTCTTTGGAGAATAGCCCTCAGAGACATCTGGGAAATCTATCTCTCTCTCACCCAAGAGCAAAGATGTATGTCTAAGTATCAAAAGTTAGCCCCATTACCTGGAGAGGGGTCGAACTCTGGTGTGCAATTTGTGTCCAGAATTTCCATGCAGGATTATTCAGAAGCTAGTCTTCTTCTGAGACCAGCTTATTATTTAGCATTTCCCCTGTGACCTGGCTACTTTCCTCAGATCTTTATTTGGTAAGCATATACCCAATACATCTAGAATAAAACCATCTCGCCTCTGTTTCTAGAGAGCCAGACTGAAGACAACCTGTTCTAGGAACAGGTGAATGTGGCCAGACAGTAGTGAGAAGAGATGGGCCAAACTGAGATTAGAAAGATGGGCTTACACCAAATTATTCAGAAATACAATAATTCTGTTAGCTTTCATCTTGCAAGCAATGGGAAATAAATGATTTTTGGTAGGGGGACAGTGAGTGCATTTTATTAAACACAGACACACACATAGTTATTGTTCCTTTTAGTAGACAAATGATATAAGGAGGTTGACAAATAAGTGAGGTCTGAACCAGGATATGATTTAAAAAAATAGAAATCAAATGTCTGAGGTCCATCTGTGTTTCAGCTTCATCTTGCTACCTCTTGGGAAGGGACATGGTAAACTCATGACTCAAGATTTATAATGGCATTCACCAAGTCTCCTTCTATAAAATGTCAGGGAACACATCAAAATGAGGTACAGTGATTTCACTAACAAAATGATATTGCTTCTACCAGCATTAAATGGGCATAAGTGGCACTGTTTTTTTCTCCTCTTTTTCCATCTGTAAGAGCCAAACCTACCTCAAGCCTTTCTGAAGTCCATCCTGAGCCTGTACAGCAAACTGGGTCATTCTCCCTACATCCTTCCACCATTTTTGTTGATTCATCCATTAACTTATGAATTCATTGGCCAAATATTTTTGAGCACCTGTAATATGCCAAGCATCCGTTCTAAGTACTGAGACGCATTATGGGAAGCAACAACAAAATGTGTATGCTCATGAAGTTTATAGTCTCATATGCATCCTTCTATTAAAGCACTGACTCACATGATTTAGCAATCATATATATCTGTTGTAGTATAAAGTGTTTGTCTCTTCCACAGTAGTCTGTGTGCTCAATGAAGGTAAAATTTGCCAGCATTAGACAGTGATTGAAGAAATGTAGAGAAATGTAGACCCACCATAGATATGTGTTAATAGTTATGGTTCAGGTTGACCCTCAAAGGTCAATAACATGTTATAATCTGGTTCTTTTGCAATTATAGCATGGCTGCTCTTTCTTTTGCTCAACAATGATTTATTCTTATAGAACTTTCACATAACAAACTTCTGGAAAGCCGTAAACCATAGGGGAAGAATACTGACACAAAAAGGGATAGATTTTCTGGAGCATATTTATTAGTGTATTAAATATTAAAGGGATAATCTCTGTTGCTTTGTAGTATAAGCAGCGATAAATGAGTGTTAGGATTGAATAAATGCTTGCACTTTACTTCAATGTTTAATTTGTTTTGAACTGTTTATGGAAAGAATATGTAAAAGGAATAGAAATGCTTCTATCGACAATTTCTTCTAATAGATTCCCTTGAATGTGATATATATTCATACCTACAAATATTTTTAAATTCGGTGAATCTGATTACCAAATCCAAATCAGGAAGTAGACTGAAACCACAGAAAGCACATGCTTTGGATTTAAATTGTGTCGTTTTAATTTTGGTCTGATCATCTTCTGAATACATGGCTTTAAATAATTTACTTAAATCCTCGGATTCCCTATTTTATCATCTGTAAAATTACTGCAAAAATCAAAGTTGTGTGTGTATTTATATGTAAAACTTGTCAAATAATACATAAATAAGCTTTGCTTAGATATAGAAGTTCATGAGTTACGTTATGCAAACCTTTTAACATAAAGTTTGACTCGTACCAAGGGCTCAATAGATATCAGTCCTTATAATTATTATTGAACATAGGATTAACTGAGTGCTCACTGTGTAACACATTTTGTCCTTAGTCCTTTTAATGGATAAAGATAATACATCCTCCAAAATTCCATGTAGGTACTATCTTCATTTCTCCATTTAAATATGAGGCTTAGAGAGCATAAGTGGCTTGTCCACAGATAAATCATGGGGTAGAATAAACTTGATCCCAGATAATTTGTTTCCAAAGTCCATGTACATGACTATCATGAAATAGCAGCATCACAATAATTATTGCAATACTGACCTAAGTGGAAAAATGCGTGCATGAATGAGTGAATATAAGAATGGATGCATGATAGTTGAATTTACAAGATAGCAAATATTTGGAACATTTTCTTGGTGACAAAAAGGATGCCAAAGGATGGTATAAAATGAACATTCTCATATTAATGATAAATCACATTTAAAATATAAAATATTGTTGCAACCTTTCAACTAATAATTCCACTACTAGAAAAGTTCCAGAGAAGATAATAATATGTATAGATTCAGAATGATCAATGATTTCCCCAAAAGAGAAATAATTAAGCATATTTTTTTTTTCTATTTGTGATTGAATGTAATTACCAAGTTAGTTGAACCTGTATTTGGTATAGTGGTATGAAATAAACATAAAACTAATTATTTTTAATAAGTAACTAATTAATTACCCTACAATGATACATAGAATTTTTCCTATCCTTTATTTTGTTTTCTATATCATGCTCAATTTTCACTATAAATTTACTTAAAAAGCAATTGCCAGTGTAATGAGCCTTGCATGTGTATATGCTTGCATCATTACCAATTTCGTTAGTGTCCTTTATAACGTATTTTAGTGCATGAGAGCATAATCACTTAGTTACTAAACTTGCAGCAGTATAAAGTGATCAGTATAGTTTAACGATAATAAATATATTGAGGGAGGATTTCCAGAAAACTAATCTTCAAATTATTTTTTGAATGTCTCTTTTATTATTCTTATTAAAAAATATTATAAACTAATGTGTTAGGGACAATCTGGGCTAAAAATATTATAGAGGTACTTTATTTTAGAACTTCTAGAACTTGTACTATGGTCTTCTCATTAATAGGCAATAGACTATGATACATTTGATCGCAAAGTTATTGATCTTTTCCCCCTAGTGCATCTCTAAGGATTAGGTTCTTGTAGAAAAAACATTGGAAACCATGTCTATTACACTAAATAACTATTTTTTTCTCATACACAGACTAACAACAATGGACCATTATTATCAGTTCCAGAAGAATTTGGATTATGCAAATAGTACCCAGGTTTTCATTCTAAAATATCCTCAAGAGATTTCAAAACTCAGATTAATATTCCTTTGAAATACACAAATGATATATTTAAAAAAAGTAATCTGCTTTTGTTGGCCATTTTTTAATATCATCATCATTAAAAATGGTGAATCATATCAGGCTATTTTGACCTCTATGACTGTGCATGGAGAAGGAGATCTCCTTCATACACAAGCACACAGGTGCACAGAAAATACTTTTTGCTGACTATCTTAGCTGGTTTAATAAAAAAATATATAAAATACAGACCTCTGTTCTATAAGTCATATTTCACCTTACACTGTAATAGTATTGCATGTTATTGTCGAAGTAGGGCAGGAATGATTACACCATTCTGTGTCTCGAGAAACCAAGATTTTATGGAACCACTAGATATCATTTCACAATCTCCTTATTATGATCACCAATGTGCCCAGGTTCTAGGGACATCAGCTCCTTTTGGAAAGCCTCTGTGGCTGAGCTATGCAGCTGTAGTGATGGGAAGAGAGAGCTGGGTTTTTTGTTTTTTTTTTTATGTTCCTCTCAGTTTACTACCAAGTTAAAGAAGAACATGTGAGAAGTTGCACATGGGACCTGAGGGCATTCAATCCTCTGCCGTTCCATGAGTATCTCATAATCCTTCTCACAAGTTCTCGTTTGGCTGGGAAACAAATCATAGGTCACCTCTTAATGGCTAGAAGTTAAATTTGAAGGTTTTTATTCTACCGCCTTGCTATTTATAACTTGACTTTCTCATCTGTGGTAATGTCAACCCGGTTCTATTTAAGACAGAATGTGATTGGGCTTCTTAGTCACTGGCCCAGTCCAGACTTAATCCTCTCTCCAAGCTCTGCATCATGGAGGAATGCATTCCTGAGCAAACAAAATTTTTTAAGTGCTTGTTGGGCATTTCATTTACCCTTGCATTTTATAGCTAATGCTCCAAATGTGACACCATCCCTCTTCCCCTCTTTTTGTCTTTTCTAAGCTTCCTCACTTAAAACCTGCTTTTCATAACCAAAAGTTTTTGGCCACTTGGAGGGAGTGGTATTTATTTACTGTGTATCCTCAATTTTGCAGGTACTAGGGTAATTACTTTACAATATTATTTTATTCTGTGAGGAAAGTATTATTATTGCTCTTATTTACCATGGAAACAAATAATGGCTTAGCCAGGTTGAATGACTTGCCAAAGATCACACAACAAAGTCAATTTCAATCTTACTCCAAACTGAAGTTCTCTTCTTTGCTTTTCTCCGCTGGAGACAAAGACATCAGGGAGACACAATGCTACATAGGGAAGTCCCAGAACCCTGAGAAGCATGAATGCTATCACTGCTACCACGTGACCAGAAATCTGAAACATTCTCTACCAAAATCTATAAAGAACTGCTGAGGGGCACCTGGGTGGCTCAGTCGATTAAGTGTCCGACTCTTGGTTTCAGCTCCGGTCCTGATCTCCCGGTTTGTGGGATCAGCCCCACCTGGGGCTCTGTGCTGACAGTACGAAGCCTGCTTGGGATTCTCTCTTTCCCTCTCTATTTGTCCCTCCCCTACTTGCTTTTTGTCTCTCTCTCTCAAAATAAATAAACATAAAATTAAAAGAATAACAAAATAGATAATTTTATAAAGGACTTCTGAGGCACTTACAAGCCTTAACCCCTATTTTAAGAGATGGTTCCTTTAAACCCTAGCTGATAATTGGAGAAAACCAGCATTATTCTGCCTCCAAAGAGACTGTATTCAGACTACCACAGAACTCAACTCCACTCCACTGTAACTTTTTTAAATGCTGGGATGTGCCAAAGGCTCAGTGTTGAAAGGCGTTAAGAGTTGTCAGTCAATGAGATTAGGCCATGTGAGTTTGTTAATTGCCCTTATATGGGAGAGAAACAAATTTTCCTATCTTTAGGACAGCAGGTAGTTTTCCAAATTGAAGCAAGGTATCCGTCAAAATTAATCTCTTACCTTCCCATAGGAAGGGAAACGATCAAGGGCTCATCAAGAGCTATAGCCCTGCTTGTTTGCATTTCTAAGAGATAGCTCCAGGTCCCAGGGGAGACATTTCAGAGTGGTAGGAGATTTATATCTTAAATTGGCAGATAAAGTATTCATAATTGTAAGCTGTCTGAAGTAAACGACCTAAGAAAAGAGAGGTCAGGATCCTAGAGTTAGGTTTGGGCTGAAAAAAAACAAAAACAAAAACAAAACAAAACAGTAAATTCTTTCAGCAGCATTGAGCTTTCTCAGGCATTTAAAAAAAACAAACACAAAAACATAGGATCATCCTAGGGATCGTGGTATTGGTCTCATAGAAACCATACTAGAGTGTGGTCAGATCTCTTAGCGTAGAAGGTTGGATGGAGTCATTTGTGCTGAGAAAGAATTTTCTATTTCTCAGAAGCCAACCACATTTTAACTTTATTGATCAATTATAGCGCATCCACAAGTTTATAATCATGGAAAGCATATGTTTATTACATAGATTGTTTTTAAAAGATTTTCATATCTTGGGGACCTGGGTGGCTCAGTCAGCTAAGCCTCTGACTTCGGCTCAGGTCATGTTCTCACAGTTCTTGAGTCAGATTCTGTGTCTCGACTTCAGATTCTGTGTCTCCCTCTCTCTCTGCCGCTCCCCCAGTCTCTCTCTCTCTCTCTCTGTCTCTGTCTCTCTCTCTGTCTCTCAAAAAATAAACATTAAAAAAAAAAAACCTTTCGTATCTTAAGAGCAATCTTTACTCCACTCTGTATAAGCTGTTGGTTTGCTGAATCAGGGGTCAAACAAGAGAGAAAGCTTCTTAGCTCAAGTAGATCCTATGCTGGTTGCTAAACAAGTCATTGAATATCAGAGAAAAAATGAGTCAAACCTTTGGATACACTGCACCTTTCAAGTGACAGATCACAGATGTTTAGGGCAGCCTTTCAATTTACAGGAGCCAGAAATTACAGCATTTTGGTACCAAGCACATATTGTACATACTGTATTGACTACAAAGACCATCTGCTTGATATCACTGATTGACTATTCCCTGACTAATCATGGTTGATGAAGGGAGAACGTACTATTTGTGTCTCTCTATATTCTGTGATTTCCTTCCTTTTATGTGTTTCAAAGTAATTCTGAGTTATGTTGTCCAAACTAAATGTATATTGCTAGCCTGTATACATGGATGACTGTTAAGATTTGCAGGCTTCTTCCAAAATGGTCCTAACTTCTCAAATTCATACTGAACTGTCTGTGGTTCTTTAAATGTACCATATTCCTCAATATCTCTTCTTGCACAAGCCACTGCTCTGCCGGAAGTACCCTCCTCTTTCTGTCCATCTAGAAAATTTAAAATCATTTCTTTGATACATGTCTCAAAGGCAGTGTTTCTAAAGTTTCCCAACCTCCAAGCTTTTATACCACAGTTGGACCAAGGACTTATCAATCATTGTTCTCATTATGTTCTATTATAACTGCTTACACCTGCTTCTTCTCACTACTTAAGTGAACTCCATGACGTTAGAAATCAATACACATTACACCATTATACACAATGGAAGATGCTATTGCCCTGAAATGGATTTGGAAATTCAAATGTTAAGAAAAGAAAAAGGCATAATAACCATACCTACATAACTTTGTTGGATTTTCATTTCTCCTGCCCTAAATGGTACTCAGAATGGTAAAGGATTGACATGTTTTCTTAGAATTAACTGTGGATAGATAAGGAGGCATCAGGGATATAAGTTAGATTTCTTGGTTTTGGAAAACACAACTCAAGCTACTGTGACAATTTACCTGCCAGTTTTGAGGATCACAGAGACATGTTAGTTGGTTCTTTTGGGCTGAAGAGAAGGTAAATTTTAACATCCACATACTTCAAATCTTCGAGAGAAAAATCTGAACAGTGGCTATTTAAGAGTATAATATATAATGACCTAGAAAAGGAATCAATGGTTTCTAGGAAATAGCATTAGTTCAACCAAGAACAAATTATGACAGCCTAGCTTCATTTCCTTGTATACCTGGTGTGATAGTATTTTGTCATAGAAAGAGAGGGATTGGGGAATGGCAAATGGGACTTTTGTTTAATGTCACTTATATACTGGGCAAAGCACTATACTTATTTATATTGCCTCATTCAATTCTTGTACTAAATCACTGCATAAATCACTACATTACCATAAAATCAAATATGAGGAAGGGGAGTGCAGACAGTTTCAATGACTATATTTTTATGATACAATTCAGCTCATAAGTAGCACAGTAGGAATTCAAGGAGAGATCTCAAATGGGTATGAATGTCTTTCTCTATACCTATATCTATGTCTATATATCTATAGACATCTATAGATATATATATATGGCAGAACCATCTATTATTGTTTCCTACCTGAAAGATCAATATGATGAACAGTAAAATAATACCATGACAACATTGGTTCCATGATATCTCAGAGGTCTGTGACTTCTTGATTGACTCATACATGATTAGCTGATAATATTTACTGACACACACACACTCATCAAACCACCCAAACATCACACACAGCACACACATACACATCACACACAAAAATACACACATACGCACATCATACATACATATACACATCAATTTTTAAAGGTTATTTCAATTAGATAATAGGTATGTTTCAAGGGATAAACAAAATTAATTAAGATGTTTCTCCTGAATGAATTGGATCAAAACATGTAAAAGAGTCTATGAAAGTAGTCTACACTTCAAATAGTACCTATCAAAAGAATAATGGCCATTAACACTATTAAATGCCTCATATGCATTATCTCATTTAAGATCATAGCATTCCAGGGAGGCAGGTTGTTTTCCCCATTATTTTCCACTATACAGGTAAGGAAATTGAAGCTCTGACAAGTTCAATATTGCCAATAATCAGGTATAAAGTCAGATTCAAATCTCAGTATTATCAGTATAAGAATCCATGTTCTTATTATTTATATTCCTTTAAATAGGTTTGATCATTCATAAAAGTTTGTCAGTAATTTTTGTATTATTTTTAGCTATGTTTTAAGTTGCATCAACTGTACACTTTGTCCCTAAAAATTATATAAATATCAAGGTCAAGGAAAGACTTTATAAAGTCTTTAAAGATCATTCAGGAACCTAATGTTAAGTCCTATTATATTCAGTTTCCTATGCCATATGTTGTCATTTGTCTTTTCAGTATTTGTTGTAAGAGTATTTTTTCCTTAGTTTGCAAAGTATCTTTTATAGAAATGCTGTAAATATTATTTTTCCTGAAAATTATCACTTAAATAATCAAATAACTTGCAAAAAGAAAGAAAAAAGGGAGGACCTAAATTTTCCTTAGAACCTTCAAATTCTTCTAAAAACACTGTGAATCCATTTTTTGTTCAGGAATCCATTCTCAGTGTTATGCACCTTTTTATTTTTATTTTATAAACATAATCAGGGAATTAACATTTACACTCTTGCAGCCAATCCTTCAATTTTTCAAATAGCCTCATTAATACTATCAATAGTTACTTAGCTGAGTCTTTCAGCATCTTGTAGCCAGGAATCCTTATATGGGCACTGAGTACAAGTCAGAAAAAAATCACTTTCATAAATAATCAACTTTTATATTAAAATAGGTACTTATGTATTTCAAAGTTATTTTTAAAATAATTTTTAATCTTATTAAGATACAATTCACATAATGTACAACTCATACACTTAAGGAACACAGTAGTATATTCACAGAGCTTGCATCTATAACCACAATTTTTATATTTTAATTACCCTAAAAAGAAACCCTGTACCATCTAGTCATTATTTTCCAAGCCCCCCTCCCTGACCCTCCCCAGCCCACAGGAACCATTAATCTTCTTTCTGTCTCTAGACTTGCTTAGTGTGAACATTTCATATAAAGGAATCATACAATATGTGGTCCTTTGTTACTGACTTGTTTCAGGCAGCATAATGTCTTCAAGTCTCATCCATGCTACAAAAAGTATCACTATGTCATTTCTTTTTATTGCAGAATGATATTACATTGTATGGATATATTAAACTTTATTTGTCCCTCTTTCAGTTGATGGATATTTGACTTGCTTCCAGTTTTGGCTATTATGAATAATGCTGCTCTGAATATCCATAAACAAATTTATTGTGTGTACGTAGTTTTTTCATTTCTCTTGGGTGTATTTGTAGATATGAGACTGCTAAATCATATGGTAACTATGCTTAGCCATTTAAGGAAGTGACAAACAATTTTCCAAAGTGGCCACATCATCTTGTAGACCCCCACTTTTTGACTTGATTTTTTTATCCATTCATATTTAATTTTTATTGGTGTAGTTGGGTTTACTTTTGCCATTTTAATTTTTGTTTCTTATTTACATAAGCTCTTTTTGTTCCTGGTTTTCTGTTTAATGTTTTCCTTTGCAGTAAGTAATGTTTTTCTAGTTTAACATTTAAATTCCTTTACCTACTTTCTTCACTATTTTTGTTGTTTTTGTTGTTGCTGTTGTTGTTTTTATTTTCTTAGTTGTTGCTCTGGAACTTATCATATATATCTAACTTACCAGAATATGCTTTAAATTTATCATAAATTAATTCCAGTGAGAATTCTGGAATTCTCTACCCTTTTTAGGCTATTGTTGTTATAGACACACACACACACACACACACACACACACACACGCATACATACATATGTGGCACCATTATAAGTAGTGTTTACACAGTTTATATCTATTAAACAACTGAGAAAAGAAAGGAGAACCAAAATACATTTATAGAGTTTATATTTATATTCTTACTTACTATTTCTGATTCTCTCCATTTGTTCGTTGGGTTCAATTTAAGGAGTCATTTCTTTACTCCGATACAACTCTGCTCTCCCTCACCTCTTTTGTGCCATTTCTATATAAGCCCAACAATACAATTATATACATATTGTTTTATACAATTCAGTTTTAAACAAGTTAAGAAAAAATATGTAGTTATACTGTCTTTTATAATTACATAATTACCTTTATTGTTGTTGCTTTTCATGTGGACTTATATTTCTATCTGGGTTTACTTGATTTAAGTATGAAGAACTTCCTTTACCACTTCTTGTAAGGGGAGTTGCCTTGCAATAAATTATCTTACTTGTTTGTTTTATTCTAAGGATGTATATAATCCACCTTCATTTCCTAAAGTTAGCTTTGTTGGATATAGGAGTCTTGGTTGACAGTCTCCCCATCCTCCTGAGCCCTTTGAATATTCTATCCCATTACCTCTAGATTCCATTGTTTCTAAAGAGAAGTCAACTGTTAATCTTATCAAAGGATCCTTTATACGTGATTAGTCTTTTTTCTCTTGCTGCTTTCAAGATTTTCTCTTTATCTTTCAACATTTTTACTATTATGTTTCTCAGAAAGGATCTCTTTGCATTAATTTAAAGTTAGTTGAACCTGGATGTGAATATTCACACTTTTAGCAATTTGGGGAAGTTTTCAGTCATTATTTCTTCAAATATCATTTTTTCTTCTATTTTTTTCCCTCTTCCCCTTCTATTACTCCCATTCTGCATATGTTAGTGTGCTTAAAAGTGTAAAACATTGCTCAGGCTCTGATGAATTTCCTTTATTTTAAAATCTGTTTTCCAGATTGCATAATGTCTATTGACCTGCCTTCTATCTCACCAATTTGTTCTTCTGCCAGATCAAGTTTTATGTAGATCCCCTTCATCTTGTTTGTTGGTCATTCCATTCCCACATATTTCATGTTTCTTTTGCATAATTTCTATCTTTATTGATATTCTCTATATGATGTGATATTGCTTTCATGCTTTCCTTACATCTTTAGCCTTGATTTGCTGTAGTTTTTTGAACATATTTATAAGGTCTACTTTGGAGTCTCTTAAATCTGACATTTGGTTTTTCTCAGCAGCTTCTGTTGCCTGCTTTTACCCTGTGCATAGTTCACATGTTCAAGTTTCTTACAGATCTCGTTTTGTATTTTTCTTTTTTTTTAGGTGAAAGGTGGATATTTTAAGTATTATATTTTAGCAACTCTGGATACTGGCACCTCTACCTTCCTTCCAGCGTGTTATTGTTTGCTTAGTGGTTTTGGTATGTGTGTGTGTATGACTTGTGTAGACTATTTTAGTAATGTGTATTTCCTCCATAGCTTGTGGCCTGAAGCCTCTGATTTCGCGTTTCAAAGGTACCATCTTAGACATATGCACAGTCAAGTTAAGACGGTAGTCTCTGTTTTGCTCTCTTGGCCTGATTTCTCTGTTAAACCATATAATTTGACAGTACGCTCAGCCTGTTGGGCTCCACTAATTATGGACAGACTGTTCTACTGTTTGTTACAACGACCTGGGACATAAATTGCTGAGTGTTCCAATCCAATTAAATTAAGGCAGGGATAAATTTTGGGGTCAATCTTTGTGCTTAGTTCTGATCCCAGTAGTGTTCTTCCTGGCTCTCTATTTTTCTTGTTCTCTTTGGTGAATTATTTGGACTACAGTTTAACTTGTTGCTCTTAATTAAGAGGAGGTGCTTTTTTTAAGAGTACTCCTAGCTTGAAATTTACCCACAATTTGCTTCAATTTGCTTAAATAATGTCCATATTTTTGGGGGAGAGCTCAGAGCTCCCTTTTCTTATGAACTACCTCTAACCAGAGGCAAATTCCCTAAGCCACTCCTGTGGGCTCTGGGTTAAGATGACAGCATCTATATTTTTTTGGCTGGGGACTGCCAGTTTAGAACCATATAGGGAACTGGACGATAGTAACAAGATAGGAAAAGGATGATTGGGGTGCCAGTCTGCTCACTTATAGGTAGGAATAGGTAGAGGAAGGGAGTTCCTGGCTTCTTGGGTGTACCTACTGGTAACTTAGCCTCTTCAATTTACAGGTTAGGTGAATAAGAAATGCTGGAACCTGCCCCTCCAAGTAAGATATGATAAACCTTGATTAAGGGCTGAGAAAAGAGGGATCCCTGTCTTCTTGACTGTATCCACACAGACTGGAGCTACAGTCAAGCTGAGCTGTGAAGTGGGAGAGTGGGTTTGTCTCAATGACACAGATTCTCACTACTCTTACAAGATGAATGAGATGCTGGGGTGCCTGGGTGGCTCAGTCAGTTGAGCATTTCACTTCAGTTCAGGTCATGATCTCATGGTCCATGAGTTCAAACCACATGTCAGGCTCTGTGCTGACAGCTCAGAGCCTGGAGCTGCTTTGGATTCTGTGTCTTCCTCTCTCTCTGCCCCTCCCCTGCTCATGTTCTGTCTCACTCTCTCTCAGAAATAAACATTAAAAAAATTAAAGATGAATGAGATACTAATATATTTCTTGAATAACAGTTTCTTCATGTGCTGTATGCTCTTAGAACAATTCCCAGATTCTTTCTGTATTTTTTAAAATAATTTTCACTAGTTATGTTGTTTCATTGGGCAGCAGGTCTGTGGAGTTTTTATGTTTCATGTTTCGTTTTCAATGATCTCAGAGGTCAGCTTTTCAATATTGAACATTTAATAAAATGCAAATTATCAAATACATACAATGGACAATTTACTGACAACTGTCATGTTTCTCAGTGCATTCAGGCCCATTTCACAAATATGAAAATTGGAGCTCAGAAAAAAAAAAAAGATAATACATGGAAGAACAGTGAGTTAGAAGAAGCCATATTTTAACTTCGATGTACCTGTTCCCAAATTGTGCTCTTGCCATTGTTCAAAACACAGTGACGCCAGAGCATTTTGTGGTGGGTGATGGCAAATAAGTGCTACAGAAAACGGAGTGGGCATGACATGCCTGAAAAACACAGAAGTCTACCTGAAGGTGTTCCCAATGGCCAAGGCGGGATTACAAGAATGGCCAAGGAAATAAGTAATAATAATATTGCATTATTAGCCAGGGAATAAAATAAACACCAATGAATCCATACTGACATAAGTAACTAAATAACTAAGTAAAATAAATGGAGGAAAAGAAAAATAACCCTTCTCGTGGAAGATTTATAACTGATACTTTTTTTAAAAAAAATGAAGAAAATATAAAATCATAGTAGCATCATGTAATAAAACTTAACAATTTTTATTTAAAAAGTAATTTCATAAAACTATACCACTGTAATAAACTCTACAGGTGAGATAGAGTGATGAATACTAAAATGAGTGGGCAGGGTTGTAAGCAAAATTGGTATATCTTCATATCCTCAAAATTTCTCCCAGAGAATATTTAGTAATCAGAGAGGTAGAAAGTAATTTTACATAAAGTCTCCTGTCAGAGACTACCTTACTCAAATAATCAAGTTTAACATTATCAGTAATCCGTATAAACATCAAGCGCCCCATATGATGATACATCATTGCCTCTTTGGTGTTTTTGAGACAAATGTATAAACTCAGTCTAATCATAAGAAAACATCAAACTCAATCTGAGAGACATGCATAAGGTAAGTGACTAGTATTTGTCATAAGCATCAAGATCTTAGGAGACAAGGAAAAAGTGAGAAAATATCACAGACTGGAGGAAACAAAAGAGACCTGACAATCAAATGAAGCATGGGGCCCTAAATCAGATACTGGAACAGAAAAAAAAATTTTTTTTGTAAAAAAAATTGGTGAAATCCAAACAAATTATTTCAGTTAATAGTATCATGCCAAAGTTACTTCCTTAATTTTGACAATTGTTCTGTGGTTATATAAAGTGTTAATATTAGAGGAAGCTTAGGTGAAGGTTGTATAGGATTTATCTGTACAATTGTTGCAACTTTTTCTAAGTGTACATTTTATGAAATTTTTCTTTTGTTTTTTTTTAACATAATGGCTTAGACTTATATTATATTTCAGTGCTTCCCCATATTCAGGAAATTATTTTGTCTATTGGATCTGAGACTGATGCATACAATTCATCATTAGGGATCTATGTCAAATGCTTCAAAAGCACACAGGGAAGAGGGGAGTTAATTTGGACTGCAATGAGCATAAGGGAATGGGATTAAGGAAGGCCCCATGCAGGAGGTGACTTTGATCTTAGAGGCCTGTAGAAAGCAGCTAGGTTCTCACTGGCTAGAGAAAGAGGGCAGGTTGAAAATAGCATCGGCATATACAATACAAAACCATGAGAAGTTGGGTATTCCTGTGAAATGAAGTGCAGTGGAGGAATCACACCTAAAAGAAAGTCAGAAAGGCTGACCATGATCAAGTCATGAACAATGTCAAAAACCTAGAATAAAGGTTGGAACTTGAAGTACAGGCAAAGGAAGTCATTTCAGACTACTGAGGTAGTAGAAAACATGATGAAATTATAGTAATAAGTACATATCCATGAATGCTGGTTTTATTCACTGAAACTTGCAGATATTCTCTATGCTGTTAAAATATGTCAGTTAAAATGCAATTATGGTCAGTTTTTTTCTTTTGAGACAATTGTGTGTATCAGTTGATTTTATTATCATGCTGCAAGGTGAGCATTTTTTCACCAATTCCTTACAATCTCACTTTGAAATACAGCACCGAGGCCAAATTTGGAAGGGCCTTATAATTTTGATGTTCTTTTTGGGGATTATTTTATTTTTGATAGTTTGTAGGTTTTTAAACATGCATCTTTACACTACTAACTTTTTCTAAGATGTTTTTCCCCCCCTACCTTCTATTTTTCTTGTTGAATGTGTGATCATCTTAAATATCCACAAGAAAGCATTATTTTTGGTTCATCAGGATTAATCAACATTTTGTGAACACAGCTATGCCTCCTGTTATATGAACTGAATAGGGGAAGTTGGAAAATGGCTTTTGAAAAGTAGTGCCCTCCAGGCTTTTTTCCACTCACTTGTTTTTCCTCGTATTTATTTCAGTTTTGTGATGATGATGATGATGAAGATGATGATGTTTCATCTTTTATTTACTCACCAGCTGTTTAGAGAATACCTATAACTTTTTAGGCCTTCTACTTGTGGCTGTGAAATAAGTTGAGTGTCAGGTGTCATAATTGAATCCTTAGAGTTCAATATGTACCATATAGGAGAAAATATATATAATCAAATGATTTTTAAGAAAATACACATATTAATCTATTCTTTCCATAGGATTTTCTTATTTCTCATTCCCTTGTCATTCAATGTTATTTTCAGTGCCTCTCACAGAGAGAGTGCTATCAGATAGTTTCCTGATTCCTACAAAACACAGGAAAAACCATTTCTACAAAGCCTTCTTGGAACTACTCCATCACATGCTAACTTCTACCGGTTACAAATTTTGTACACCCATGTTTATTCCCTCCTGTTTTTGTTGTTCCTTGTATTAGCCATATCAAGCAGACAATGAGTTCCTAGAAAATGGAGATATGTTTTTTTTTTCCTTCCCTCTTCAATCCATATCCCAAGTTCCTAATACACCCCTGGGCCTTTGATTGAATACAGAAAATGCTGATTGATTTGCTATCTTAGAGTAACCATACACATGATTTTCCAGGTAAGTAATTATTTCAGTTGTTGGGTTTTGTAGCATTCAAAATACAGAAGATATTAATCTGAATTTCAACTAGAGAACAATGAGATAATATTCTTATTTATGTACAATGGAGACAAATTCTATCCCCAGGATATTGAATCAATAAGTCATGAAGTGGTTATTAGGGTAAGACCTGTCTGCTTCTACAGTATTATTGGTAGCTTGCAATAACGAAAATGTAATTCATACATAGGGAGAATAAATAAATTGAAGCATACTCATACAATACTATGTGATACAGCAACAAAGATGCATGAATTAGCTTCATGCATGTCTAAACATTACTGGGTCTTTAAAATATAACATTGAGTGAAACATAAAAGTACTAATAAGATAAACTCTGTAAGATACCACTGATATAATTCATAAAAACATACACTGAAATACATATTATTTAGGGAAACATATAGTACATATCATGAATATGTATTAAAAACATGAAGATATGGATGGAAGTACACATAGTAATTTTTTTGATATTAATTATATTTAGTGAGAAAGGAAAATGAGGTGTACCTGGAAGGGCATTAAATTCTATTTGTAGCATGTAACTAACTTTTTAAAAAAGTGAAATAAATACATGAAATGGGATTGTTTGTTAAATCATTTGTGTAATGGCCATCTGTTACATTATTATTTGTATTCCTGGATACTTAAAATAGTCTATACTTGAAAAAGGATGTGTATCCATGCATTTACATTAATTAACTAATATAACTACATGCAGGTCTGCATACATAAATATATTAATACAATTAAACATGCACATACATGTAAATACAAGTTTTTTAAGCTGAAGTAAAAGCATAAATAATGTACAAAATTCTTATAATGTGAAAATGCAAAGCAAAGTGTTCTGCTGGCATAGTTCCTGTTAAATGAGCATTATAAAAAGTTTCCAAAAAATTGAAATAGGACCTCATGAAAGAAGTACAATTGATAGAATTCACAAAAACCATCTCCAAAAGCCAATTCAGGGATTAGAGACACGGTGCTCCTACAGTATTACAAGTACGGTGGTAAATATGGTTCCCCCAATGAACAGTGAACATTGGGACATATGAGTGAGAAATGAACCATGCTGTATATGCCCTAGACTGACTGCTGCTTGTAAGTGTATCATGATTGATTCTGCCTGGGCAAACGCAAAAGTGCCCACCAGAAATTATTTCATTATAGCTTTATGGTTTCTTCCTGTTACAGAGTATGTAAGAATCAGGAAACTATATATAAAAGAAGTGTAGCCCTAGAAATCGAGTGTCAGCATGGCCTCCTGAAGTAAAGAAGGCAATAAAAATATGCGTCATTCATTCCTAAACTTCATATTTTGGGTAATAAATAAGAAAGTAAAGAGGGCAACACAGCATTCGTTGGCCTCTTTATCCTGTATATAAAAGTGTTAAGTGACTGTGAATCTCTTTCCTATAATGGTCTAGCCAGAAAATAAATCAATAAACAAACAGCATCCTCATTAATTGACAATTTTTTTCAATCATAGCCATCATTATACTTCTTATTTATATTTCCTTAGTGATAAATGAAACAGGATATTTCATGTGTTTGGTAGCCATTTGTCTATCTCCTTTGGATAAGCGTCTCTTCAAGTTCTTTGCCTATTTGTTAACTGACTCTGGAGTTGTTCTTTATATAATCTGCACAGTAGACTCCTACTAGATATAGGATTTGTAAATATTTTCTCCTATTTGGGACACATGGGTGGCTCAGTTGGTTGAGTGACTCTTGATTTCAGCTCAGGTCATGATCTCATGGTTCATAGGATTGAGCCCTGCATCGGGCTGTCAGCCCGGAGCCTAATTGGGATTTTCTCTCTCCCTCTTTCTCTGCCCCTCCTTTCTGCTCATTCTCTGTCTCTCTCATTCAAACTTCTGACTCCTAGACTGGACAGTTTAAATTGCCACATCCTAAAGTTCACCAATCCTTTCTTCTGCCTATTCTAACCTACTGTTGAATCCCTTTAGTGAATTTTCATTCTACCCCTTACCTTTTCAAGTGTAGGGTTTCTCTTTGGATCCTTTTTATGATTTTGTTATTTTTGATACTCTCATTTTATTCATACATAGTTGTTCTTGTTTCATTTATATCTTTGTCTATGGTTTTGGCCCTTTTGACATATTTAAGACAGATGGTGCAGCTTTGTCTATTAAATCCAATGTCTTGACTTTCTCAGGGATGGTTTCCATCAATTCATTCTTTCCTCCAGAGGGTCCTTACTTTCTTGTTTCATTGTATAATTTGTGGGTTTGGATTGAAAACAGGATGTTCAAATATTAGAATGTGGTTACTCTGGAAATCAGATTCTCTCCCCTCTCTAGGTTTTGCTGTTTTGATTGCTGAAGGCTATAGTTGCTCATGTGTTTAGTGATTTTCCAATACTTTTGCAACAGCTGTATTTTTGTCATGGGTGGTTGTTGAAATCTCTTTTCTTTTAGCTCATGTTCAACTAGTGTTTTCATGTAGACCTCCTGGAATGCTAAGGTCTAAGAAAATGAAATAAAACAACAAATGACAAAAGCAACCTTTCCAGGGTCTACAGAGGGGGCATTATGCTGGAATACCCCTTTAACACTTAACCATACCACTTAAAAATCTGCATCAGCCTTCTCTCCCTGCTTGTAGTAAACGTAAAGTCAGACACAAGTGAAAGCTTCATATCTTCTCAGATTATTCCTAAGCATGTGTCCTGTCCTGGGCATGTATATGGTTTTCTAAATTCCTCATTATATACAGACATTTTTGAGTTTCCTAAAACCCAAAGAAACTCTCTCCCCAACTTTTCCTCCAGCCTTTAGGAGGTCCACTGTATGCCTCAACCATAATCTTTCACCCCAGAAAGCTGTGGCTATATCATATGCCTTGCAATGTTTTTTCAGCAATGCCTACTATTTTCCACTCTGAGTTCTGGGTAAGGCAAACAGAGACCAGCATTTTACATTACTCCTTCAGGAAAACTCTAGACAGACTATAATTTACACAGACAACAATTTGCATGTAAGTCTGCTCTGCTTTCTCTGAAAAAATGGACCAGAGTCCCACACTGGGGACAGAGGCTATAGTCTTTAAGACTGAAGCTGATAAGAGGAGGGGGTGGGGCAAGGGCAAGTAAAAATGCCCAAAGGCTTTTACTACATTTAAGTTGCATTTTTTGAACAGATGTTTATTTATTTTGAGAAAGACAGAGTGCAAGTGGGAGAGGGGCAGACAGAGAATCCTAAGCAGGCTTCAGGCTCAGTGGGGAACGCAACACAGGGATAGATCTCAGATCTCACCACCGTCAGATCATGACCTAAGCCAAAATCAAGAGTTGATAACTAAACCCACTGGGCCATCTAGTCACCTAGCATTTTTTAAAATCCAGAATCCTCTTGGTTGTTGTAAACATTTGACTGTTTTTCAGAATTCTGACAAATTTGCTTCTAACAGAGACTGTTTTTCAATATTTCTGTGCAATGATGTGTACTTGAAGCTACATACTCTGATCATTGTTACTTATTTATACATTTCGATTAACCATATTTTACAAATAACACAGAGACTGTTAAATAAGGGTTCCATACAAAATCTAGGTCTGTCTAACTCTAAAGTTAATATATTTTTGTCCATGCCATAAATCACCCTCAAACCATTTTGCATAGTTTGTTTTTTTCTTCACTCAACACAAATTTGTTGATTAAATGTTAATTGTGTGTCAGGCAGTCTAACAGTGTTGATGATAAATGGATGAACAGGTCTGGTGTTTTTTTATATATAAAGTTTTTATTTAAGTTTATTTGTTTATTTATTTTGAGAGAAAGAGAGGCAGAGGGAGAGAGAGAATCCCACACAGGCTCTGCAGTGTCAGCGCAGAGCCCGACACAGTACTTGAACTCACAAACTGTGAGATCATGACTTGAGCCGAAATCAAGAGCCAGAGGCTTGACCTACTGAGCCACCCACACACTCCAAAGAAGTCTGGTCTTTATCCTCAATAAGTATGTAATCTTTCTTGGGGTGCTGTGCTGAACCTTGTAGGGTAAATAGACAATTATACTACAGTGTAGGTACAATAAGGTAAGGACAAGATGCTACCTTGGAAAGGCTTTTCTGTCTTTTTTTTTTTTTAGTATTTATTTATTTTTGAGGTGGGGAGGGGAAGAAAGGGGGACAGAGGATCTGAACCAGGCTCTACGCTGACAGCAGAGAGCCCAATGCAGGGACTGAACTCATGAACTCTGAGATCATGACCTGAGCTGAAGTCAGACACTTAACCAATCGAGCCAACAAGGTGCCCCTCAGTGTTTTTTTGTATTTTGTTTTTTTAATCCACAAGAATAGTAGTTTCATGAAATAGCAAACTACAAGAAAGGAAAAAAAAAACATAAAAGTGTGTATACATACATGGGCCTTTGAATATAAGTATTATGAGTAAAGACTAATATGCCATTCTTAGTTTTTGTTCTCCACTTTGCTTCACACTTAATTTCAAACTCACCAAATATTTTAGTACTCAGAGGTAACGTTTCTCATGATTACAATATTAAAAGAATTAAGGAAGTATCGATCATCAAAAAACGTAGTTAATAAATTGCCTTCTTTTATAAAACTTCTGTAAAATAGTGAATATATTCATCTTGCTTATAAAACACCAGTGATTTTTGGCCTCCAGCTCTGAGAACAAGTTCTATTAAAATGAAATGAAAAATGAAAAATTCTTCAAGTGCCAATAATAGAAATGTATATATGCTCATTGCAATTTGGTTTACATATTGACGTGTATCTGTGTAATTCATCCTTATTTTTATTTATAAATCATTCCTACATAGTATATCCAGACTCATCATAAAAAGATATTCAGTAAAATCATATGCTGGCTGTGCCTTTTAAAAATGAATTTGGGCCTTAAATTAACTTTTGACTGATAGTTATGTTCAGGGAAATGCTTCTGTAAAAACAAAGACTAGAGTAGTCTATAATTTAAATTGGCATATTGATGAGCTCTGTAGATGGATTTGATACATAGTGAGCAAGAATAAAATTATGTATGCAAATATAACATTGCAGGTGTTGCTTTTCCTGATGAGAATATATTATGGGAATACAAGGTTGGCTATAGTGTGAGGTACACCTGTTATGGACCAAGATTTTATATTTCCTTCCATGAAGTTACTCATGTAGAATGAGTATGTGTTACATATGTGTATTGGACTGATTTTAAAAGCACCTTAGAAAGAAGAATTGTAGGTCACAAGATATTTCCAGGTACAAAGCATTATGTTGCAAACAATAGCGCACCGCATTTGCCAT
Organism: Acinonyx jubatus; assembly: GCF_027475565.1. NCBI lineage: Eukaryota > Metazoa > Chordata > Mammalia > Carnivora > Felidae > Acinonyx > Acinonyx jubatus. The sequence continues at coordinate 22,713,267 of NC_069396.1, read as the reverse complement.
CAAGAGGCTCAGCTCTGGGTCATATTTCTGCTATGTTCAAGCCATACTTTGCAAGTGACCTAATTCTATGATCTGCATTTACAGAATGGGGAAACTAATAGCCACTTCCTCAGACTGTAACAAATATGAAATGAGATCAACAGCAAAGTGCTTTCTAGGTGGTAAATCATACAAATATGAAAGATAACTATAAGAAGTAAGTTTTAGAGTTGTACTTTAAACACACATTTTAATTCCATATTCAGAAAAGTATTTTTTTAATTTTTTTAAACATTTATTCATTTTTGAGAGACACAGTGTGAGCAGGTGAGATTCAGAGAGAGAGGGAGACAGAGAATCTGAAGCAGGCTCCAGGCTCTGAGCTGTCAGCACAGAACCCAAAGCAGGGCTTGAACTCACAGACCGTGAGGTCATGACCTGAGCTGAAGTCAGACGCTTAACCAACTGAACCATCCAGGTGCCTCCAGAAAAGTATTTCAGTTCTGCCTTTTACATGGAACATTTCTAGGATGGAAATGCTCCTTTTTCTTAGCTTTATCCATTCCAATTATTTCCATGATTCAAGGTCCAATGTACATTTATAATATTCTAGAATTTTTTCAGTTATTCCCAGAAGAGTCTGACAATGGAAATATGGAAATATACATATATATAAATATATGTATATTCATATATAATCCTAAAGTCTCAAGTTACATGGAAATGTATCTAAGTTCAACCTACCCATTTTGCCAATAAGGACTCTGAATTCCAAAGAAGAAGAGTGTTTTATCATATTTTTCTTATGTTACCATAAGTTTATCATAGCCATATATAAATTTGTACTTGCTATTGGCTTAGCCAAGTGATCAAGCTATAATAAGAGACATAATAGAAATATAGCATATTTGCCCATTGTCACATACTGAGAAAACAATATTTATGAAATTCTCTGGCATGGAACTAGAAGAATGAATGGATGGGTAAATGAGTGAGGGGTCAGAGAGACATTTAGGAATAAAGATTTAGTTCCACAGTAAATTTAGTAGGAGAAAAATCACTGAAGTTGCTGAAACACCAACCTAGAATCCAATCTGTGTCTCCCACATGCTATCTTTGAAGTCTTAGATGAGTCCAGCCACCTTCTAACTTGTAAATTAGATACACTGATAATATATAATCCTAGAAGAGTTTTGATTCTACCAGTAAGTAAACTTGCTTTGGCAGTGTTTGTCATAATAAGGGACTTAATAAATGTTAATCAGAAATGCTTAAGAGCCCCAATCACTTGCTTTTGAACAAATAAATTCTTTCTTGCAACTCTCCATTTATATCTGTGGCTATCCCAATCACAAATCCATCCATTTTCGTCTCCAAAATATATCTCAAAGGCACCCATTCCCTTCTCCCTGTCCTTGTTTAACCCAGCATCACAACTTATACGAAAGTCTTCAATACATTCTGTCTGTGCCCCAAATCTGTTTTAGCATTTTTCAAACTATTTCCCATAAAACAGTTGGGAGTGACTTCTTTCTCCCAGCTTCCATCCCTCCCTCTCTCCTTCCCTCCCTCCCTCTTTCGCTCCTTCCATCCTTCCCGTCACTTCTCTTTCCTTCCTTCCCTTTGTTACTAAAATACCTATTTAATCATGTCACTCCTTTATTTACTTCCCATTGCATTTACAATACAAAACAGACTACCTATGAGGGTCTCTCATATCCTGCAAAATCCAGATCCTGATGTCAATTTTCACTTCATGTCATTCTTCCCTACCTGGGCTTTCTTTTACTTCTTTCATAGGCTGGGCACCTATTGACCCCTCAGTCATTCCCCAATGAACCTTCAGTCTAAAAGACACCTCTTCAGAGAATCATTTTCTGTCATTGCAACCATATTCTCCTTTTGCCACTCACCATTTTTCTCCTTCACTGCATCCTATGCATTTCCTTTTTAGCATGTAACCTAAATTGTAATTCTATGTGTATTTGGGGGCTACTTGTTCATTGTTTGTTTCTTTCATTGGATTAACAACTCTGAGAGATCAGGGACAATGCTTCATTTATCAAGGTATAGTCATTATCTGGGATAATGCCTACTAAACTCATTAAGCATGACCTCTAATGCTGGTTCTTACTACTGGATGTAGAATCGGCAAAAGTAGAGTTATAAAGTGGCTACAAAAGTTGAGTGGTCTAAGTTTGTAGGCATAACTTTAGTTTTAAATTTGAGTGTGACTTTTGGTTTTTAAGAAGTATTGCATGGATAGATAATACAAGTTAAAAAAAATTCTTCCCCACTTACGAACACATGAAGAATAAGTATTTGGGTGGTATGCTCAAATCATTGCCTGGATGTTCCTTTTTTTGTGGTGTGACTATAGGGATGGCTACCTAATATGTTGGTGACAAAGGCCTCTGGTGTGTACCAGTACTACCCCATCAGTGGTATCCCATGTTTCCCACCAAAGCTTTGTGTAGAACCACAACAATTCAAGGAAGTTATTTCCTTCAGTGAACGAAGTCAATAATTTTCCTGCAATGAGATCACATATAAGTCAATTCCTGCAGAGAGAGCTCCATACTAGCTTTAAAGTTGACTTAAATGAAGATGAAGTTGATTTACTACAAATTTCTCTCATCCAGTGTCTTTGCCTTCTTGTGCCCGGTACCTATTTTTTTCCTACAAACTTCAAACTTCAGCTCCACAGATAATTAGCAACACTAAATGGACGTTTCCATCTTTCTTTTCCTCCTCCTACTAAGTAAATTCTAACATATAATCGCAGGCTTTCATATCATCTCCATGAAGAGTTTAGCTATAGCAGGAAAATATGAAATTTGGGTCCTCAGAGAATTAGTTATTATTATTATTATTATTTCAGAATATCTGAAAACAGAGAAAAATAAACATAGCTTTGGTGAAACAGTGACCACAGAAACAATTGTTACTCTCATTTATCTATTTTTATAGGGTATATTTTACTTATAGCCAAGACACATATATTTATTGTGGGACCTGGGTTTGCATTTATTTTCACAGATGGCATAGGAAATTTTCCTGTTACATCCTAGTGCTAGTCACCGGATGACTAAACTGTGACCATATTTAATGATTTAAATGAAAAACAATAAAAGCAGAGTTCTCAGTGTTCCCTCAAAAATTAATAAATCTCTTTGCATGTAACAAATAGTCTTCTTCTGGGAAATATGTTTGGGTTTTATGAAGGGCTTAGTTTATAAAGAAATGTACACTAAGACAAAATAACCTTTAGTCAGTAAGAAATACCTCCTAGCATGGGGGAGGGAGCAATCACTTAAAGAGTTAGTTCTTTTGGCTCCTTGTGAGCAGCAAAGTAAGTTTGGGGATGCTAGTCAATGGAATTCAGTAGATTTAGGAAACTCTAACTTAGTCTTAGCCTAGTCACACTTCACATGACATTCTGGGGAAGAAACACAGAAGGAAAATATCAAATCTGCATGCTACTTTGTTATTAGGTGGGCTTCTGCCCAAAGCCCTCATACAGAGCTCTGGTAGACTGAGCTGGGGCATGTGGTTCTTTATGTAATCTCAGCCCTAAAGAAAACCTAGTCTCTCTAAGCTCTATTTTAAAACTTTGGATATGGACAGCTTCCGGTTTGTTCCAGGAACAAAAGACCAAAGAGAATGCCCAGAAATGGAATGCAAAGGGCCCTGACCCAAATAAAGCAGACTCTGTTCTTTTTTTTTTTTTTTTTTTTAGTTATTTTCCTATCTCACTAAAGGGAGAGCAAGACTCAGTAATAAATGTGGACCAACCAGGACTCTAGAAATGAAGTCAGTCAGTTTCTCTTGGAAAAATTTAAGAATAAATGGGGGAATTAGGGGAAGATGGCGGCTTAGGAGGACTCTGGGCTCACCGCACGTCCTGTTGATCACTTAGATTCCACCTACACCTGCCTAACTAACACAGAAAACCACCAGAAGACTAGCAGAAAGGAGTCTCTGGAGCCAAGCGCAGACGAGAGGCCCACGGAAGAGGGTAGGAAGGGCGGCGAGGCGGTGTGCGCTGCACGGACTGGCAGGAGGGAGCCGGGGCGGAGGGGCGGCCCGCTGGCCAAGCAGAGCCCCCGAGTCTGGCTGGCAAAAGTGGAGGGGCTGGACGGAGTGTGTTCTGACAGCAAGCACGACTTAGCATCTGGGAGGTCATAAGTTAACAGCTCTGCTCGGAAAGCGGGAAGGCCGGAGGGCAAAGGGAGGGAGAGTTGCTGAGCCCCTGGACGACAGAGCTCAGTTGGCGGGGAACAAAGGCGCTCACCAGCGCCATCTCCCTCACCCATCCCCCAGCCAAAATCCCAAAGGGAACCAGTTCCTGCCAGGGAACTTGCTCGCTCTGTGCAAACACCCAACGCTGTGCTTCTGTGGAGCCAAACCTCCGGCAGCGGATCTGACTCCCTCCTGCTGCCACAGGGCCCCTCCTGAAGTGGATCACCTAAGGAGCAGCGAGCTAAGCCTGCCCCTCCTGCCCCCGTGCACCTTGCCTACCCACCCCAGCTAATACGCCAGATCCCCAGCACCACAAGCCTGGCAGTGTGCAAGTAGCCCAGACAGGCCACGCCACCCCACAGTGAATCCAACCCCTAGGAGAGGGGAAGAGAAGGCACACACCAGTCTGACTGTGGCCCCAGCGGTGGGCTGGGGGCAGACATCAGGTCTGACTGCCCCCCCCCCCCCCCACCAACTCCAGTTATACACCACAGCACAGGGGAAGTGCCCTGCAGGTCCACACCACTCCAGGGACTATCCAAAATGACCAAATGGAATAATTCCCCTCAGAAGAATCTCCAGGAAATAACAACAGCTAATGAACTGATCAAAAAGGATTTAAATAATATAACAGAAAGTGCATTTAGAATAATAGTCATAAAATTAATCGCTGGGCTTGAAAACAGTATAGAGGACAGCAGAGAATCTCTTGCTACAGAGATCAAGGGACTAAGGAACAGTCACGAGGAGCTGAAAAACGCTTTAAACGAAATGCTAAACAAAATGGAAACCATGATGGCTCGGATTGAGGAGGCAGAGGAGAGAATAGGTGAACTAGAAGATAAAGTTATGGAAAAAGAGGACGCTGAGACAAAGAGAGATAAAAAAATCCAGGAGTATGAGGGGAAAATTAGAGAACTAAGTGATACACTAAAAAGAAATAATATACGCATAATTGGTATCCCAGAGGAGGAAGAGAGAGGGAAAGGTGCTGAAGGGGTACTTGAAGAAATAATAGCTGAGAACTTTCCTGAACTGGGGAAGGAAAAAGGCATTGAAATCCAAGAGGCACAGAGAACTCTCTTCAGACATAACTTGAATCGATCTTCTGCAGGACATATCATAGTCAAACTGGCAAAATACAAGGATAAAGAGAAAACTCTGAAAGCAGCAAGGGATAAACGTGCCCTAACTTATAAAGGGAGACCTATAAGACTCGTGACTGATCTCTCTTTTGAAACTTGGCTGGCCAGAAAGGATTGGCATGAGATCTTCAATGTGGTGAACAGAAAAAATATGCAGCCGAGAATCCTTTATCCAGCATGTCTGTCATTTAGAATAGAAGGAGAGACAAAGGTCTTCCCAAACAAACAAAAACTGAAGGAATTTGTCACCACTAAACCAGCCCTACAAGAGATCCTAAGGGGGATCCTGTGAGACAAAGTACCAGAGACATCGCTACAAGCATAAAACATACAGACATCACAATGACTCTAAACCCGTATCTTTCTATAATAACACTGAATGTAAATGGATTAAATGCGCCAACCAAAAGACATAGGGTACCAGAATGGATAAAAAAACAAGACCCATCTATTTGCTGTCTACAAGAGACGCATTTTAGATCGGAGACACCCTTTAGATTGAGGGTGAGGGGATGGAGAACTATTTATCATGCTACTGGAAGCCAAAAGAAAGCTGGAGTAGCCATACTTATATCAGACAAACTAGACTTTAAATTAAAGGCTGTAACAAGAGATGAAGAAGGGCATTATATAATAATTACAGGGTCTATCCATCAGGAAGAGCTAACAATTATAAATGTCTATGCGCCGAATACCGGAGCCCCCAAATACATAAAACAATTACTCATAAACATAAGCAACCTTTTTGATAAGAATGTGGTAATTGCAGGGGACTTTAACACTCCACTTACAGAAATGGATAGATCATCTAGACACATGGTCAATAAAGAAACAAGGGCCCTGAATGATACATTGGATCAGATGGACTTGACAGATATATTTAGAACTCTGCATCCCAAAGCAACAGAATATACTTTCTTCTCGAGTGCACATGGAACATTCTCCAGGATAGATCACATACTGGGTCACAAAACAGCCCTTCATAAGTATACAAGAATTGAAATTATACCATGCATACTTTCAGACCACAATGCCATGAAGCTTGAAATCAACAACAGGAAAAAGTCTGGAAAACCTCCAAAAGCGTGGAGGTTAAAGAACACCCTACTAAAGAATGAGTGGGTCAACCAGGCAATTAGAGAAGAAATTAAAAAATATATGGAAACAAACGAAAATGAAAATACAACAATCCAAATGCTTTGGGATGCAGCGAAGGCAGTCCTGAGAGGAAAATACATTGCAATCCAGGCCTATCTCAAGAAACAAGAAAAATCCCAAATACAAAATCTAACAGCACACCTAAAGGAAATAGAAGCAGAAGCAAAGGCAGCCTAAACCCAGCAGAAGAAGAGAAATAATAAAGATCAGAGCAAAAATAAACAATATAGAATCTAAAAAAAATGGTAGAGCAGATCAACGAAACCAAGAGTTGGTTCTTTGAAAAAATAAATAAAATTGACAAACCTCTAGCCAGGCTTCTCAAAAAGAAAAGGGAGATGACCCAAATAGATAAAATCATGAATGAAAATGGAATTATTACAACCAATCCCTCAGAGATACAAACAATTATCAGGGAATACTATGAAAAATTATATGCCAACAAATTGGACAACCTGGAAGAAATGGACAAATTCCTAAACACCCACAAGCTTTCAAAACTCAATCAGGAGGACGATCTCGCGGTCCGTGAGCTCGAGCCCCGCATCAGGCTCTGTGCTGACAGCTCAGAGCCTGGAGCCTGTTTCCGATTCTGTGTCTCCCTCTCTCTCTGCCCCTCCCCGGTTCATGCTCTGTCTCTCTCTGTCCCAAAAATAAATAAAAAACGTTGAAAAAAAATTAAAAAAAAAAAAACTCAATCAGGAGGAAATAGAAAGCTTGAACAGACCCATAACCAGCAAAGAAATTGAATCGGTTATCAAAAATCTCCCAACAAATAAGAGTCCAGGACCAGATGGCTTCCCAGGGGAGTTCTACCAGATGTTTAAAGCAGAAATAATACCTACCCTTCTCAAGCTATTCCAAGAAATAGAAAGGGAAGGAAAACTTCCAGACTCATTCTATGAAGCCATTATTACTTTGATTCCTAAACCAGACAGAGACCCAGTAAAAAAAGAGAACTACAGGCCAATATCCCTGATGAATATGGATGCAAAAATTCTCAATAAGATACTAGCAAATCGAGTTCAACAGCGTATAAAAAGAATTATTCACCATGATCAAGTGGGATTCATTCCTGGGATGCAGGGCTGGTTCAACATTCACAAATCAATCAACGTGATACATCACATTAATAAAAGAAAAGATAAGAACCATATGATCCTGTCAATCGATGCAGAAAAGGCCTTTGACAAAATCCAGCACGCTTTCTTAATAAAAACCCTTGAGAAAGTCGGGATAGAAGGAACATATTTAAAGATCATAAAAGCCATTTATGAAAAGCCCATAGCTAACATCATCCTCAATGGGGAAAAACTGAGAGCTTTTTCCCTGAGATCAGGAACACGACAGGGATGTCCACTCTCACCGCTGTTGTTTAACATAGTGTTGGAAGTTCTAGCATCAGCAATCAGACAACAAAAGGAAATCAAAGGCATCAAAATTGGCAAAGATGAAGTCAACCTTTCGCTTTTTGCAGATGGCATGATATTATACATGGAAAATCCGATAGACTCCACCAAAAGTCTGCTACAACTGATACATGAATTCAGCAAAGTTGCAGGATACAAAATCAATGTACAGAAATCAGTTGCATTCTTATACACTAATAGTGAAGCAACAGAAAGACAAATAAAGAAACTGATCCCATTCACAATTGCACTAAGAAGCATAAAATACCTAGGAATAAATCTAACCAAAGATGTAAAAGATCTGTATGCTGAAAACTATAGAAAGCTTATGAAGGTAATTGAAGAAGATATAAAGAAATGGAAAGACATTCCCTGTTCATGGATTGGAAGAATAAATATTGTCAAAATGTCAATACTACCCAAAGCTATCTACACATTCAATGCAATCCCAATCAAAATTGCACCAGCATTCTTCTCGAAACTAGAACAAGCAATCCTAAAATTAATATGGAACCACAAAAGGCCCCGAATAGCCAAAGTAATTTTGAAGAAGAACACCAAAGCAGGAGGCATCACAATCCCAGACTCTAGCCTCTACTACAAAGCTGTAATCATCAAGACAGTATGGTATTGGCACAAAAACAGACACATAGACCAATGGAATAGAATAGAAACCCCAGAACTAGACCCACAAACGTATGGCCAACTCATCTTTGACAAAGCAGGAAAGAACATCTAATGGAAAAAAGACAGTCTCTTCAACAAATGGTGCTGGGAGAACTGGACAGCAACATGCAGAAGGTTGAAACTAGACCATTTTCTCACACCATTCACAAAAATAAACTCAAAATGGATAAAGGACCGGAATGTGAGACAGGAAACCATCCAAACCCTAAAGGAGAAAGCAGAAAAAGACCTCTCTGACTTCAGCCGTAGCAATCTCTTAATCGACACATCCCCAAAGGCAAGGGAATTAAAAGCAAAAGTGAATTACTGGGACCTTATGAAGATAAAAAGCTTCTGCACAGCAAAGGAAACAACCAACAAAACTAAAAGGCAACCAACGGAATGGGAAAAGATATTTGCAAATGACATATTGGACAAAGGGCTAGTATCCAAAATCTATAAAGAGCTCACCAAACTCCACACCCAAAAAACAAATAACCCAGTGAAGAAATGGGCAGAAAACATGAATAGACACTTCTCTAAAGAAGACATCCAGATGGCCAACAGGCACATGAAAAGATGCTCAACGTCGCTCCTTATCAGGGAAATACAAATCAAAACCACACTCAGATATCACCTCACGCCAGTCAGAGTGGCCAAAATGAACAAATCAGGAGACTATAGATGCTGGAGAGGATGTGGAGAAACGGGAACCCTCTTGCACTGTTGGTGGGAATGCAAATTGGTGCAACCACTCTGGAAAACAGTGTGGAGGTTCCTCAAAAAATTAAAAATAGACCTACCCCATGACCCAGCAATAGCACTGCTAGGAATTTACCCAAGGGATACAGGAGTACTGATGCATAGGGGCACTTGTACCCCAATGTTTATAGCAGCACTCTCAACAATAGCCAAATTATGGAAAGAGCCTAAATGTCCATCAACTGATGAATGGATAAAGAAATTGTGGTTTATATACACTATGGAGTACGTGGATGGAACTGGAGAGTGTGATGCTAAGTGAAATAAGCCATACAGAGAAAGACAGGTACCATATGTTTTCACTCTTATATGGATCCTGAGAAACTTAACAGAAACCCATGGGGGAGGGGAAGGAAAAAAAAAAAAGAGGTTAGAGTGGGAGAGAGCCAAAGCATAAGAGACTCTTAAAAACTGAGAACAAACTGAGGGTTGATGGGGGGTGGGAGGGAGGGGAGGTTGGGTGATGAGTATTGAGGAGGGCACCTTTTGGGATGAGCACTGGGTGTTGTATGGAAACCAATTTGACAATAAATTTCATATATTGAAAAAAAAAGAATAAATGGGGGAAGTAATGGATTTTAATGCCACACTTCTCATTAAACCCCCTATTTGAAACCCCCAAATATAAAATATACCAAAGATTCAAGCACCATATTGTTTTCTGTTTTTGTTTCTGTTTTTTGTTTTGTTTATTTTAGTTAGAGAAACAGGGTTTTATTAAATACTATACTTGTATTAGATTTAAGTAATTATTATCTGGTTCATTACAGAACAGAACTGGTGCTACAAAGTACTTTTCCTGCAAAGTAGAAGCACAATGAATTACTCTGAATAGCTGGTTTGGGAACAAACCATAACCTGTTCATTGGTAAGTGAGACCAAACATCCATCTCAGGACGTCAGCAGGACTTACACAAAAATACTTCCACTACGTAACTAAGGTGCCTGGATGTGTGCTGGGAGAACCTCCCTGCTGGCCCAAATGCCTTCAGCTGGGAAATGAATGCTGACAGTAGTTATTCTGGGAAGTGATTAATTAAATCTCTTTCCTGGCAGTTCCATTAATATCAACACAACATGGCAGAAATATTGACATAGTGAGAAAACATTGCTCTCAACAATAGAGCTTTGTTGACAAAACAGTGAAATGTCTAGACCATTAGCAATGATTCAGGAATCCATCTTCTCCATCAGTCTCATTTAGTTTACACATAACACACACACAGGCACACACACTCACTCTCTCTCTTTCTCAAAATATGTAGCAGTTAGGCAGAGAAAATGAAATGGAACTATCATTAAATATGAATGCAGTTAGAAACACACTAGACCAACTCATTCTCATTCTTTCTCACTCTCTCCATATACACACATCCATTATTGGGGAGGGGGAACAGTGGATACCATCTGAGGTCGACTGATAATATTATTTAATATAGCAACTAACAGAGAATGACATCATTTACTAATGGTCTACTAAGTGGCTGACACTTCACAAATATGATCTCGAGTCCTCACAAAAGTTTTTTGGGTTGTTTTATTGCCCTTAATTTTCAGCAAGACAAACTGTAGCCAAAAGAAATTAGGGAACATTCTAGAAGTCATATGGCTTATAAAGAAGAAAAGTTGAGATTTATAACTTTTGAGATTTATAAAGTTGAGACCAAGCTGGTCTCTTTTTTTTTTTAATTTTTTAATGTTCATTTATTTATTTTGAGAGAGAGAGAGAGCAAGCAGGGGAAGGGCAAAGAGAGGGAGACACAGAATCTGAAGCAGGTTCCAGGCTCCGAGCTGTCAGCACAGAGCCCAGCTTGGGGCTTGAACTCACGAACCACGAGACAATGACCTGAGCCAAAGGTGGACGCTCAACTAACTGAGCTACCCAGGCACCCTTTGATGTGGGTCTTATTCCAAAATCATTACCTTTTCCATTCTGAGGTCCTCTTTTACTTCCTGCTCCTAGAGAACACTGCAGTATTCCCCTTCAGTTCCCTTCTATGCCTGAGCATCTATGATCTTCTAAACAGGACTATGTAATGTATGTAATGCTTCCATTTAATTCTGTCAGAGGTCCTGCTTAGTTGCTTATGTGACTGTCTGTTCTGCAAAGACCGCTGGCTTCTGAAGGAAATTTGATTGACTTATACACGTTCACAACTTGTTCTAGTAGCATCTAGCATGTTGTCACAAGTATGTGGAATGCGTGGAGATGAATGTTTCCAAGAAATCACATCAAAATAAAATTAGAAAGATACCAAAACTCCATCATTGTCCATTGGTATTTTAATATATGATATATTCCATCTTCAAACCCTGATCTCCAAAGTTGCTTAGAAACTATCATCCTTAAGACTTACAGGTCTTTCTTTGAAATAGTATGTTTTTTTACTATCTCATGATTCTATTCCTACCCTCCCATGCTCCCTCCCTCACTCCTTTCCTCCCTTCCTTCCTGATAACCAACCTACCTTCCTTCCTTCCTTCCTTCCTTCCAAAAATTTCCTTGTACAAGTATCTAGGAATCAACTATTCAAAATTCTCATGGGAAATAGTCAATTATGTTGCCTACACACACCAAGCTGTGTGTAGGATACACTGAAAATATGGGAGACCTCTGTTGTTTGGGGGCCTAGGAAAGACTACTTGGAGAAGGTAATTAGTGAACTGAGTTTTGAAATATAGAAAATAATAAGGCAGGAGCTAATAGAATGTTGTGTTTTTCTTTTGAGAAAAGAGATACTAACATGTTTAAAGGCTTTTAAAAATATTATTTATAAATCAGTTTCACTCAAGAGCTCCAGATTCAAGGACTAAGAAGACATGATGGGCAGGACTTCCTGCAGTTTTGTTCTAGTTCCTCCGCACCTCCCAGGCCATGAATTTGAATGAGAAAAGCACACATTAGGTATAAAAATGTGTATTTGACCTGCCAGAGCTCAAGCACAAGATATAGTGTTAATTCCCAGTACTCAAGGCTAGAGAACTTGAAAATAACTCTATTGTCAGGATAAATCCCAGCTTGGAACAGGGCCATGATGTGTTCACTAGGAATGGCTATCATCTATGGACTTAGTCACCTTGGGTTGGAATACCATCATTCACTGGCTGTGAAGGCTGGAACAAATCATTCAACTTTCTGAGTTTCAGCTTCTCCACTTACAGAGTGATGATTATAAGTGGAAAGCAACATTTAAAGTTTCAATGAGAAAACATATTTAATATTCTTTGTGTAAATTCTAGCATGTTACAGTCAAAAAATAATATGCATTACTATGCTAATAATAATTTTTAATTTTATTTATTTAAAAAATTAATGTTTATTTATTCTTGAGAGAGACAGACAGACAAACACAAGCAGGGGAGGGGCAGAGAGAGAGGGTGACACAGAATCTGAAACAGGCTCCAGGCTCTGAGCTGACAGCCCCAACCTGGGCCCTAACTTGTGAACTGGGAGATCATGACCTGAGCTGAGTCTGACACACCACATCCTGAGCCACCCAGGCACCCCTAGTAATTATTATTATTGACTATATCTGCTTTTCTCAACCCTGGGTACATGTCAAAATTACTTTAATGCTTTTGTACAAATTCAGATGCCTAGGCCTTTTCCTGGAATCCACTTGATCTCTGTATCTGCAGAAGGAATTTGGACACCTATGATCTTTAAAAGTACTCTAGACAATTTCTTTGTAGAACTAGGATACTACTAGAATTGTAAAAATGACCTTAAAACTCCATAACACAGTAGCTCTGAAAGAGAAGTGGCCAGCAAGTGGACATATTTTCATTAGTTGCTAGAACTAATTAAAAGGAGGGCTCACTCAGTGTTCCTTAAATTCTTTCCCAAGTTAGTTTCCTACCTTAAACCTTACTGACAAAAACAATACATAACAGTTATAGATTTATAGCTATTATTTTTAAGCACTACCTATGTGTTTTGCATAGATATGTCATTGTATTTACACAGGAACTCAATACATTATTCTTCATGGCCTCTGTGTTGTGGATGAGGAAAACAATTAGAGATGTCAACATACTTTTCTATAGTCACAGAGCTATTGAGTAGAAAGTGTAGAGAAGAGGTTGGTCCAGGCTTTTCCCTACCATAGCAGGCAGCCTCCTCGTGTTAAAAATGGATTTGACTCTATCCAAACCTAAAGACATTTTTATATTATACTTTGTCTGTGGGACCCTATCTGGCATACATTTACATTTCTGAAATACAGTATCGTCTACTTGAATGTCATCTGAAGTTGAGTCCAACTGCACTATTATTTGGGAACTCAGAGCCACGCCCAGTTTAAACACTTGTACACAGCACAGAGCCACCCCTTTCTGAAACATCCTTGTACTTTCTCTGTCCCTTCTCTATTAAATCCATTATTTAAGCATTCTTGCCTGTCTGTGTGTGCTGTTCCACTCCACTGAGCTGCTTCTGTGTGGATTACAGGTGCAGTATCATTGTGACTCAAACCTAATTGACTTCCACGGTAAAAATTAAAGGAAGGTGGCAAATGTGACTAGTTGTCCGTTCAATACGACATGAGATGGCTAATGCCTGTGTGTAATGAGGGAAAACTCTTCTGAGCTTCAACTTTTGCTTTATGGAGAAAAGGAGGTGAATCCTCAAGTGACTGTTGACAAGTCTAAGGCAAATGTGTGCACCAAGTGAGAAGTTGAAATAAAAGCGCTGTACGAAGTCGTTAAACATCAAGCCTGATGAATTATTCATTTAATGGCTTCAAAGTTGGACTTGGAAAAATGTAAATAAAACACACCAAAAACTTTCTTTTTTCTGGAAACGATTTTATAGTCATGAGCTAAATGCGAGGAGCACTTAAAGTGTCGAACTGTGTTGTGTATTTTATGTAAATTAAGAATATTGAACAAATTCCCTATTTGGTACAAAAGAGAGAAAGAAAATAGACCTCTCCTGATGATCAATGCCTCTGAGAAAATGAATTATCTTTATTTTCTCCATTATCTTTTATTGTCATTTTATATACTCTATAAAATATCGACCTGCAAGGTATTCAAATGAAATGTGATGTAATTTTTCTGATTCACGAGCCTTTTTTATACCCTTCAGGCATGACTGCGACCTTCTCTAAATCCCTGAATACACCTCATAGCTAGACTCTTCCCTGGTAATAGAAAGTATTACAGAGAAATAGAGTGTATTATATTAAGATAAATGTAGTCTTTGGAGTCCAAAGGGCTGGGTTCAAATCCCAATTCTGCAATTGAATGTATACCTTTGGATATGTTAATTATAACGACTAACCCAAAGTATTGCAAAGCTGAAGAGAGACAGAATTCACACTCACAAAGTACATGGTAGGATCCCAAGTATTAGTTAATGAAATAGATTCTGATGCAATTCTTTTACTGACTATACCCACACAATCCTTCTTGAGTCCACAGTAACATCTGTTGCTCAAAGCTTAATTTTCATTAGCCACAAATTTTTGTGTACCATCTAAGGCAAGACAGAGAAAGCTATCATTCAAAGATGATGTAATTAATCTTTAAGAGGGGAGAATTCCAAAACCCTACTGAAAGCCAAAACATATTCACAAACCATATCAAATGCCATGTCCTTGGTGGAAATACCCTGATCTAGCCCAGGAGTACAAGAGAATGGAGTCTAGGTAGAGTTTCCACTGACAGCAGGAAAATAAAAATAATACATACATTATTTTGGGAATGGAAAGCATACTTTGATATATGCATATATCATTTAAAAAAGAAACCCCTGAATTTTTGTTTTACCTAAGTTCCCCGAAACCACAACCTGATATAAAAGCTGTGAACACTGGTAATTTATTTGGGAATTCATTTCAGAGACCATGAGTGAATGGTCTTAACCTAAGAATACAATTAAGAAAGAAGGAAAACCAATAAAGTGCATTACTGGTTGTTGCTCTGTGCCACTACTGCTTGGTCTTGACTTCTGAGGAGCCTGGTGCAATTAATCACAAAACTGACTACTTGGCACCAAAATGAAAGGCATTTATCCATGAATGTCTATGCTGCACTGCTCAAAGGAGTTCCAAGGCTTTACCTCCCATACACTTCTTGGTTGCACCTGCATGAATGTCGATAGACTTTCCTTGAGCATCTCATGTGGTCCAAAGAAAGCCCTGGACAGGAAGAAAAATTTTCTTCCATTGGTCCAAAATAATGTTGTACCTGGAGCTTGCATAGAATCAGTTACCTCAACAGTGGCCAGAGTAAGAAGTATCCATTACAGCTCTCATTTCAACAGTCAGATTGGCTTGCATCATTTAAGTTCAGCATCTCAGAGAATACCCTTCAGAGTTGGCAGTCATTGCAAATCTGACTATAGAGAGTTAGTAGGACAAGAGAAAAAACCCACTGCTATGCTTAGTGCAGAAATAGTAACGGAAATCCATCATTTGTATACAGTAATTGCTCATCTGTGGTTTTGCCTTTCACAGTTTCACTTACCCAGAGCGAACCGCAGTTTGGAAGTAGATGACCCTCTGACAGACCAGATCATCTGAAGTTCAGCAGTTGCCTAAGACCATGCTTCAGTGCCTCCATCATTCATCCCCCGTACCTCATCACATAGGCATCTTATCATCTCACATCATCACAAGAAGAAGAGTGCATACAGTACAATAAGGTATTTTGAAAGAGAAACCACATTTGCATAAGTTTTATATTTTATCATTAGTTATTGCTAATCTCTAATTGTGCTTAATTTAAAAATTGAACTTTATCATAGATGCGTATGCATAGGAAGAAAACAGTATGTATAGGATTTGGTTCTATCTGTGGTTTCAAGCATCCATCCCCATGGATGGATCTTGAAATGTATCACCCATGGATAAAGAGGGACTCCTATACTCCAACACTCATTTTATATTTCCTCACCTTTGGCCAGCACTTTTACTGCTTTAGGATGGTTGTCTAGGGCTGGGTAATTTAGAGTTTTTATCCCCAAGGAGGATGTGAGCCCTTGATGATTGTCCCCTTATTGATATAATTGATATAAACTATAATTCCCTTTTCAACAATATGATGAGACATGGAAGCACCAAAAGACAACCCAATAATATGACTGGGTTTCATCCTAACCAGGGGCAATTACCTCTGCTAGCATAGCAACTCTTGTTTGTCTACTGGGCCAGTGGCAGGATTCCAAGTTGGTACCACTAGCTTTGGTGGAAGTGATTTTCTCTAGTGGAAGTGATCCCCTCTCTCAGCCCAAAGTAGTAGCCATTAAAATACGTTTGCCTATGGTCATGGGAATGGAAAGCATACTTTGATATTTCCCCTAATTAGATACAATTAATAAAGTTAGGTAAAATTAAGTCACATAGAATAATTATGAAAAGAATTGTTACTGATTCCACAATCTAGTTCCTGAACTTTTATGTATTGTAACTGCTGTAGGCATAGCACCATATAAGAGTGGTCAATTCAGCAAATATCTAACATATGAGAGTATACCATCTACATCCTGCAGAGACTCATCTCTGAATTGGTGCTGTGGCTGAACCTTTAGTGGACTACTCCACTATTCTTTGAGATTGCCTACTTTTACATCATGAAGGCAATGGCAAGACCAATAAGTCATAGTCACAGGTTTAGTGTACATTTGCTGCCAAAAAATTCGTCCTTTGGTCTGAGGAATTATTGTATAGAGTATGATGGAAACAGCTAAGGAATTCTGCAAGGGATTGGATGATAGTGGTTCCATAGGCACTGAAAGCAAAAAAAAAAAGCACTTTTATGTGAAAAATCACTGCATCTTCAGGATAGAAGATTTCCAATGGATCTGCTCTACAATCGAGTGACTGCTGGGCCATTGAAGAGATAGATCCTTTTTGAGCACACAGTCTTGGGTTCTGTTGCTTGTGGGTTAGGTAGCCATTGAGTATCCACAGTGGCACGGTCATACTTTTTGAAGAGTACCCCATGATATTTGGCCCATTTTTGACTTCATAATTGCCACAATGGCCATTCCATTCATGTAACACTGGTTGGGCTGAAGAACAATGCTAACTTATATCAAGAGGATCAGACATCCATTTATTAGTTGCATGTCTCCTCTGAGTCTTGTTAGGCACCTCCTTCCCAGATCTCCTTGTTCTAATCATTCAGTCTTGCTCCTTCTGAGTCTTCTATTAATAGACCAGGCATTCTCCCAGGGTTCCTTGTATGTCCACCACCTCAGGCTTCTTACCCCTTCACAAAACTTTGACGACCAGGCATACCATACTGGGACTATTTCCACCACTATTCTCTGGAAATACCCTGGATGGATTTTGATAAGGCAGCAGTCCATTTGGGGCTTGTACCAACTTATCACACTGGCTCATTTGTGAACAAGACCCACATGTTTCCCTCCCCATCAGTTGGTTGTCAAACAAAAATGTCTTTGTTAAGGCAGTTTGAGTTGAGGGAAAGGCAATAATGAGACACAGACAGGTGATGTGAAGACTAATCTACAGGTACACGTGATTTATATTCTTAACCAGCTCAACCCCATTCTGGACATAATATTCCCATTGCCTGCCCTGGTGGATTTCTGTTGCACCAGTCTGACCTCTTAAGAAGTCTTGAAGGGCAGCTCTGGACATATGGGCACTGCAGGCTTTCAATCTGTCCAAGTGCCCAGTAGCATGGCAAGCGCTTCCTTTTAGATCCCAAGGAGTTTTCTGCCATAGAAGGCATGGCTTTCTCGAGGCCCTAGGAATCTGAACGGAGATTCCCTTCCTAGCGCTTTTCATACACCACGCTTCACAGCCTAGATAACTGTACATGACTGAATGTGCTGGCTCATGTGGCAGCAGAGCTGGCACCACCATCCTGACCTGCTGGAGAGCTCCTTGTTGCTCCAGGCCTTACTCAAAGTCCCCAAGATTCCAGGTTGGGCAGACTTGAGTGCCTGCCGAGTGAGTTTGTACTTCTTCCTATGCTGTGGTGTCAGAGAAGCCCTGAAACAGGACACAAGAGATGGAAACAAAGACGCCAGGGAGATGCTAGTGCATGATGGTTACCACAGCAGTGACTGGGGCAAGAGATGGCACCATGGAAATATGAATTGCTATGAAACAGGTGTCCACTATAATGTCATAATGAATACATATCATTATTCAACTTAAGTAACTACTTTTATTTGAATTTTTTGTATTATTTATATGAGAGAGAGAGAGAGAGAGTGAGAGAGAATGCCAAGCAGGTTCTGCACTGCCAGCATGGTGCCCAATGCAGGGCTTGAACTCAAACGGTGAGATCATGACCTGAGCAGAAACCAAGAGCCCAATGCTAAACCGACTGAGCCACTCAGGCGCCCCTTGTAACTACTTTTATTTTAAAATTAACACCTTACCATCCTTTTGGTTGCAAGATGGACTTTCACTTGTGTTTTGAAAATAGTAAAATACAAAAACTTTGCCAACCATGTATCCCGTCTTTTTCTCATTTCAGACACACACATGTATGCACATGTGTGTGCACAAATACACCATACAAACATACCCAGGTCCACAAAATCAAAATAAAAGTATCATATATGGAGGGGCATGCAGTCACCTCAGACAGACTGGAATTTAAATCTCCAATTCTATTGATTAGATGACCTTGGGTATAAGAAACATTTCTGACATTTAATTTCCTTATATGGAAAATAATAGATAAAACTTCTATTTTACTGCAAAAAATAGCTTGGAGCACATGCAGGTATGCAAACACTCCATAAAGTACATAGGAAAGCTTAGAAAAATCAGTGAATCTGCTGAAATGGAATGTAAAATTTGCATGTATACCAGCGTTCAAGTACATCTATGAAATTTTCCCTAGGCCTTAGTTTCAATGAGACTAATGGAGAACACTCAGTTTATTTTAGTACTCTGCTTTTTTTTTTTCCTTCCTTCACTAATTTACCCATTTTCCACAACTTTCTTACTAAAAAGGTTTCCATGGAAGGCAGCAATCTTAAATCTCTCTCTTATTTTACCTTACCACAGAAGTTTCTGCATATGTGATTGTTTTCTAGGCTTTTTAATACTTTTCGTTTATTTTATTTATTTATTTATATTATTATTATTATTATTATTATTATTATTATTATCATCATTATTATTGTCTTCAGTCACATTCTTGCCCAGTGAAAGGGTGGAGTTTCAAAAGGAAATGATACATTTTCAGTGGACAAAAACTTGTAATGTGCTTTATTTTTATGAGATGAAGGCAGTTGTGGGGTCTGAGTGAAGGATAAATGTTTAATAGATACCATTTTCTTGCCTTTCAGTGTGAAATACCTTAGGAAGGCAAAGTTGATTCAAAACTTTTAAAATTCCATGGCAGTTACAGTTTGCAAAATTATCTTTCAGCTGTTTCATCTGAAAAAATAATCAGACTTCCAAGAATAGTTTTCATACGTTGGTCTTCATTGAAACATAGTACACTGTAGATGAAAAATGTATTTTGCAGCACAATCAAAATGATAATTTTTTAATATGCCTTATGAAACAGACTTTGCCACGGAAGACAACACCATATACAAACTGTATTGTGCAAACTTCTGTAAGTCAAAATTCTACTAAGAAACAGAACTCATTTTTCTGGGTGTTTTATAATATTTGTTTTCCTTGTATTCCTATATGTCCATGCCCTTAGTGAATTCCAATGTAGATCCAAATCTATGCAATGGAATTAGTGTAGTAATTTAATTATTTTCATATAGGGTTTGACTTCACTTTTGTAGCTTTTTTAAAGTAGAACAAATAGAATAAGAAAGGTCTAGGAGTTGATTTTGATTTTTTGTGAAGACAGCACAATGTTTAGAGTTAGAGATATCAGGATGTAATAGCCTTGGGCAAGACATTTCAATATTACGCTCAGTTTTCTCACTTCTTAAATTAGGGTTATCATATCTCCTTCAGTTTGTTGTTTATTTTGTTTAAAGTTTGAATGAGACAATATATGTAAAGTGATGAGCACAGTCCTTGGTTTATGGGGGGGGAAATCAATAAGTGGAAATCATTATTTAATAATGTTGCCAACAACAATTATAATAATACTTTAGCATCTTTCTTTCATAAAACCAACTATTTCCAGGATTTATCATTTCAGCTAAAACTGATTACTGAAGACTCTGTCAAAGGTACTGTTTCTAGGTGATGCAGTCTGGATGGTGAAGGAAGTAGCTATTGTACCCAAAGATAAAAAACTAATGGGACGAAGAGTGTGTAGTCTTGACATTACATATAATTAATATAAGCAAACATGTAAAGGCCCTCATGTGGAAAAGACAGGAAATTTAAATTTTGTGGTTCCAAATGGCAGAATTTGGACTTACAGTCATAAAGAGTAGAATGTTAGACCTAGGTATGAAAAGGGCTTTACCAATGCAGTTGTCTAGTAATGCAAATTATACAGGGAACAGTCAGTCATTCCTTTTATGAATGTATTTCATTCAGGTCTAGAGTAATTCTGACCTTGAGAGAATAGATCTATTACAAACAAGCAGTTGATAAGGAAGGAGATGAAGGAATGTTTATTTTCTCCTCATCAGCATACTCTCTGGAGGTCTATAGCAAGGGATAGAATAAAAGAATTTTTTTTGTTTGTATTTGTGTACAATTCCTGCTTGGTAGGTGTAAAAATAAATCACTTTACACCTCAGAAGGTTTGACTATTCATTTAGCCATTCACCATCTTTTGTTCTGCATCACATCCTTGTCTCTGGATACATAAAAGTGCATCAGACATGGGACTTCTTCCTGAACACAGAGTTGTAACCCCATAAATGCAACATGGTGAAAACTTAAGAGAGATGTGTACATAGTGCCATGTCATTTGAAAAACAAAAACAGCTATCCATGTTGGCACTTGGGATTAATTCAGGAGAGATACCAAAAGGACAGCGTTCTCTGGACACGGTGCTAAATAATACTTAGTGTTCCTAGCAAGGCAAAAGTGGCATGCATCAAATCATGGCTTGATTAAGCAAAAGTACAGAAACATGAAAAAGAACTGGAATATCCACTGGACAGCAAGTGATTTGGTAGCTATGGGGCAAGAGGCTATGCAGAGATACTGTGGGAGATCACTCTACAAAGTAAGGCTGGGTCCACCTCAGGAAAGACCTTAAACACCAAAGCAAGCAGCTTGGACCATGTCACATGTTTTGAGAAGCTAACATTTTCCTCTGGAAGTGTGGAAATAGATCGAGGAGGTCAAGCAAGAAGGCTGGGCAAAGAATTGAGAGCATATTGAAACATTAGAGGTAACAGGTGATGAGGTCATGGCCACGGCAGCAGAATAAGGAACAGATAAAGAATGAGACCACTGATCATCATGCCCTAATGGCTAAAGTTTACCACTCCAACACTCATGGGGTAAATTATAGACTTAGAGTGAGAAGGAATAGCACAAGCTAGGGCTTTGTCGCTGACTCACCGTGTTAAATGGACCTACATGGCTCTCTCTGCTCCTTTTTGCTCCCATATTCTCTACTGTTCTGATATAGAATGCTATTGTTTGGCAAGTATTTACTGTATTTCTTCTTTGCTCCTTGAATCTAAAAGATTAATGCAAAAGCTTTGAGTATATGACTTTTGAGTACATGACTTAAAATTATATGTCATTTTGATCTTTCTACCATGCATATTTTAGCTCCTTCCATTAAATTCATTAAACAATTTTTTGTCTTTAAAGGATACTTGTTTCTTCTCTATCTGACCCTTCTTAAATTAATGTTAAAAACTGTCTTACTTGACTCTAATTAATAAGCTACAACTATTCAATAAACAAAATAGATTTAAAAACAAAAACTTGGATCGTTTTCAAAGCAAAAGCCTGCCATACACAGTTTCAGACCTCCACCAGGAATTAGCAACTGATATGCTGACATAGTACATGCATATTTACTTTTGTTATCCCCCAAAACGCATTGTTACCATGGTAACTCATGTAGTGCCACTGCTACCAAGAGACAGAAGTTCCCGGTGGCAAAAAAGGGGAAAAAAAAACAAAAACAAAAAAGGGGAAGAAACAAGGAAAAAATAATCAATGAAAATTACTTTAAATGCAGAGCCATTTTTATGAACCACCATGTAAAAGGCTGCAAATTATCTCGGGAAAATCTAGGGAAGGGGGACCACCATCAAGGAAATGCTTCATTTCATCACACTGGTCCTAACTGTCCCTTTATCAGGGAAGCAATATTGCAAAGAACCCTATTGGCTATCTGTTAAATTGTTTGAGTAGCTTCATTAATGTTCACTTTATTTTATGCTCCATGAGGGAAAAGACCTTGAATGTTCTGCTTAACATTATAGGGCCAGCACCTGGTATAATACCCAGTACACAATAAGCACTTTAAAAATTGTGAAATGAGTAAGTGGACAAGAGCAAGTTTAAGGCAATGTCTACAAAATACAGTTAAAGAAGACTCTGTGGAGTACAAAGAGCAAGACTTCCTATTTTTAATGTTTATTAAAAATAATATAGGGAGTTAATAAAATACAAAATCCTGGGCCCTACTCCAAATGATTTTGATTCAGTAGTAAATCTAAGATGTGCCTCCAGATACTCTAGCATATGTTTATCATGTGTTATGGGTGAGTCTGATGGATGTGCTCTAGGAACTTCCCTTTGAACACATTTGGGTAGATCATTAAACCCCAAGTTTAAAGCTTCTACATTTGCTCTATTGCTTAACAAATGTGTAGAATCATATAGAATTTCATGGTTAAGGTTCTCTTCTCAGAAAGAAAGAAAACAGAATTTCAATCATTTTCAAAATAGATGCAATCCAAGGTCCCCATTGCCTTTTATTTAAAATAGCTCTGACTGCAATAGGGTTTTCTTTCTTTTCTTTTTTTTTTTTTACCTTTAGGTTTTACACAAGATTTTTTTTTCCAAAAAAGTTTCCTGCTATTGAACATAATATGCCAATATTGACCTGAAATGCAAAAACAAAACAGCTTTGATAATTTCAGGAATATATAAGTTTCAAAGAAATACAGGTTTTAGAAATTGCCTTATTAATTTGATTAATGCAGGCCATCTTTCAGAATACTTTAGACCAAAATAAAATATTTGGAGGACAATCAATAAATTTTCTTTACAAATTCTATTTACCAGATAATTGCCCAATCACCATTTTTAGCTTGTCACGCATAGAAATACAGAATAGATTTATTTTCAACCAGATTTCCTTTGTTTTTTTTTTTGTTTGTTTGCGTTTTTTGTTTTGTTTTGTTTGTTTTTTGTTTCTTTGTTTTCAGGAAGAGCACTGCTTCCTTCATTCTGTTACCAAAACTGCAAAAGCAAGATTTTATTGTTGGGCCTATTGAAATTCCAGGTAGTTAGTCAAAAGATGGAAAGGGAACTTGATTCCTGATGTTCACATTCACTAGAATCCAAAAAAAAAGAAGAAATTACGTGAAAAAAAGAAGAATTACAGTTGGTAATTCAATCATTTTATGTTGCATTAATTAAGATGGCTGGGAAATACCCACAAAAAACCTGTCAACAGCTGTTGCTTTTGCTTGCAAAGTAATTTGTCATTTTGCATCAAACTCTGCCCTGAATATGCTCTCAGAGTTAAAGGTTTTGCAACTTGATCAGCTTCATGACAAATTGGTCCAATCTCTTCTTTGTGGACTTGGCTGAGGGCCTATTTCCAGCAACTCTTTGTTTTTCTATCTTTCTGTTTCCTTTTCCCACCATCAGGGTCCTGAAGATGCTGAACCACTATTTCCTGGTTTGGCTTATCTCAGTCATGAGCACTTCCCACTGGTCAGACACATTGCTAATGCAGCCAATGAATAAACTGAATAAATCTGAAGATAAAAATGGATGTGCCAATTTAAAAGAGGTCAAGCAGCAAGCAGGAATCCAGTGTGAACAGCAAGCAGATGGTGATTGCATTTCAAAGAGACTAGTACTTCCAAAATAAAGGGATGCCAACACAATTACTATATTGTTGTTTTTAAAGAAAATATATTTACACATCATTGCTTATAAAGAAAATACATTATAAAAGAATTATGAAAGTAAAGCTTATTTATAATGCAAAGCACTTTAAGAAATAAACTAAAATAAAGAACTTTCTTTTAAATGAAAAGCATACTTTTGAAAATTTAAGTCATGATAGATTGACAAATGAATTCCTAGAATCATTTGATTTCAAGGAGTATATGTCAATAAATACCCTCCACAACATGCCAAGGCTGTACTAGTTGTTCTCACACAACTACTTGCTTGTAGTTCTAATAACCCATAATCAAAATAACTAGATTGTAATCAACCGCATTTCAGATGAAATTACAAAGGTTCAGAGAGGAGATACTACTTTCCCAGGTTAAAGTTTCAAAGTTCTTGAGCCATCACTCAAATCTAGTTATCCTTAGATGATATACCCTCTCTTAAATAGTAACCACATATAATAGGATAAGAAACTTGAGAGTGACCAGAGAATATGGTAAAGGCTCATGATCAATTGATTTGACCCAGACTTTGAAAGGCACAGTTCAATGTTAAAAACGTTTAGGTAAAAGAAGATCATGAACAAAGATACAAAAATGAGGGCTTTTAGCAAGTGTTGGTTGAATTCCGAGTACTCAGGCCAGGAGTAAAATATTTATTGAAAGATGGGAGGTGGGCTGGATAAGTTAGTAGGCTGAGACAAAGGTTATTAGAAAAACATTATTCATGAACAGCTCTTGAGAGAAAAACCTTAATACTAATTATAATGACAATAGCAAGGGCCAATGTGGGTTTGTATTTCTTGGCTCATCAGCATGTTCATCCATTTATTTGTCCATTAACTTTCTAAGGCTTTATCCAGTGCTTGCTCTCTGCCAAAAACAATGAGGGATGACTGGGCACAATGCAAGAAGATACACTCAGGATGGCATTGTAGTGTCAGGGATAGGTCTTTGCAGAAAGCTATGGTCACACACACACACACACACATACACACACACACACACACACACACACACACAGAAACAGGTATCTACTTAGATATGGGGGACAGACAAGACTACCTCCTGACTGAGCTGAAACTTGAAAGAACAGAAGCTGCCTAGATAAACAAGGGATGGATGTGGGGACAGTGTGCCAAGATAAGGAAGAAGCAAACAGAAATAAATAAATATCTCACAGAGTAAAAGTATAAAGCATATCCAGATGCTTAGGGAACTCCAAGGGGTGGAGATGAATGGAACATAAGGCTAGAAATGTATTTGGAGGTCATGCTGAGGAACTTCTATCTTATTGTGTAAACAACAAGAGACCAAGTAACACACATTACACTGGGGAGAAACGTGACGATATATTTGTTTTAGGAAGATGATGTAGGTTCACCATGGAAAATGGTTACCAGAGCCTGGGAAGATGGGTGGGACAGTGGTGTAGTTGTGATAGGATCAGGGATGAGGAGGAAGGATAAAAGGATGTTCCTTCTACAGATACTTTTAAAGTGTTTACATTTTTATTGTCATGTTTAAGTGCAAAATAATTTGGGGGGGCAATTAAAAATGTGATATGAGGGGCTCCTGGGTGGCTCAGTCGGTTGAGTGTTTGACTTCAGTTCAGGTCATGATTTTACGGTTTGTGGGTTCGAGCCCCACACTGGGCCCTCTGCTGTCAACATGGAGCCTGCTTCACACCCATCCCCTGTCTCCCTCTCTCAGTTCCTTCCCCACTTGCACTCTGTAAAACATAAGCACATATTTTAAAAAAAAAGCGATTTGATCATCTTCTCCAAAATAATGCCACTCAATTTTGTTTGTTAAATCAAAAGGAGTGGATCCTTATATATCACCTCCATTCCCATTCCAATTAAATTAGAAGATTTCTTCCTCATTTCTGCTTCTAGAAAGATGTTTTTTTTTTTCCATAAGGCCTGGAGGGAACTGGCCCTGTTTGAACAGGTGAAGTGACCCTGGCCTCAGGAGAGGCGGGATCTTTGACCTTGAGGCTGCTGCAGCCTTTGAATAACTGTCAAGACATGTCTGAAGTCCCCTAGAGAGAGACTTAGCAGGACCTTGGAAAGATGAGGAGAAAATTTTAAAATGTTGAGAAATATTTATCAGTGTAGAAACTGAATGTTTAGAAGCCACTACAGTGAAGATTAAACTAGAACAATCAGGTTCATGATGGCTAACATTTTACCTAAGACTTTAATACAGGGCAGGCATCACTTCCAGCTCTTTGCAAAGATTTTATTTGATTCTGATAGTTCTGTAAGTATTCTATCAGTTAGGGTCTAAGGAGAAAATACTCAGGATGCTTAAATTGGGGTAATTTGAGGAGAGATAAATCAAGGCACTGTCTTCAAATGTGTGCTTAAGAAAGAGGGAAGCAAAAGATGTAGCACAATATTCCTGGTGTAGAAAAAAGGGGTTCTGTTACCACCAGCAGCACGGAAAGGGCAAAGAGGGGAAGTGGTAATTATAACAGCACATACAGAGAAGAGGGTGCAGCAGGCTACGTAACTGAAGCTGAGAAGACAAAGGAGACATGCCAGTGCTTATAGTGATCCTGCAAAAGAATCAGAGCCAGTGGAAAAAAAATACTGTATTAGCCAGAGTTCTCCAGAAAAATAGAACCAATAGACTCAAACTATCTATCCACTTAGATTTATTTATTTAATCTATACATCAGTCTATCTATTTAGATTTGTTTTTTTAATGGGTTCATGTGATTGTGGGAGCTGGAAATGGGGAGAGCAGTCTGGCAGGCAGGAATCTCAGGCACAATCTCTACATTAGTCCTGAGGCAGAATACTTTCTTCTCCAAAAAACTTCAGTTTTTGCTCCAAAAGTCTTCAACTGGTTGGGCAAGGCCCACCCACAGATGGAGGTTAATCTCCCTTACTTAAGTCAAGTGATACAGATGCAAATCATATCTACAAAACACCTTCACAGCAATCATCAGAGTAATGTTGGACCCACCAGCAAGCACCATGGCCTAGCCATATTGACATACAGAATTTAACCATCCAAACCTCTCTCCTAGTCACAGATTTATCTGAGAGGAAAATGTGAAATAGTTCTAGACATTAGATTTTTATTTAGATAATCCATTACGTTTCTCTGCAATAAAGCAGTGCACACCTAAGTCCAGTGATAACAAATAAGATTTTTTTTTAAAAGAAAGTTGTTTTCTTCATTGGTATGATAGATAAGAGCTGCTGCCTCAGCTATTTTATACTGTAGTTTGTTTTTCCAGACAGTTTCTCTCTCTACCACCAAACAGCAGTATGTTTTCTAGCAGAAACTCTTAACACCCAAAGTCTGCTGCTTGTATCTGAACAGGGATACAAGCAGGGATACTACTCCTAGGTTTTAAATTTCTTTGCTTGCTTTGTTTTGTTTCATTTTGAAAGTCATGCTACACTGATTTTTTGTCTTTGAAATGTCCTTGTTAGCTCATCAACTTTACTTTTTACAAATTGAGAGTGGCATTTGCTACCCTCTAATTGCTTGATTTCTTCTTGGTACAGGGAGGGCAGAATGGGCTACATGTCTTAGATGCTGACTTCCAAGGTATAAACCTGTTATTTCCCGACTGCTTTTAGATCAGGGTTGCCCCAGTTATCCTTTGAAGACCACATCAGAAATATTTCAGGCTCTAAGGGCCACATTGTCTTGTCATAGTACTAAACCCGACACTGTCACTGTAATACTCAGGGAGCCATAGACAAGATGGTAATAAGTGGGAATGATTTCATTCCAATTACATTTATTTATGAACACTGGAATCTGATTTTCATATAGTTAACCATCTTTTCTTTACACAAATTTAAAAAATATAAAAATCATCCTTAGCTCACGGGCTATCCTAAAACAAGTGGTGTGTCAGGTTTGGCCCCTGGGCTTTAGTTTGCTAATCCCTGTTTTAGGAAAATCTGTTTGTGAGACCCAAAAGGACACTTCTAGAGGAGACACATTGCCTATGCTTTTTAACTTTTTAAACAGCTTTATTGAAGTATAATTTATATATATATATACACACACACACATATAACACATATTTAATGTATACAATTTGTATACATATATATAATACATATGTTTAATGTATACAATTTGTAGAATTCACTGCTTTAGAGGTACAAGATAAGATAGGAACTAACATTTCTTCTGCATTTATTCTGTAGGGTATTTTACGTAGGTTTCCTCACTTAGTCTTCTCAGATGCCTGAGGACACCAAAGTGATTCCCTTCCCTTTATGTAATCTCTGTTGGTTTCACTGCAAAACTGAGCATGCCATTAAGCAAACAGACTGTGGAGAGAGCCTGTGGGTAGCACCTTCATCTGCTTTATGCAATCCACCAGAGTTGACTTTGGGATCTAGAGGCGTCTTGGTCATGACTTTTACTATTAATGAATAATGAATAAGGAAATGCAGGCCAATGTAAATATCTACAAGAAAGTTACACGCTTTATTTTCGAGTATTTCAAAAAGCGAAACCCTAAAATCGTGGTTCTCAAACTTAGCCAGACAATCATGCCACCTGAAAAGACTATAAAATTCGTAGCATCAAAGCCACAACCCAAAACAATTAAATAAAACTCTATGAAGGTGGGATCCAGGTATCAGTTTTAAAAAGTCTCTAGGATACTCAAATTCAGAGGCAAGGTTGGGAACTGCCATTCTAAAACAAGGGTATCACACGCAAAAGTACAGAATTGTAATATAAAATACATATGGATTGTAGGAAGTAAAAGCAGGTTGTGTATTTGTACACACACACACACACACACAGGCACACACACAGACACAAAGATCCAAGATGGTCTGTGTTTTTCAGTGCAAAAGAAATTCACCTAATATTCTAATCCTTTATTTAAAAAAATTTACAAATTGTTCCTATACTAGACATCTCCTCTGGGAATTCTTGTCGAAAATATAGTTCTGAAGCTAGAAAATCAGAGAAAGGGGGTTTCCAGTTCAAAACCATACTTTCATATTATATATGCCTATCTACCTACCTGCCCACCTAAATATCTAATAAGAAAGAAGGGTAGCAGAGCCTGACCCTTGATTTGTGTATAACTACATATGACCTGATTTAAAAAAAAAATTTTTATGTTTGTTTATTCTTGAGAGAGAGGCAGACAGAGACAGAGTTTGAGTGGGGGAGAGTGAGAGACGGAGACACAGAATCCCAAGCAGGCTCCAGGCTCTGAGCTGTCAGCACAGAGCCCAACGCGGGGCTCGAACTCACAAACTGCGAGATCATGACCTGAGCCGAAGTTGGATGTTCAACCGACTGAGCCACCCAGGCGCCCCTGATCTGATTTTTGAGTCAGAAAATGTATGGTAGCAAAATCCGTCTGTAGGTAGACACTGCACTTTTTTCCAAGACGACTATGTGTGGTCAGAAACTGGGTAACAGTGTACTGAGATCCATGCTTGAGAAGGAACGTTACTGACCTGTGAGCAGGATGGATTCCTCACTTGTGAGGAGGCGACGAGGTCGAAGGCAGAGCAGCCATTAGGAGGTAATTACAACTGTGCACATGGGAACGGGCAAGGAGTAAATTGGGAAGCTCCAGGAGGAATAGAATATATTCAGTCAGATTTTATAACATACTGAATGTGAAAGATGAGCCACAAATTTCTAGGCCCCTTGAAAATATTCAAACTTAAAATGTTCAGGCATGTGGTTCGATTCTATGATGTGTAAGCCATGATGGCTTTCCCGGGCCATAGTTTTGTGGACAACAAGTCCATATTTGGACACTGACAGGTCAGGGAAAGTGTTTCTTTAATAATTCAGGGATCAAATTAAATAACCTGGTCCTAAATGAATCAGAGTTAGTGCTCAAACTTACTTTGGAAAAATGTCTGAACCCTCCAAGTTATTGCAGTATATTTTTTGTTTAAAATGATTCATTTTCATTTGCTGCAGGTTATAAAGAAATTCACATGAATTTCTAGAACTAGTCTGTAAGACAACAAACAATTCATTGTTCCCTGAAAAGGCTACTTTGAGTATAAAATATCTTTAACATTTAAGCATAAAATATCCTTCATATTTGACAATAGACATCCATTGATTATTATTTTCTACTTTGGTAAGGAATTTTGAAATTGTTTTAAAATGTTTTAAATTTCTAAATTGTTGCTCTTTATTAACATTCATTGATTTATTTATTTATAATTTTTTTTAAAAACTAAGAGTCTACTTTAGTTCCTATTTTATGATTTTTTTATTGAGGCATAATCTGTATACAATAAAGTACATAGATTCTAAGTATAATTTGATGAGTTTTGGCAATTGAATACTTCCATATAACCACCACTCAAGCTAAAATTTAGAACATTCCCGACAATATCACGTCCCATTACAGTCAACCTCACCCTCTCCCACCCTTATTCCATTTTATATCGACAAGCAGTTCATGATAAAATAAAATACAACAATATTTAAACTTTATATGTCAAATAGTATAACAGCCCCATGTAAGTCAAAGCATATTAATGCCTTTAGAAGAAATTAATTAAAAACTCAAACATGAAAAACCTATTCATCTAGGACAATGGAAGCATCAATCACTCTATTAATAAAGTTATATAATATTAGTATGTGGAAGACAATATATCCTTATATTTCAGCACATCTTGAAGGAAGGGGTACATTGAGACCCGGTATTTACTAACAACAACAAAAAATTTAAGGTATTCTCTTTGGGCTGTATATACATTTGAGTTCTGCTAATACCTCACTTATTTTATGATGGGCAGTTTATTTCCACTGACTCTAGTTAAGGCTTGGTGTTTAATTGCACTCTCCTGTTATGAAGAATTTTATTGTTCCTATTGCCTATGGCAAGTTTACTCTAAAGAGAAACATTAATTCCTAAATAATTTGAAGTGATTTGCAAGTTTTGCTTAGCCAGAAGCACTGCACAATAAAATATAAAATCCACAAGGTAATACTCATGGCATGAGCTCTTCTCACTGTGACATGCCCCTGTTTGCTGACTGCTCTCCTTGTTAGGGGTGCCTTACAGAGAACTCTAGTGTCCCATCTATTATGGAAAGAGGTGGTAATCGAGTATGTGAGAAACATGAAGGCCCTGTGTAATCAGGAAGCAGAAGTGTTGCAAGTGGAGATAAACCGCAAGATTTCTAATAGGCAAAAGTCCGCTTTTGATGAAAAGTGGGTACTCACTAACAGTATAGGATGATCTCCTTTCTTCCCTACCCAGACCCACTATTTTTCCTCCAGCCCTCCCTGTATCCTGAAAAGGAGAATGTCTTACTACTGAAATTTTCTGTTTTGTTCTCTGTCTCCTCCTGGTTTTATAGGCTCTTCAAGGCAGCGGCCATAATCTATTCATGGTTTTCTACCTGATATATAGGATTCAGTACTTGGTATATTGGAGGCAGGCTATAAATGTGTATTGTGCCATACACCAGCCCTACCAACATCACCTCCAACACAAACAAAACAAAACAAGGAAAATAGAGCTCTGTATCATACTGAAATGGCAAAGCGGAGTTTGAAAAGAAGTTTGCTAAAAGCCAAAGATACGAAAGTCATTTCCAAGTGAAAGGTGGTGAGTAATCAAAGGCACAAAAAGGGTCAAAGGCTTAGAAAGTTTTGGTGGTTGGTTTGAAAATAAAGGAATCTTTAGCCAAAAAAGGTCCTACACCTGGAAAGATGTAAACATGAATATGACAGGTAGGAAGAGAGCAATGTTAATGGACATGTGACTTGGAGAGCCACCCAGGGCTTCATGCATGGCTTAATGTTCTCTCATCACCACCCTGAAATTCTTAATACATTTTGAACAAGAAACCTCACATTTTCATGTTTCACCGGGCTTTACAAATGATGTAGCTGGTCCAGGTAGAAAGATTTTGTAGGATGTGGAAGAACTGATTTCCCTTCCTTGATCTTCAGCAATTCTTCAATAGCACAGCTACCCTTTTTGATTTAAAATGTCATATAGATGGATGTGTGTATATGTATGTGCATATCTTCAATGCAATGTGTACTCCTTCTATGAAATTGTTAAGACTTGAGAAACATATGAAAAGCCCCCAAATTCCCAAAACTTCAACACTTAGGAGCTGATATTAGCATTTTCAACATACTTATAATGTCCCTTTCTATCTACTTTTTCTCTAAAAAGTTAAAATAATTCTCAACCACACCCCCCTTCCCCTAAACGTTTCTGTCATTTTTCTTTGGTATTATACCATAATTAAATACATCCATAACATTACAGTTAAATTGCTAAATAATAATTCAACCATATGGAAATGTTATTTGACTTTCTCACTCACTGTGTTTAATTATTCTTTTGGTTTTACTGGTATTTTTCTACCTCAGTTGTTAAGCTTGTCTTTGGAAGCATCTGAGACTTAGAAAAACAACAAGAAGGAATACTGAAAATCGGATATCCCAAAGATTGAAGGCACACGTTTTTCCCTACATATACAATGTAATATTCATGAAGTAGCACATAATCTACTTTTCATTAGATATTCGTCACATTATTTGATTGTTTTTAAAAGGGCATTGATGTCTGAGCTTCTCTAAGTGGCGTTCTTAAACCAGGTCTCCATAGTTTCATGTGAGTCTCAAACCCACTTTTAACAGAATCATCTAGGAAATTGCCTTAGCAACTCTTTTGTCATGTTTTCTGGAAACCTGAATTTGTTTTCCTCCAAGTCTGTCAGGAGACAGAGGCAAGATTATAAATAGAAATAGTGTGACAACCACCTATTCCCTGTGAAGTATATTAAATGTGCTAAAGCTTTATCATATAGCCTTTGTAACATTTCACATGGCCATTACCAAACGAGGTCACTTTTCCTTGTAAGGAATGGAATGCCAATCAAAGTACAAGAAGTGTTTTGAGAACTGGATGCCTTTGTTTTAAAGTTTGAACCTGACCTCCCTCATCATTCTCAGAAGATCAAATTAAAATTATCTTTGGGTACTAGTATGAAACCAGGGCCCATATGTACAAGAGAACAATGGGAATAGTCCAATAAGAACTATTTAGAGGCATTGAGACACTAACCACTTTTCTCTATAAATCAGGCAGATGGCTTTATACCATAATTTTAACTATGTTCTCACTACTGCATCATAACACCAAACACCCATAAGTCATTTCAAAGAGCACAGAGTCTGTGTAACTTTTTCTAAAAAATAATCTGGAGATTCAGTTGAAATAGTGTGTATTGGCTGAATTTTGCAAATAAATCCGCAGGGAATATGTTAGTTGACTTTTATTTCCAGTATCATCATTATACTAAACAATCTGAGAAAAGATTATTTGGGCTCGATCCCTGTGCCAGGGGTACTCTATATTCTTTGCATTCACTATTTCTTCCAATTATCACAGATTTCCTGAGAGGTAGGCATTATTTTTACCCTAGTTTTAGAAGGGAGGACCTCAGATTTCAGAACATACAAGAGCTTATTCAAGTTTATATAGCTATTAAAATTGTGGAGCTGGGTTTGAATCCTGCTTGTAATCTGATCATAATCCTTTTTTATTAATGATTACGTGGTGGTTTGTTTAAACTTTCCAAATTCTCCCCTGGCTAATGTCTTTTTTTTTTTAAGCTTAGTTATTTATTTGTTTTTGAGAGAGTGAGGATGCATAGAGAGGGAGAGACAGAATCCAAAGCAGTCTCCATGCTGTCAGTGCAGAGCCTGACATGAAGCTCAAATTCACAAACCATGAGATTATGACCTAAGCCAAGATCAAGAGTCAGATGCTTAACTGAATGAGCCACGCAGGTGCCCCCACTTCCCATGGCTAATGTGTTTTGTAACTATAATATGTTATCAAAACCAAGAGATTAACACTGCCACAATACTATTAACTAGGCACTAGAACTTACTTGGATTTCAGCCATTTTTTATATGTATTGCTGTGTGTATGTAAGTATGACATTTTATCATATGTTAAGGCGTATATAAACACTGCTTAAATCTGCTTAACATTTCACTTCCGCAGAGAGTAACAGCTTGTACCTAGGAACTAATTCAGTCATGTGAAACTCAACCATGGAAATAAATCAGGATGAGCCTTGTAAGGCTGGAGTTAGCTTGAAGAGGCTGCACAGGCTTCAATCTTGGCATCCACAAAGAAGAGAATCTACGGAGATGAGATGAACAAAATCCTCTGAAAGAGATGAGTGGTCTCAAGGAAATTATAATCTGGTGATAAATCCAAGAAGACAGGAACAGGATTCAAAACAGGGTACAAATACAAGGGTCAGGGATTTACAGAATGTGGTTGATAGTAGTACAAGAGGTTTAAGCTATTGTCAAAATGGAGCTGATTTTTTTAATGGCTTTTCTTTCTAGTTACTGTGTATAATGAATGTGAGTGAGTAGTATGTGCACGCAAAGGAGTAACGTTGTGATGGGCAATTTTGATTTCAAATAAAGCATACAATTGATAGAAAACGTATTCCAAAACATGGCACAAGGAAACTAGCATCATTCCTGTGTTACAGAGTTCATTCTCCTATAAGCTGACATTGAGCTACTTGATGATGGCACTGGCACCTGTTTCTGCCAAGGTGTGGCTGAGTCCTGGTTCTTTCTGTTATTGAGGTAAAGGAGGTCTAATTGGAGAAGAGTGGATTGGCAATGGTCAAACTCTCTCAGCAATGAAAGTATTGAGTCTGCATGCATCACATGGATGAACATTTGTCAGGATAATCCAGACACTTTAGATGAAAACAAAACAAAACAAAAAATAGTCTCCACAAGTACGTCCAAAATTATTTTTGTGCAATTTGTACATGGAATACTGTCCTTTTACCCTCTCACTTTTAATACCTGACCTTATTCAATCAAATAAAAGTACATTAATTTAATGTCCAATTTCCACCCATAAATTATAATCTTAAAATGGAAACTTCTCTAGGATCTGCATGTTGTATTATTTTATTCACTATGAGTTATCTGGGGCATGGTGAAGTGATACAAAGTTGGTGTTCAATAAATGCAGGCAAAACTGAACAAAAATGACATCTACTGAATGCTCAATGAGTGTCAGACTGTGCTAAACACTTCAGGTATTTACTCCTATCAACAGTGATTACGAAGACATTTTACCAAGAAGCTAAGACCCATGACAGTAGATCAACATGATAAGACCACTCTGCTAGTTAGTCAGAGAACAAAGATTTTATCTGAAGTTTCCATCACTTCCAGTTTTTCCCAGGCACTGAAAAAGCCATTTTGTGATCTAATTGAATTAGTCGTTTTTACATAATGAAACCTGAAACCGGAAGGAAAGGATTATCTTTCTAAAATTAAAATGAAGTATAAGAAACTACTCTAAAGCAAGAGGTTATTTGGATAGAAAATTATGAAGTAAATAGATACAAAAATAATTAAGAATTCAGAAACAATCACGGATAGTCTGTCAAGAGCCATTTTAGGTAAGCATAGCAAATATTTGATTCCCTGCAAGGAGGATAACAGAAGAAAGTTGCTATTTGTCCCAAAGATGCACAGAACTACTTAGGAAGAAAGCAGCTCCTTGTGACACAGTGAAGATGGATAGACAGGGCACCATTGCAAAGATATCCCTTTACCTCTACAGGTTTCTTTGGCTGATCTGTATTCTTCATTCCTCCCTTCCCGTCCCCCATGAAAAAATGTTCCTGTAGTATAGTTTACTGCAGTTTGGTTTTATCATCTCAAGTTGGCAAATTGAAAGACAGGGAAAAAGTGGATAAAGTGACAAAAGTGGAATATGAAGAGAAAAAAAAAATTAAAACTACAAATGAGTTTGAGGGAGTAGGGGAATAAAATTTGAAATCACATTACAGACTGTGATAACCATTTCTTATATTTGATGTAGAAGCTTAAAGGTTTTGTTTTGTTTTGTTTTGTTTTGTTTTCAAAGACAAATGCCTCATTTTTTAAAGTTTATTATTTTTTTGAGAGGTTGGGGAGGGGCAGAGAAAGGGGGAGAGAGAATCATAAGCAGGTACTGCACTGTCAGCACAGAGGTGGACGCAGGGCTTGAACTCACAAACTGTGAGATCATGACCTGAACCAAAGTCAAGAGTTGGATACTTAAAAGACTTGAGCCACTCAGGCCTAAAATTTATCTCTAGGTCTTGAGGCTTAACACTTGCTTTATTGTCAATGCATTGAAAAGAAAAAAAAATACAAATTTTCAGCTATTAAAAGTAGAATTTTGCAGGATAAGTAGTAACTGAAAAACGTGTCTTAGTCTTAGGTCATGCTAGGCAAAAGAAAAAGAAAGAAAAAGAAGAAAAAAGAAAAAAAAGAAAAAGAAAGAAAGAAAGAAAGAAAAAGAAATCAGAATACAAAATTTCATCCATGTAAAGAGTGTACCAGTGTTCAAATCATGCACATGTATTGACACAGTCTGAGAGGACACATGTAAATGTAGAGTTCTTATATTTGTTAAAGTGATGGCATTATTGTTGGAATATATATTTCCTTCCTTATTATTTTTCTTCATGTCATAACTGCAGGTGCACCATAAATACAGCGGTTTAAATATGGCAGGACTATAAAGTTGCTAATGCACCCTATGCTCTCCTAGTAAAATGATTTGACAAACTTCCTTGGATTTGAAGTACATACTTCATGAATAAATATGTATTTTCTTTTCTTCCAAATGGTTCGGAGTTCCCTTTTAATGTACAGGACAAAATAAAATAAACATTTGAGGAATATGCAGAATCTGATAGACAAAGTTGGTTAGTTGAATCCACAGTCATACGTCAGTTGTTGCAATATTCCTCATACACTTAATGTATTCCTACTGTGATGGTTTTCCAATTCTGCTGATTAGAGTTTTATGATAAAACCAGAAATCACATTTAAAACACTCTAGTTTGCTGCAGGCTTTAAGAAAAAGCCAACTATTAGGGAATTTAATTGCGAAATATTTCCAATCCACTCCACTGCTAAAACCAAGGATGCCATGATTTTATCTTACTGCTCTATAATAGGTGCTTGGTACAGAGGAAGTCACAAAGAAGTGAAGGAAGACATCACATTGGTTCTTCCTTTAATTGAAGACACTGAACAAGCAAGCATTTAATATCCATTCTGAGCAATTTTAAAATCAGTAAAATATATCTGTCCCTCCAACAATTCTGGATAGTGGTAAGGACCAAATGAGGCAGTGAATGTGAAACAGATTTGTAATTTGCAAAAGGTAATAAAGAAATTATCATTCCTAAAATAGTCAGCCAGTTGTGATTTGCAGTACCTGAATAATTCAAGCATGTAGTCCTCTGGCCTTTTTCATTCTCTGAACAAATTCTGTCATTAGAAAGTGGATCCATTTCTATATGATTCATGTATTGCCCCTTTCCTGCACCCCTTATGAAACCGCTTCCTCCTTTGTTGGCTAATTAATGTTTGAAAAATATTCCAAAACCGTTAGAAGAAACATCACATGTACTTAATTTGTACTTAGTGTAGCTAAAATCGGATCAAATATTGTGAATGTTGCATAACCATATATTTTCAATTTATTTCAAAGTTGGTAAATAAATAACACAAAATAGTGATTTAGTAGTAGAGTTTGAAGTGATCTTTAGTACTACCAAGTATTGGTTAGCCATATTTTTTTTATCATTTAAAATATGCCAGAGAGCGTTTAAGTGCATTTGATACAGTAGTGAACAAGATATGACCACTGACTTCTAGGGGCTTACCTTCTAATCAAAAGTCAATTGGAGGTTCAGAAAGGAAGTGAAGTCAAATGGTGGCCTAACGATGATCATATTTCAAAATTTTTAATTTCTATAGAGACAACAAATAACTAAGACGTTTACTTCGTTTTATCTTTCTGTTTGATACAAAAATGTCCTATAAAAATTGGATCCATTAGGACAATTTCAAATACATAAGAAAAAATGCAGTTTTCATGAGAATTATTAATAAAATATAGAGACATAATGTTTTTAGTTATAGATTCACTCCTTGTTATTTTCTGTGTTTTCCACTCTGCCTCATTAATAATATTGATTTCGTCAACTTGTGCTTTACTGATACCATTGTGATACTTTCATGAAAAAGACTATAGTATTGTTATACATTTGCGCTTGAAAGGTGATATTTATCCATTATTTAATAGCTATATGTAGTATCTTTTTCCTCCAATGTATGCAAGAAATAGGCAGTTTTATTATGATCAATACTAACATTATAAAGAAGAGAAAAGTAAAACAATAGATTGGAAGTGGAACAAGTAAGCCAGAATTCCAAACAGGGACACATTAAAGCAAAAACTCAGTAATGTTCATAAAACACTTCTGCCAGGCAATGGTGTTTACTTCATCTCACAGAAGCTGTGTAAGAATCTTTGAGATAAATATTTCTGCGTTCTTAGAATAAAGAGCCTGAGGGTGAGAAATTTTAAGCATTTTGTCCCCAGAATGGGAATAAAAACATGGTTCAAGTTTTCCAAAGCAAATATTCTATTATAACATGTATTGACCTTTTATAAAGGG
Organism: Acinonyx jubatus; assembly: GCF_027475565.1. Classification (NCBI taxonomy): domain Eukaryota; kingdom Metazoa; phylum Chordata; class Mammalia; order Carnivora; family Felidae; genus Acinonyx; species Acinonyx jubatus. Next base: position 22,674,406 of record NC_069396.1, on the reverse strand, counting down.
AGTATGGCATTAATAAGATCATCTGGAAAATTCTAATAGAAGCTTTGTAATTAAAATATTCAGGTGTATAAGATGCTTTTTTAAATAATGAAATTACCTCATTTTAATAATGATGGAGCATACCTTTTTTTTTGACTATAAGAAATTCATCTTTTTTAGGAGATTTTATTTAAATTCCAAGTAACGTTACAGTGTAATATTAGTTTCAGATGTACACAATATAGTGATTCAACAATTCCATACAACACCCAGCGCTCATCACAAGTGCACTTTTTAATACTCATCACATATTCCACCCATCTCCCCACCTCCATTCACTCTGGAAACTATTAGTTTGTTCTTTAGTTAAGAGTCTGTTTCTTGGTTTGCCTTTTTCTCTCTTTTTTCCCCTTTGCTCTTTTGTTTCATTTCATAATTTCCACATGAGTGAAATCATATGGTATTTGTCTTTCTCTGACTGATCTCTTCACTTAGCATTATACCTCCAGCTCTATCCATGTTGTTGCAAATGGCAAGATTTCATTATTTTTTATGGCTGAATAATATTCCATTGTATGTATATATCTATCTATAGATATGGATAAATACATCCAAAGATTTGTATCCATATAAATATATCCATCACACACACACACACACACACACACACACACACACACGACTTCTTCTTTATCCATTTATCAGTCAATGGGTGCTTGGCTGTTTCCACAATCTGGCTATTGTAGGTAATGTTGCTATAAACATCAAGGTGCCTGTATACCTTTAAATTAGTATTTTTGTATTCTTTGGGTAAATACTTAGTAGTACAATTGCTAAGTGATAGTGTACTTCTATTTTAAACTTTGTGAAAAACCTCCATACTTTTTTCAAGTAGCTGCATCAGTTTGCATGCCCACCAACAATGCAACAGTATTACCCTTTATACAAAGTCTTGCCAAAACCTGTTGTTTCTTGTGTTGTTGATTTTAGCCATTATGACAAGTGTAATGTAATATCTCACTGTGTTCCCTGATGATGAGTGATGTTGAGCATCATTTCATGTGTCTGTTGGCCATCTGTATGTCTTTGGAAAAATGTCTATTCTTGTCTTCTGCCTATTTTTAATTGAATTATTTATTTTTGGGGTACTGAGTTTTATAAGTTCTCTCTATATTTTAGATATAACCCTTTATTGGATATGTCATTTGCAAATATCTTCTCCCATTCCCTAGATTGCCTTTTAAATTTATTGTTTCCTTTGCTGTGCAAAAGCTCTTTTATAATCCCAATAGTTATTTTTGTTTCCTTTGCTTCAGGAAACCTATCTAGAAAGAAGTTGCTATGGTAGAAGTTAAAGACATTACTGCCCGTGTTTTCCTCTAGGATTTTTGTGGTTTCAGGTCTCATATTTAGGTCTTCAATTCATTTTAAATTTATTTTTGTGTATGGTATAAGAAAGTGATCCAGTTTCATTCTTTTGATGTGGCTGTCCAGTTCTCCCAACACCATTTGCTAAAGAGACTGTCTTTCTCCCTTTGGATATTCTTTCCAGCTTTTTAAAATATTAATTGACTCTACAGTTGTGGGTTCACTTCTGGGTTTTCTATTCCATTTCATTATGCATCTATTTTTGCGCCAATACCATACTGTTTTGATCACTACAGCTTTGTAACATAATTTGAAGTCCAAAATTATGATGCCTTCAGCTTTGCTTTGCTTTTTCAAGGTTGCTTTGACTATTCAAGATCTTTCGTGGTTAAATACAAATTTTATAATTGCATTAGCTCTATGAAAAATGCTACTGCGGTATTGTGATAGAATTACATTAAATGTGTAGATTGCTTTGGGTAATATACCACTTTCACAATATTCTTCTTCCAAACCATGAGCATGGAATGTCTTTACGTTTCTTTGGGTCATGTTTGATTTCTTTTATCAATGTTTTAAATTTTTTTAAAGAGCGCAGGTTTTTCACCTCTTTAGTTAGGTTTATTCCTAGTTATCTTATTGTTGTTGGTGCAACTGTAAATGAAAGTGATTCCTTACTATTTCTTTCAGCAGCTTCATTATTGGTATATAGAAAGGTAACAGATTTCTGTACAATGGTTTTGTATCCTGCGACATTGCTGAATTTGTGTATCAGTTCTAGTAGTATTTTTGGTGGAGTCTTATGGGTTTTATAGAGAGAGTATCATGCCATCTGCAAATAGTGAATATTTTACTTCTTCCTTGATGATTTGGATGCCTTTTATTTCTTTTTGTTGTTTGAATGCTGCGGCTAGCACTTCCAGTACTATGTTAAATACCAGTGATGAGAGTGGAATGCCTGTCTTGTTCCTGACCATGGAGGAAAAGTGCTCAGTTTCTCTCCATTGAGAATAGTATTAGCTGTGGATTTTTTGTATATGGATTTTACTATGTTGAGATATGTTCTCTCTAAACCCAGTTTTGTTTTGTTTTGTTTTTTATCAAGAATGGATGCTGTACTTTGTCAAATGCTTTTTATGCATCTATTGAAAGGATCAGATAGTTCTCAACCTTTCTTTTATTAGTGTGGTGTATCACATTGTACAATTGTGAATAATGAACAACATTTGCAAACCAGGAATTAATCCCACTGATCATGATGAATAATTTTTAATGTATTATTGGATTTGGTTTGCTAGTATATTATTGGAATTTCTGCATCCATGTTCATTAGTGATATTGGCCTATATTTACCTTTTTTAGTGGAATCTTTATCTAGTTTTTGTATCAGTGTAATTCTGGCTTCAGAATAAATTTGGAAGTTTCCCTTCCTCTTGTATTTTTTTTAAAGTAGATTGAGATGAATGGGTATTAACTCTTCTTTAAAGATTTGGTAGAATTAACCTGTGAAGCCATCTGGTGCTGGACTTTTATTTGCTAGAATTTTTTAAATTATTGATTCAGCTTCTTTGCTGAATTTTCTTTGCTTATCAGTCTTATCAAGTTTACTATTTCTTCCCGTTTCAGTGTTAGTAATTTATACATTTCTAGCAATTTACCCATTTCTCCCACATTGTCCAATTTGTTGGCATGTAGTTTTTCATAATAGTCTCTTATAATTGTTTCTATTTCTGTGGTGTTGTTATTTCTCCTCTTCCATTAATGATTTTATTGTTTGGTCCCTTTCTCTTTTATTTTTGATAATTCTAGCTAGTAGTTTGTCAGTTTTATTTATTTTTTCAAAGAACTATATTCTGGTTTCAGTGATCTGTTCTATGTCTTTTTTAAGTTTCTACATCATTTATTTCTGCTCTAATCTTTATTGTGTCCTTCCTTCTGCTGGCTTTAGGCTTTGTTGTTCTTTTTCTACTGCTTTAGGTTGTTTTTCCAAGATTTTCCTTACTTTTTACAGTGGGCTTGTATTGCTATATTCTTCCCTCTTAGAATGGCTTTTGCTGCATCCCAGAGGTTTTGGACCATTGTGTTTTAATTTTCATTTGCTTACATGTAGTTTTTAATTTCTTATTTGATTTCCTGGTTGAGCCATTCATTGTTTGGTAGCATTTTGTTTAACCTCCATGTATTTGTGGTCTTTCTATATTTTTTCTTGTGGTTGACTTCCAGTTTCATAGCATTGTGGTCAGAAAATGTGCATGGTATTACTTCAATATTTTTTATTTGTTAAGTGTGATTTATGACCTAATTTGTGATCTGTTCTGGGCAATGTCCCATGTGCACTTGAAAAGAATGTGTATTCTGATATTTTAGGATGGAATGTTCTGAATATATGTTAAGTCTATCTGGTCCAGTGTGTCATTCAAAGACATTGTTTCCTTGTGTATTTTCTGTTTAGATTATCTGTCCATTGATTTAAGTGGGGAGTTAAAGTTCCTTACTATCATTGTATTATTATGAACTAGTTCCTTTATGTTGGTTATAAATTGTTTTATATACTTGGGTGCTTCTATATTGGGTGCATAAATACTTAAAATTATTCTATCTTCTTGGTGGATTGTTCCTTTTATTACAATATAGTGCCCTTTTTTGTTGTGATAGTCTGTTTTAAAGACTAGTTTGTCCAATATAAGCATTGCTATCCTGGCTTTCTTTTGACATCCATTTGCATGATAAATGTTTCTCCACTCCCTCACTTTCAAACTGCAGGTGTCTTTAGGTCTAAAATATGGGTCTCTTGTAGGCAGAATATAGATGGGTTTTGTTTTTTTTTTCCATTCTGACACCCTACATCTTTTGATTAGAGCATTTAGTCCATTTAAATTCAAAGGAATTAGTGCCATTACTTGTTTTGTCATTGTTTCTGGACATTTTCTCTGATCCTCCCTTATCTTTGTTACTTTTTGTCTCCCTTTAATATTTCTTGCAGGGCTGGTGTAGTGGTCACAAATTCTAGATTTTGTTTGTCTGGGAAACTTTTTATCTCTTCTTCTATTCTGAATGACGGCCTTGCTTGATAGAGGATTCTTGGCTGCAGATTCTTCCCATTCAGCACTCTGAATAGATCATGCCACTCCCTCTGGCTTGCCAAGTTCCTGTTGAGAAATCTCTACCTAGCCTTATGGGTTTTCCCTTTTAAGTTAACGACTTCTTTTGTCTAGTTACTTTGAAGATTTTTTTTCTTTATCACTATATTTTGGAAATTTGATTACAATGTGTCTTGGTTTTGCCTTGCTTTTGTTGATTTTGATGGGAGCTCTGTGCCTCCAGGATCTGGATGTCTTTTTCCTTTCCCAGACTAGGGAAGTTTTCAGCTATTAATTCTTCAAATAATGTTCTGCTCCACCACCCTCTCTCTTTTCTTCTCAAATTCCTATAATACAAATGTTTGATTACTATGCTTGATAGAGTCACTGAGTTCCCTAAGTCGATTCTCACATTGCATAATTTTTCTCCCTTTTGTTCAGCTTCATTATATTTCATTCTTTTATCTTCTAGGTCACTAATTCATTCCTCAGCATCTTCCAGACTGATGTCCATTGCATCAAGCCTGTTTCCAGTTTCATTTAATGAATTCTCATCTCTGATGAATACTTTATTAGCTCTTTTATCTCTGTGGTAAGGGTCTCACTGATGTCTTATATTCTTTTCTCAATCCCAATGAGTATCCTTATGATTCTTGCTTTAAATTCTCCATAAGGCACGTTACTTATAATCCTTTTGCTTAGATCTTTGACCATGGCCGTATTTTGTTCTTTCGTTTGGGATAATTTCCTCTCTCAGCATTTTGTCTATGTCTCTGCCTTCTTCTCTGTGTTAGAAAAGTCAGTTATGTCTCCTGCCTCTGAAAGTAACGGCCTTATGAAGAAAAGGTCATGTAGTGCTCAGGGCGTGACCCTTCAGGAAGTGCTTCCATTGTGTGCTGTGTGTGCTCTGCTGTTGTGTTTTGGCTGCTCTGTACTTAAGACCAATCATCTGAAGAGGTTCTCCTTGACTGCTATGGGCAGTGTTTCATCCATGGTCTGAATATGGCACATTTTAACAAGATGTACTTTGGTTTGCTTGTGAAATAAGACCTGATACCACTTCCACCAGAACTGAGGCCCTGCAGAACTCTCTGGTCAGGAGACATGTTGTGGGCTGGGGCGTGTGCTGATTTTCCGGGGGAGGGGCCCACTACACCGGATATGAGGGAAGCTTGACTAAGATGGTAATCCCACTAGAGCATAGGAGAGTGGGGCTTGGTATAAGCAAGTTAGGCAGCCAGTGTTGGTGCTGCACTGCTTCCTGAAGGTAGCTCTATGTTTATGCTGAGGGGCGAGGGAGGGAAATGGCAATAGCCAACTCCTTTGTTCCCAGAGAGGAATCTTCATGAATGCTGCCTCTTAGAGATGAGCTCTGAGATCAGTGAATAATCTCTCTGCCATGTGCCCCCCTCCACCCCCAGTGTTCTTAAGATTGCTGTTTCCACAGTTTGCCCCCAGGTTTTTTGCTTGTATTCTCTCCAGGAGTAGGACAGGGCCCTCTGGCCTCTATACCAGCCAAGTCTGGTGACCTTTAAAACTCACTGGTTTAAAACTTAAGCCTCACTGGTTTTAAGAACTTACAAAATTCAGCCCCTCTCACGTTTATAAGCCAATGGCTTTGGGGGAAATGTTCTCCTTTGTGTTACCCTGTGTGCTCCCCTCTCTATTTCTTACCCTTCTCCATGATCATGGCTCCCTCCCCTCCAAAGCACCTGTTACCTGTTTCACTCCTAAACCATGTCTCTGTTCTTCCTACTTTCTTTGATCTCACCTCCTATATCCCTTTAGTTGTGGAGTTTGTTCTGTCAGTCTTCAGGTCAATTTATGGGGTATTTAAGGTTTGCTAACAGTTATCTAGTTGTGATCATGGGAAAAGGCAAGACTAGGGTCCTCCTACTCTGCCGACATCTTTTTTTGATTTTTTGATTTTTTTTCTTTTTTTGATTTTTCTTGACCAAGAAAAAACCCATCTTGGGCAAGAGAGAGGAAGGATGAGAGGGAGGCTGGAGAAGTCTTTCTTCCATTAGGAAACCACAATAAAGAATTGTAGTGTAGAAAATGCTGAAGTTGGAGGCACTTGAGTTGTTCAGTCAGTTAAGTGTCTGACTTCAGCTGAGGTCATGATCTCACAGTTTGTGAGTTAGAGCCTCATGCCAGGCTCTGTGGTGACAGCTCAGAGCCTGGAGCCAGCTTTGGATTCTGTGTCTTCCTCTCTCTCTGCCCCTCCCCCACTCATTGTCCGTCTCTCTCTCTCTCTCTCTCTCAAAAGTAAATAAACTTTAAAAAATTAAAAAAAAAAGAATATCATGAAGTTGATAGACTCTAAAGTTTTAAAAATAAATAAAACGATTTTACAGAGCATGTGAGAGGGAAAATATTTTATAAAAATTCTTTGACCTAAATAAATAAATAAATAAATTAAAAAATGCCTAGAAAGGAACATAAGAGACTTACACTTATCAAAAACTATGAATAAACTTAAATTACTAATAAGAATTCTGAAAAAAGTGGTCAATCCTGATGCAACTCAAATGGTATTTGAATGTTTGTGAATGAGGTAAAATAATCAGTAGAACAAAAGAAGAGAAACCCAGGCAAAATCAAACCCATTCTCCTTAAGGTCACTACATTAAACTATAGATATACCAGGGCATTGTCACATCTTACCAACACTTTGTCTAGTGAGATTGAGGTTTCTACCTGATTTGGTTGGGGACTAATTTAAGAAATCACAGGGAGATTTTAAAATTGTCAAATTATTAATAGGAGGAGGAATTTGGACTCTGGTTTTCATACCAGAAATTTTCATACATTCAATCACATTTGAATCTGTGATTTTACCCTAAAAGTCAACTTTTAATGGGCATCAAGAACAGGTCACAATGGTACATCTTGAACAGCTAATCATCTCAATAAATTAGATCAGTCACTTTCTTATTTTATTATGTTTAGAAAATATTTAACCACTCTAGAACTAAAGTCTGTAATTCTGAAATGCTAGTGCTAATACCTACCTCTCTGCATTTTATATTCATTCTTTCATTCACTCACTCACTCATTCAATATTTACTCAGTACCTATTGTGTTTCAGGCATGGTGGTGTATGGCGATTTATATATATGTGTATATATTTGCCTACTATTCCAGTGAGGCATAAAGACTTACACATACATTCTAAAATATTAGGTAGTGAGAGTACTATGAGGCAAGGAAGAGACAAAGGCAATCACAAGTGATGACTAATGCAATTTATGGAGAACGGTTCAGAGAACTCACTGAGAAGGTGACATTGACAATCAAGTAGGGGTACGCATGGTGTTATCAAAGAACAGTGGGAAATCTGGTACAGCTGAATCAAAATGAACAAAGACAAATTACAGAAAAAAAAAATTTCTAAGGGTAGCCAGGGGTTAGATCATGGAAAAGTCATGATAAAGAGGCACTAAAGGTTGAGATGAGACTAGGATATATAAATCAAATAGACATCCTTATTTCTGTGGTCTTATATTAAAGAGCCAGAATTATTTCATCTTGCATTTAATCCATGCTTTTTGACTGTACAAATTTCCCTTGCACTTGGGTAATGGGTTTGAAAAGTTCTAAAATCATAAGAGCACAGTGCTCATAATGGGTATGAATGTTAAACACTAAACAACAACAAAACACACACACTTTAGTCCATAAATCTTACTGCCTAGAGACTCAAAAATGACAGTGAACATTACATATAAGCAAAGAATTAAAGATTTACCAGGGTCATTTTGAGATGTCACTAGATGTTTTCCATTATTCCTTTCAATTATCAATCACCATGTCTCTTAATATGTTCTGGGGAAGCACATTATCCCCAATATACAAGGTCCAAGACTAATTTTCCTACCTGTATCCATTTTTCCTTACCTTATCTCATGTCTTGAAAGCATGAACTAACAGGGAGAAATATGAATGGAATTGGATGTGAATATTCATGTGATTGAAACAGCTGAGCTAGAATGTGTTTCTCCTTGCCAAAACTGGATATGTAACCATGTCTACACTTCACTTCCACAGTTCTAGTTTAATGCTTGTTAACAAATTGTACAATAAACACTGGCAACCTGGAGTGTAAGCAAGAGAAAATATTAAAATATACAATGGATATGAAATCCATGCTGAATGAGGGATTCTACAAAGAATGGAGGATACTGGTCTAGATTAGAAAGAACAGGAAAATAACACTTCTACCAACAGCTCCCATGAAAAAGAAAGCCCTGAACAGGATAGGCTTTCTGTGAGTAATAAGGTCAATGTTACTGGATATATTAAATTAAATAAATAATTGTTTTATGAAGGGAGGTTACAAAGTATCAGAGCTCAAAGATGGGACTGAAAGATTACTAAATTCTTAGCCCTCAATGTGCTTCTCTTATAATGTGAATACTCAATGCACAGACATAGGAAAGAATCTCAAGACAATTTTATCTCCATTTTCCCTATGACATTTCTGGAAGAACAAAGAAATTCATGTGACATCAATAAAGGCTTATGCTGCATCTAAGAAAGAAAGAAAAGGAAGAAAAACAGGACAAGGAAAAAAAAGGAAGGAAGGAGACAGAGAGAGATAAAAAGAGAGAGAAGTAGAAAGAAAGAAAGAAAGAAAGAAAGAAAGAAAGAAAGAAAGAAAGAAAGAAAGAAAACAAAAGAAAAGAGAAAATAAAGATATAAAGAGAGGTGGATATAGATATAAATAGTATAGATATCCATATATGGACTTATTTTCCCTGATCTTTGCTTCTGGGTCTATTTAGTACCTACTATTTAGTCGTTTGGTAACAGTATTTTATTAGCACAAAATTAACATAATTTCTCTTATTTCATGCTGAAAAATGCATTTATCACCATCATTTCAAAAAGCAATTTCTTTAAGCATTTAAAAGTCATATTTCCCACAGTTGTAGTCATGATACATATAATATTTCTCTTTCTTTGTATTATTAATTGCATTTTCTATATTAATACCAGTACTTAATAAATGTATTTCAAAACATTGCACAACATTCCAAGTATTTCCTGCTATTCCATAATTTACTCAGCCAACTTTCTACTTTGTGATTTTTCACCATTATAAATAAGACAGTATATATATTTGGGCAAAATATGTTTTCCTCCATGTTTTTGTTGGTTCCTTATGATACTTTTCAGAAATTGAACTCTTGGCTTAAGTAATATAAATATTTTAAAAGATTTTTAATCTATGAAAATTAACTTTCAAATGACTAATAACCTTTTTAGACTATTTTAAACATATTTTAATGAATTGTAATGCAAACTTTTCGAAGACTGTAATTAGTATCTCTGTCAGTCTATGCATGATACATTTAGCTGAGTTTTAATATTAAAACACTGAGCAAATTTCCTTGGGATGTTACGTGGTGTTAATTCTCATCATCACTCACACTTAGGGCTTATTCTGTACCTGTCTCTTTACGTAGTTTATCTTGTTCAATTTTCAGAACAATTCTGAGAGAGGTCTTATTATTTTCTCCTTTTTGCAGATGAGGATACTTAGTTTAGAGAGATTATACTCCTTGTCACACAGATAAGAAATGGTAGACAATGGAATCGACGTTGCCAGACTGCAGAGTTGATGTTTTTTGAAAGCGTACTGTATTGTTTATTTATGCATTTCAATGAGTTTTTTAAATTGAATTCTGTCTTTTAGAGTATGTTCTCTGTAAAGTGGCTGTGTCCAGTAGTATACTGATAAACTGGCTCTCCAATAATAATGACAACAACAAGCACTGAATTGCAATATTTGCTGATTTTTGTGTTATTTCCACTTCTATGTGAAGTCATAGAATGTGGAGAGATGCAGACAATCAGCTCTCTTAAGCTGATGAAGCTGGCTCCAGCACATCAGTGGCTGTACCAGTAATTTTTTTTTTAATTGTCTTTCGGCTCCCTCTTAATGACACTGGAACTGCACCCTGCAAACATTTCTCCTTCATCACTTGGCTCTGCCAAAAGGGCCCTGGCAGACCAGAGCAGAAAGACCAGGTTCCCCTCAGTGGTTCCACCATTCTCCCTTTCAGCAAAGCAGGCAATGGATTATTAAAGAAAAGATAAGCAACCATGATAGAAAGTTTCTCAGCCACTTGGTAAGTGCTTCCTATGAATCGGCTCTGGCCCGTTCACTATGCGACATTTCATTATTACTGACAGTTGGTGTTTCTGAGGCTGCCACACTCTTCAGCAAGAGTTACATCTCATCCTTAGTTTTTCTCTGGTTCACTTTCCTCTAGCCTAGACATATTTGTTGCTTTCTGCAGTTGAAATTTCTGGACCACTGAAGCGCCTTCTTTAACCATGAATAGTCATCTATTAAATTCATCATACCATTTGAATTACAGGCATGGTTTTTATCTCCTTTTTGGACTGTGATTGGTACATGAACTCAATAAAATAAACAACAACAACAACAACACCACAGACGAAAAATAGGTTGCAAATCTCTTACCTTTGACCCCAAAGTTCCCAGCAGCATATGTAAGGCCTAAATGAAGCAATCCTTCAAACTCTGAATCAAGAGCCAAGGGATGAATGAGTGTAACCTGTATTAAAATAAATAACAATAGTTGTATTAATAATGGTAATAACCTGCAGTGAGTGTTTATTACCTGTGAAGAATATGTCAAGATCCATTATGAAATAAATCATCCTCAAATTTCTCTTTTGAAGTGAGTAGTCATTTTACAGATAAGGAAACTAAGGCCAAGGGACATGCAGAGCCAGAACTCTACTCTAGGCTACAGGCTTTAAAACTTGTTCTCTTCAGAACTTATTCTAATGTTAAAAAAAGTCATGCAGTGTAATCATTAAGATATTAATTTTGAGGAAATATCTACTTAGAGAAAGAAGATACTTGAATATTGAATTTTATTCTATTCTGATGTGTTCCAAAATTATTTTATTCTCATATTTCAGAAGTTAAAGAATTTTCTAGAATTAAAAAAAATGCAGATAATTTCCCAGGCACTTCTTTCACTTGAAGAAATGATTTGGAAACTAGAAAAGTTGCTTCATTTCTTGAATACCTGGAAATTTCTCAACTAATGCTGAGAATAAAAGACCTGCCAAATTCGTTAATTATCCTTAATATTCAATTCTCAAGTATAATGAATTCCATTTTCACACATATCTGAGAAAATTACAATGGAAAGTTAATATGTTGCCTTTTGCTGGGTTTCAGTGAATACCTCAATATGCAAGCAGATTTCAGTCTGAACTTGGTGGCAGAGTCACATTTAACCTCTCACACCTGGATCAGATGTCAGCCATACTCATCCCCAATGCTACCGTTCTAATACTGTAACTTCAATGTGACTCCAATGAGTCAAGATATTTACAGCATGATCCCACTTTAGACCACGGAAGTTCCCCCAGTGCTTAGGAAATTCGTCAATTGCTTCACTACATTGCCCAACCTCCCTGCCCTTAATCAGGGACATATGACATCTTACTGTTACCATACTTATATCATTCTGTGGACAAAAGGAATGTGTATTACTTTCAGGATGAAGCACTGAAGAGCAGTCTTTTTTTTTCTGCTGTGAGATCCAAGAATGTGTTGATAATGCAGATATAAGGTGTATGGGGTAGGAGAGTTCTTAGCATTAATACTATGGACGCTTTGACCAGGTAATTCTCAGTGTGGGGTAAAGGAGTCTGTCCGGTACATTGTAGGATGTTCAGTAGTATCCTTAGCTTATACTCATTAGCTCCTAACATCATTCTCTCCAGTTATGACAATAAAAATTAGTCTGACACTGCAAATATCCTCTAGAGGAGAAACTGGCCTGAGCTAGAAGATGGTAGAACTTTCATTAGCCTAAGTCTTCAGAAACTAAATGGAACTTAACACCTCACTCCTCTATATTGCATAGTATATGTAAAATGAAATACATACACACAAACTTTAAAAACAATAAAATAAAATTGTTAAGCCAATAAGATTTAGGAGTTGTTTGCGATTGCTGGAGAGCTTATCCTCATTAATACATATTCTAATTTGCTTTTCTCTCAGATCTCAGCCCTTTGTCAGGAGGGACTTCTCTGAAATATTGAACCCATCAGACTATGCCAATGACTTCTCTTGATTCTGGATCATCTTTCATTTTTCTTGAAAACAGTTACCCAGTGAAGTGATTTATTAACACTTGTTTTACTACTAGTCTATAAACTCTTATGAGGGCACAAATCTATCTTAGTAGACATTTATTTGGCTTTCCAATACATGGTGTAATGCCTAGATTATACCAGATTCCAAATACGTATTTTTTTGAAGAAAGATGCAAGTAGGAAAGGAAAGGAAAGGAAAGGAAAGGAAAGGAAAGGAAAGGAAAGGAGGAAGGAAGGAAGGAAGGGAGGAAGGGAGGAAGGAAAGGGAGGAAGAAGGAAGGAAGAAAGAAAGAAGAAGAAAGGAAGGAAGGAAGTCATTTAAGAGAAAAGCAACATTTAAGGTTCTGTAAGATAAAGAAAAACTGAGATTGCAACCCATGTTTTCTTCCTCCTTCATCTACAGTGAAAACATTTAAACAGTAAAGGAATATTGGTAAAAATACAGTATGTTTACTTGATATTTACTAGCATGGTAAATATCATAGGATTATTGAAAAATATAGAAAAATTGAGGAATATTATACTAATAGGTAATAAAATGAGTTAATATTTTATATAATTCAAATTATTTCCATTTTCATCAACCCTCATTCATCTTAGGTTTTCAGTTTTATTTCTGGGTTTCTGTGCATGTGTATCATGTTGTGCTATATTACCATTGATACAAGTAATATGTCCATGCTGAGTAACTATGCATATCTAACACTAGCAGGATACTTAGCAGCAAATTAATTTCCTGTCAAAGCCATGGCATCTGTGTTTTAATTACTAAAATTCTAAATTTAGTGGAAAATTTAAGTATGCTTTCTTATTATAAACATCATTAGTATTTCTAGGGCAAACAAATAGAACAACTAAAGTGGTTATTAGGGAAATGGTATTTCAGTGTGAATTTATGCTTACCAAATATAAGTGTCCTATTCAGATGTCATTTATGTGATTGGTTCTATTTTGGAGACAAGCATTTCGAGATACGAATTTTCCCTTCAAACGCAAATTTACAACAATAGCTTTCACTTAGAATCATTTCTTTTGTCTTCACCTAGACTATGGATTTCTTAGGATTAATATGCAGGCATTTTAAGAAATATGCTGCCTTCATGAGGATGTTTATCTTAAAAATGTATGAATGAATATGTTTTTGGTTAAACCTGTTGGTCTCATAGGGCTTCCCCAGATCCTTGGCTACTTATCTTTCCACACACTAAAGATGTGCCTTTCCCCTAAGGATCCAGGCTGTTGAGCTAACGTCTTAAATGCCCCCTTTTAAACAATGACCTCTGTTTTACACCCAATAAGTAATTCATATACTGATTTCAAGAAAGACTTTCACCATGGCAGATTGCAAGGGTATGTGCAAGTACATTTTTCTCTGAAATGTGCAGTTCAGTAGTTTTGACCTTTACATTAAGGGTTAAGAAATTTCCAAATGATTTAAAGGTGAGGCAATTCATATGTGTAAACACAGACATTTGGGATGCTCACATTATCCAGAAGTTGCTTTTTATTAAGGGGTATACTGCCTTCAATTATCATTGCAGAAATCAGAATGGTATCTTGGGAGGTGATATACATCTCATTTTGTTTCTATCTTGCATTTAAATAAGTGCTTTCCTTCTGCAGATTTAGCTACTACTGTATCTTGTTGGAATAGACAGCAAATTTGAGTGTCTCTTGCTAAACACATATATGTGAAGTTGAAATAGTATTAATCTCAAATAATTCCATTAAATCAGTATGCAAGTTGATTGTGAACTTGGATGCCTCCTGGTAAATGGGCACTATTCTTTCTTATGAAAAAAGAAAATCACTCTTGCCCTGAATACAAAACAAGAAAATCATACATTCTCTATGTTATTCTAAACACCATGCAGACATACACACACCACACACACACACACACACACCTTACACCCAAGATACATATAGATTTTCACCTGATTAGTTGCTGCTCATAATTTAGGTTTTAGTGCCAGTATCACTTTTCTAGTTGTGACTACCAAAATGCACCTGTGAGGTGTGTTTTTTTTCTTGATATATTTAAAGAGTCACTGTCCTTCCATTCCTAGCACTTACCTCGGTTTGTCTTATACATTTATTATTGTGCTCATTTCATTAACATCTCTCTCCCTCTTTAGGTTCTTACATGTAAGGAGGCATTATATCTGGTTTTTGTCCCCATTGTATTCCCTGAGCCAAAAAAAAAAGAGGTTTAGGCAGGTAGTAAAAGTTGAAAGGCCCTAATAGGTGGATGAATAAAGCATAGCATATGGTTTTTAGTAGAAGAGAATTTGTCTTCTCAGTGCTCCTATAATTGGTACAACTTGGTGCCAGTTCAAGTTATGTTTAATTTTCCTGTTTAATAAGAACCACATAGATGACCCTTGCTCTCTAGTTAATTCAGTGAGGATACATATGCTGGAGGCTTGTAAGCAGATCTTAAGCGGAAAGCTTATTTGATGGGGGAAATCTTAAAAGCAAACATGGAGGGGAAAAAAATCAGTGTTTGATTAGTACTAGAGTAACTCCTAATTTACAGGTGCCTTTTCTTCTATATGCCTTCTCTTGAGCCCTGTTACACCTATGCTTAATTTTTTGTATGTGGCTTTTAATGACCTTCTAAGATAATCCTCTGATTTCAGACCTAAAGGCCTTTGTAAGCTGACTATGCTTACTGCCTAACCTCATTTCCTTACATATGCCTTTTAGCAGCAGTATACAAACTTTTAACTCACTGACACCCTCAAACTGGACCTCAGTTTCTACTCCTTCAAAAATGAAGGGTATGACCCTTCTCCATGGGCCAAACATATCTTCTATGAGGCCAAATGCCTTATAAAGGTATCGAAGCTTGTATTTATTCAACAAATTTTTACTGAAAACCTATAATCCATTAGGCATTTGACCCAAGCATGACTGGCTATTCTGTCAACAGAGGGAATACAGATGAGGAAATGAGTTAGTTAGGATTAAATTTCATCATGGTCAAAGTATTTGTGATTTTCCTGGGATGAAAACTTAGGAGTGAAACTTTACAGGTTTTGTTCAACTCCCAAACATCTTTATACTCAATTCAAGTCCCATATTCTCTAAGAAATCTGCTGAACAATGAATGTTCTCATTACCAAGAAGTGGATGCCCACATATATGGCATCCAATACATCTTGCATTGTTTTCTGAAAGTTGTGAAT
Organism: Acinonyx jubatus; assembly: GCF_027475565.1. Classification (NCBI taxonomy): domain Eukaryota; kingdom Metazoa; phylum Chordata; class Mammalia; order Carnivora; family Felidae; genus Acinonyx; species Acinonyx jubatus. Next base: position 22,658,631 of record NC_069396.1, on the reverse strand, counting down.
TTAAGTACCACCTTCCAATATGATAAGATATATGAATGGCTAAGAAAAATAATTATCTTAGAGTCAGCATAGTAGGGATTGAGAGGGGAAACATACAAAAATCCATAAAAGATTTAGATAGGATGCTGATTTACTAGCAGTTCATCATAATCAAAATACTTGACCTCAAATGTGAATTTCACATAATACACTTGAAAAGAGACCATGTGCATATGAAGTCTTCTTTTTAGGATAGAGTTTATGATGTAAGTTGGACTCCCATAAGGTGATAACTAAGAATTCAAATATCTAATACCAAAGCATTAAATTCAAAAAGCTCCCAGCCCTCCCCTTGCCATCTAGATCTGTACCAAGATACAAAAAGAAAATTTGTTTGAGAGGCATTGTTTGGAATAGAAAAAAGGGGTGGCTACCTTTAGGCAGGATAGAGACAGAAGTGAAAAATAGAGTGTGTGAAAAGTGAGTGGAATCTACAGTGGTTCACCCATGAGACTGCTGATTGCCAGAGGAGCCAAGAAGTTTTACTTGGTGTTTTGGGAATAAGAGGATTTGTCCCTTTGGTAACACAATGGCAGTGGGCACCAGAGAGATGGTGGCATCCATGATTCATCTAGGTGAAAACTGGCAAGCCTTTGGACTATGAGCAGCATATGAGATTGAAAATCCTGTGGGCTAAGAGAAAGCCCCTAAAGTTATCTAAGAACAGCTGCCCAACCCCCAAAGGCAATTTTAAGAATTCCCGTGGAAAGAAAGAAAGAAAGAAAGAAAGAAAAAAAGAAAGAAAGAAAGAAAGAAGAAAGTCCATGTGGGAGACAAATTCAGAATGGCATTCTGTTATAAGGGGAGGAGGGGAATTAATGGAAGATATTAATGAGAGCCAATATCCACATACTCATTATCTTTAATTCTGTCAATATTATGTGGATATAATTTTCCTAAAATTGTCTTTTAAAAATGTTTGTAATGATTATTTTTGAGAGACAAAGACAGAAAATGAGCAGGGGAGGGGCAGACAGAAAGGGAGACACAGAATCTGAAGCAGGCTTCAGGCTCTGAGCTGTCAGCACAGACCCCAAAGTGGGGCTCAAACCCATGAACCATGAGATCATGACCTGAGCGGAAGTCAGATGCTTAACCAACTGAGCCACCCAGGAGCCCGTAAAATTGTCTTTGTTTAACTCAATCCTGAACCCTTACCCTAGCAGAGAAAAGAATACAACATCACTTTGAAGCCATATGACATATAATACAGTGGGATGTCTTTCAAGGTCTCAGATTCATTATCTTCTGGGGGAAATTGGTCTTTCCACTGTCAGTTAAGTGTTCCCCATTCTGAACTCACAGAAATAAACTACATGTCTCTTTGAATTTAAATATCTGATTCTAGGAATTTAACCAGGTATCACCTATCAGGTATTTGTCCATTCATTTATGTATTTATTCAACCATATGTTAGGCATATAAAACAAAAAGGAAGAACTAAAGGGAAACCAAACTGGATTTTAAAATCCCTCCCTACATCTCCATATGATGATTTTTCCCCCTAACAAAATCCTTCTTTATGAAGTAAGTTAATTAGCTTACTAACCTCTACTTTGAAAGTAAAATTATCTAATTATGCCAGCAATCAACGCCCAAATAAATTTGCCAGTGAATAGAGGTTAGAAAATGACACTGTTGGTGTTTTCTCTGTATAATCAGAGCAGTTATTGACCTTTCCAACTGACCATTGAAAATTTTTTTTAACATTTATTCATTTTTGAGAGACAGAGGGCAAGCAGGGCTGGGGCAGAGAGAGGGAGACACAGAATTGGAAGCAGGCTCCAGACTCTTAGCTGTTAGCACTAAGACCGATGCAGTACTCAAACTCATGAACCGTGAGATCATGACCTGAGCCAAAGTTGAACGCTTAACCGACTGAGCCACCAGGGGCACCCCCAACCGACCATTTTTAAAATTTAAAAAAAATCTGTCTAATTTCTTTATGTAAAATACAATCATCTGCCTACATATTATCATTCCCTATTTTACAAATGAATTTTATAAAAGTTCAGTTAAACTAACTGCAATGCAAATCATGTTAACATTCTTTAATAACAACTATTAAAAATTTTAAGATATATATGTATGATAGTCACATATTATAAATGTATACTTGGATATTTTAACAAAATATTTTTTGTTTAGCACAGGAACATCTAACGTAAGTTTATTTGCTCTCAGGAAGATAATCACAAGTTTTTAGAAAATTATGGAAACATCATTCTTTATTAGCGTACAAGGGGTTAATTTTCCACAAATACACTGTTAGTCAAGACAATGGAGGCTACTCGAACGCATCAATAATATAATTTGACTCTATCTTTCCTCAATTGTAAGATTCCATTTTGTTAATTATGATTATAACAAAAGCATTAAACCTGGCAAACAGAGAAGACCGATTAGATTCTCTACCTTGCTCTTTGAAAAACAGGGAATGATTTCTGTTCCCCTCCCCTCTTCTCAGCCCCAGGGACTTTCTCAGGTAAACTCTTTTTAAAACTTACAAATACTGGAAAAAGTACCCTTGGGGAAATATTCTGAAGCTCAGAGGATCCTTCAGGCATTTTTTTTGTCTTTCTTGAAACTCAGTCTGCTTTAGGTTTTCGCCCTCCACACTACCCTGGTTTTACCTCCTGCCACCCATTTTATAATACCTTATGCCTGAAAGGGCGTGGTACTCTAAAGAGAGGCTCTGTCTCTATCCAAGTCATAACTACCAATCAGTGACTGCTTCGCAGGGGCTGTACTCTGTGCTGTGCATAAAGCGGTCTATCCCTCAGACCAACGCTTGTATCTATTTGTGGACAGATGAAGAAACTGGGGTTCAGTGACTTAAAATAGATCACTCAAGAAAAAGCAAAGGTCAAAGAAATGGTACAACAAAAATTCTAGCCAAAATTATTAAACGCTTTGAGCACCTGGGTGGCTCAGTCCATTGAGTGTCCAACCTTTGGTTTCGGCTCAGGTCATGATCTTCTGGTTCATGAGTTTGAGTCCCATGTCTGGCTCTGAGCTGACAGTGCAGATCCTGCCTGGGGTTCTCTCTCTCCCTGTCTCTCTGCCCCTCTCCCTCCTCAAAATAAATAAATAAACTTAAAAAAAATTAAACTTTCAAAGCCCTTTGGAATTCAATCATGATGTGTCTCCCTGGAAGCTAAAAATGAGGATTTGATGAAAAGGTTGTCTCAATATACGAGCAAAAAGTGTAAACACCCAGATTCACAGTTTCATTGTAGAAGCTATAACCAATCATTCATTCTGTGCTCTCCTTTGTATCTGTTAATTCAAGCATGAGGGTCCTGTAGGTCCCTGTCACTGCAGTTCTCAGGTGAGTTCATGCTCTCAAAACTACAAATGTATCTAGGAACTTCCAAATACCTAGGCCTACATTTAGATTGAAAGACTACCCATTCAGAAAATGAGTTGTCCTTTTGAAGAGACTATTTAAATAGGAATAATGCACACAAACAGACCCATACTTAAATATTCTGCATAGTGTGCCCACATCTCATGTGATAATTCAATATAGTAATGAATTTCTCCTCTTATCTTTGGTGCTAAGTTCCCACAAGTTGTTTATTTTCCTACCTCTTATAACTTCAGCTACTTACACATGTGTTCTTACTCAGATTGCCCCAGCCACACTAGTTTTCTATTTTTCTGAATTTGCGATCTTTTCTGCCATTAGCACTTGCTGTTTGTCTTTGCTTAGAAAACACTTCTGCCACCTCTACCAATGGCTGACTCTTTTTCAGCATAAACGCCATCTTCTCAGAGATGCTTTCCTTGATGTCTTAAGTCAGGTTTCCCAAAAGCCAATCTATAGGTTAACCAACCATCTTGGTTTGCTCAGGACTATCTCCTTGTGTGTAGGTATTCTCCTACCTGCTGATAATATTCCAGTGCCAGGTAACCCCACAGCACTGGGCAAATGCAACAGTGACTTACCATAGATTTAAAAGAGCATTGCTCCCCAAGAGTTTCTGTTAAGGGTGTGGGGGAAGCAGAGAGGAATAGAGAGGCCAAGGAGGGCAAAGTGTAGTGGAGATAACTTAAACAGATCTGACATGGAAACCTAGAGTGTTAAGTTAGGATCTTAGTTTTTTCCAATGGAAGTAAAAGATTTGGCTTTCACAATCTCATACCTGTGCATCAATGGCTAAAAGGTCTCCTGGGGGTGGCAGCAGCCAAAGTAAATTTACAGGCAGGTTCTCCTTTGTTACAATGCAGGCAAAGCAGTTCCATTAGCCCCACATCAAGTGTGGGAAAGTGTCACAGGTGTGGCTCATTAGAAGCAAAAGGGCACTGAAACTGGGGAGGAACACGTGGAGCGCGTGGAGCGTTCTCTCCTTTAGAACCACACTCTCCCTTAAGCCCTCCTCTATCATTATTTCACTTTCTCAAGGCACTTCTCAGTACCTGGCCTTACCCCACGTATGTATAGCTATCTGTATCTACATCTAAATCTATATCTTTATCCATGTTCATATCTACAAATGCCACTGTCTATGTGTATATTTAATTACTTTTCTTTTTCTGCTAGCATTTAGCTCTGAGAGGGCAGTAACTCTTACTCACCATCTCTAAGGTAACCATTGCTAAATAACTATTGGAGAAATCCATAAAGGAATTCACATGCTAAATGAAAATATTCCAGTGGAACGAAAGAGCCATTGCCTCAAATTCTCAGCTCCATCTAGTAATTCCAATAGCCCTGCTTATTTCTCTGTGTTTTCTCTTCTGTAAGGTTTCATTGCAAAAACATAGTTCTTGCTCTGCCATTCCTTAAACCTCTGTCTTTTCAATTCCTATTGTTTTTTCCCCCTTAAAAACATTCTTATCTGAGAACAAACTGAGGGTTGATGGGGGGTGGGAGAGGGGAGGGTGGGTGATGGGTATTGAGGAGGGCACCTTTTGGGATGAGCACTGGGTGTTGTATGGAAACCAATTTGACAATAAATTTCATATATTGAAAAAAAAATTCTTACTAACCAGGTAATAGAGTTCAGTTCTTAAGAACATAAGCTCTGGAGTGACCTAGATTGTGTGATTCTGGAGGTCAGAACTGCTACTTAGTATGTTTATGACTATGGTTTTTACTCAAGGATAAAATGGGGAACTATCTGACTTATGATGTGATAGTGAGCATTAACATATGTAAAGCAGTGAGATAATGCCTAGTACATAGAAAACACTTAAGAACTATTAGCAATTACCAATACCCAATAAAATATTACTTATTTTTTGTACCATTTCAGATTAGTTATGATTTATTTTTCAAACACTTCAAAAAAGGATCCAAGATACCTTGACTCTAGAGATGAGAGATTTTATTTTCAGTCATCTCAATAGAATTTGTATTTCCTACATTATTTATATCTTAGTAGAAACTGTTTTAATCTAAACTAAAATTAGTTTTTCTCGAAAGGCTTGAGAGTGAATTTCTCATGTAACAAACACAGACACTAACCCTTAAACTCACTCATGCTTAAGACACACAATTGGTGCACTTTGGTGGCTCAGTCGGTTAAGCATCCGACTTCAGCCTAGTCATGATCTCGCCATTCCCCAGTTCAAGCCCTGTGTCGGGCTCTGTGCTGACAGAACCTAAAGCCTGTTTCAGATTCTGTCCCTACCCCACTCGCGCTCTGTCTCTCTCTCTCAAAAATAAATAAACATTAAATTAAAAGAAAAAAAAAAGACACACAGTATGAAAAATAATTTCTTCAGCTGACCAACTTCTTGGGGTAATCATGGCCAGAATTCATTGACATAACCTCTATGGTTTAAAATGCATAGGTGAACAGATTAAAGCAGTATTGTCTTCTCGTTATATAATAGGTTTTTGTCAGCCATTTATAATTCCACTGATAGTTCACTACATTTAAGATTTTTTTTGTTTGTATTCTAAGAAATGCACTATGTGATCACTTATAAGTGTAATTGTTTTAGCAAGTTCAAAAAGTTTAGTAGACATTTCTTGCCACCTTACCCATAATATGATCTAAACATTATTTTTGTTGTTTTCTTTTTGTAATATATATATATATATATATATATATATTATATACATGAATACTATTTTATTATTTCTAAATATTATTTGTATTTCAATATTAAATGAGCAGAATTCTTAGCATAGGAGCACAACCATTACTTATGAAAAAAACATTTGCATGGCAATAGCCTGATACCAGATCCTTTAAAATACATATTTACCTATATATGCAGATAAAGAATATTTGAGAATTAGTGTGTATAGTAGTTATTGATCCAGACACAGATACTCTACCTTTGACTATGTGCAAGCTTAAAAAATTATGTCACCTGTCCATGTCTCAATTTCCTCATCTGTAAAACAGAGATAATAATAGCACTCACTCTTAGGGCTGTTATGAATTTTAATATATGAATTCATGGCAACCACTAAAGTGGTTTGGCACAGTGCTTGGCGAATAAAAATACAATTTAAGATTTAAATATTATTGTTACTATTAATATGTCATAATCCTCTGGAACATATTTTATGCATTCATAATACGACATAAATGGACTGAGAGCATTCCTATATATAATTCTTAGAAAAGTGAATTCATGTTGTCAATTTAATGATGTATTTATGTCATCATTGTTGTTTACTCTTAGATTTGAATGTGTATCTAAAAAGTATCATAACATCATAAGATTTGGGGTCTAATTTTGACTGCATTATCAACTGTGTGCTCTCAAGAAATATATCCCATCTGTGGTTCATTTTTGTGGTCTGCAAATGAGATAGTAACCATATCTTCATAAAAGAGTAGCTATGAGGTTTAAATGAGATGACATCATAGGAATGGATATTCTTGGTAAACCCCATCAAAAAAGTTGTACTAATAATTACTTCTTCAATGAAAATATATTTTGATTTTTGAAATGTATTTTATATTTCTATTATGCTGTTATTTTTCTGAGAAGTATATCCCTTTTGGTCTTCATAAAATGTCTAAATGCTTTGTGTCCAGTGATCTCACATCTAGAGTTATTTTCCTACCCTAATGCTCTACAGTAAGAATGACAGATAAATTTCATTCCATGTGCCAAAAACCAATCTACGGGTAGTAGTTCCCTGGGAATGCTGTGTTTCTAAGGACTCTGAGGTCACATGTGAATAAACTGTTGTGAGTCACTAAACCTTACATGGCTATATGAGGAGTCTCTATTTGTTGCTCTTAGATGACAAATGATGGGAGGGCTGCCAATACAAATGGAAGTCATAAATGCCTGGTATGATTTGTGTCCAAAGACTTATCACAAGGAGAAAAACTTATATTTGATTCATTGTTTTCTGTGCATACCTCTCCAGAGGATTTGAAACGTGTTAAGAGTAAGTCTGAGGCATCTACAAAATGAGGTCTCAACCCACTGCCAAATTTCAATCTCTGTCCAACTTCCAATGGGCAGTTACAACTTTCACTAGAACCAGAAACATAAACAGATAACTTAAAAAAATTCTATATCTATATATCTATATCACCTATATCTGTATCTATATCTATCTGATGATTTCTGTAGGAGAGGCTCTGGGCATTTCCATGAAGACATTTCACTGCCAAATTGCATTTTAATTAATTCCTTCTTGGCATTTCTTTAAATGAATTCTTTAGAATGGGGTGGTGGCAACTTTTAATGTCAGTATAAAAATGAATTAATTAATATCTCAAAGAAACTCCCCCTTTTAATGCTGAAATTCATTTGCTGATGATTTAGGCTCAAAACATAAATATGATATTCAACAGCCTGGTAAATAAATTCCAACAAATGTGTCTATAAACCAAATTATATCTTTATGCCTCATTGATCAGCATGTGCAGAGCTGGGTAGAAAGAATGTCTGCCGCTAATCTGTATGTTGTAACTTTAAATCCTTCTCTAAAGAGCCTTGTATAAACAGAAACAGCACCTTTTCCAGAAACGTTTCAATTTAAATTTCCGTGAAGTTTAAATACCTCCTTATCCCTCACACACCCAGCCACTTCTCCATACCTCTCTGCTCCTCTACCCCAGCTCAATTTTCATTATTATTTGACTCATGATAATTCTCTGACTTTCAAAGATCTGATAATCTTTTTGTGCAAAATCAAATCAGAAAAACCAGGGAAAATTCTATGCAGTTGAAACAGTGACTCATTATGGGATGAAACTTTCAGGGCAACATGGAGATAATGCAATAGAACCAAATGGTGTTTAGAGCCTAAGTATTTAAACAGAATACTCTTAAATGAATTAAAAAAAACAGTTATGACAGAAAGATATAAATAGTTTTTGTTAGATTTGCAGCAGGGGGATTCTACTAACAGTCACTATTATATGTCAGACATTGAGCCCAGCACTTTATTTGTATTATTTACATTAATTCTTAGAAACATCAGAGGTTTTTATTGTTATCTTTACCATCTTGTTGACAAGAGAGTTTAGATTCATAAAGAATATGAAGTATTCATGGCCTCAAGGAGAACATGAGGCTGCAGATAGACTCAGAACCAGGGAGACCCAGAGGCATCTCGAGCTGTCCATTCATGGCTATTTCCTTGCAGTACCATCGGCAATATAATTAACCCCCTTCCCACTTGATTTGAATCTTTGGGTCACACTCGTGAAGGGTGTAAATGCTTCAGATATTTTGATGACTAACTAGAGCCACCTGCCACCATTGGGCAAGGTAGGTTACACTACCTTCACGGACAGCTATAGGCGGTTAACAAATGGGGGGGAAAGAAAAGCGCAAGGAGAAACACCTGCTGGGGAAGTAAAGATGACAGCCCAAATGGGGACCCTCTGGACAGCTGTTCATTTATCTAAGATGAAACTCGGTGCAACTTTCGGATGCAGTGGATAAACCGTAAGGTTGTTGCCTCCTTTATGTCATCAAAACTATTCTTTTTCCAACCGCAGAAAAGTTTTAACGGTTTGCTCACTTTGTCATTGTAAGACCAACACAGTCTGTTGTGTTGCAAGGGATCTCCGATGGGGTTACTGCTCTTCACTATATTGTGTGCCAAATCTGTGCTTTGAGCAGACCATTTAACCACCTCCAAGCCCCCCCCCCCATTCCCTCCTCCATAAAATGAGGTCCATAATAGCCCTTTTTACTCAATAATAGTGGTAGCGGGCAGAGGAGACAATGTATGTAAAGCACTTGGCATCGTGCCTGTTACATAATGTCCCACGGCTATTTGTAAAACTCTTTGAATTGGAGGAAAGAAAGCAAGGCACTCATTCTTGGGGAAACCTTGGATCAATAAAGTGATCCAAATTAAGCAATGATTTGGTCAGAGAATCAATGTTTTAAGGAAAAACTCAGAATATTTTATTTCTTCTGGCTCCTGTGCCTATCAAATAAAACTCTGTTGAATTTGGATAAGACTATCACCACTTACACATACCATTTTAGCCAAGGCACAGTCAAAATGTCAGTCTGTGTTTAATTATACATGGCCTGTTAAAGAAAAGCGGTGCCAAATATCATTAATAGCCATCAAGGAAGAAAGGTTGTTACAAACTAACTTCCCCTGGGAAACACACTGTAAAACAGAGTATCAGGCAGCCCTTTAAATAATCTGTTAGCTACATTGTCACCTAAATCAGAGACAAGCCTAATCTTACTGTAAATTTCATCAAAAAAGCCCTTCCCCAGAATGAGGTTACAGTAAAGCTATAAACTGTTCCCATGTACTAATATATTTTTAGACATTAATTTGTCAAGTGCGGGGTGAAGTAATAATTTAAATATGAGTAAAGCAGTCACCTTGTCCAATTAAAATGAAGAAATATTCCTTAGAAACAGTCTTACCCCTCCTTCTTTGTTCCCTGCTTTCAATCCAAAATCCATCAGAAATTTGCATTGTGGTGGTCAGAAATGGTGATCTTGATAACAACATACAAATGATCCTGGAAGGAATGGGCTTAGCCTCAGAAACATCACAGATCAGTGTTTGGGGAACAATGAAATGTATTATCAAAGATATATCTAAATACATCCGACACTAAAGTTTGCACGTTTTTTGAAAGGTTCCTTGTTGTTTTATGTGGGTTGAAAAATCCATTTTCATGTTGAATAATAATGTGGAAAAGAGCAAACTCTGTTGAAAGGGAGACCTCGAAGTACACTGTTAAGCTGCTTCCAATAATGAGAGAAATAAAGACGTATTTGGGGACTTTTAAGTCTTTCCCCTCACCTCCGCCATTAAATCTCCAAAGTCCCTAAAATTGTTAGATCTCTTGAACATTGTGCCTGTGAATGGTGGTTGAGGATTGGAGAAAGATTAACTCCTTTTTTCTCTGCCGAGTCATTATGCCAGTGGGGAAGTTTAGAAATGCAAATAAGCCTCTCTCGGGCTTCCAAGTGGCTGTTTCTCCAGGCACAGTGATTCTACCCATAAACCTGGCAACACGTTCTGACACTTCCAAAGACAAGAACGTTACTCCCGATGTGTTTCAGGTGCAGTGAAATATTTTTGTTTGAAAAACTACCACTTTGGTGGCAGTTTCTGGCTAATATCAACCACATGGAGAAGTGTCACGTTGGTGTGTATTATTCATTGTCATGTTTGCTTAATAATAACAAAAGGCACGGGACCTAGGTCCACTTATCAAAGAAACCTGTGACTGAACAGAAGCCCTTGAATATATTTCATATGGAAAATACATTTGCTTATTTAAAAATATGAGTTGTAACTTTTTTGAGTACACTACGAAACAGTTCTATTTTCTACATATGCACATATGTATATGAGCTATCAGAAGTGATTTAGAAACAAAACCACTAAATTCAATCTAAAAACCCAGCATAAAATACTATTTCTTCACATTAAATTACTCTAACTTGATACTGTGAAAATTTGTCAAAAGTGCTTACTGGTGTACCTTAAGCCAATTTAATTCAATGATATCTAATGTAATTTGGGGGGTTAAACATTTCCTCTCTAAAATGTCCAAATTACATGTAAACATTAAGTTTACTTTTTGTCCTCAATGGTACCTGAAATGATGCCTCTTAAAAATAATTGTAATATCTTTCCAGAATCCCTGACAATAAAGTAAAAAGTAACATCATGGCACCATCTAGTGACCTAATATTTCTTTTTCTTCTTCTGTTATTCAGTTCGAAAGCGCGTATTTCTAGCGATTATATAAAGCCATGTCTACTTCTGGCACATGTGTGGCTAGAAATCGTCTCTTTATGCTATTACCCGTGGAGAAGCAAACTGAGCTTGACAAACTGAACTTTCAGAAATAATTTTCCACCTTGTAGAGTAGAAAGTGTTTTCTGAGGAGTTCAGTCCTTTTGGACATAGTCTAGTTCTGCAAATAGGTAATGGTATTAACATAAATTCATATTTGGAACTGAAGAAGAAAAATACGTCTCTAGAAAATGATTTCATCAACAAATGAAGCGTTTTTTAAATAACAAAACTGAAAAGGGTGGTTTTATTTTTCCTAAATAAGCAATAATGATTATGTATGTAATAATCACATAAATCCAAAAATTACAGGTAAAGGAAAATTAATACCTCTAAACCCACCAAAGATAATTGGTGAACACTTGGCCATGCATACTCATTGCCAAGTGATATATATTGTTTGGCATTATGATAAGCAAACTGATTTATAGCCTGTCTCTTAAGTTTATAAGTATCTTATCACTTGTTTATCAAACCTCATCATTTTAAAGTTAGATTGAGTTTTAAACAGATATGTATTGAATTCCTGTGTGTTTGTGAAAATGTGAATTATCAAAGTATTAACCTATGTTCCTCTTTGAAATGTGTTGCTTTATATTTGTAGTGGAAATTCACAAAATGATACTTGCTAAAAGCATACTTAAAACTAGACCCTGTCAGCTATGAGAGGAGGTTAAGTAGATTAGCGTGTAAGTAAATGGATTGTCCCATGACTGCTCTGTAACATGAAACATATTTAATAAAAAAATGATCTGCACTGAGGATATTGAATTATGCAGTTCTACCATCTTTGAAATCAGAAGTTGACTATAATAATGTAGAAGTATCTATCAGGAACAATTAATTTATTTGAAATAAAACAAGGCAGCATAAAAACAAAATAGTACTTTTTTATTCAAAATCTTACAATTTTTTTTAAAGTTTGAACGAATAGTCCATATTTTGTAAAAAGAAACCCGCATACTTCACTCTACTGTTTATTGACACGGAGGAGTATAAAGGCTCGTCAGTGGTTCCCGATACTCATCTCTAGTTCCTTTTCCTCAAGTAATGGCAATATCCTTCCACCCGTGTGGAAAAGGGTGAGGTTCTAAGAGATGAGGGAATTGATTCATCTTGTCCGTGGCTACCATGCTTCTCATCACGTGCAATGGCCTTGCTGCAAGATCTTCATTCTGAATCACAGAATGTGCTTACTTGAATGTAATCTTGAAGTAACTAATCTTCATCACTTGATTTGCATGGGATAGCTGCCATATCTTCTATAGTGTTTTCAGATCCCTGGTTGTTGAGTGCAATTGTTAGTTCTGGGAGTGTCTTGGTGACTCAGTTTCTCTAAAGTCTATGATGCACCCCTGAGTGAACTCAAATATGATTTCCTCTCCCACAAACACAATGGTACTGGTGGTGAAGAGGCCTGCTTCAGACTCTGAAGTTAGTTCCAAACCTACAAGGGCACATTCCATTAGGTTTTAGGGCTTGAGAATAATCCCCTTAGGCTTGATGCTCTGTGTTTTGGGTTCACTAGGGTGGTGGCCACGCCTTCCAATTCCACTAGGGTGTTAGCCTCACCCACCTTGGCCCTAGGCAGCAGACCCATTCTTGAAGCCAGGCATGGCGGCCCTGCCTGTGAGGCACTGGGCAGCACCAGCCTGGCCCTCAGAAACAAGATGTGGACCTGCCTTCTGAGACTAAAGAGAACACAGCTGTGACCCCGAAGCCGGAGTGAAGGTGGGAGTGGCGTATCTGATTTCTGAATCATCGTTGGGGTCATTTTTTTCCTTTTCTTGAAAGATAATGAATGTTTGCATCTCTAGTGTTCTGTTTTCTAGACTCCCAGAAGCCTTACATCTTTTCTTCATTGTGTTCTGTCTCTAACCCGCTGGGGCCAAGCTGCTAGTATTTCTGCTGATGTAACCCCATCTCCGTTCCTGGCTTCTGCTGACGTGGTTGATTTGATTCATGAGTCATGCCTGTAATCTCTTTATGGGGTGAATGTCCAGCCAAACTCTTGGTGTTCTCCCCACAAAACACTTTTTTTTTTCTTTTTGCAACATAGATAGGCTGAGAATTTTCTAAAAGTCAAGTCCTGGTTCCTTCCTAATGAATAACCCCTTTTTCAGTTCCCATAAGCAGCAAGGAGAAACCAGGATGTACCTTCCACATTTTGCTTAGAAATCTTAAGTAAATTTCCAAGTTTGTCACTTACAATTTCAATTTTCCACAAACACAGGAACACACAATTCAACCAACTCCTTTGCCACTTGATAACAAATATTTGCTTGTTTTCCTCCAGTTTCCAATAACATGTTTTCCATTTCTGTCCGTATTCCTACAAAACAGTCTCTTGGAGGCAATCTACACTTTTCCCAACATGCACCTCAAACTCTTTCACTTTCTACTTATTACCCAGTTTCAAAGCTACTTCCATATTTTTAGATGTACGTTACATAGCATTGCACTTCATGGTACCAAAATCCGTATTAGGGTTCTCCAGAGAAACAGAACAGACAAAACCAACAGCATGTGTGTATGTGTGTGTGTGTGTGTGTGTGTGTGTATAATATTTAAAATATTGTATAAAATACAAATATATACTTATTTGTATATTTTTAAATTAAATTAGTCTTATCTATTTATATATTTTTTAAACTTTATTTATTTACTTTAAGAGAGGAGGGGCAGAGAGAGTGTGAAAGAGAATCCACGCGTTGCTAGCATGGAGCCCAGTGTGGGGCTTGAACCCACACACTGTAACATCATGACCTCAGCTGAAATCAAGAGCTGGACGCTTAACTGATTTAACCATCCAGGCACTCATAAATTAAATTAATTTTTAAGGAATTGGTTCACACTATTGCAGAGACTTGGTAAATCCCAAATCTGCAAAGTCGGTCAGTAGGGCTACTAGGAGACTCAGAGAAGAGTTTGTGTTTAGGGAAGTCAGCTGGCAGAATTTGTGCTTGCCCAAAGAACCTACATCCCTACCTTTTTAATTGATTGGATGAGATCAACCCACATTGTGGAGGGCAACCTGCTTTACTTAAAGTCCACTGATTTAAATGTTAATCTCATCTAAAAAGCATCCAGAATAATGTGTGACTGAATATCTGGGAACCATGGCCCAGTCAAGTTGACACATAAAATAAAACATTACACACTATTAATATTTTCTTCCACTAATGAAGAAAGTTCTTATTAAATAGATAAAATTTTCACATGTGATCTTTATAAGGTGAAGTCAGAAGATTTCAATTTAGAAACTAGGTATAGATTTTGTAGTAGCAATTTATTTTGGTTTGTTGATAGCAATATATATGTGTGTGCATGTATAGTTATACACACACATGTACGCAATACATATGGAATACACGTAACACAATGAATTCCCTTCTGACAAATGTGACACTTAAATAGTTAGGAGTTACATAACTATATGTGTATTCATAGAAGTATGAACTTTACTCATTTAATCTACACAATTCAAGGAGGAGCATAGATGGAAAGAAATGAAATATTATGGTATGAGTGGTTAATTCTTCCTCGCACTGGCATTTGGAGAAAATGTTTCCAGTAAAGAATTATGAAGGACATAGAGGAAAGTAGATGATTCACTAGTCTCTTGGAGCAGAAGTGTGAGGAAAAATAAGAGGAAGATTTTCTTAAGATTTTTCAGTGTCCAGATGATTCTCAATTTTCTCAGTTTGGAATTAAAGAAGAAAGACAAATTACCTATCTCAGAAAAATATATATGCATCTTCCTATATCTTACACATCTCTCTCTCTCACTCACACACACACACACTCTCTCTTCTAGAAATGTTAGAGATGGTATCCCAGCTGAGATTAAAATATGAAATTAGTTCCAACACAAAGGAGAATTTTTACAAATGTTGACCCTCTGAGGGTTTTGGTCATCTAGGGTCAAATAAGTGCACTTCAGAATACTTTAATACTTCATAGAATCTTATGAAGATTGCAAGATGACTTATACAAAGGAGGTAGAGTGCTAGTTGGCATCTAACTGCACTGTATGTAAGTGCTTGGCATTATTCCTGAAAAATAGGATTTCATAAAAATTAACAATGAATAAATCAAGTAAGAATAGTAAGAGAGTTTTCTTCCTCTTTGAAAGCCAGTGTAGGTAAGTCACAAATGAGAGAATTGGAGAGCTTTCTTTAGGAATGTACAAAGAATATGTTTGGATGGGAATAGGACAGTTCTAATAATGAGATGGTGAACAATACTAACATTTAGGCACTTAGGACTTCTTATGCTCCTATATTCTAATACACCATTTATTAAAACCTAACTCAAACACTCAAGTCCTAACCCATTTTGCTAGGTAAGCAGAGGTATGCTATCTAATTAGGAATAACAAGAAGAAAATATTTTATACAAAGGATCTTTAAATCATTTGTGTTCCATGTTGTGGTACAATGTGTAACTCTGCTGGATGAAATCCCAAATGTGACTGTTGAAGGCACATATGATAGATTATATGATAACATATACGATACAGTAGATCCAGACTTTAAAAAAAGCAATCATTTGTATATCTACATGTGTGAGTACATACAAATGTGTTCTTTCTCTCACGGCCAAGGGATCAGGTGCCT
This sequence comes from Acinonyx jubatus, assembly GCF_027475565.1. Lineage (NCBI taxonomy): Eukaryota > Metazoa > Chordata > Mammalia > Carnivora > Felidae > Acinonyx > Acinonyx jubatus. The sequence goes on along the minus strand of NC_069396.1, from coordinate 22,642,749 downwards.
AATGTCCTTTTTTAAAGCAGCATGCTATTTAAAGTGACCACATTCTTCTGGATTCACAAATTTATCCTCTGATTTTTTCATATTTTCAGGGTCCATTTCTCATTACTATGCATAAGTGGGTTCCATTTTCCTTACTCCTTTTTCTGCCCTTCTTGGACTCCTGACAGAGTCAGCGGTGTGCTGTTGAGGCCATCCACAGACATGTATCAGAGACATATTTTCTGTTCCTCTATTCCATTCACACAGCTGTCTTCACACTTCAAGGTAATACCAAAGTATTTATTTATTGCAACTTCTTCCAAAGGAAATTTTGCACCTTTCAATATGTCATATTTTTTCTTGCCACAATATTTTTTCAGATGATGCTTGTTTTGTTTACAATATAGTATCTTTCTTATTCTCAAAGCCAGCACTTTCCTGTTCTTTAACATTTGGCGTATTCAGTTCATGTGCTATTTGAAATATTCCTATTATATTCCCTCTCCGTGATATGTCTATAACCCTTTAGTAATATCTATTTTAAAACATATGTCATATTTGAATACAAATGTTTCTGATACCATAAATTAGTAAAGATTTTTTTTTTTGGTAAGGATTCTTTTCTAGTAAAGATTTGTTGTTGTTGTTGTTGTTGTTGTTTAGTAACAATTTTGTTGTTGTTTTTTTGTTTTATTTATTTATTTATTTTTACCAGTGACCTGATTCTGGTAGATACAGATCACAGTTGCTTACTGAATATACTCCTCTCCCTCCTTACTAACAGGACCCAGATTTTGTGCATAGAGCTAATTTGATGAGTATGAACAAATCTTTTGCCTCATCTTTCCCTGATTCTTCCTACCTGGAATATGATCAAGATACTTTAGAGGGTTGGTAGATAAATATGGATAGGTGTTGCAGTCTTTGAGTCTGGAGTTCTCTCTTGTCCAGGAAGAGAATGGATGCAGAATTGAATACAAGAGAGGCATATTTCTGGGAGGAGACAAGAGTTCCAAGTAAAGGTCCTTGTTCCATGTTTATTAGGATCAGAAGGCTTACTAACGTGATGGACGATGGACGTGCAGAAAGAGATAATGAAACAATGATCATTAACTCAAGTGTGTGAGAGAAAGGGGGTTTTGGTCAATACAAAACAAAATACCAGCACCGAGCAGATGGCTGTTTATAGCAGGCACCAGGCACTGGGTCTGTTTAACTTAACTTGCCTAGGGGAAAAGAAAAATAGAGCATGTTACCTCAGGGTCAACAAGGCACTTTTTTTTTTTTTTTTTTTTGCTAATTAGCTCTGGGCAATTTCACCCTACTACAGTGGTCTATTGCCTTGTTTATCTGTTTTCCTATTCTGGGATGATTTCCTCATGTGGAAGCAGCTTTCCACTCTATGCTTTTATTCTACGCTTGGGGAGATTTCACCCTGTTTACCTATTCTTGGGTGCTTTTGCCCTGTGGCTGCTTTCCACTCTAAGCCTTGTCAACCCATTGGTGCAAGCTCAGGGAATTCCTAAACTTATTCCTCACAGATAGGAGCTATCTTGTGACCATGAGGTTGAGAGGTCTATGTTAGGAGCAATGGGTCAGAAAGAGAACAGTCCCTATAGCACCACTCCTGAGCTATTTGTCCCCACACTTCCTGTTACATGAGAAAACAGAATCTTCTCTTTTTTTGTTACTTGTTGTCAGGCATCATCCCGATTAATAGGCTAACTCAAAATAAAGAAAAAGAGAAAGCAGGAATTAACTGTTCAAGATGATATATATAAATGTTCTGTAGTCAACTAATTTTAATTGTGTCTAATTTTGATGCTCAAATTATAAACAGAAATGTACAGATATAGACTGATATATATTTATCTATGTATGCCATCTCTGATTTGTTATATGTTCTATTTATTCACAGTTGGGACGTTAACCTTGGGTTTGGCAAAATGGCTTTTGGAGGTTCTAGGTTTATATCTTAATAAGTAAAAACTCTACAGAAAGTGAACTCCTTTTTTTTCGATCACTTTAGCACAAATCTTTGGACTGACTACATTCACATGTCCATCACTCAAATCACTTTTATTAAAGAATGGCATATATGGGTTGTTGTAGATACAAAAGGAATTTTTTCCTCAAAACAAAATCAGGCTATATTTACTGTAAGAATGGGTGCTAGAAGACAAATCAACTGATGTGCATTAGCTATATTTATCTGAATTTTGGGAGATCATAAACTATTTCCTGTTCCTCTATGAATCATGCACTTACACTGGCTGGTTCTCAATGGATATTAGTCTTGCCACATCAGTGTATATTTGTACGAGAGAGAGAGAGAACAGGTAAAAAGAAAGAGGGTTCCATGACACCCCTATTTCAGTCATCTGTCCACATTCTTCTACCCCATAACCTATCTGCTACAACCTTGGAAATAAATCTAACTAATTATTTTCTATTTACTTTTCACTTTGTTTCTCATTGTTTTATTTTCTTGTGTTAGACAACAAGATTGAAGGATAGAGAATTTCTGCTCAGTTACTCACAGAGTCTTGATAATGCAATTATGATAACATAAGAATGGATTTGAGAGTTTACTGACACACTGAATTTGATTATCTCTCTTATTCATTTGATTCACCTGTTTTATTTTCTTTTCTCATAAGTGAACCAGGAAAAAGCAGTCATCTCTAGAGAGTGGTTATTACATTTTTGCCTAATATTTTTAGACTCAAGTAATTCACATTTCTGATAAGGTTGGGGGCTTTTGAGAAGTTGAAATGATTGCTAGAAATGAACTCATTTAAGGAGTCCCTATCCTCATGTCATAAGCCATTAGTTCAATAAACTAATGTCAGATCTGGAATATTTACCTAACCATCTAGAGCCCATTATTATAATCACACCTAACCATGTGGCCTTAAATGTTTATGGGCAGAATGATGTGCATGACCTTGTTTCCACACAGCATGCAGCAGCTCCCTGCTTACTACTAAATGGATAATTTTAATGGTTTTATCTGGGTTGAGGTGGGAGTAAATCCAAATTATATTTCTTTCAATATTTACCCAAAATTCCAGAGAGAGAAATGAATATGAGTTTGTATTTACATTTATGCAATGATAGATAATTCCAAGCTGTTCAACAGCCTCAGACCCATTCCCAATACCATAAAGCAGACACATGAAATATTTACCATTAGATTAAAAACATACTACCCATGCATATTGACAGCCTAAGAGTTCAGATCTGAATATAAGGAATATTGTGGTAGATTTTGTTTTTAATAAAAATGGATTTATACTATATCTAAATAGGATACATGTGGCTGACAATAACAAAACACTGTTTCTACTTATAAATAGATATTTTAATGAGAAGGTTATGTAAATATTGAGTGTGAAGTTTTAGGAATGACTAAAGAATTAAGTCAGAGATGGGGATATGATTTTTTGATTTTATATTTTACAGAAAAAAATCCTTAGTAATTTCCATATTATAAAATAGTAAGATGAATGTTTATGCAGTGTTTCCTCCATGGCAGGCATTGCTCAAATGATTTACATGTAATAACTCACCAAATTCAATCATTACATAGGTTCTTTTATCTTCTCATTTTAGACATAAGGGAAATCATCCTAAAATGTAAAACAATTCAACAAAAGCAGACAAAAAGGTGAGCACCTACTATGAGATAAAGCACTACCAGCCTCGGGTGTTTTTTTTTTTAATTCTATAACCCACAATGTCTGACTTCCTACCATGTGTCAGATATGTACTGAGCACTAGAATAAGGCATGAGTCTTATCTTTAAACAGTTCAGTCTAATAAGAAATAGCTATATGTGTAAGCAATTTCAGTACAACACAACACCATATTATGATACAAAAGATAAAAACAAATAATTTTTGAGGCACATATTTGAGATCAATTAAATTCAGGGGGACTTCATAGAGGATGTAACATGAAAGCTGATCTGGGAAGGGTGAGGAGAACTTCACCAGGTAGAAAAGAAGGATGTATTCATTCCACATCAGTGTTTCCGAATCTCAGTGCTATTGATATTTTGGATGAGTAAGTGTTGGTGGGGGGAGACTCCTCTCTGCACTGTAGTATATTTAGCAGCATCTCTGGCTTCGCCCACTAGATGCCAAAAACAGCTACCTAGTCGTAACAATCAAAAATGTCTCTAGACATGGCTAAAAGTCTCTTGGGTAGGGGCCACAACTGTCCCCAGTTGAGAACCACTGTTCTCCAAAGAAACAACATACCTAAAATCAAAGAGCTCAAGAAGAAGAAGTTCAGCATGACCTAATGGAGATGGGTGCAAGAAGGACCTGTGGAGGCAACTTAGGTCACAATGAGAAAAGCCAGATGGCTACAAACAGAAAGTTAGACTTAATCTCAAAGACAGCTGGGAACCAAAGAAAAGTAACATAATTGCAATGGTTATGTTAGGAGCTAACTTGGATAGTTCTGTGAAGGAGAGCTTGAGGTGGAAAAATAATACTCATTCCTTGCCTTCAAAATACAATCTTTGGGATATAATTTGGAATTGGGCATTTTCTTCTTATTTCGTCTCATTATTAGTCCCATAGGACAAAGAAACAAGGTGTTCCTATCAGTTCAGCCTAGATCGTATCTTTACAGATAAGTCTATCCAAAGCTTCATCAACTTCTTCATCCTCATGAACATGTGAAATTTTCATGTCTCTCCGTCAATATAAAAGTACAATCTAAAACAAGTAAACATTGCCTTATAAAATGAAATTAGAGTCAAAAGTAAATATATGCATCTGCTAGTGTTGCTTCTGAATTGCATTTTCCAAATTGTCCTCAAAATTCTCCAAAAGTCCTATACTCCCCTAAGTATTATTCTCAATGCCACCTTTCGTTGACAATTTTCTAAACGTGAGATTTCTTTCTTCTTGCCTCTTCTGAATATTACAAATGCCATGACCTCTGATGATCCCACATAGAGTATTTCTGGTGTATATCATGACAAGTGTAACAATGCAGTCTGTCAAACTCATCCCAGTCAGAAAGTCACCAGATAGGATCCCAGGAATCTTGATACATGCTGCATACATATGGCATACACTTCATGACTGTACTTCTTTTTGGTTGAAATTTTGAAGCAAGTAAGAATACAGCTACAATTCTCTACCCAAAAATCTCTCTTTTAATATGAAAGAGAAATGGAGCATGTGTACGTGCAGGTATGCATGCATATGCACATGTGTGTGTAACTGTCTGGGAAACTGTATAAAAGTATGTAGGGAATTCTGACACACTTGTATACTTAGATATTTCACCTGTTTCTTACCTATTTCACATTGCTGAATTTCTCCCATAAATAAATTCATTCCAACTCTTCCCCCCAATATACTGAAGTCATTTAAGTGCCCAGTGGGCTAGACCATTCAGTTTTAGACTCTACTATGTTTATTAAATTTATGAATGACCCCAGAACCAAATCATTCCATCTCAGAACTTTATACAAGAACTCAGAGTTATTGTATCCAGTAACACTTTAACATATATGTGGATGATCAATTTTAATGCATAACGGTAAGTCAAAAAATATTCATAAAATCTTACTTTGTGATTTTGTCATTGCACTCTAGACTCAGATTCATGAAAATCTTAGTCGTCTTTCTTAATTTTATCTTCTTATTTGAGGCATATAATCCTAGCATTTTGGAATGTGGATGTGTTAGCTAATGTATTCTCTATTCAAACTTCACATCAACTGTCAATTTGAAAAATATTAAACATATCAAAGAAAAGAAAGCAACGCCCCCCCCAATATTTTATATCTGATTAAGACCAGAGCTGAATAATAACGTTAGTGCTAAGCTTCTCATAGAAGTAGTTACACTTAAAAAGATGTTTAATTATTACCATTCTCAGCTTTTAGCACCAAAAATACATCAAAAAATTTTGTACTTAAACCAAAGAAATGACAGTTGTTTTCAGAAAAAAATACATAAAATTTAAACAAAATTGGCAAACTTTAGCTAGACTATAATAAAAAAGAAACCTAAAATAAGTAAAATCAGAAATGAAAGGAAAAATTACAACTGACATTACAGAAATAGAAAGGATCATAAGAGACTACTAAGAACATTTATATGCCAACAAATTAAATAATAAGAAGAAATGGAAAATTTCCTAGAAACATAAACTTTAATCATGAAAAAACAGAATATCTTAATAGCTCAGAAAAGACCAGGACGAGAACGTTTCACTGATGAATTCTACCAGACATTGAAAGAATACCAGTTCTAAAAAAAAAAAAAGAAAAGAAAGAATACTAGTTCTTCTCAAACTTTTCCAAAACTGAAGAGGAGAAAATACCCCAAACTCATTTCACAAGACCACCATTACTCTGGTAACAAAGGCAAATAAGGACACTACAATAAAAGCAAACTATGGTCTGATATCCCTGATGAACACAGAAGCAAATAACCTTAACAAAATATTGGCAAACAGAATTCAACAACACATTAAGAGGATTGTCCACCATGACTGAATGAGACTGATTCCTGGGATACAAGGATAGTTCAAATTATGCAAATTAATCATTGTGATATACCACATTAACAAAATTAAGAATAAAAATCATATTATCATGTCGATATTTGAAGAAGAAGCATTTGGCAAACTTGAACATCTTTTCATGATTAAAAACTCTCTCAATAAATTAGGTAGAGAAGGAATGTAATAAAACAACATAATAAAGAATTGTATAGCATCATATTCAATAATGAAAACCTGAAGCTTTTCATCTAAGATGAGAGAAGAAAACAACATAAGAACGCCTACTCTTGCCACTTATGTTCACTGTAACAGTGAAATTTCCTAGGCAGAGAAATTAGGCAAGAAAAAGAAATAAAAAGCATCCAAATTGGGAAAGAAGTAAAATTGTCTCTGTTTGCAGATGACATGATTTTATATGTAGGAAACCCTAAAGATTCCATCAAAAACCTGTTGGAATTGACACATTGAGTCAAATAAAGTTGCAGGATACAAAAACAATACCCAAAAACCTATTGTGTTTCTGTATACTAAAAGTGAACTATCCAAAACAATTAAGAAATTAAGAAAACAATTTCATTTATAATAGCATCAAAAGTAATAAAACACTTAGGGATAAATTTAACTAAGGAGGTAAAATATCTGTATAATGACAACTATAAAACATTGATGAAACAAATTGAAAAAGACAAATGAATGAAAAGATATCCCATGTTCATGGATTGTAAGAATTATCATTAAGATGCTTATACAACCTAAAGCAATCTACAGATTCAATGCAACCAGTATTAAAGTTCCAATGCCATTTTTCATAGAAATAGAAAAAAAATAATCCTAAAGTTCATGGAACCACAAAAGCCCCACATAGCCAAAGCAATCTTGAGAAAGAAGAAAAAAGCTGAGGTATTACACTTCCTAATTTCAAGCCACGTTAGAAAGCTATAATAATCAAAACTGCATGTTACTGACATAAAAACAGAAATATAAACCAATGGAACAGAATAGATATCCAAGAAACAAACCCACACATATATGGTTAAAAAGATATATGAAAAAGGTGCCAAGATTATACAAAAGAAAAAGGGCAGTCTCTTCAATAAATGGTTCTGGGAAAACTGGACAAATGCAAAAAAAAAAAAAAAGAAAAGAAAAAAAAAGAAAAAGAAAAAAGAAAGTGAACCACCATTTTACTTCATGTACAAAAATTAACTCAAAATGCATAAAAGATTTGAATATAAGACCTAAAACCATACAACGCCTAGAAGAAAATGTAGGGCATAAACCCTTTGACATTTGTCTGGGTGATGATTTTTTAGGATTTGACACCAAAAGTAAAAGCAACAGAGAAGCAAAACATTTAAAAGTGGGACTACATTTAACTAAAAAGCGTCTTCACAGCAAAGGAAACAATCAACAAAATGAAAAGAAGACCTACTGAATGGGAGAAAATATTTGCAAATCATGTATGTGATAAGGAGTTAATATCCAAAATATATAAAGAACTCATACAACCCAATGGCAAAAGCAACCAACCAAACAAGCAAATGATCCAATAAAAAAGCAAGCAGAATATCTGAGTAAACATTTTTCCAAAAAAAGACATATAGCTGGCCAGCAGGTATATGAAAAGGTGCTAAATATGACTAATCATTAGGAAAATACAAATCAAAACCACATCGGGATATCACTTCACACCTCATACTTGTTCAAATGTCGATTATCCAAAAGACAAAAATAGCAAGTTTTGGAGAAGATATGGAGAAAAAAAGAACCCTTGTGCAGTGTTGGTGGGAATTTAATTGGGTGCAACCACTATGGAAAATAGTATGAAAGATTGAAAAAAAATTAAAAAAAAAGAATTACCATATGATCCAGTAATTCCACTTCTGGGTATTTATCAGAAGAAAAGGAAAACACTAACTCAAATCAAAATCTGCACCCCATGTTCACTGCAGCATTATTTGCAATAGCCAAGATATGGAAGCAACTTCAGTGTTTGTCAGTGGATGAATGGGTAAAGAGAATGTGGTATGTATATATATATATGAAATACTATCCAATCATAACAAAGAAGACCCTGTCATGTGACAACAGAGAGGTAACGTGAGGGCATTATGCTAACTGAAATAAGTCAGACAGGAAAGGTAAACACTGATCTCACTCATATGTGGAATTTAAGAAAACAAAAACAAAGACTGAGTTCATGGATACAAACAACAGATTGGTGGTTGCCAGAGTTTGTTGGTGTGTGTGTGGGGGGGAGATTGATAAAGGGAGATTAAAAAGTAAAATCTTCTGGCTATAAAATAACTAACTCATGGGGATGTAATGTAGAGCCTGGTGACTACAGTTAATAATACTCTAATGTATATTTGAAAGTTCCTAAGAGTAAACCTTAACAGTTCTTATCACATACAAAAAAAATCATAACTATTGGGGCACTTGGGTGGCTCAGTTGGTTGAGCATTCAACTCCTGATTTCAGCTCAGGTCATGATCTCATGGTTCATGAGATCAATTGCTGTGTGGGGTTTTGTGCTGACAGTACACAGCCTGCTTGGGATTCTCTCTCTCCCTCAGTCTCTGCCTTCCCTGCTTATGCACACGCACACTGCCCCTCTTTCTCTCTCTCTCAAAATAAATAAGTAAACATTAAAAATTTGTAACTGTGTATGGTGATGAATGTTAGCTAGGCTTAAGGTGGTGATAACTTCACAATATATACAAAATATTGAATCATTATGCTGTACACTTCTGAAACTAACAAAGTTTTATTGGAATTATAACTGAATAAAAAAAGAGAAACAGGCAATACAATAACAACAATAACAACAAAGGTTTTTGCCCCAAATCACATGACCAGTAACTAGCGAAGTCAGAAAGTTAAACCAATTCTGGCTGTGGTGTTGGAGACCTTAATTCTTACGCTTTAATTCTTCTCTCTCAGGCTGCACTCAATACAAAGATGGTCTAAGCATATAATGCTTTTATTGCATTAATTTGTAGGTCCTTTGTGGTGAGTGGTATTACCACAGATCTCCAGTATACCTAACAAATCATTGTTAAAATATGCTTATTTTCCTAGCCTATCTCTCTATATGTGTCATAGGACAATGTATGTCTCAAATGTATGTCTCATAGTGACATATGCATATAGATGCATATATACATCTATATGCATATGTATTTTATATATTTCTAACCTAAATAATTTTGAAGTTAGAGAAAAATTGTTAAAGTATTACAAAGTTCCAATATACCCTATAGTATGTTTCCTCCAATGTTATTATGTAACATTAGTATATAGTTTATAGATTTCTTTAGGGAAACTATTGTACAACGCTTGTATTTCAGTTATATAAATTTAATATCACCTGTCTTGTGATATGGGAAAGTTCCTATGCAAGTAGATATTCTTTCCTTTTTCTAAAAAATTTATTTTGAAAGGGGGGGGGTGGTGGGGACAGGGAGAGAATCCCAACCAGGCTGGGTTGTCTGTGCTGTCAGCACAGAGTCCAATGTAGGGCTTAAACTTAAGAACAGTGAGTTATGACCTGTGCCAAAATCAAGAGTTGGTCGTTTAACTGTCTGAACCACCTACATGCTCCTCATGTAGATATTCTTTTAAATAAAGTCTAATTAAACTTGTAGACATATGGTGCTTCATGTTTTCTACTTTTACTCTCCAGATGCTGACTAAAGAAAATGATACAGATATTAATTGAACTAATATTCATCTTCAATGTGAACAGAAATGGTAAGAAAGGGAGAGGAAAGAAAGAAAAGATGAGGGAGTAACCAAGGAGGAGGTGAAGAGGGGAAATGGTAGAGAGAGAAGACAGAATGGAGAGAATAGACATGCAGAGAGTAGAATGGTGAAAAAAGACAAACCAGAAAGAAAAGGAGAAAAAGGGAACAATACTGGTTGAGAGGGAAGAATAAAGGGTATGGAAACAAGAGGGGGAGAAAGAAGGAAAGAAAAGTAGCTAAAATATAACTACAAATTATTTATGAGATATTATACGCCACATCTCATGCCATGTGATTGACTTACACTATTTTATTTAATCCTTTTAACTCACGAAATTCTCATTTTATGCTACCTGTTATTTATTACCTGTCTCTTATAGTCATGACTCCTGACCATTTCTCCTCACAGATGAATTCCAGAAACTATACTTAGATTTGAAATGATTTTTAACACTGATCTCACCTCTGTTTCATTATTTCCAAATGCACCTATTGCATTCATAGTATCACATCTACACCTGAATTTTTTAAATCTGAAAATATCTTTATTTCATGTCAATGGTTAAAAGATATTTTTGGGGTATAAAATTCTCAGTTGAAATTGCCCCTCCCCACCATCTGTTTTCTATGTTTGGAGGCTGAAATTAGAAGGAAAATATCCACATATCTCCAAGCGTTGAGTTAAACACTTTGACTAAAACTGAGCTAAACTTGAACGAGCCCAATTTCCAAAGTCCAGCGCTGGTGCTCCCAGGATTTCTCCCTTTTATTTTATCCATGACTGAGCTTTCAGCCAGGAAGGTATTAGACAGGGGTTTCATCTTTCCATTTAGTCTCAGCAGAGACTTTGATGCCAACAATTTTTGAAAATGGACGTGAGTGTATGAATTGTTTCTGCTTTTCCATTCAAGTCTTCACTATCCAATAATGTTGGAAGAAGGGTTTGGAGGAGAATGAGTATGTTGAGGAAATTATTGTTGTAATATGTAGACTCTTTCAGACTCCAATAATTTGGCCAGCCCTATCAGCAGCAATAATTCTCTGTCCTCTTGCTGTTATCCAGTAAAGTATCTTGTTGAACAAACCTTCTCTACCTGTCAACAACCAGACAGATCATTTCACGTCTCTGGAAATTAGTTTATCTGTATTCTTTGTCTATTAGATATGTTTGATATTTATATTTCTGGATTTGTGTGTGTGTGTGTGTGTGTGTGTGTGTGTATGTGTGTGTGTTACTGAAGAGCTAATGTTTTTACAGTCTGTCCTCAGCAGGATTCTAGCTTCTAGGCTTCTTGGAGCAAGAACATAATCAGAGCTGGACTGGGACCCAGGAACTGGGCTGGCCAACTTGTGGGGAATTTTCATAGAAACAAATCTCTGAAGTTAGAAAGGAATATATGTTTAATTTGAGAATATGTGAGATGAGTAAAAATTTTTACTACTAACTTTTCTGGTGAAGCCTAAATATTCAGGAATACTATTCTGCCATTGCTGGCAGATAGACTTAAACTGTCAGTTCTCTGTGTCTTATAATATATAATCTTATTACAAATTTACAAACAGTCTGATATTTCTTAATGACAGATTATCTAATAAACAGAAGCTACTGGTGTTTTAAGAAATAAATTTTCAAAAAGTGACAGAAATCATGATGTTTCCAAGGGAACCTAAATGCCTGGGATGATATTCTACAAAGTACAATTGACCCTGGGACAACATGGATTTGAACTGCTTGGGTCCACTTATATATGGATTTTTTTTTTCAATAACTACAGTATAGTACCTTAAATATGTTTCCCTTATGATTTTCTTAATGTTTTCTTTTCCCTGGCTTATTTTATTGTAAGAACACAGTATATAATACATATAATATAGAAAATGTGTGTTAATCGACTGCTTATGTTATCAGTAAGGCTTCCAGTGACAGGAGACAATTAGTGGTTAAGGTTTTGGAAGCCAAAAGCTATGCATGGCTTTTTTGTGCACAAGGTCAGTGCACCTGATCCCTACGTTGTTCGAGGGTCAACTGTAACATACTTCACTTTGCAAAGAATTTTTTAAAAATAAGAAAAGCAAAAAAAAAACCCTTTGTTTTAAAATTTAATAAAGAGATTTTTGAGTGTCTTTTCATTCCATAAAATATAAATCTAACAAATGATTCCATTCATTTGCATGATGAATGACTATTCACATTTATTTCTTTTATTACTCTTACAAGGCAGAAAATAGCTCTTTTGCATGCTTCTGTAGAAATTAATTGTTTTTCCTTTTTCTATGGTTGTTTAGGGTTTGCATTCTCAGTATGAAAAGATGACAGCTATTGTAAGTTCCTTAAGTGATAATTAGTCCTCTATGACAGTTTATTATGTTGCCACAGCTTATTAAAACTCTTCATTTTCATATAATTATCAAATTCAGCATTGGAAGGCTACTTTCAAAATGGAAATTTACATGCAACTGCTATTTCCTTGAAAAAGAACACAGGAAAACTTTCAGTAGGTTGGGTCAAATGTCAGGACTAAAAGGACACACAAGCACATACACTGTTTCTTTTTGTTAAAATTAATTTCCTTGGTTACTACAAACTTTCTAGAAAATAAAATTAAAAGTTTCTTTTCTGAATATGAAGAAAAATTGTGAAAATGATTTTCTGCTTTGATTTCCTCACTGTGTGTGTGTGTGTGTGTGTGTGTGTGTGTGTACCCAGCTTTGTGACATGAGTATATGCTATGAACTTGTAACATTGCTTCAAAATTCACACAAGAATGCCATGATGATTTCCTATACTAGAAAATAGAGAATTTTAAAAATGATTTTCTATTGTGCATTAGAACAATTATTAATTTTCAGAAAAGAAATAGTCAGTTTTTTAAAAAAGAATTTCCTTCTTAAATGAAAAGATTTAATTACTAAAGAATTAGGTAAAGAACAAGTAAGCTGCATATCAGGAAATCTGAAATAATTTTTGACTCTTATTCTTCATAATGCTGTTTCATTTACATCCTTGATTTCCTACTTATTTATCAAGCTTTTACAATGCTTTTTTTTTTTGTCAAATAAGGTTATAAACGCTAACCAATATAGATTCATGTAATCCTCATGACAATTGCATGGAATGTAACTATTACTCTAACTTCACACATGAATAGCTAAAGCAAAGAGAGTTTATTTACTTTGTCACAGAGCTCACAAATGTCAGAGACAGGATATGAACCCAGGAAATTAAAATCAGAATATTCACTATAATTAGTAATATTTGGGCACTCCACTGAAACTGTATTGAAGCTTGACTTGCCTAAACCTCTGTGGTATAATTTTAACTGAGTTTTTGGCACTTTTACTTAAAACAGTAAAACAAGAGCATTTCAGTTCCTACTTTGAAGTTTTCAGTGGGATAAATTTTCGACAATTTGGCATATTGTTGATACTCTTTCTTGATTTGACACTTGCCAGGCTATCCAGTTTAACTGTTGATACTTCTTCTGCCCTTTCAAGAGCTCTATCCTTAAGCAATGCTGAACCACATGTACTTAAACAGAACATGACATTCTTGTGATTGTACTTGGTGTCCTGTGTGAACACTGCTTATATGTGAAACCTTCTTTGAATTCTTTAGTAGTTGAGCTCCTCATGCCTATACATTGCTATTGTGCCTTCTAGATACTACTAATAGAGAGATCATCAAACTTTACTATTTCCACATAGGCATGTTTTGACCCCACCTTAACTATGAGATCCTTGAGGTCGGAAGCATGCCCGTGGTATGTGCATATACTTTGAGTATATGCTTTGTAAATGATGGACACTCTCTCAGGTCCCTTCTTCCTCTGACATACCTGTTGGGAATGCATTCACAGCCAATAAGGGTAAAACTAATATACAGGTGTTGAATATTCCAGTTGGCCAAGGCTGGTGGTGTGACAGTCCATGATGTAATATTCTGCTGAAATATTTTTGTATTTCATATATTGTGTGCACTTTTGCTTCATGTTTTCCACTTATCATTTATAAGATGGATGCACAATCCCAGATATCACATTCACATTTGGAACAGAAAGCAGGGACCGAAAGCAATGTCAGTGCAGGAATCTGATACCAGTATTGATAAAATTATATCACAGGGCCAGAGTGAATATTTAGCCTTTTCATCTTCTGAAGTGAATGCAGCAAACGGAAAGAGTGATGGGAAATGGGATTTGTGAACCAAAACTCAGTGGAAAATCATAGTTTTACTTGGATCTTCAAGATCCATGTCTAGTGTCTCAAAATTTTCAAGAGGCATCTTTTTTAGTATGAACAGAACACAATTCCATTGGGAAGTTATTTCATATCTAGCAGTTCAACAAGGGGGACACCTACTGTCTTCCTTTCAAGGTACACATTTATCTGTCAGTTGGTCCACTGTTCAAGGCCTGAGGGAAGGAGGACAAGGGTGTGTGTGTGCATGTGTCTGTCTGTCTGCCTGTCTGCCTGCGTGTGTCTGCGTGTGTGAGAGAGAGAGAGACAGACAGAGAATAAGATGCATAGAGGCATGGATGAGAGGTTTGCTTGTGTCCTTTAATACGATTAACATAGTTATCTTCCGTAATGATAACTGTAGTGTTTTCAGTAGTCTGAGGGGACACTGCATGAATGCGTCTCATAATATTTTTTCTTGAAATGAGATCTCCTCCTAAAGTTAGAGATCTTAGAATGCCATTGGAATGGTAATATTTCAGGCCAGGTCTTTCTTCAGCTTTGCAGACCTTTTGAGAGAAATATCAACACAGACATTTCTGTGAACTGACATGCAAACACTGAGTAAAGCAAATTACCTCATGTAGTAGCTAGTTTAAACAGCTAAATAAATGTCTGTAAAGGATTATGTTTGAGTCAGTGTTTTATTCTGCTAGAGCATTGATGGAGACTAAACTGTATGGGACTTCCATTATTATGGTTTAAGTTCCATAATAAAAATCACAGTAGCTAATGTTGGGTGATCATCCTTATTTTATTGCCAGTCACCATGCTTATAGTCTTTATGTGGTACTTTAGTTTTTGAAAACTTTGCAACTATTTCATGAGGTGGGAACTATTCAACACTGATTTCTGTGGATGGAGAAACCAAGACAGTAAGAAATTACTCAAAGTTACATGCTGTTAACAAGTAGAGATGAACTAAAAGTTCATACTTTACCACATTGTATTAGTTTCTTGTGGCTGCCCTGCCCCCCAATTACCACAAATTCAGTGGCTTAAAGCAAAAGAACAAAATTAATATCTCCCTGTTGCAAAGAAAAGAAGTCTGAAATCAAGGTGTTGGCAAGATAGCATGCCATCCAGAGGCTCAAGAGAACAATCTGTTCCTTGCATCTTTGACCTTCTGGTGGCTGCGGGTATTCCCTAGCGTATGGCCATACAATCCCAACCTCTACCTTTGTCTTCACGTCAACCACGTGTGACTAAATGAGAAATCCCTCTGTCTCTCTCTTATGAGGATATGTACGATTGCACAGAGGTACCACCCAGATAATCCAGGATAAGTGTTGCATCTCAAAATTCTTGATCTCATTTTTTCCACATAAATTAATATTTACTCTTCTGCCACATCCGATAATATTTACAGGTTCCATGGATTACAAAGATATATCTTTGGAAGGCCAGTTTTTAGTCTTGTGCACACATGTCGTGAAGAACCCTCAAAACCTGCTTAGAAAGCTCAGAATTACTCTTCAGTATTTGGTCCATGTGCATTCAAACAGAAACATATTTCTTCCAGGGAAAAATAATGATGGAAATCTAAGTTACATAAATAGGACTAAAAAAAACACTACAAGAAATTATTAGAAAACATAGGTCATTTCATTCAGATAATTTATTAAAAATGACAGGGAATGAGTTGTGCGACTCTAAAAGTCTTATGACAAAATGAGGCTTAGGGTTGGGCTTGAGTGCTCAGTGACACAGCACCCGTGACTGTGAACCAATTAGGAAACAGGACAGTGAAGACTCTGGTGGATACAGTGAGGAGGTGGGACACGTGGAGTGTACCTGCACAAACTGGCCCAAGACTGACACTAGAGGCAAACATAATGCCTCATTCAAGTTGACACGGATTCCTCCCACTCTTTTCTGGAAGGCTCGGGTCCGATGCTAGCACCCAAAGGAAGAAATGAAAGACTGCCAACTTCTTAGGTATTTTCATCATGTTAGAAAATGCTTCATCTATGTTTTTGTAAATTTTCTGAGTTATACGGTGCTGTCTTCCATTTAAAGATCGCCATTTCTCCTATGGTATATAGCCATAGTCCAAGAAAGCTATATGGTGGAACTTTAAGATTTTCCTAAACTTCCTTTATTATGGAAGCAATAAGCTACCTATTGTCCATTCCTTTTTATTAAACAGCAATTTTGAATCTAAATGGATACTCTTAGTTAATGTCTAATACAGACACAATGTGGACACATACTTTTAATCAACATCCATGCAATTTGGGGCCACTCTGTAGATGGATAAGCATAAGCACACTCATGGAAAGGTATTCACCCTGCAGTCAAAGGGCATTTTCATGAACACTGAGATATCCATGTGATCCACTGACCAAACATGTGTTGCAATCTTTTAAAATGAAAACTAACACTATTTCTTTTGACAACTAATTATTCTTCATCATCACTGCTTATAGAATTTATATCTTTCCTTCATCAACCTGTTAATCTTTTACTAACATCTTATCCATTCATCCATCATCTATCATTTTTGCTAACATATCTGCTAAAGCTAGACTTTTATGAAAAATTCTCTAATCAGTCAAATATTTCACTTGCATAATTTTGGTAGAAGGGATTCATAGGTAGTGATTAAAATAAATAAATGTTCTGAATATTCTATGAATTTTAAGAAGTTGGGTTAATCATAGAACTTTTTAATATACAATGATAATTTACTCATAAAAATCAAGGTTTTGGAATTATATTTTTTATGCGATCCATTGGCTACAGTAAATAAAAGGTATCTATATCTATTTATATCTATATCTATTTCTCTCGACACACACACACACATATATATATGTCCATATCTGATGTTATTTCCCTTTAAAAATTATTAATGAATGAGGCATTTTTCTGCATCATAGTTAGGGTGAAATCACTATTTAAATTAATTATGACAGCCATATCAATTAGACATAAGAGATTTCTAAAGCTAATTAGAGTCTGAGAGTTTTTAATTTGACGTCTGTCTCTGTGTAATATGTGCTTTATGCATTAAATTAATGAAATTAAGCCTGCATCATTATAAATTTCCACTTTCATAGTTCCATAAGTTTCACAATTACATGCCATATTTGAATGATAATTGAATGAAACTAAATAATTATGTTCACATCAGCATTGCTGAGGTATAAGAATGTATCCTTTACTTTTTACCTCATGTCCTTCCAAACAGGTCCTAGCAGAACACAACTTGTTCCTAACAAAACCTTACTGTCATTTCCAAAATAGGGACAAAAAATAGGAACTGCAAGGGAAGTAAAGTATATCAGAAGCATACTAATGTATTGTAAAGCAAGGCAATAACTCAAGACCAAGTAATTATGAAATCCGATTAATACATAGTGTATGATTTTACACACTCTTCGTTAAAAAAATTTATCTGAGATGATTATTTGCTGGTAAACTCAATACATATATGAAAAAGTCTTATTTTTTTAAAGTAAAAAGTTGATTATAGGTCTTTGCTGCACAGACACTCAGATATACATACAAGGGTATATCACTATATAATGTTTTGAAATAAATCTTTAATGCATTCTGTGAAAATACATATTTAAAATGAAGAAAAGAATTAATTTGCATGCAAATGGGACTAAAACATAATATACAAGAGGACTGCAACCCTGCCTTTAAGATTTGCTTCTGACATTTGTGTTTTAACAGGCAATTAAAATTTAATTTGTCCTATGATGAAAAGCAAATCCTTTTATCCTATTTCAGCAGTCTGAAAAGGTACAGACTCTATTACAATATGAGACTGTGGCTGAAGGTTTCTTGTGCCCTCATGACCCGGTGGTGTGAAATTGATGATAATCCAATCAGAAGAATTACTTAAAAATAAGTCTCTACATAAATGATTCTGAGAGGAAAGACAATGTCCAAGAGAAAGGGATCATTGGTCATGTTCTCCATGAAGAATTTCAGATGAAATTTCATCTGTATTTTTTGCAATAGCTAGAGTATCCGGATAACATACCATTGGTTTTCTGCAATACCTATCTAGAGATTCTGCTGGGATAAGATTAGTGCAAAAAACCAGGTGGGAAGTTTCTGGTCTCCCGCTCAGAGCAATGAAGTAAGATGAAGTGAAGAAAGAAGAGGTGAAGGATGGAGGGGGTGGGGCGTGAGATGTTGCCAAAAGCTTAGTCGATGAGGTGTGTGTAAGTAACATTTGGCTAGCTAGAAAATTATAAGGTCTGTACAACTCCATATTGGTTTCCTTTAGACACCTTATGATTTTGATTTATTTTAAAATGATACAAGTATTCAAGCACAAGCCATCCATCCATCTAAATATACATCCTACTTTATCAGCCTCATGTTTTCTTAAAGAATACTGGGGATTTAACTCAGGCTTTAGAAACCAAGAGGAAGGCAAACCGTAAGAGACTCTTCAATACAGAAAACAAACTGAGCAGTGCTTGAGGGGTACTGGGATGGGGATGGGATACAACCGTAATGGATATTAAGGAAGGCCCTTGTTGGGATGAGCACTGGATGCTATATGTAAGTGATGACAACGTTAAATTGTACCGCTGAAACCATTATTACACCATATGTTAATTAACTTGGATTTAAATAAAGAAGGAAAGAAAAGAAACCAAGGTTAAATAGAATCTAAGTTAAGAATTCTTAATAGGACAAGGAACATATTCTGAGATAGTTGTTTAGAGATACATGAAGGCATTTTCCATCATCACTTGACTACAGCTTTGGGATGCCTGGGTGTCTCAGTCGGTTGAGTGCCTGACTCTTGATTTTGGCTCAGGTCATGATCTCATGATCTGGCTCTGCGCTGACAGTGCAGAACCTGTTTGGGATTCTCTCCCCCTCTCTCTGCCCCCCCACTTGCTCTCTTCCAAAAATAAATTCGAAAAGATAAAAAAAAAAGTTTTTTCCAAATTCAAAACGCCTTGTGATTATCCCCTTGTCATTCATTTGAGGAAAAAATAATTCATATATATCTATAAATCTTATGTAATTTATGTATTTACAATAGTAAATATGTAATTTATGTATTTTATGTAATCTTATGTAATTTATGTATTTACAATCTATGTAATTTACAACCATTTGGATCTAGAATGCAATTCTGTTTTATATATAAACAAAGTTTTTGTAGCAGTTAAATATGCATGAAATTCTACATGAAGACTACTATATACATCAAGAACATGTTTACTATGTTTGGATTTTATTTTTTATTTTTTAATTTTTTAAAAGTTGTTAATGTTTGTTTATTTTCGAGAGAGAGACAGAGCACAAGCCTGGGAATGGCAGAGAAAGAGAGGGAGACGTGGAATCTGAAGCAGGCTTCCGGCTCTGAACTGTCAGCATAGAGCCTGATGCGAGGCTTGAACTCAAGAACCTCGAGATCATCATCTGAGCCAAAGTCGGATGCTTAACTGACTGAGCCACCCAGGAGCCCCACTGTTTGGACTTTAAATTTAGCAAGAGTTATTAACTAGTTTAGAAAATTCTTTTTTTTTTTAATAGCAATGTTGCCTGTCATATTACAGTCATTAATATAACACAACTGTATCAGTCTGGCTTTGTAGCTGAAACATTCATAATATTTCTGTGGTTACAGGGAAGCATTCGGCTACTTTATTCTTACTAGTATACTCAGTCTCAGTAATTTCTTTATCTAAAAAAATATTTTAGGGGAGACTGGGTGCCTCAGTTGGTTACGCATCTGACTCTTGATTTCTGCTCAGGTCATGAACCCACAGTTCCTGTGTTTGAGCCCTGCATGGGTCTCTGTGCTGACAGCATGGAGGCTGCTTGGGATTCTCTCTCTCCCTCTCTCTCTCTCTGCCCCTCTCTGCTCGTGTGTGCACCCACTCTGTCTGTCTGTCTGTCTCTCTCTCTCTCTCTCAAAATAAATGAATATAAATATACAAATATTTCATACTATTTTTGTTTATTTTTCCTTTAAATTACACTTAGGGCATTCCATTTCTTCCTTTGCTAACTAGTGTGGTAGGATTTATTACACATAAATATTATTTCAGGAGAGCAGAGGGAATTAGATAGCTAAATAAAATCTATATTTAAAAGAAAAAGGGCACCTGGGTGGCTCAGTCAAGTATCCAACTCTTGATTTCAGGTCAGGTCATGATATCATGGGTCATGAGATCAAGTCCCACAATGAGCTCCACACTGATAGCACAAAGTCTGCTTGGCATTCTCTCCGTCTATTTCTGCCCCTCCCTGACTTCATGTGTGTGTGTTTGTATGTAGACACATGCACACATGTCCTCTCTCAGAATAAATAAATAAATAAACTTAAAAAGTAAAAGGATAATGGGTCAGAAAAGGTTGAGAATCGGCACACCAGGTAAGTGTGTTAGATGAGAGTGTGGGTATATAAAAATGTAATGACTGAGATCAGATGTCTCGAAATTGGATCTTAGCCATCTTCATGAAACAAGGAATGGTTTCTGACATCCAATACACTAAAGCACATGAAAAATTATTTGACTGCGGAGTTTGCAACAACAACAACCACGAAGTAGAGGATGGAGTCACCTGAACTCAAGATCTGATTTCAACACATCCCTCAAGAAAACATATCCCTCCAAAAAAAAAAAAAAAAAAAAAAAAAAGGAACCTTCTAGGTAGCACTTACTCCTGCCTACAAGCAATTGAAAATCACAATATGCAAATGTAAATGCCAGCAATAAAATTTTTATTTAATACTATATGAAGTGTTTTAACATTTTAATAAAAATGTCCATTCTTCTAAATATTGGTATCACTCAATTTATGGAGTAACTGAGTTTTCATATTGGGTACATAGGAGAAATATGTAAAATCTGCTTTTTCATTGGCACATGGATATAACTCTGATATGATGAGGAAAGTCAAATATTTGCTCCTAAACTGATTTGACAACTTGTAAAGAGCTATTTTTTTTTTCATATTGGCTCGTCCCATGTTATGCTGAGCAATACAGTTTAAGGCATTTTAATAGTTGCCAGTAAGATCAAATTGTTACTTGCCTGGTTGGTCATATTTCCTTTCAAATCACTAAGTATATTTTGAGGAAATATACTTAGTATATTTTGCCTTCTTTTCCACCATATTCCCAACTCATTTCCTATTTCACCATTACTAGCTGCTTACTCTGGAAACAGGCATTGTTGCATTCATTTATCATAACTTAAGATGTTTTGTGTGTCCTGTTTACTAATGATTATATGGATTAGCTTGGATCTCCTGAGAAACAGTTACCAAGGTGAGAAGATACATGCTAGAGAAAAGCAGAAGGAGCCTTTAAACTGGGATAATGTCTCAACCCCTTGTGAAAGGGAAGAGAGACGAAGGAGTAGGCTGTAGAAAAAGTCTTAAAGTGCAGTGCCATCAGAAGTTCCAACAGGGGTGCCTGTGGGTGGTTCAGATGGTTAAGTGCCGGCCCCTTGATTTTGGCTCAGGTCATCATCTCATGGCGTCACGGGTTCAAGTGCCATGTTGGGCTCTGCGCTGCAATGTGGAGCTTGCTTGGGATTCTCTCTCTCCCTCTCTTTCTGTCCCTCCCCCACTCACCCTGTCACTGTCTCCCTCAAAATAAATAAACTTAAATAAAAAAAAGTTCTATCAAAGTTTCCACCGAAACACTGAGGAGTCTTCAGGTGGAAGTTGCCCTTTGGAGGAATCCCACATTTTGCTGGCATGATCCTGCCTTGAGTCATCAGCTAGATCATCCTCAGTCATCAGCTGGATTTTGGAGCAAATGTAGCGGCAGATCCAGTGAGATGGTAGCTGAGACAGTCAGTCACTACGTCCCCTGCAGTGGGCACTCTGAGCAGCACATTTACAGCTTAGTAAAAGGTGCTTCTGGAATCAGGAGCCATATGTGACTGCCTTCTTTCACTTCCCACTACACACTGGCAATGGGGCTGTCCTGCTCCAGGAGCCCAATCTGAAACAGTTATGCACACCAGTGCTCAGTGTCCCTGACTTCCTTCAGGTCACAGGGGAGGTGATAAACAGATTCTAGGTGTCAGGCCTATATTGCAGTTTAGCAACATTCATCAGAGAAAAATTTTGCTACTAGGAGTGGGCAAGGGGTAAGTAAGAAACAGGCTCTAGTTTGATTATAGGGAATAAAATAAACATTCTTCATATGCCTGTCCATGAATTCAATTTGTGGAAGGCTTCTTTCTAATTTTTGTTTTGAGAACAACAATTTTGCTGCTCAAAATCTTCAGATTATTTTTCATATTTTCATTTTCTGATCCCTTGCATACACAATGAGTACACATGTGGTCGGAACCGTTCTTTCTTAAACTCTTAATGGCTGTGTGATGTGCAGGGTTTGTTTTCAATAGGAGCTGCAGCCTGCATATACACTTGCCTTGTGTGCAGTTAACATCCAGGGGCACTCAAGGTTAATTAGAAATGGTAATAAGTTTAATCATGATGAACTCATTTGGTGCTGATGCGGATGTCACCTGTAATTCCATAAAAATTCCATTGTAATTTAGCATTAATTAATGTCCACTTATCAACGAGTGTTACAGCAAATTAGTACAGAAGTGACAAGTTATGTGCTTAAGAAATGCTTAATGGGGGAAAAACAGCATTTACTAGGTCATCTTAAAATATAACAGATTGAGACATCTTTCTTATTTAAAATATGAGATTAAAATCAGGTAAAGTGGTAATAATTAGGCGAGACTTTTGATAAGAATTTGCGAACTAATGGGGTTGCAGCAAACATGAGGAATATGGATTTGCTTGGATTACCATTTTTTAGCATAAATGACAGAGAAGATATGCAGCTGTTCTTATCATTGCCCTATAATAAGAGAAGCTGCTGAATTTTCAATAATCATCATCATGAGGCAATGGTCTTACTCATGTAAAATAAAAGCATTTTTCTCCGTATGTAAAAATGCTATTAGCCATATTTGAAGGCATTATACTCAGATATCATTTTTCCATTTCTGTAAATGACAACCATTAAATGCAATCGTATCTACATGACAAGACTATTTTTATTACATCAAAAGGAAGAAAGGGATTAAAATGAATTTATTCAAAGGTGTGATTTGTCATTTTCCCCCCTTATCAAGGCACATACAGGACAGCTTTAAATCTAAACACTGAGATCTGACCTCATATTTGAATAAGTTAATGTGATCCGGTGTTCTCTAGAAGTACAGAAACCTCTCTTTTGTATCCAGAAATCTCGGGAGAAATTTTGGCTTTTAGGCGGTCAGCTCCAAGGTTCCACTTCTTTTCATCATTTTCCCTTTTATCATTTAGCAATTCTTGACAGCTTACAGGGTATTCTAGGTGCCATACTGGCAGTGCAGTATGGAGAAGCACTTATAGAAAGTCTCTTTCCTTTTACATAGATCTTTTAAGGGCATGTTAAAACTATTTGGAAGATTTCTTCTCACAGATAGAGACTAATCACTACAAATGCAAAACTGAAATCCATACTTTACAGAAAAATATTAGAACTATCAAATATTTACTGAAGTATTTTTTTGATTTTAATTATGAATTTGGTTCCATTAATGTATGTTCTTAAGCAGTGTAAATTATTTTTAACTTAGAACAAAGACATGCTAATTAGAGATTCAGTATTATGTTTCTAGATTTATTCATCAAGCCACTTTTAGTTCACTGGATTTATCTTTGGCTTTGAAGATGCATTTTTCCCCCTAAACACTCATGCTCAGGGTAAGAAAAGAGGTATTGATAACATAATAAAATAGACAGGAGAAATATTGAGTTGGGAATATATCTTTGTTTCTACAGGTACTTAAACATGGCAGGTAAGACCATTACTATCATTCTTCAATCAATGGGGATACAAATTCAATCAAAGTGGATGTTTTGACAGGAGCATCAGGTGTAAGTGAACTGGAGGTTGCCTGAAATAAGAAAACAGACCATTCTTGTCCACTTTTGACCTCTAAATTCCAAATACGGTGCCTGGCACTGATGAGGTACTCCATAAGTATGTATTTATATTTTAAATGGAAAGTAGGTTTGGCATCCCATGTAGAAACATAGCATTTTGAATTGCCTTTAACTGTAACATTTTCCAACCTCCATAAATTTCTCCATGAAAACATCAGTTATTTCTTTTATGCCTACGTCTACAGATCAGAATTGTTTTCAGCATTTTTGAATGCTTAGGTGAACAAATTATTCTAACAACATGGAAGACTATTCTTTTTTTTATGTTTAATCATTTTTGAGAGAGAGAGTAAGCAGGGGAGGGGCCGAGACTGAGGGAGAGAGAGAGGGAGGGAGAGAGAGAGAGAGAGAGAGAGAGAGAGGGAATCCAAAGCAGGCTCTGCACTGTCAGCAAGGAACCCAACACAAGGCTCGAACCCATGAACCGTGAGATCATGACCTGAGCTGAAATCAAGAGTCAGACAACTGACTGAGCCACCCAGTCCCCTCTGGACTATTCTTTTTTAATTTGGTATTATTTATAGTGAATTGCACAAAACTTTAATTGTACAGCTTTATAAATATTCATGTATATTTGTACTCAGGTAGCCACCACCCAGAACAAGATCTAAAAGATTTCCATCATTCTAACAGTTTTCTTATCCATACTCAGTCAACCAACCTCTAAACCAGCCTCTAAAATCTTACCACTATCACCACAGAATCATTTTAAACATAGAAGTTTGAGTTCATATAAATGAAATGGTATGTCTAGCTTCTTGCCTCAATATTATGTCTGAGAGAGTCATCCATAATGTCATATGTGACAGTAGTCCTTCCTTTTGCATATAACTGTGAAGATTCTATTTTATAAATATACTATAATATGTATGTATCTATTCCATTGCTTTTCTAATTTTTTGTTATTATGTGTAACATTGCTAAAATAGTACTTTACAAGTACACAATGTGATCATAAGTATTAATTTCTGCTGAGTATATACCTAAATGTGAAATTACTGGTTCAGATTTTATATACCAATACATACATATGATCATTACCAATTTCTATTTTCAAAACTGATGTATGGGAGTCCTAATTTTTTCACATACTCACTAACATTTCTTACGGACAGTCTTTTCAACTTTATCCACTGTGTAGAGGGTGAGTGACATCTCACTGTAGATTTTATTTGCATGCAGGCATAGATGCATGAATGAATTAAATATAGCTTCCAAAGAAGTAAAAGTCTTGACTACTTTTGAACACCCCCAATTATTACAAACTCAATCAACACTACATACTTTTTACTTAAAAAATTAAAACAAAAACAAAACTACCTCACAGTGTAATAAAACCTTCAAAAAATGCTTTACCCAATACCATCAATACATTTCTTTTTGGAGTGTTCCAAATTTGATCCTAATTGAAACTGTACCTAATAGTTTCTCAAATAAAATTTCAGAGCTCCTATGTCCTTAAGTTTGATTTGGATCCTCCTCCTTTCTGTTCCTTGTTATTTTGGACTTGCGTTTATTGAGAGGCGTGGCACTTTGTATTATAGTTAATTCTCTGTTTATTTACCTGGGTCCTCCACCAAATTGTAGGTATCCTACAGGTAATGATCATGTGTTATTTTAGGTGGCATATTCTGTGTCTTACAAAATATTTGGTATGATAAAGTTTTTGTGCAACGAATTACTATCAGGTTCATAACTCTCTACCTTGGAAAAGCTGTCTATCTGGAAAGAAGATAAAGGAGAGGGAGGCACACACAGATAATGGCAGGATAGACAAAGAGATAATGAAAGAAAGAGACTGAATGTCTCATAGTCTTGTTAAATTAATCCCATATCCAAGTAAATAACGAATAAATGAACGAACGAATGAATGAATGAATGACCCCCATATCCTTGTACTAAATCTCCCATCCCACTGTGATTGGTAGGATGACGTATAATTTATCATCCAAATTAGGATACTAATGAGAATAAAAAGGACATTTTAAGATGGGATGCTGGAAAAAGAGTTATAATCTAATTCATACAATAAAAGGTATAAATCTTAAGTAGTTTGTGTTTAAGCTAATTTGAGTGGGTTTCTAGTCCTTGTACCCCCAAAACTCTTGATATATTATAAATATTTGATACTGTATGATCCTCTGATTTCTTACAGAACTATATCTCAGAACAGGAAAGACTTAAGAGCAGTCTTGCATGATCCATGAGAGGACCCTGAAATGAAAAGCACATAATTCCAGATCCTGTCAAATAAAAATTATTAAGGATTAACTGAATATCTCCATTCTGATGATCCCAATGGATTCAACTGCATTTCCCACCTGAAGTTTTATGGCATTCAAAGGCACAGGTGTTCCTACCTAAAGATATCTGTTAAGAATATACAGTGGAAAAATCTTGTAAGACCTAGAAAGTGTTGAAGAGAGATGGGATGCATTTTAGGAGCTTTTTCTTAGACTGAATAAATGAAGAGGCTCCAAAGGGGGTTCGATCTAAGAAAGTGAATCAAGGAAAAGTGTCTAAAGTCCATGTTTTCATGGTATGTATATTCTAAAACAAAACCAGAAACAGTCTTTACACCGAGGTGTGAGGAGTTCCTTTGAAGAAGGAAACATTGTTATGCAAATTGTTTCATAATCCACAGGGAGTAGTGGGGGTGGAGGGCAGTTCACCAGAGGACAAGTAAGAGCTGGAATCTTGGAAGCCTTTAGCATAGAAAAAAAGCTTCAAACAATCTGGACTACAGAAAAAACAAAAAAAACCAAAAACGCATCCCTGAAATTAAACATGGGATCCTTTAAGTCTCCTCAGCTCTCATGCCCCACATAAGAAAGCCTCATTGTTATCATGAGATCACTAGGTAAGCAGACAATTTACAGTTTCATCCAGGAGTCCTCCAGACTTGTTGTTCCTTCCTTATGACTTCTTAGACAGCCATATCTGTTTTATAACTCTTCAAAAGCCTTATAATACATTAGTTTTCTGTGTGTTTCCTTTCTAGACTGAACTCTCAAAGTGGAACTGTTTGGTAATCATCTGCTTTCTGTACATATAACACTGGGAGTAAAACATTATAAGGGCTGAATAAATCTTTGCGAATAAGTAGAAAAATAAATGAATGAATTTTCCTTCTCTTAGTATTTGTTTCTGTTTATCATCAAAAATTTAAAGAAAAGACCAGATAATTTCTAAATATACCACCAACTTTAAATTTGGTGTTCCAATATTCTCTAAGTAATTTTTAAAATATACTTTCAAAGGCTAAAATTACTTTACTGTGATAAAAAAAATGACATTGAAAGCCCTCTGTTTCCATTTTACATTTACTGTATTAACATTTAAAACCCTGGTAGTTATACATGAACATTAGAGAGCCTATTTTTAAAGAAGTATTTATGATTGAATAGGAAATGCTAGGAGGCAGAAATTCCAAATAACTCTACGACATTACTGCACTTAAAAAAATTGCCATTAATTTTGAACAATGGGTTGTTTTATGTGCGTGACACCCTATCTTCAAATGCCAAGAATTATAAATAGCATTTCTATAATAATACAGAGATTATAGAACAGTTTTCTCATACACTGTTTCATTGATTTTCAAATAATTTTTAGGAGAAAGAAATGTTCCCTCATGAAATTATGTTATTGTTCTTGAGTCTGTTCTGTGATTCCAACAATAAAACAGAGTCAAAATGGTGTTACTATGGACAGAAAAAGACAGGAGATCCTGAAGTCCCAATCACTTGGCCTTGCTCCTACCCCCTTCAGGGAATTCTGAGATGCTTCCAGTAAACCCTAGCACTCTGTGGAACCCAGTTTAAATGACATTAACTATGCAACAAGCCTTTATTTATTTATTTATTTATTTATTTATTTATTTATTTATTTATTTATTTTTTATTTAAAATATGGAACGCTTCACGAATTTGAGTGTCATCCTTGGGCAGGGGCCATGCTAATCTTCTCTGTATCGTTCCAATTTTAGAATATATGCTGCCGAATTGAGCAATGTAACAAGCCTTTAAAGATCTGATGCACTGAATATAATACTAAGAGAGATTAAACAAATTTCTCAAGGTCAGAGGATATGTATATAATGGACATAGGATAAACCCACATATTCAGACACTAACTTTCATATCATTCCTAGTTCACCAAAGTTGGATATGAATATTTTTAGAGTCTACTGACCATCCACTAGAAAGTCACTCATCTCTACAGTAGATCTGTGAAATCACTTTCTCCTCCTCCTTCCATATTTGCTACCCTAGAGAGCTGTGTACTTTCATTGAGCAAGTCTTTTCGTCCTTCATTTCCATTCTAAATAAGTTATCCCTGCAAGAAAGCATTTGCCTAATTCTCCTTTATATCATGTCTCTCTCTAAGGCAAAAGACAGAGAAGGTGACAACAAAACATTCATTAGTCATATTTTCTGTGCCAGTTTGAGAACTGGTTAAAAATCTCTACTCAAATGAAGCTCCCCTAACTAATCCTTTGGGGCCATTTGCACACAGATGCCATGGGTTCTTAGGCTTACAGGTTCCATGCTGCATGCAGGCAAGCTAGGTCTGTAGTTTTTCTTCTCTCTCATGGATAATTTTCTTCCCTAAAATTAACTATAAAGTAGCCTTGACTTATCAGGGGAAGCTGGTTTTCTTTAGAGAAGACTGAGTAGACAAAGAGCAAAGAAGACAAAGTAAAGAATACCTTTTTGCTTCATATGCAACTAATATCCTCTATTACATATTTTCCAATAATAACTTATACATTGATACTTTACAATCTTTGACACTTATAAATCTCCACATGGCATCTGCCATCTGCCTTCCATTGGTGACAATTTGAATGAGAAAGGGTAAATAGTTTAGACTCCTATTCAAGGTATCATCCTTATGATGACTTCACAAATGAAATCAAACAATTGTTGAAATATGTGCAGAAGTACCCTAACGTGAGCATTCTACCAGGAATTAATTTGCATTTTTCTTTACTGTTTTTAGCAAGACAGATTATCAGCAGTATCAAGTCAAAGGCAGGGACAGAATATGACCTTTAAAAATATCTTTCTTGTTCTTTCAAGAAATATGTAAATGGTCTTTTATTGTAGTTGTGTAACTATAATGTTAGCAAGCCTAATATTCCCAGAATATATGTAAAACTGGTTGAAAGAAATATCCCCTTTTCTGCAAAGAATACATTGAATAATAGCTTCATTTGTCTCACAAAGAGAAAACAAACCCAGGTGTTAGGAAAGAATTATTTGATGGGTATAGCAGGCAGTTTGTGGGTCCATATACTGTAGTCACATTCTCATTTCAGGTCATGCAACCCACTTATAACTACCAGCACCTGCAATTCCTTTCCTGAGTGGCTCTGGGAGCCTGTTCTACCATATGCATGGGAGAATGAATCATTACCCAGGAAAAGCCTTAACCTGTGGCTGACCAGAATTGGTAGACACATGGCTCCTTTGGTTCTTAAATTAGAAAACTCTGAAGCAAGACAATACTCTTTATGAGAGTTCTGTAACAGAACTAAACTTTAGTTATCTAGAGGATGGCATGCTTGGTAACATATCAGGTTTTAGCTTCCTCCATTTTCTCTTTCATTTTCCTACACTCCTATCAACGTTTCTTGGAATTACTTTTAAATATACTAATTGCATTCAGGTCCTTTTTTGTTGTTGTTGTAGGGTCTCTTTCTGAGGCAATCTAAACTAAAACAGAGGTTAAAATGCTTCATAATCATTTTTAAAGCTTGTGGGTTCTTAATCACCAGGGAAAAACAGGGAGCACTGGTAATTCTAGGTTGTATGAAGGAGGAGTCCTTGTTACTGAGGTCCAGAATGGACCCTCAGAAATGGCTTTGTATTAATACCCTGATAGAGCAGTGGCTGGTAAGTAATGATGTCCATACATATATATGGCCCAGACATGTCAGGGAATGAAGTCCTATTGATTGGACTTAGAATGGGGAAATCAAATTGCTTGGAAAACAAGTGTGAACATTCTTTGCAGGACACTGGCAAGAAAGGTTCCAGAGGCTAAAGCAGGGGGTTCAACCCACTGCTATGAACTGGAACTTAAACTTTTAAAACACTGTTAGTCTAATGAGACAGCCCAGACCACATTGGCTTAAGGCAGATAGTAAGAGGGTAGGAAGCCCACCTAGTGGAGAGGCTTCTATCTGGGAAGACACTAATCTAACATTTTTTAATGTCATGGAATTGAAAGATTTTTCCTAGCTTTTGCTTTTAACACTAGACTTGCCAAACATCACATGTAAGCTCATATTCATCACACCAAGAGGACATGGTAGCTTGATCTATCTGAAGACACCTGAAGGGAGTTCATGTACCTCTGTATGCATGATGAAGAACGGGAAGGATAATAGAATTAGGACCTTCTCACTATTATAAGCACTCTGTGGATTGGGACTGGACATTCTTGATATGTACATAGGGCAAGTCTGGCTCTCATGAAAGTCCTTCCATGCACTTTCCTGGCTCCAAATTCTAGAAGAACTCAACCAGTTATTGGTAATAAACATCTCTTTATTCCTTTGATAATTCCTCTGATAATAATGCCTATATCAAAATAATGTAGAGGAGTATCTATCGATCTATCTGAAGTTCCCCTCCTTATATTTACTTACAATTTCTCATTTCCTGGTTAAACCCTATCTGAAATAGTTTCCAACTACTTATATCAAGTATTTATTGAGCATTTACTATGTGTCAGTCACTACTTGTGCACGAGAGGGATAGCAATGAAAGCGGACAAGGCCCCTCAATTGATAGAGCTTACATTTCAGTGGTATAAACATTATCAGATACTTACTATTATAGCTAGTTAAGACAAAAGATTTTTAAAAATGCATGAAATGACCAGTATTCAAGATAAATAAAACATCCTCTAGGTTTTTTTTATTGTCAATCCTTTTGATAAATAAGGTACATATAAATTATTTGGTTTAAATTAATATAATTTTAAGCTTAACTGAATATCAAATGCCTTATTAGGTTATACAGTCATGACCTAACTCCTGTCAAAGAACATGATGCCCTTAAGCTC
Source organism: Acinonyx jubatus (assembly GCF_027475565.1). NCBI lineage: Eukaryota > Metazoa > Chordata > Mammalia > Carnivora > Felidae > Acinonyx > Acinonyx jubatus. Next base: position 22,611,214 of record NC_069396.1, on the reverse strand, counting down.
TATACCCTAGCTAATAAGAACCAATTCCAGGCCCTAGAACAATTTCTCTTCTATGCCTCTGTACTTCATAATTACCATTCCTTCTGTTTAAATGACTTCCCTTCAACTACTGTCTTCCTGGAAAATTACTGTTCAATCATCAAGACCCCAAACAAAAATTACTTACTCGATTACTGCCCATATATATAGTTCTATTCTCTAGGCCCTCTGAGCACCTTCACATCCCTAATTCTGATGATACTGCTCAGGGCATATCTAAGCACTGCATATGCAATACTCATTTGCAGTTATGTATACGCTTTTTTTTTTTTTGAGACAGAAAGCACATGTGAGTGGGGGGAAAGGGCAAAGGAAGAGGGAGAGGAAGACAGAGAATCTTAAGCAGGCTCCCCACCCAGCACAGAGCCCAACATGGGTCTCCGTCTCACGACTTTGGGCTCAAGAGTTGGACACTTGACCAAGTGAGTCACCAAGGCTCATGTATAAGCTTTTGTTCATTTTTGGACTGTGAATTCTTTAGATCAGGACATCTCAAAGTTTAACGTGTAATTTAGAATTATAAGAGAAACGTGTTATAATACAGATTCTACTTCAGTGGGTGGGGTCTGTGACTCTAAATTTCTAACAAGCTGCCAGGTGACCTTAATGTCTGATACTACTCATGCTTGAACTATACTTTGAAGAGTGAAGCTTTAAATGTTACTTATTCTGTTTGGATTGTAACTTCCTGGCATGAAATTTGGCACTTTATAGGTACATCAGTGTTTACGTATAAATGGTTTGATTCACATGCTGTTATCCTTTCACATAACTCCAATACCAAATTGCAAAACTCCTTGGATGTCTTTATTTTCTCTGCAAGACTTCCTTGAATACTGTATGTACATGGGGCTTCCTGTAATTAGAAATATATAAAATACGGTGGTGAAATTGTAGCTCAGCTTTGTAAGGTGACTGGTCAGAGCCGTAAATTAAAAGGTAAAATGTTTCTGACATATTTAACTTTTGAAGTACAGTAATATATTAAAGTAACACACTTCTATATCCAATGCCATAATTAAATTTTAACTCATAAAAAATAATCAACTCCCCACAGGAACAGAGCATTTTCAGTTAAAACGCTACTTATCATTTCTACAGCCTTACAATGTTGAATGTGCTGTTTGATCTTTTAACAATTTCATTTTAAAATATTCACAAAAGAGGGGTAATTAAATTACATGGGTGCCATGGTAACCACTGCATTAAATATGCTTAGACTCTGTGCCTTAGCATTTTGGTAGGGAAAAGGGTATTCTTATTCTGTGACAATTACAAACTATGGGTGTTTAGGTCAACCTCCGCCAGCCTTCCAGAAGAGGGTAGGCATATATAACTAAAGTTAGATCAAGAATAGTGGGCACTACTCAGGTATAAAGGAATCCTATAGCCAAGTAGAAAGTCTAATGGACTGAGAATCAAGTCTCAGGCTAGTCGAGGTTCTGTTATTGACTAGCTGTGTGTTCCTTACTTTGAGCTTACTTTGAGCTGCAGACTCCTCACATGTAAAATGAGAAGGTTGAATATGGAACCAGATGTTCTGGAATTCAACCTTGACTTTTCCAATTCTATGAGATCTTTATGATGTAATAAGCACTATATATTTTTTCACACTTTATAGCATACAATTTCTGCATTAATGTCCCAGGGCTGATTAAAAAGTACTACAAACTGGGTGGCTAAAAACCATGTAAATTTTTCTCTCATAGTTGTGGAGATAAGAAGGCTAAAACTAAGATGCTGTCATAGCAGTGATCCTTTGGAAGCCTCTAAAGGATGATGCACCCTTGCCTCTTTTAGCTCCTGGGAGCGTAACACTTTCCTTGGTTGTGGTAATGTAAGTTCAGTCTCTACTTGTCTTTACATGGCCCTCTTTCCTTTGTGTCTCTGTGTGCCCCTCTTCTTATAAGGACATCAACCATAATGGCCCACCCTATTCCATCATAACAAATTGTATCTAAAACAACTCTATTCCACATAAGGCAATTTTGAGGTACTGGAGGTAAGACTTCAACCTACTTTTAGGGGTACACAATTCAACCCATAAAAATTTCCTTTTGTGAAATCCAAATCATATTGTGTCTCTTTATTTTAAGCTATAATCTGGTTATAAACTGCAAAATAAAACCATGTATTTCTTTGTACACAGTCTTAGTCTCTAATGCATTGTATTGGGTAGGGGGATATATTCGGTGATCATACTGCAATACCATGACTTTAGCGCTATATTTTTAAGTAAGTATACTTCCTCGGAGAAGAGAATAACAGAATTGCTCAATGTTTTGGGAGGATAAAACAGATCTTTGCGATCCACTTCACAGTACTATTTTGGGCCATCTAGTCTCAAGACAGCTGAGATGTATAGTCCATGCAGTGTTGCCCAATCTCCACATAAAGCATCTGCTATATGGTCTCAACTTTTTGCTTTACTTTCTTATAATTGTGCAAGGCTGTCAGCCATGCCTAGAAGTAAACCAAAAGTAAGGCAACTAATGCTTTCCAACAACAGGAATTGTGAGTCAGTGGATAAATGTCTAAATGTCTATCTTCTGAAAAGACAACCAGAGCTAACAAACTCATAGATACACCATCCATTGTTTTTATTTTTCTTATTCTTTTTCCTTCCCCATCTTCCACTGTCATCTCCCTTACATGAGTTACCAGGACGACTTCCAAAATAAACTACCTACATCCAAAGGTCCATCTGCATACTCACAGTCTGCTTTAGGGCACTCCAAGTAAAGACAGAGGAGCAAGGAGGCAAAAGAGTGGCCTGTGCAAAGACCCTTAGTTGTGAAAGAGAAAAATGTTGAGGGACTAAAGCAGTTAGGTGTGGATACAGCAGAGGCAAAAGAAAGAAGGTAATGAAAGGCAGGGTTATGAAGGTGTATATCTACTGCATGAGGGAGTTTTCACTCTGCTTTCATTTAAGGAACAATCATATATATTTTTATGCAGATGAGAGCATGATATAATTTGCGCTTGACAAGAATCACTCTGAGCAGACATGGGAGGGGAGACCAGTTGGGATACTCTTGCAAGAGTTCAGTAGTGAGACAATGAGGGTCCAAATGAAAATAATGATAACAAAGCCGAGACTGGGCATATAGAAAAAGGTCATACAAAACTAGTTTTGATTATATCAAATTTAGTGACTGCATACTTGTAAAAGGTGAGGAGAAAGGAATAGGAGGGATTCCTAGGTTTCGTTTGAATAACTAGGCTGTGAATAAATGAGAAAGGACATGTTTGAAGGAGATACATACAGCGTTGTCCAAATTAATATATAATATTTTAGTTTTTTTCTTAAACTTTAATGTGTATATAAACCACCTGAGGATCTTACTAAAATGTGGATTCTGATTCAGCAGTTGTAGACGAGGGCCTGCCCTTCAAATAAGCCCCCAGGGATAAGAGATGCTACTGCTGGTACTCAGCACACTGGGTAGAACAGTAAACCAAACTGAATAGAACAGGTTTGAGCTAAAGACTCTGTCGGTAAGATTCTAACCCAGGTCTAGCTTGAGCATTTGCCAAAAGCCTCCATGCCTCTTAATTTTGTTTCCTGGCAGCAACAACCTAATAGGTTTACTCTCCCATAAAACAGCTCCCAATCACTTTGCTAGTCCTTCTTCACTCATACCTTTTCAACAGCACATGCCTCTTCATTGTGCTGCCAATATTCCAATCACTTTTATCCCGGTAACCCTGTCCTAACCCTACCGACCCCTGATGATTCAGTGACATCAACTACTGCTCTTTTTTATTTATGCCAGTTTGGGTGCTTTCTATCCTTTCCCAATTTGGAGGACCTGCCACTACTTATGGTCTTTTATTTAAATTCTCAGGCTTTCCTACTCTTTCTATATTAGTGTGTTGGTATAAACTGGGTTCAGTAGATTTCCCACTACTTTACACATTGGCTTTTACTTCAACTTCCTCTGCCTCTCCTTGTTCATAGAGGAAATGTTTAATGTGTACAATTTCTCCCATTTAAGAGTAATTAAAATATATCTGCCTAATTTGCTAGAAAACTCAGGTCATAAAATCCTATGCTCATAATGCTTTCAAGAAGCGGAGTCAAAGGAAGCTTATAGAATCAAACCATTAATAAAAGGGAACAGACTTTCACATCTCTCCCTTCTCTCTTTTGCTATATTCATTAAATAGGGACATGTACAATGAGATTCATTTCTCCTGAAGAGAAAAAAATATGAGCTTTTTCCAGTCTCGTCTTAATATAATCCCCGGCTTTCGTTCCTCTCTTCTGTATTTAAGAATATCATGGTACGTTCCTCAAAATTTGGTGCAGTGGTTCTCAAATGTGAGTAGTATATCTTACCCAGGGAATGTTTAAGAATGTATATGAGAACAGGGAGGAGGCAAGATGGCAGAACAGCATGGAAGGTTTTTGTGTGTCTCACGTCCATGAAATAAAGGCAGACCAACATTAAACCATCCTATACACCTAGAAAACTGATTGGAGGATTAACACAACCATCTGCACAACCTGAACCACAGAAATCAGCAGGTACACAGTGCAGAGAGCTGAACTTGGGGAGCAAGAAGCCACGAAAGGTGTAGGGAACTGCTTTTGTGGGCAGAGAGAGGATGGAGACTGGGGAGACGGGTAGAATATGGGAAAATCACACCCCCCAAAAAAAACAGCTGGAAAGAAAGTGGAAAATTGGAAACAGCCACAGGGACTAAACTAAAAAGGGAGAAAAGAGAAAAGAGGGTTTAAATTCCATTAAGAATGTAAACAAGGGGAGCGCAAAGGCTGCAACTCCACAGCTTGATACCTGGCAGTGCTCTGGTGGGAAGGGCAAATCCCCAGGAACAGAGTGGGGTCCGGGAGGTTCTCGGGTCACACAAGGAAAAGTGGGTCCACTGTGGGAAGAACATTTAGCAGAGACTATTGAAGCCACCTGGTCCCAGGAGACCCCAGAAGGCGGCCACATTCCCTGGTGCTGGAGCAAGGTCATTAAGGGTGAAGCCTGGTGCCAGATGTGTGTTGTGATTTTCCATAATCCCTGAGACGCTGCTGCAACATTACCTTGTAAACATTTTCTGCAATGGGCTGGCACCTGGCTGCAGTATTGGGGCACCAGAAACAACAGGGTCCAGCGGGTGTACCTGGGTGCAGCCAATATTAGGCCATTGCTCATTTGGCCATTGCTTAGTCAGACCCTCCTGCAGAGGGGTGGAACGGGTCAAAGCTGCAGTCCTTTGGAAGTAAGGGGCCGGGGAAAACAGCTGCATCTGAGACAAAACTTGGGAGAGAGGTACTGCCTGGGGCCTGGTCACAGAGAGTGAAGAAGCAGGGAGTGGATGAGAGCTGAAGACAGAGGACAGGTGCGTGATTGCTGATCTGGGAGAACAGACTGGGTGGCTGGGTGGCGCCATTTTCATGGCTCCTGCGCATGCACATATGACCTACTAGCCCCACAACAATCCACCCCTGTAGGCTAGCAACACCATCTAGTGGAGAGCAGAACTGTTACAATGAGTGCCGCCCAACTGGGCCAACTTCGCTCTTCAAGAACACAAGTCTTACCACCGGCTTAATTTATGGACTATAAAGAGCTACATAGACTGACTTCTAGGGGAAAATGAAGCAATTTCAGTCCTACTTCAATTTGCTAGCAGGTTCATCTATTCAATTTTCTTTCTTTTGTTTTATTCTTTTTCCTTTTTCTATTTTACAATTCTTGTCTTTTTCTTGAATACAGAAAGAAAAAAAATTCATTTTTATTAAAAATATCTTTAATTTTTATTACTATATTTTTACCTTTGTGTAAATATTTTCAAATTCTACTTTACTTCCATCATTTTATTTTAGTCTACTTCAATGTACTCACCTTTTCAAATTTTCAAACAATTTCCTTTTTTGTTTTTTCTCTTTTTTGTTTCTTTTCTTTTTTTTGAATACAGAAAGAGAAGAACTTAATATTTACTTTCAATTTCTATTAAAATATTTTTATTTAATTTTTATTACTATATTTTTTGCTGTTATGTAAATTTTTTCAAATTCTATTTTACTTCCATCATTTTATTTTAGTCTACTACACTATATGCACTTTTTAAAATTTTCAAAGGATTTTTTATCTTTTTTCTTTTTTAATCTTTTTTTATTTTTCATTTATTTTCTTTTTTCTTAAATACAGAAAACAAAAAAATTCATATTTATTTTTAATTTTTATTAAAATATTTTTCTTTAATTTTTTTCATACTATATTCTTTACTTTTGTGTATATTTTTTCAAATTCTATTTTACCCCCATCATCTCATTTTAGTCTACTTCAGTGTATTCATTTTTTCAAAATCTCAAATGATTTTCCCCCTTCTTTTTTTTCCCTTTAATCTGTCACACCACTTTCAGTACCCAGACCAAAACACACCTAGGATCTATCAACATCTGTTCAATTTGTGTGTGTGTGTTTAATTTTTAATTTTAATATTTTTTAATTTAATTTTTTTAATTTCAATTTTTCTACCGCATTAATTCCTCTTCTCCCCTCAAAATGACAAAACAAAGAAATTCACCCCAAAAGAAAGAGCAAAAAGAAACGACAGCCAGGGATTTAACCAACACAGATACAAGCAAGGTGTCTGAACCAGAATTTAGAATCACGATAATAAGAATACTAGCTGGAGTCAAAAATAGATTAGAATCCCTTTCTGCAGAGATAAAAGAAGTAAAAAATATCCAGAATGAAATTAAAAATGCTATAACTGAGCTGCAATCACGGATGGATGCAGCAGCAGCAAGGATGGACGAAGCAGAACAGAGCATCAGCGACATAGAGGACAAACTTATAGAGAATAACGAAGCAGAAAAAAATAGGGAGAATAAGGCAAAAGAGCATGATTTAAGAATGAGAGAAACCAGTGACTCATTAAAAAGGAATAAGATCACAATCATAGGGGTCCCAGAAGAGGAAGAGAGAAACAGGGATAGAAGGGTTATGTGAGCAAATCATAGTGGAAAACTTTCCTAACCTGGGAAAGACACAGACATCAAAATCCAGGAAGCACAGAGGACCCCCATTAGAATCAACAAAAATGACCATCAACAAGGCATATCATAGTCAAATTCACAAATACTCAGGCAAGGAGAGAATCATGAAAGCAGCAAGTGAAAAAAAGTCCCTAACATACAAGGGAAGACAGATCAGGTTTGCAGCAGACCTATCCACAGAAACTTGGCAGGCCAGAAAGGAGTAGCAGGATATATTCAGTGCGCTGAATCAGAAAAATATGCAGCCAAGAATTCTTTATCCAGCAAGGTGGTCATTCAAAATAGAAGGAGAAATAAAAAGTTTCCCAGACAAACAAAAATTAAAGGAGTTTGTGCCCACTAAACTAGCCCTGCAAGAAATTTTAAGGGGGACTTTCTGAGGGGAGAAAAGATGAAATAAATATATATGTGTGTGTGTATATATATATATATATATATATATACACACACACACACCAAAAGCAACAAAAGATTAGAAAGGACCAGAGAACATTACCAGAAACTCCAACTCTGCAAGCATCATAATGGCAATAAATTCATATCTTTCAGCACTCACTCTAACCGTCAATGGACTCAATGCTCCAATCAAAAGACACAGGGTAACAGAATGGATAAGAAAACAAGATCCATCGATATGCTGTTTACAAGAGACCCACTTTAGACCTAAGGACACCTTTGGATTGAAAATAAGGGGATGGAGAACCATCTATTATGATAATGATCAACAAAAGAAAGCCTGAGTAGCCATACTTATATCAGACAATCTAGACTTTAAAATAAAGACTGTATCAAGGGATGCAGAAGGACATTATATCATAATCAAAGGGTCTACAGACCAAGAAGACCTAACAATTGTAAACATTTATGCACCAAATGTGGAAGTTACCCAAATATATAAATCAATTAATCACAAACATAAAGAAACTCATCGATAGTAGCACCTTAATAGTACGAGACTTCAACATCGCACTCACAGCAATGGACAGATCATCTAACCAAAAAATCAACAAGGAAACAATGGCTTTGAATGACACACTGGATCAGATGGATTTAACAGATATATTCAGAACATTTCACCCTAAAGCAGCAGAATATACATTCCTCTCCAGTGCACATGGAACGTTCTCCAGAATAGACCATATACTGGGACACAAATCAGCCCTAAGTAAGTACAAAAAAATCAGGATCATACCGTGCATATTTTCAGACCACAACACTATGAAACTTGAAATCAACCACAAGAAGAAATTTGGAAAGTTAACAAATACTTGGAGACTGAAGAGCATCCTACTAAAGAACGAATGGGCTAACCAAGCAGTCAAAGAGGAAATTAAAAAGTATATGGAAGTCAATGAAAACGATAACACCACAACCCAAAACCTCTGGGATGCAGTAAAGGCGGTCATAAGAGGAAAGTATATAGTAATCCAGGCCTTCCTAAAGAATGAAGATCTCAGATACACAACCTAACCTTACGCCTTAAGGAGCTGGAAAAAGAACAGCAAATAAAACCCCAAACCAGCAGAAGACAGGAAATAATAAAGATTAGAGCAGATATTAATGCTATCAAAACGAAAAAAAAAAAAAAAAAGAACAGATCAACGAAACCAGAAGCTGGTTCTTTGAACGAATTAACAACATTGATAAACCACTAGCCAGTTTGATCAAGAAGAAAAAGGAAAGGACCCAAGTAAATAAAATTGAGAATGAAAGAGGAGAGATCACAACCAACACAATAGAAATAAAAACAATAATAAGAGAATATTATGAGCAATTATATGCCAATAAAATGGGTAATCTGGAAGAAATAGACAAATTCCTAGAAACATATACACTACCGAAACTGAAACAGGAAGATATAGAAAATTTGAACAGACCCATAACCAGTAAGGAAATTGAATTAGCAATAAAAAATGTGCCAAAAAACAAGAGTCCAGGGCCAGATGGCTTTCCAAGGGGAATTCTACCAAACATTTAAGGAAGAGTTAACACCTATTTTCTTGAAACTGTTTCAAAAAATATAAATGGAAGGAAAACTTTCAAACTCTTTCTATGAAGCCAGCATTACCTTGATTCCAAAGCCAGACAGAAACCCCACTAAAAAGGAGAACTATAGACCAATTTCCCTGATGAATATGGATGCAAAAATCCTCAACAAGATATTAGCCAATCAGATCCAACAATACATTAAAAAAAATTATTCACCACGACCAAGTAGGATTCATTCCTGGGATGCAGGGCTGGTTTAATATCCGCAAAACAATTAACGTGATTCATCACATCAATAAAAGCAAGGACAAGAACCATATGATTCTCTCAAAAGATGCAGAGAAAGCATTTGACAAAATACAGCATCCTTTCTTGAAAAAACACCCTCAAGAAAGTAGGGATAAAAGGAGCATACCTCGAGAACATAAAAGCCATATATGAATGTCCCCACGCTAATACAATACTCAATGGGGAAAAACTTAGAGCTTTCCCCTTAAGGTCAGGAACAAGAGAGGGATGTCCACTCTCGCCACTGTTACGCAACATAGTATTGGAAGTCTGAGCCTCTGCAATCAGACAACACAAAGAAATAAAAGCATCCAAATTGGCCAGGAGGAGTTCAAACTTTCACTCTTCGCAGATGATATGTTACTCTATATGGAAAACCCAAAAGATTCCACAAAAGCACTGCTAGAATTGATTCATGAATTCAGTAAAGTTGCAGGATATAAAATCAATGCACAGAAATCGGTTGCATTCCTATATACCAACAATGAAGTGACAGAAAGAGAAATCAGGGAATCAGTCCCATTTACAGTTGCACAAAAAACCATAAAATACCTAGGAATAAATCTAACCAAAGAGGTGAAAAATCTATACACTGAAAAGTATAGAAAGCTTATTAAAGAAATTGAAGAAGACACAATGGAATCTGTGTCCAGATTTCACCCTAAAAAATGGAAAAAGATTCCATGCTCCTGGATAGGAAGAACAAATATTGTTAAAATGTCAACTCTACCCAAAGCAATCTACATATTCAATGCAATCCCTACCAAAGTAACACCAGCATTTGTCACAGAGCTAGAACAAATAATCCTAAAATTTGTATGGAACCAGAAAAGACACCGAATAGCCAAAGCAATCTTGAAAAAGAAAACCAAAGCAGGAGGCATCACGATCCCAGACTTCAAGCTATGCTACAAAGCTGTAATCATCAAGACAGTATGGTACTGGCACAAGAACAGACACTAAGATCAATGGAACAGAATAGAGAACCCAGAAATAGACCCACAAATGTATGGCCAACTCATCTTTGACAAAGCAGGAAAGAATATCCAATGGAATAAAGATAGTCTCTTTAGCAAGTGGTGCTGGGAAAACTGGACAGCGACATGCAGAAGAATGAACCTGGACCACTTTCTTACATCATACACAAAAACAACTCAAAATGGATGAAAGACCTCAATGTAAGACAGGAAGTCATCAAAATCCTCGAGGAGAAAGCAGGCAAAAAACCTCTTTGATCTTGGCCGCAGCAACTTCTTACTCAACGCATCTCCACAGGCAAGGGAAACAAAGGCAAAAATGAACTACTGGGACCTCATCAAAATAAAAAGCTTCTTAACAGCGAAGGAAGCAATCAGCAAAACTAAAAGGCAACCAACGGAATGGGAGAAGATATTTGCAAATGACATGTCAGATAAAGGGTTAGTATCCAAAATCTATAAAGAACTTACCAAACTCAATACCCAAAAAAACAAATAATCCAGTGAAGAAATGGGCAAAAGACATGAATAGACACTTCTCCAAGAAAGACATCCAGATGGCCAACCGATACGAAAAAAGGTGCAACAGCACTCATCATCAGGGAAATACAAATCAAAACCACAATGAGATATCACCTTACACCTGTCAGAATGGCTAACATTAACAACTCAGGCAACAACAGATGTTGGTGAGGATGCAGAGAAAGAGGATCCCTTTTGCATTGCTAGTGAGAATGGAAGCTGGTGCAGCCACTCTGGAAAACAGTATGGAGGTTCCTCAAAAAACTAAAAATAGAACTACCCTATGACCCAGCAATTGCACTACTAGGCATTTATCCAAGGGATACAGGTGTGCTGTTTTGAAGGGACACATGCACCCCCATGTTTATAGCAGCACTATCAACAATAGCCAAAGTATGGAAAGAGCCCAAATGTCCATCGATGGATGAAAGGATAAAGAAGATGTGGTATATATATATACAATGGAGTATTACCCGGCAATCAAAAAGAATGAAATCTTGCCATTTGCAACTACGTGGATGGAACTGGAGGGTATTATGCTAAGTGAAATTAGTCAAAGAAGGACAAAAATCATATGACTTCACTCATATGAGGACTTTAAGAGACAAAACAGATGAACATAAGGGAAGGGAAATAAAAATAATAAAAAACAGGGAGGGGGACAAAACAGAAGAGACTCATAAATATGGAGAACAAACTGAGGGTTACTGGAGGGTTTATGGGAGGGGGGATTGGCTCAATGGGTAAGGGGAATTAAGGAATCTACTCCCGAAATCATTGTTTCACTACATGCTAACTAATTTGGATGTAAATTTAAAAAAATAAAAAATAAAATTAAAAAAACAAAAGAGTGTATCTGAGAAGGGTTTAATTTGCCACAAAGATTGGCATGGAGAATGCCACTGACATTTGAAGGGCAAGTTCAGAGATGTTAAATCTTATGCAATATATGTAGTGGTCTCCTCCATAATACCATTTATTCCCTATCAAGAAATATAGCTAGAATATGACAGCATTATATATAAATTTGTATTATGTGACTTTAAAGGGGGCGAAAGAGCTGTCAATAAATTATTTACTTAGGGAAATAATATAAAATAATGAACATAACCACTCAAATAAAAATAAATGAAAAGAAATCCAAGCAGGAAGACATAGGAATTGCATATTGTGTTACTACCATATTAGTTGGAAAGAGAAAATGTCAGCCATAGTTTTTAGGATACATCTTGAATTATGTGAACTATGCATCGTGGGAATTGTTAAGATCACATCTCTTACCTCTCTTATGTTTACTTTTATAATAGTCTGCATTAAGAGGAATAGTATCTCCCCTATCAGATCCATAAAGTCTGCTTTACTTTAGACATTTGATGTACAATGTTATATACTACAGAAAGGAGGCAGAGAATTAAAACGAGTTCCTTGAACACTAAAATAGCCAGAGCTGTCTGCTATTTGGATAACTTAATCAGTGATGTTGTAAATCTTTAAAAGCCAAGAATGTCTGAGAAAATGTATTCTTGAATCATAACTCCCAAGAAGCAGGTATCAAAAACCTCCCTGTTTGGTTCTACTGCTCAAGGCTCTCATGGTTTAATACAGTTTGTGAATTATTAAGGTTTATCAGTGGGACTGAATTAGGCGGGGACTAAAGATAGTAGGTACATATCTTATTTTGAAATTAAGGTAGAAGATATACTTTAAGTATCAGAAAGTCAATTAAACAGAATCTATGATTCTGCAAGTCAAACAGGTTCTCTCTTCTCTGTATTGACCTAAGGTGTCACAGCTTTAATGAGGACAGTTTTAGCAAAAGCAGTCAAGTCCATTACATCTTCTCAACAATCTTTATATAACTTACTATAGAATGTATGCGGGGGTGGAGGCATGAGGGGAAAGTTGCAAAGGGAGGGGTAATTATAAGAGAACAAACACTGGATGTCGAGTAAGGTAGACTTTATTTGAAAATCCAGCTCACCTACTTTTAAGCTATATGATTATGCAATTTACTATTTGTCAAAATATGTTTCCTTAGTGCCAACATGAAGAGAATAATGCTTTATCTGATAAATCACAAGGCTTGTTAAGGATATTTAAATCAGGCAAACTGGGTGAAAGAAGCAAAAAGTTCACCTTCTGCATAGTAGGCACTATAATCATTGCTTCTAAATAATATGCTGAACTTTAAAATTATTTAGAAAGACTGAGTTTTGCCTTGCAATGAATGCTGTAACACATTGGAATTTTCTGTCTGATTTTTGTTAAATTTAGGAGCAGTTAATTATAGTAAGAAGGCTAAAGGTCTTTGGGGCATACCACATTGTCTTTGTGTGGTCTACAAGCAACTGTAATACACAGTGGCAACCAAATGTATTTCTTACAGTGGAATGAAGACTGTCATGCTGAGTGGATTTCAGTGAAATGTGGTTCTTAAATTTTTTTTAACGTTTATTTATTTTTGAGACAGAGAGAGACAGAGCATGAATGGGGGAGGGTCAGAGAGAGAGGGAGACACAGAATCCGAAACAGGCTCCAGGCTCTGAGCAGTCAGCACAGAGCCTGACGCAGGGCTTAAACTCACCGACCGCGAGATCACGACATGAGCCGAAGTCCGACACTTAACCGACTGAGCCACCTAGGCGCCCCTGAAATGTGGTTCTTGAGCAGAGGCCTTGGCAATATCTGACTGTCAGGAGACTAGCTTGGAATATTAGATCTAGGTGTGAGATCAGGATGTCCTGTTTAGACATGTATTTGCTGGGCTGTCTCTTCCATCCTCTCCTTCTTCCACTAACAATTACAGATAAATAAATAAACAGGATTATATAAAGCTTAGGGACTTGTTCCCCAACCAGTCCCTGATTCCCCTCAGATGACACCAATAATGGGGCATCCATGTATATTTCTAGGATTGGTAGTTTTTACTACTTTTCCTCCCAAATCTAAACTTTTAGTTTCTCCTTCTGATTAAACCCAAATAAATTAGACCATTCAGCACAAAGTAAAGTCCTAACTGCAAAAAGCAGGGGCTTTGAAAACCACATAGTAAGCATGTAACACCTACAGCTTTATCATTTATAATAGATAAACAGAATCGCTTTTTTTGTAGTATTTGACTGTTTATAAATAATCTTATGCTTTATTCTCTGTGAAGAAATTTGGACTCATAATTATTTCTATTTTATAAACTAGGAAACTAGGGCTCCCAACAGTTAAGTGAACGTGTCAATATCCTTAAATGTTCCTATGACCCTTCTGATTTCAAGGTCCTAACACATACTTTTTCCTCTACCTGCAATTTGCCTTTTCTCTGTTCTCCTACAAATGTTTCTCTTTGCATAGTTACTCTCTTCTTAGACTTCAGATTAATATTTAAACATCACAGCCTCAGAAAGCCATCATTTCCTAAATACCCCTACAAATTCCCATGTTCCATTTTTATACATTCATATAATACATCTCCTTCAACATATAATTATGCCATATTACATCATTATTCGAATACATATTCTCCTTTCAATTATAAGCTCCATGAGTGAAAATTCTGTCCTCTTATCTCTTATAGTCCAGGGCCCAAATTAGTGTTCAGACCATAAAAGATGTTCAAAAAGTATCTGCTGCCTAAACAAGGTGACTTAAATTCATATATACTAGTCTTCTTGATCTATAGTTGAATTAATAGAATTTGATCATTTTTTCCATTTATATCCTAAAAGAATCATAATGCTAGAGTACACTAGGGTCAATTTTTTACCTGGCCATCATTTAAAAAAGTTAATACAACCTATAATTTAGAAAACATTTCCTTATACAGAACCTCATTTTAAAACTCTCTAAAACACCAAGAAGCAACTACTACTATTTTTTTTTAATGAGGAAACTGAACTTTAGAACTTCAAAATACTTGTGTCTGTGTGTGTGTGTGTGTGTGTGTGTGTGTGTGTGTGTGTGTGAGAGACAGAGAGAGAGAGAGAGAGAGAGAGACAGACAGACAGATACACACACGCACACGCAGATATTTCTTCCTAAATTAGAAGGTCACAAAGCTGACAAACACAAACAAAATCTTCATTTCCTTCATATATAGTTCCAGCTTCTCTTTTTATGAGTTATTAAGATTTAACTGAATATGAGTTCTTATCATGGTAAAATAATGTTTTAACAAGTTTCTATTTGAAAATGGGTAAGAGATTAATCTGCTTTGCTCCAGGGGCCAGGAATAGCTAGAAAAGTTCACCAACCAGTTGGGGCAGAATATTCTAGTTGTTTCTTGATTCTCATTCTTTGCTATTTTCTCAAAATAAAACCACCATGTTAGCTGGTCACATGAACACCCAAAACGAAGGTTATATTTTTGTTATAGTTTATATGTGGTGATGTAAATAAGTAATGACAGATGGAATATAAGAGGAATGTGTGAGCTACAGAAAGTGTCTTTAGTGAGTGTCCATTCTTCTCCTCTTTCCAATTCTGGTAGCTGACGCCTGAAGGGCTGTATTAAAGCAAAGGGTAGGAAGGCATATGGTGAAGATAGCATGACTACAAGTAAGAAGAAATCTAGGACTTTGACATTAATGAATACATCTTGTTTTTTTAAGTATAGAGAGAGTGTGCATCAGCACATGAGCAGGGGAGGGGCAGAAAGAGAGAGAGAGAGAGAGAGAGAGAGAGAGAGAGAGAGAGAGAGAATCCCAAGCACTGACAGTGTAGAGCTGGACATGGGGCTTGAACCCATAAACTGTGAGATCATGACTTAAGTCGAAATCTGGAGTCAAACACTTACTTAACTGAGCCACCCAGGTGCCCCTTAATGACTGCATCATACTGGTCCTAGATTCTTTAAGTTCCTTCTGCGTTTCAAACCAAAAATTTTTTAAATAAGGTAATAAACTTTAATATTTTATCCTTTTTAAACTTAAAGCTGAATCTAAATCTAATAGACTAGTTAATTGTGAAATAGAGACCAGAGTATTCCCCAAAAAAATAAATGAATAAAAACAAGTATAAGGAAAGACTTATGGGTGGGAACTATGTAGTCATATCAGAAAACAATGATTCATTTTTCTACAATTTATGGCATTGTGGAGCCGAGCTGGGGATGAGGTTACAAAGGTATGTTTGGGTCCGTAAGTTCCTTTCAATCCATGCTAAGGAGTTTAGACCTGAAAAAGAACTCTCTGTCATAAATAGAGTCTAACCGGCAATTAGAATTAGAGTTCTGTCTGGTATAATGGTGGAGGATTTCAGTTAGGTTGCAGAAATATTCTTCTGATCATGACATAAGGCTCTCATATCATTCAGCCCAAAGGAGGATGTCTTTATTCTTTCTTGAAGTGCAGGCATCCTGCAACTGTGATTGCCTGTTAGAAGCTGACATGAGAGTTAATTGTTATTTATATTTGATAGCAGCCCCCAAATCAATCTGATACCACTGCCTCTGCTCTTGAGTGGCTACAGAGAATGTGGCACACAGGCAAAGTCTAATTTAAGAAAGGCACCTGTCAGAATATCGAGCACCTTGCCCTAAGGATATCATCAACCCTAGAGATTTAGTCTCCTGATGTAATATGTCTAACTTGTCTCATTCACTGACTATGTTGACATGTAATGCATGGCAGAAGAGGAGAAAGCAAAGGAAGTTGCAGAAATTTTTATGACTTATTGACAGTATATTCAGTGCTGTACAAAATCAGGAAGAAAGGTCTTTTCAACTGGGACTGAGAACTGTGAACAATCATGAAAAGAAAGAATATGTTTGCACCATTGTGCTCTTCTTGACACTGATTATCCAAAGATGTACATAAAATTTCCTTCCTGGGAAAAGAAATACTCTCTAGGGAACTTCACATAAGGGGAGAATGGCCCTTATATGACAGAAACATGCCATGCTGTTTCATTGTCGTGATGAAACGTCTTCCTTTTCCTCATTGTCCTTGTATCTGAGAGCAAAACATACGTAGCAAGTAGCTGAAGGTGGCTCTAAGATGCTATAGATGGTGGTAATGTATTAACATAGGGAATATCAAGGTAAAAAAAAAAGGTAAAAGAAAATATTCCTAGAGAAGAGAATGTTCCTTTAAGGATATATGTGGCTCCAACTGATCACATTTTTGTTGCAGTTCCAATTAGTATACTGGAGTTTCTCTTGTTCTTGGACTACTTACCTCCCTGATTAAGAATTTTCTTTCACTGCTCAGTAATCACTTACAGGCTCCTATGAAAGGCAAGAGAGGGTAAAGTTAATCATGGTTCAGCTTCTTTCTATGTCACAGAATCTCTGATTCTTTCATACTAAGTTAACTCAAGGAATCCTTAATGACTCTTCCTGATCTATGACCTTGAATTGTCCCTGTTTGCTAGCTTATTTATTTATTTATTTATTTGGCCCTGTTTTAATATGGCTGTTGAACTTCTTTTAAATTGGTTTATGATCTTGAGCTTTCCCAACCTTAGTAATAAACATGAATTCAGTGACTCCAATTTCAATTGTCCCATTTTCAATTCAGTAGCATTGCCTCACAAATCCCATGCCCAAGCATTATTCTAAGCATGCTTAGCAGTGGTAACTTCTGGAATTTCTGGCTGTTGTTAACTTTTAAAACTTTACCAGATACTCCCAAAGTAGGAATTAGCCATTATTACTACATCACAGTGCCAGGTGACAAGTGTGTGGTCTTTTTACAAGTCCTACAGCATTACATAAAAATCTAGACAGCAACACTAAGAGCAGGTAATAATAGGGTCATTACAGCAACAGAGGATTGAGAGAAACTAAGAAGTAAAGCTAGAGACATAAAATTCCCACAGAAATAAGGAAGAATCAGAAAACAGAAACTCTAGAAATAGCTGAAGATGAGTTGAGAAAAAAAAAACAGTAAATCGTAGAAGCTGTTAGATTAGAAAGCAATGTAGTTTGTCAAAAGCCAAGTGAACTACAAAAAAAAAAGATAAACAGAAAAGCACTGATAGCAATACGACCTTAAAAACAGTCAAGTTGTCCCTTTGCCCACACACTCTTATATAGATGCTAGTTGGCTACAGCCAATGGCAGAATTTGCAGGTGGACACAGTTAAACTCTATAACGGAGGTGGTAAGTTCATTAATGATATTACATAGGCCAAAATGGCCCTAAAGCTAAAGTCAAGTTCAGATAAGGCTTTCAGATTTCCCTATAATGAGATTCTTTGTTCACAAGTGCTGAGTACTAGCACTGTTCTGGACATGGAATCATCAGTTATGAAAAAAAAAAAAAAACCCTACAATGTAGGAGTTAAGAGTCTCATGGGAGAGAACTTATTATTAGCAAGAGATTTATGTAATCCTGTTTTTCACTTAGGAACACTCAGAAATTATATGGGATGGATTTGTGATACATTTGAGTGGAGAAGGCAGAATTAAGGATGTCAGATGTGTTTGTGAGTTGGAGGGGGAGGGACAGAGAGAGATTGAGAGAGATACTGATTTGAAAACCATTAAGGGTGTAAACTGACAAGAGGGAGGGGCAAAGAGTTATATCACATTTTTGGGTAACTAAAAATGGCTGAAAATATTACCAGAAACAAGGGGCAAAGGAAGAGATGGGAGGGGAGCAGTTCTGGGCCACTAAAGTCTGTGAAGACTCAGTTACCTGTTGTTCCATAATTGTGAGAAAGATGGACATATCAATCATGTTTGGTCCTTATGCTTAGTAGAACAAACCAGCTGAAAAACATTTCCCCAGTTGTTTGCCTTTAGTTAAGATTATCTATGAATTCTCCTTTGTTGGCCTTACTAAGATGGATCTCAAAAAATTACCAACCAAGGAAGAAAATACAGTAAGTTTCTCTTCTATAGGCAGAATCATCTCATTATGATTTAAAAAAAAAATCAGTGCTTGCAGAGTGAGGTTATTTTTCTCATCAGCACAAGAGTAGTTTGTGATCACATCTGTGTCAATAAAATAAATACCACAATTATTCAGATAAATGTAATCCAAAAGAATATTTCAGCAAGATGGCAAAGTAAGAGGTCTTCATTCATATCTCTCCATAGAAACAAAAATTGGGCAGCAATCCATGGACAAAAGTGTCTTTGTGGGAATAATTTTTTTTTCAATACTTTGAAAAACCTGCCAAACAAGAATACCATAGCCAGTGAAGCTGCTCTTCAGAAATGAGGGAGTGATAAAGACACCCTCAGACAAAAGCTGAAACAGTCCCTCACCACTAGACCTGACCTGTAAGAAATACTAAAGAAAATATTCAATTTGAAATGAAAGGACACTAAATAATAACATGAAAACATACAAAAGAATAAAACACATAGGAAAACATAAATATGTAGTAGGGAACCTGTGTGACTCAGTTGGTTAAGCATCCAACTCTTGATATCAGCTCAGGAAGTCCTCATCTCCTGGTGGTGGGGTCAGGTCTCACATCAGGCTCCGCACTGAGTGTGGAGCCTGCTTGGGATTCTCTCTCTCCCTCTCTCTGCCTCTCCCCCACTTGTGCTCACTCTCTCTCATCCTTTCTCTCTTTCTCAAAATAAACAAACTATAAAAAAAATATGTAGTCAAATCAGAATACTCTGTGTTGCAATGGTGATGTGTAAATCACTTTAACTCTACTATAAAAGTTATAGGAAAAGAGTATTAAAAATAACCAAAGCTATAATAAATCATTAAAAGATACACAATATGAAAATATTAAAGTGTGACACCAATAGCATAATATGAGGAATTGGGGAGAAGTAACAGGGTAGAGTTTTTTGTATGGAACTGAATTGTTCTCAGCTTAAAATAGTATTTTATAACTATCAGATGTTTTATGGAAGCCTCAGGATAGTCACAAAAAATATTCTAGTAGAAACAAAAGATGAAGAGAAAGGAATCAAAGTATAACATAACAACAACAACACAAATCAAAAGGGAGACAGAAAGACAGGAAGAAACTACAAAACAATGAAAAAACAATAAATGGCAATAGTAAGTCCTTACCTACTAATAGTGAAATTAAATATAAATAGATTAAATTATTCAATTAAAAGACATAGAGTGGCCAAATGGATAAAAAAACAGGATATAACACTATGCTGCTTACAAGAGACTCACTTTAGCTTTAAGGATACCTGTAGGCTGAAGGCGAATGGACAGAAAAAAATTATTCTATGCAAACAGTAACCAAAGGAGAGCAGGGGTGGCTATACTTAGACCAAACAAATTTTCAGTTAAAATCTGCCATGAGAAACAATTAAGGTCACTACATAAATACAAAGTCATTTAATTACAGTAGACAGAAATCATAACTGCATGTGCACCCAGTATTAGGGCACTTTTGTATATAAATCAGATATTAACATAACAGGAGGAACTAATAGTCAGGAATATAATAATAATAGAGGGCCTTAATACCCCACTTTCAAGAACAATTAGATAATCCAATAAAGAATACCAATATGGAAACTGTGAACTTGAAAGTCACTATAACCAATTACAGACTTAATGGACATTTATAGAACATTCCATCCAACAATAATACATTCTTTTCAAGTGCTTATAGAACATTCTCTGGAATAGATCATATGTTAGGTCACAGAAGAAGTCTTAACAAATTCAGGAAGAGTGAAATCATATCAAGTGTCTTTTCTGACCATGGTGGTCTGTAACTAAAAATCAATAACAGAAGGAACACTAGAAAGTTCACAAACACGTGGAACCTAAACAACACATTTTTGTACAAGCAATGAGTCAAAGAAGAAATCATAAAGTATCTTGAGACAAATGAAAATGGAGTCATAATATACCAAAATTTATGGGAAACAGCAAAAGCAGTTCTAAGAGAGAAGTTTGCTGTGGTAAATGCATACATTAAAAAAAAACCCTCAAATAAATAATCAACTTCACACCTCAAGGCACTAGCAAAAGAACAAAATATGCCCAAAGTTAGCAGAATGAAGGAAAGAATGAAGAATAAAGGAAAGTAAATGGAATAGAGAATCAAAAGACAGTAATACCAGTGAAAATAAGAGCTGGCTTTTTGAAAAGATAAACAAAATTGACAAATCTTTAGCTATACCGACCAAAGATAAGAGGGTTTAAACAATAAAATTATAAATAAAAGGAGGGATATCACAACTTGTACCGAAGAAATACAAAGAATCATAAGAAACTACTGTAAACAGTGATAAACCAACCAAGTGGATAATCTGGAAAAAAATAGATCAATTCCTTAAAATCTACTGAGTGAATCATGAAGAAACAGAAAATCAAAACCAATTAATTACTAGTAAGAAGATTGAAGCAGTAATCAAAAACTACCCCCTCGCCCCAAAAAGCCCAAGACCAGATGGCATCATGGATGAATGCTGCCAAACATTTAAGGAATTAACCCCAATCCTTCTCAAACTCGTCTGGAAAATTAAAGAGAAGGGGTCACTTTCAAGCTGATTTTGCAAAGCCAGCATTGTCTTCATGCTAAAGCCATATAAGAACACTACAAGAATGAAAACTAGAGTCCAATATCCCTGGTGAACACACATGCAAAAACTGAACAAATTTTTGGAAACTGAATTTAACAGCACATTCAAAGGATCATACACCATTTTCCATTATCATTTGTCCTTGGGATGCAAGGATGGTTCAACATACACAAATAATAGGATATACCACATTAACAGAATAAAGGATAAAATCACATGACTATCTCAAGAGATACAGAGAAAAAAAACATTTTATAAATTTCAACATCATTTCAAGATAAAAATCTCAGCAAATTAGAAGGAATGTACCTCAACATAATTAAGGTCTTATACAAGAAGCCCACAGATGGTATCACACTCAGTGGTGAAAAACTGAAACCTTTTCCTTTAACATCAGAAACAAGTCAACAGTGCCCTCCCTCACCGTATCTATTCAATATAATACAGGAAGTTTTAAACAGAGCAATTAGAACAAAAATGAATAAAATACAATAAATAAAATAAAAGTAAAATACATAGGAAAGGGATAAGTAAAATAAATAGGAAAGGAACAAGTAAAATTGTCTCTGTTTGCACATAAGATGATCTTAAATATAGAAAACCCAAAAGACACCACCAAAACACTGTTAGAACTAATAAATAAAGTAAAACTGTAGGATACAAAATCAACTCACACAAAGTCTCTTCATTTCTATACACTAACAACAAATTATACAAAAATAAAGAAAATAATTGCATTTATAATAGCAATAAAACACCCAGGAATAAATTTAACTAGAAGAGGTCGAGATCTGTATACTGAAAAATAAAATACATGGATGAAAGAATTCAAGAAGACACAAACAAATGGAAAGATATCTTGTCCAGGAAGAATTAATATTGCTAAAATATCTATACTACCCAAAGCGATCTACAGAGTCAATATAATCTCTGTCAAAATTGCAATGCCATCTTGTACAGAAATAGAAAAAAAAATCCTAAATTTTGTACGGAGCCAAAAAGACCCAAAAATAGCCAAAGCAATATCAGAAGGAAGAACAAAGCTAGAGGGATCACACTTACTGAGCAAAGCAAAAATTAAAAAAAAAAAAAAAAAAAAAAGAAAGAAAAGAAAAAGAAGTGGAAATACATCAAACTAAAAAGCTTCTGCACGTCAAAGAAAATAACAAAATGAAAAATCAACCTACACCACGTAAGAAAATATTTGCAAACCATGTATTTAATAAGGACTTAATACCCAAAATACACGATGCACTTGTATAGCTCAATAAAAAAAAAAAATCAATGAATCGATAATCTAATTTAAAAAGGGCAAAGGACACAATGAATAACTATGCCCACAAATGTTATTAAATGGGTCAAATCCTTGAAAATTACAATCTGCCAAAACTCACGTAAGAAGAAATAGATTATCTGAATAGGCCTATATTTATTAAATAAATAAAATATTTATTAAAGAAATAAAGAAATCACTGATAACTTCCCAAAAAGAATGACCAGGCCCAGATGGGTTCACTGATGAATTCTAGAAAACATTTAAGGAAGAAATTATACTAATTCTCTACAATCACTTTCAGGGTATAAAAAGAGATGAATACTTCTTAATTCATTCTTTGAGGCCAGCATTACTCTAACACCAAAACCAGACAAAGACATTACAAAAAAACTACAGACCATTATCTCTCCTGAACACAGACACAGTTACAATTAGTAACTCAATTCCAACAATGCATGAAAAGGATTATAAAATATAGCCCAGTAGGATTTATCTGAGGTAGGCAAAGCTGGTTCCACATTCCAAAATCAATTATGTAATCCACCACACTAATAGGCTAAAACAGAAAGATCACATGATCATATCAATAAATAGAAAATAAAGCATATAACAAAATCCAACACCCGTTTATGATAAAAACTCTGAGTAAATCTAGGAATAGATAGGGAAATTCCTGACTGTGATAAAGAATATCTACGAAAAACTTATAGCTAGCAACATACTTAAAAGTGAGAAACGTAAAGCTTTCTCATTAAGATTAAACACAATGCAAGGATGTCCCCTCATACCATTCCTTTTCAAGATGACACTGAAAGTTAGAGCTAATGCAAAAAGACAAAAGAAAAAAAAAGAAAGGAAGAAAAGAAAAGAAAAGAAAAGAAAAGAAAAGAAAAGAAAAGAAAAGAAAAGAAAAAGTATGCACACTGTAAAGGAGAGAAATAAAACTCTTCACTTGTAGGTGATATGATCTGATCATATATGTAGAAAATCCCAAGAAGTGACAAAATAACCCTCCTATAATAAGCAACTGTAGCAAGTTGTAAGATACAAAGGTAATGTATAGTAGTCATTTGTTTTCCTATAATGATTAGGTGGAATTTCAAATTAAAAACACAATTCAGTTACGTTAGCATCAAAAACAAAATGAAATGTTTAGGAATAAACCTAACAAAATATGTAAAAGATCTGTATGAAGAGAACTACAAAATGCAATAAATTAAATGAAAGAACTACATAAATGGAGACAGATTCCATATTCACAGATAACAAGACACACTATGGTCAAGTTCTTTCCAACTTGATGTACAGATTTGATGCAATTCAAATGAAAATCCAAGCAAATAATTTTGTGGATGTCAACAAACTCTTTCTAAAGTTTATATGGAGAGGCAAAAGACTCAGAATAGCCAGCATAATATTGAAGGAAAAGAACAAAGTAGCAAGACTGACACTATCTGACTTGAAGACTTACTATAAAGCCATACTAATCAAAACAGTGTTTTATTGGTTAAAGAATGGACAAACGATTAATGGAATAGATAAGAGAGCCCAGAAATGAACCCACATAAACAGTCACCTGACCTTTGACAAGGAAGTGAAGGCAATATAATGGATAAATGACTTTTCAACAGATGGTGCTGGAACATTTGGACATTCACATGCAAAAAAAAAAAAAAAAAAAAGTGAATATAGACCCAGACCTTATACCTGTCACAAAAATTAACTCAAAATGGATCACACATCTAAATGTACACACAAATTTATAATATACTTAGAAGACAACATAGGACAAAGACCAGATAACCTTGAGGATGACAATGACTTTTAAAATACAACATCAAAGGTACAATGCATGAAAGAAATAATTGATAAGCTTGGCTTTATTTACATTAAGAATATTTGCTCCACAAAGGATAATGTCAAGAGAATTAGAAGACAAGCCACAGACTGGGAGAATATATTTGTAAAGAGCAGATCTGATAAAAACTGTTATTCAAAATATACAAAGAGGTCATAAAATTAAACAAAAATAAACAAACTTATTAAAAAATGGTCCAAAGATCTGAACAGAAACCTTACCAAAGAAAATACATAGATGACATTAAGCTTATGAACAGGTGATCCACACCATATGTCACTGGGGAAAATCAAGTTAAAAGAATGAGTTCCTGTTGCACAGCTGTTAAAATGGCTAAAAGCCAGAACAATGAGAATGCTAAATGCTGGTGAGGATGTGGACAAAAGGAATTCTCATTCCCTGCTGGCAGAAATGCAAAATGGTACAGCCACTCTGCAAGATAGTTTGTCAATTTCTTACAAATCTAAAAAGACTCTTGTGACCCAGAAATCGTGCTCCTTTCTATTTACCCAAAGGACTTGAAAACTATGTCCTCACAAAAACCTGCACATGGATGTTTGTAGCTTCTTTAATTGTAATTTCCAAAACCTGGAAGCAACCAAGATGTCCTTCAGTAGGTCAATAGATAAATACATCGTGGTACTTCCACATAATGGAATATTATTCAGTGCTAAAAAGAAAAGAGCTATCAAGCTATGAAAGACATGGAGGAAAAACTTAAATGCATATGACTAACGGATAGAAGTCAATCTGAAAATGCTATATACTGTATGATTCCAATCATATGACATTCTGTGAAAGGCAAAATCATGTAGACAGTGAAAAAGAAAAGATTAGTGTTTGCCCGGGCTGGGGGGGTGGGACACAGATAGGCAAAGCAGTGAAGATGGTGTGTATGATACTTTAATGATGAATACACAAGCCAAAGAGTGAAGCATTATGCAAACTATACTTTGGGTGATTATGATGTATCAATGTGGTTTGTCAATTGCAACAATGCATCAGTCTGCTGGAAGATGTTGATAATGAAGGAATTTATGGGGACTAAGGAAATAAAGGAAATATGTGAACCTTTCACATTTGATGTGAACATAAAATTGCTCTAAAAATGGTCTAAATTTTAAAAATGGACAAAAGACTTGAATAGGTATTTCTTCTGAAGAAGATATACAAAAGGCAAATATATATATATATTTATATAAAACGATGTTTAACATCACTAGTAATGAGAAAAATGCAAATCAATACTACAACGAGATATCACTTCACATTTGTTAGAATGGCTATTATCAAAACAAGCATTAGCAAGGGTGTAAAGAAAAGGGAATCCTTGTACAATGCTGGCAGGTAGGTAAGTTGGTACAGCTCTTAAGGAAGGCAGCATGCAATTTCCTCAAGAAATTAAAAATAGAGGCACACCTGGTGGCTCAGTTGGCTGAGCGTCCAACTTTGGTCCAGGTCATGATCTCGTGGTTTGTGAGTTTTAAGCCCCACGTAGGGCTTTTTGCTGACATCTGAGAGCCTGGTGCCTGCTTCTCATTCTGTGTCTCCCTCCCTCTCTGCCCCTCCTCAGCTCATGCTCTGTCTCTCTCTGTCTCTCTCGCTCTCAAAAATAAATAAAAACATTTAAAAATTTTAAAAACATTCAAAACAGAGTTACCATATGGTCTAGCAGCCCCGCTTATGGGCATATATCCAAAGGAATTGAAGTTGGTATTTTAAAAGACGTCTGCACTCTTACAATCATTGTAGCACTATCCATAATAGTCAAGATATGAAAACAACCTCAGTGTCCACCAATGGGTGAATAGAAAAAGAAAATGTGGTATATGTGGTACAATGGAGTATTATTCAGCCATTCTTTTATGACAGAAACTTCTGTCATTTGAAATAATGTAGATTAAGCTGGGGGGGGGGGGCATTATGCTAACTGAAATAAAACAGACACCCAAAGATAAATCCAATATGACCTCATTTATATGTAGACACTAAAAAAGCCAAAACCATAGAAACAGAATATAATGGTGGTTTTCAAGTACAAAGTTTCAGGCACAAGATGAATGAATTCTGAGGATCTAATATACAACATGGTGATTATATTTAAGGACACAGTATGGTATACCTGAAATTTGCTAGGAGAGTACATCTCAAGTGTTCTCAACACCCACGCATACAAAAATACTAACTAGGTGAGGTAATGAATTTAATATTCCTGAATGTGGTAATAACTTCACAATGGGTATGCATATCTTAAATCATCACGTTGTATACCTTAATATATATATAATATATGATATATTTATCATCTATAATAATATCATATATAATATATATATTTATCATATATATCATATATATCACATATATTTATCATATATATGTTATATATTAATATGATATATATCTTTAATGTAATATACATATATATTTCATTTTTGTCTATTATTACCTCAGTGAAGCTAGAGAAAAAATAATGAGTTTATTATCCCTGAGAACTGAATAGGTTCAGTGAGAGTTTGTGGGTCAGTGCTAGAGAAATTAAGATTATCTGGAGGCATCCAACAATAGTTCAGACTTAGCCCAAGGTCCAAGAAATCAGTGTAATTTCATTAAGATCTGGTTGATTATCAAAATATATGCATAGCAAGAAGTGTGCTGACATGAAAAATGTGCCTTCCTACTGGCACATGGAAGGGGACTTCCACTAGGTATGTTTTGTTTTATTTTACAATAACACAGTAATACATAATCATGAAAAAATAATAGAAGCCCATTTAGGGTAATAGAAATAATACAATCAATCCAATTTAAAGATAAAAATAAGAATGACGATCCCTATTTAGACACATTAATAACAGCTTTTCAAACACAAAAACTCCCAAATTCAGTAGCTTAACACAATGGAAAATGAATTCTTATCCACCTAAAGTCAAAATGGGTGTTAATGATCAGTGAGTGTTCTCTTCCAATACAGAATTAATGATAAATGACTACCTAGTACCCAGTAGTTCAGCCATCTCCCAGGGCCATGATCCAATGATAGGTCCTCTGCAAATGGAAAGAGAATTGAGAAGACATTATCTCCCTCCATTGGTGATAATCAATCTCGTGTCCCTGTCTACATACAGGATGGAGGAGGGGCACAGGTCTAAATTTTTTTTAAGATTGAGATCACACTGCAAATTTTATTACCATTTTGTCATAAAAAAGAAAAAAAAACTTACTCTCCTGAAGATGCACTCAAATGAGCCATAATGCTCATGTCTTTTCCAAAACAGAGCAGCAAAAATTTTAAAATACCCACTGTGTATCCCATACTATGTCAACATTATGAGGAATACAGAATATACAGGATTGGATACTTAATAATGTTGCATTATCATCAATAAATGAAATAGCAATAGTTATACCAAGATAAATGCAATTAATTCCAAATTCTGTGATCTGGGAAAAAATTCACCAAAAAAAAGTTGCTAGGGAAGCACCTTGCAGAATTTGAACATAAACAGAGTACAGATAAGCACAGAAAAAGGGGAAAGAAATTCCAACTTAAGGGATACAGAAAACCCACAAATTATACTTCAGTGTTTCAAAAAATCACCACTGTTAATCATAATTCAAATATTTTATTAGGTTTTTATATATGAAACTCTTTATAAATGGCAGAAGGCTTTTAGCCAATTGGTGATAAAACTGAATTAATTAAAATTTACAAGATCTCTCAGAGTATTGCAAACACTGTGCTTTACTCATCTATTTTGAAAAGAAATTGGTATAATTGGTGAGATTTTATCATTTTACCCCATGAGGATAAAGAATGTTTTACCATGGCAGAGTATTTATTTCAACTGCTTTTCACTTTTTGTATCCATTTGGTTCAACGTTGAGAAAGAACTTGATGATATCAAAGAAAACCATAGCACAAATCACAACTGTCAACTCTTATAGTTGTAGGCTTTAACTAAGATGAATTACTTCATCATTGAATAAATCATTACTAATCATAATTTGTGTATGTTCTTGGACTGTGCAATTTAGACTGGCGGCACTACAGCCTGCCCAGAACTAATTGCTATAAATGTGCCAGATGTTGTAAAAATCTGGATACATTTGTGATAAAGTCGAATTGTGCAAATTTGGTATGAAGCTAGAAGTGCATGATTTAAGGGTGCAATCTATATTTCTGACATTATAGGTCAAAGAAATATAGTAAGTATAGAGAGCCTTTATTAATATTGTAAAAGGTTATTTCCCTCTGCACTAAAGACCATTTTTTTTTCCTTTTATGTCTTGATCCTAATAGATCTGAGCTTGGCTATAAATTTCGATGCTCCCACAAAGGGCATCGGTCTGTGGAAAAATAAGAAACCAAGGTTTAAATTAGAACACTGTTCTTTTTATTTCAGGTATTAGCAGAGACCTCTTCCTTGTTATACACAAAAATGCATAATAAAATACAATGTCGCTACTCTCAAAGACTTCTAAGACCATTAGGACAGAAATAATATGTTAGGGGGAGAAAACAAAACAAAACAAAACTCCTTGGTACTTTCTGATTCATTTAGAATTAAGCTGCATATCCGTACATTAAATAATAAGCAAACATTACTTAGAGGTTATGGGTATCAATATTTCCATTTTCTGTGCATTGTTATGGTAATAAAGCCTTTTAGTCAAGGAAAATATGAAGCCATAAAACTTAATGCTCTATTTGAGGAGCAATTACAGCAAATTATAAGCAACTGGGTTGTACAAAACTGCCATGAATAAAATTTTAAAGTATAATAATATACTGTAAGCATTTATATAGCTGATACTATCCATTTATTTTAAGTGTCAATCTTTCTAAAGATAATCATCAAAAAAAAAAAAAGCTGGATTCCTGAAATAATTACCATGTTGATTACTTAGAAGGGCAGACTTCAAATACATTTCAGATTAAAGAATTTTTAATAGGGCTCTGGTATAAAATATCACATTTGCTATTCCATCTCATTTAATACAATAGAGAGTTTGTGGGAAGCTTTGTGGTACTATTATGTATTGTGTGCATGTGAGTATGTGTATGTGTGTATATATGCTGTAGGTGAGTAGTTTAGTTACGTTGACAATTGTCTATTTACTGATATTTTTTACTAAATGTTGAAGACATTTTGTAGACTTTAAACATTTTACTCATGATATCTTCCAATTTAAAATCAATATGCTTTGAAACATACCAAATGACTAGATTTTAGTATTTCTAACAAATACAGTTGATAAAGTACACCTCAATGGGTGTTTTCCGACGAATACTTTCATCAAACCATAAAATATGAAAACAATATGTAACCAAGCATGTATCAATATTAGACATAAATTAGTAATACGTCGTAAATAATTACTAATGCCAAATTTCTATTAAAATCATTTTTTAAAACTGTGTGCTACTTGTTTGGTAATTTGAGTAATATTTATGTTTGTCACTTAGTTATTTTCTTTCCCTTTTTGATGAACATAACAATGTTAATACACCAATACACCTGAATGCCACTGCAGAATTTAATTACACATTATATATTTACAATCTGCTTGATAGCCACTATGTTTGTTTGCTCATCAGTCTTATTTTTTTGAGAAAGAGAGAGAGCAGGTGCAAGCAGGTGCCAAGCAGAGAGAGAGGGAGACAGAGGATCTGAAGTGGGCTCTGCACGGACAGCAGCGAACCCAATGCGGGGTTGGAACTCAAGAAACCCCGAGATCATGATCTGACCCGGAGTCGAATGCTCAACCAACTGAGCCACCAACGTGCCCCCCCCCTTAGTTTTATTTTAAAGATATTTCCTTTTTTCAACTACGCATATGGAGAATTAGAGATGATTTGCAGTTAATAATGAGATATTTTGGCTAGTTACTGGTTTATTTAATACTCTTTCACGACACAGCTATACGAAAATCTCTTCACAATGGGGAAATTAAAATAAAATATATTTAAACATATGTACAATAGATCATTCTAAACCTCCAGACAATTCTATAGGATCTTTGATATCCTAATATTATTGATCACATGCATGTATGAAAGAAATACAAAAATATACCATAGACATATAATTTAAAGTTTGCTTTACCCATTTGTCACTAGCTGCTCTGAGATACACCATACCCACTGGAACTGCTAAAAGGGTAGGCCTAAGTTATAATATTTTTATATTGACAAACATTGATTGGCTCAAAAATGGGCAGCATCCACCTACTGAGCTAGTGAGTTAGTTGATTTCACTATTTAATAATGAAAATAAGAGAAATAGGGTCTGCATTTAGGCATAATTATCTCTGAGCTGAATTATCTTTGGAACCCGTTAAGAGTCAGGGCCACAATGTTCAAAGAACATGCTGGCCAACAGGGTGGTGCAGGAGAAACTATTTGTAAGCATATTGAACTTAGTACTCAGGAAGAAGACATACACACACAAGAAATGAACACACACACACACATACATACATACACAAAGAAAAATTAGACCATGAAATCCTTAAGTGAGAACCAGGAAGCCACTTGAGTTTTTGAATTTTATATTCAAGTTTCAGCCTCCAGGAGGTATTTTTTTTTCTTTTTGTTTGTTTGCTAAAGAATATCTAAGGAATTGAATTTTGTGTTCTCAATTACTACCCTCTTATTGTATGCTACTTTTCATAGTTTCTTTACATTGTAATCACAAGCCCTGACACAGGGAAAAGAGGATGGACGAAAGAAAGAAAGAAAGAAAGAAAGAAAGAAAGAAAGAAAGAAAGAAAGAAAGAAAGAAGGAAGGAAGGAAGGAAGGAAGGAAGGAAGGAAGGAAGGAAGGAAAGAAAGAAAGAAAGAAAGAAAGAAAGAAAGAAAGAAAAGGGAGAGAAAGGAAGAAAGAAAAGACAAAACTACAGAATTCTTTCTAAGATTGCTTTCTATTATGTTGAAATTTTAAATGATAAGCTTCAAAGAACAATCAGCCAAAAGCCCATGGCTGGAAAGTACAGACGCTGATTTCCCTGAAAAACGCATTATGTTCTACAAGTCTGTGGTCCTATTCCCTGAAAGCTTTCCAGAATTCTCCACACAAGGATTCACTACTGGTCACCCTCCTTTAGCATATCTGATGACATGTAGGCTAGCCCTTTATGATGTGGAGAACAAAGGCAAAAGAAATATAGAAAAAAATAAATAAATTTCCTTTGCAGCCCATTGACAAATACTTGGGACAGGCAGAGTGACCTTATTCCAGGGGCTTAACTGCCTCAATGTTAATACTTTGCTAAGGGCAAAAGACAACATTAGCTTGACATTAGCCTGACCTCCAGACTTCTGTACGTCTCCTTTAACACATAAAAATGCCTTTGTAAACTTTATCTCTACCCCCCACCAAGATACATGTTAGCAATCATCCTCCAAGCATATGGTCCAATGATATGTATCTGAAGGGTCTCATGACTAAAGTTTCATAAGACAGTAAAATGACCCTCAAGGTCCTGGAAACCTTACTTCCAAATTCCTTAGAGACTTAAGGTATCCCTGACCCCCTCCCAACTTGAAAGTATACAATCAGCCACTCCTCACAACCCCAATGCAGCTCTTTCTGCCCCCAGGTCCTGTCCTCGTGCTTGAATAAACCATCTTTAAAAAAATTTTTTTTTTTTTGTTTTCAATGTTTAGTTTTGAGAGAGAGACAGAGACAGAGACAGAGCATGAGTGTGGAGGTACAGAGAGAGAGGGAGACACAGAAACCTAAGCAGGCTCCAGTCTCTAAGCTGTGAGCACAGAGCCCCTGATACAGGGCTCAAACTCCCCAACCGGGAGATCATGACCTGAGTCAAAGTCGACGCTTAACCAACTGAGCCACCCAGGTGTCCCTACAACCACCTTTTTTTTTGCACTGGAGATGTCTCAAGATTTCTTTCTTGACTGGTCTTTACTCCCAGACCCCAACATTTCACATCGTGAAGACAACTCGTTCTTTCTTCATTGATGTACTTTCTGGATTAAATTTCCTGTTCAGTACTCACAAGTTCAGGTAAGATATGTGGCAAATTTCATAAGCTAATTAAAGACAGTAAGAAAATTATCAGGACCCAAAAAAAGAGAGCAATCGGTGTGAGAGAAGGGAATAGGGATCAAGAGTGACCAAGACCTGAGAGAAGGAGCAGGGCAGAATACCAGAGGGTAACGAGAGAACAGCTGCAGAGTTTTTGCCACCTGCTTCTTTTGCAACCCAAAGAGTAATGGGCATATTTTAGAATCAATCTCCATAGCAGTCGGGCCCTTATTCCTCAAGTACCTTTATTCTTTTTAAAATTTTCTTTAACGTGTATTTTATTTAATTAATTTGTTTATTTATTTATTTGCTGAGAGAGACAGAGCATGAGTAGGGAAGGGGCAGAGAAAGAGGGAGACACAGAACTCCAAGCGTGCTCCAGGTTCCACACTATAAGCACAGAGCACTATGTGGGACCCGAACCCATGAACCCATGAGCTGTGAGATCATGACCTGAGCCAAAGTCGGATGCTTAACCTAGTGAGCCACCCAGGCACTCTATCAAGTACCTTTATTCAAAAAGGTTCTGTGCCCACCCCCATTGGATGAACTCTACTAAAAGAAAAAGTAGCCCTTTAGATCTGCCCCTGAACCTTCCGTGAAGGCTTTATTCTGTTACTGAAGTTTTTATCATTTTATCTTTTTAACCAGCGCAGACTCCTTATATATTTTTTTCTCTCTTCCTTAGGAAAACAATAGAGAGCTGATTACTAAGAAATAATATAAAAAATAACTCTATTTTAACTATGAAATGATTATAGTTTATTTTCCATTAAAATTTTCAAACATATTCTTTTTATATTGCCTGTGTAAAGTATATGGGATTGCCTTTTATGAAAAGATACAGTAAGATTATGAGTATTAACAAAAGCTTCTTACATTGAACTTTTCCATACTCTTCCATACTATTCTCTTTGGGTAAAGCATATGACCAAAAATCCACAAAATAAATACAAAGAAACTAAAACTAAGTAAAACTAACATCCAATGGCCTAATCTCTAAAGAAAAAACAATCTCTCTGGTTCTTGTTTTTTTTTTTTTTTTTTTTAACTTTTAAAGTTTAGTTATTTTGAGAGAGAGAGAGAGAGAGAAAGTTTTGTGGCCTGCTAGTGGAGAGGGCAGAGAGAGGGAGAGAGACAGCATCCCAAACAGGCTCAGTGCTTTCAGAGAGAAGCAAGACAGGATGGGGCGGGACTGAATCCCAGGAACCATGAGGTCATGATGCTCACCGAACAGAGCCCCCCAGGCGCCCCAGTGTTGGTTCTTGTTTCTTATCATATCTCCTAAATTCTCTCTGTACACATATCCTTATTCATCCCCTAAAGGAACTGTGTATGTTTTATTGGGCAAAGACCAGTAAATTAATTGTCCATGTTTCCTAGTGTGCCAAGTCATACATTTCTAGTTTGTAGGGCTCAAAGATTTCACACGAGTATCAAATTACAGTCTCTTTCACACACCCCCTAGGCAGTCAGAGTGATACGGATGGCCAGTATGTTTCCTTACATGACAAGACACCAAGCCATAATAGGCACTTCAGTCTGGACTTTTTCTATAAACTGGGCACAATTAATTGGACAATTAGTTACCCAAAAGGGTACTATGAAGGTTAAATGGGAATAAAAAAGCAAATTAAGTGCTTACACATATAGGTAAAACCTGATTTAATCCTTACTATTATGATAAGTATTCAATTAATGGTGGATCTTGCCTATTTTGTAGTTTACTGTTTTTATTTTGATACATAATATCTGGATCAGTTGAATGCAACCCAGATAGCAATTCAGGAATACATTTAGCTAGCAATATCTGAGTCAAACTAGGACTCAATCATAATCTACTTCTTCCAGGTGACTTTGATATCTGGCTAATCATTTGCATTCTTAAATTATCTTTCAGCCCCTAGACTTCAGATTTTCAGCTTCTGTTAGAACAATGAAAGATCCATTGCTCACACTTGATGCTGCTTCCTCAATGCTGGTCAAAGCCTGTCACTTCATCCAGTGTTTCAGGTACCAAGCTAGAATCTTCGATTCTTCCTTGCTCTAACCCCATGGACACAAGGACCAACCAGAAGTTTGCAAATGTTCTTTAATAATCTATCTCAAGAGATCTACTGAACATTGAACAGACTTGGTTTTATTTCATTTTATTTCATTAAATGATTCATTCAAGTAATCATTTAATTTTCTGCTGTCTGGAGATAAAAATGTCAAAGAGAAGTAAAAACAGTAAATCTGAAATGTGCTAAAATACCCTAAGATGTCACTGACACAGCATGGCCAGTTTTCTATCAATCTATCATCTTGACATTACAACACTTATCAGTTATTAGCCTAAGGAGACATGCATTTAAACCTTAAAGATCACAATGCAGGAATATACACTATTTTGATGTCATTATTTATATTTCATCTCTGGCCCTTTTTTTGATTCTCATTTATAATGGGATTAGATTATAATGGCTAAGGTTAATGAGACAATTAACTTTATACATGATACCAATCACAAAGATTGTTTTATTGTAATTAACCATGGTGACTTCTAGCAGAGTTCTTTGTACTCATAAATATATTTTTCAGGAGTTCTGGAGGCTGAAGGGAATTATTTCAAAAGTTTCAAAAGCATATCAAGAAGCCAGATGTAGAAATATTTAATTAAGTTTTGCTATGGGAGATGAAATGAGCATGAATCATGTGAAATGAAAGTTTGTGGTAGTCAGCAGTATATTAGTTTCCAAATAGATAGATAGAGAGGCATTCACGTGAGAGCTTTTAGTGGGTTTCTAGAACCTCCCGTTTGACCTTTTCTTAAGTCTGTTTTTCAAATGTGCTTGTTTTCTGACTGATGTATTCAAAATGCTCTTTTTCTGCTGACAGTGCCCAATTTTGTTGTTTTATGGGATGCAGCTCAAGAAATTTGCAAAGACATGACCAGTAGCTCGTGTACAAAAATGGATTTCAGAAATTGAAGAGCTGTAATGTTTCTTGTGTTTTCTCCTCTCACAGTGAAGCTTGTCAGCACCTCATGCAAATGCATCTCATAATTTCACAGACTCAGACCTTTAGAGGTATACCCACTGTCAGGATTTCACTTGCATGGTGTGGCTTCCCCCGCTTACATATTCCTGAGACTTTAAGTGACTTCCTTCAGGTGCTCAGAGAGAAGGAGGACTCACTTTGACAAAGTGAAAGGATGTCAGGATGAGACAAACAGCTGCTAGCTAAAAAAAACAAGTTTTTATCTTTAAACACATCTCGAGAGGTTCCTATTTCTATTATGCTCTCTGTCAGTGTTGAGTGAAGCAGTAATTAATTTGCTTTCCTGCTATTGTATGGAATTCTCCATT
The DNA here is from genome assembly GCF_027475565.1 of Acinonyx jubatus. Classification (NCBI taxonomy): domain Eukaryota; kingdom Metazoa; phylum Chordata; class Mammalia; order Carnivora; family Felidae; genus Acinonyx; species Acinonyx jubatus. Next base: position 22,575,384 of record NC_069396.1, on the reverse strand, counting down.
TCATTTAACTTTTTTTTTTTGAGAATTTCAATGCTTTCTTTTTTTTTTTTTTTTGTAGACTGACACAATGACATATCTCTGTACACTGGTGTCCTAATTAGTTTATCTCCTGACATAATTTTAATTAGCTCTATGATATGTCTGGCTTGTTTTTCCTCCCTGACAATTGCTACTGCAACCCCAAAAAAAAAAAATGGCGATATTTGTTACAACCTCATTTACTTTTGAAATCCCCTGATCTTTAGCACAAAAGAAGAGAATGTTTTCCTTCTCACTAACAGGAGGCAGAAGTTAGAGTAAAACAAACAATGAATTTCTCCCCTGATCAACCGTTTTTTGACATCTGGACCCTGGAGAGCAGTCTAACAGTGTCTGCGTGCAGGGGCAATCACTCAGCAAAGCCATTCCATTGCATTCTCCATCAGAACTCGGAATTCCCAGAAAAGTCCGCTGACTGAAGCGCTATTTGGCCCAGGGGGAGCTGAGCTTGCTTTTTGTTTGTTTGTTTTGTTTTGTATTGGTTTTGATTCCGGTACGTATCGCTTTAAGGTTTTCCTACAGTATTTTACACTACTTTTCTACCATAGTTTTCCTAGGAAACACACTTCTCATTCTATCCAACAATTCTTGAGTTTCCTTTGTGGTTTAGCATATACAAATCACTTATGAGATGATGAGTATTTAATATAGCTCCAGCCTCACACCCAAATTAACTGAAAGATATAGAGTAGTAGTTTGGGATTTAAAACCTATTGTAGAAGACACTTGCTTTATTTTTTCCAGCTACTAAATTATAATTTCAATCAATTATTTAAAACCAACATGTAATCTCCAGCTCTAACTCTTGCTTTTTAAGTACGGAATGGTGATGGGGGAAATATCTGGTCTGTTTCATCTGTAACTGGGATAACTAAACTCGTATTGAAAAATGTAACTAGTATATTTAAAAAACAAATGTGGTTATAGTTTCTATCTGCTCCTTCACTTTCTGACTTTGAATTCCAAATCCATAATAGGAGCCAGATCAAAGTACTGCTTATGTACACCACAAGAATTCTTAAACTCCAGTTATTTAAAATTATATATGTTATAAAGAAAGGATCCCATAGTGAAAAGCAATGATGGTGTTCCAGACGACCAAAGACACTAGAGAGAACAGATTTAACATTATGTTTCACGAAAATATGTTTATGTCCTCACAAAAAGTTATTAAATAATAAATAATACCTAACTAATACTTAAATAAAACATGGGCCACCTGGGTGGCTCACTTGGTTAAGGGTCCAACTTCAGCTCAGGCCATGACCTCACGGTTTGTGGGTTTGAGCCCCAGGTCGCGGTCTGTACTGACAGCTCAGAGCCTGGAGCCTGCCTCCTCCTATTCTGTGTCTCTCTCTCTTCCCCTCCCCTGCTCTCTCTCTCTCTCTCTCTCTTAAAAATAAACAATCATTAAAATTAAAAAAAAATGGGTTCTGTAATCTGCCAAATGAAGCTTGGTTCTATTCTTAAACTTTCCTTTTAACTATGTGATCACAAGGAAAACTACTCAATTCCATAGGCCCCAAATACATCATTTTAAGTGATACGTATGATTATAACAGCTACTTGAAGAGGGTTGTAAGGATTAAATAAGCTAACACAGGCAAAGCATTTAGCATAATGTCTTAACAACATGATCCCTTATAAATATTATCATTGCCCTTGTTGTTGTTAAGGCACACATATTTACGTAGAATTGCATAAGAATGGGATTTTATCAATCTTGATTGCATTCCTTTTGACTGAATTATACTTTCTTTTGTCCATGGTATTATGGAGGGTTACTTTTTGACTTTTAAGGCAGTGGGAACTTTTTGACAAATGCCTTGATTACACTGATTCTAGACCACGACACATAGAAGAGTTCCTATAATTGATACACTCATGGAACAATGCCAGGCAGTCATCCTTCTCAGAGCATCTTAAATCTTGAAAGAAAAAAAAATAGGAACTTTTCTTTTAGGGTTCTGTGAAACCCACTTGACATCTCAAAAACTAAGAAAATGTGCATTTTTTTTTTGCTCTCTATTTCAAACATAAAATTAATGACTTTGCAGCCAAACTGGTAAGAGCAGTGTCATTTAATGTTTCTGATGAAATAAGAGGGGCTGGGAACAGTGGTGGAATCTTAGCTGCTTAAAGCCTTCTAAGTGGTAAAGCTCTTAATACACTGCTTTACCTCATGCAGAATTTTAATACCTCCAACTGGAATGCTGATATACCTCAAGGTAGATCTCACTTGTTCTCACATAATCAAAAGCACCTGGTGCCGTGATGGGCACGTGAGAGACCGGCACCCAGGAGCTGCCACCCGCAAAAATGTCCTCCAAAGTCTGATTATTCCAATAGGCTAGTGCTCCTAGTCCCTTATAATGATGTGACTGTCCCCAGCCTGGTGCTGAAGGCAACTTTTTCTAAGGTCACTCAGCAGGTGTATCTTGTTTCTCATGTGTTTACTGTTTTTAGTTGCTTTTAAGCACAGACCAATTATAGCTACCTGGAAAGCAAGTGTCTCTGAGGTTACCTAACAGAGGCTGCTAAGTATCCTTTTGCAAATCCAAGGGAGGGTGGCTGAATCTTCATCTGTTTTCTTAGCTAATGCATCTATGTGAAATCAAATTTTGGGTTCTTTGTTTCTCTGCCTCAAGGTATCATAATATAAGAAAACGCATGTGTTGTCTTGCTTCTCCCCATCCTTCTTTCTCCTCTTCCCTTATTTCTCCTTTTTCCTGCTTTCTTGAAATTATTAATGGGAGTAAATGACATTCTACAGTGATAACGCCTAACATGCAAAATACAGTGAGCAAATGCATGGAGGATAAAATGTCATAAAAAATCTCAAATATATATGCTAGGTACTCTGATCAATTAGTTCTCATTATAAAGATTGTCCTTAGTTTTACTCATACAACAGAATATGGTTTTATTCTTTTTTCTTTTCTTTCTTTTTGATATATGCTTCTTCTTTTGTATATGCTTTTCCATACACAAAATAGCACATGCTTCTGTTAGATGCCCAGAAAATCCCATCACTTCCCTGAGGAGATCAGCATATACAAAGTGGTTGGGATGCTAGTGTTGCTAAAATTGGGACTCACACAACTGCAAAATCACCTTATCATAAAGAACTCCTTTGCCTTTTTCAAGCTCTCTTTGACTTTAAATATATCTTTTTCAGTTCTGCATCATTGTATAGTGAGAGAAGCACACACTTTGGGCACAAAAATCTTCAGCTTGAATTCCAATCATATCTATCACTTGCTAGATATATAAACTTGAACATATTACTTAATCCCCCTTGGGCATTTTTTTGTTATTTAGGACATGTAGATAATAAATTCATGCAAAAGAATGATAGGGATTTGAGTGTGTGCATGTACATATGTACATATTTATGATTTCCACAAAGACAAAGGTGAGTTAGGCTCAGAGCCTCTGTGTGAAATAAGATACCCACATATTTAAAATATTTATGTCCCACACAGCATCTTCCTGCCTCACAAAGGTACAAATTGAGCTCAGAGGACAAGTGCTATTGCTGTTTTTGTTTTTTAGTCTTTGGGATATGTGTTTATATGTGCATATGTCTGTGTTTGCGTGCATGTGTCCATCCCTCTATGTCAATGTCACATGGATGCATTCACCTCTGGATTCTTAAATAAAAATACAAAAGGTCATGTTGAAGTTGGTTCAGTTATAGAAACTGTATTCTGAACAAAAGAATATTTGAAGGAATATTACAATTCTATAAATGTAGGGAGAAAAGAAAATATCTAGAATTAATTTCTACACTTTCATACAAAAGTTATTTGCAGTTCGGGGCGCCTGGGTGGCTCGGTCGGTTAAGCGTCCGACTTTGGCTCAGGTCATGATCTCACGGTCCGTGGGTTCGAGCCCCACGTCGGGCTCTGTGCTGACCGCTCAGAGCCTGGAGCCTGTTTCCGATTCTGTGTCTCCCTCTCTCTGTGACCCTCCCCCATTCATGCTCTGTCTCTCTCTGTCTCAAAAATAAATAAACGTTAAAAAAAATTAAAAAAAAACAAAAAAAACAAAAGTTATTTCCAGTTCTTCTGCTTGATTTATTTGTACAAGAAAGGAAGATTGTTTTACTCTTTAAGATCTATACTATAACTGTCTAGTGGAGCCATACAGCATGCTAGTCTGATTTTCTTTACAATGCCAGATGTAGATACAGAGTAAACTGATACTACGTTTGATCTCTGAAAATACTATAAAAGGACACCAGCTTGAGGTAACTAAGTATTTGGCGGAGAACTGGTCTGAAGGAACAGACTGTGATAAGATATATAAGAAAGCAGAAACCGGAAGATGCTTACCAAATGGAAGAAACTGGGAGTGTATATGTGCATATTACAGTTTGTAAACACCAAGCATGAAAACCATTATGCAATGTTTCCACGTGCATGTCAGGTGCAAAACATCACACTCAATCTCAGCCCAAATGTAGCTTTACAATCTTTATCAACATAGCCTTCCAGGGCTCACAACCAAGCAACAACAACTATGCCTCTAGATAAATCTTGTTTAGGATCATGATTTTCCATCAAGTGTCCTTTCTGCAAGTCCATGCCATGGAAAAAGAATGGAGAGTATTGAGCCTGTGGGTAGATGATCTGCAGATTTATTCCTACATGATTTCCCTTCCAGAATTCACCTCAACTTTCTAAAATTCTGGCTATGGGCCTTCCCATAAAGGAAAGATAAGGTAAGGCAATGCATGTGAACATGCTTTCTAACTTCCAAATGTCACTAGATTCCTTTGTAGGTATTAAAATTCACTTTCCAGGCTCTTGTTATTATTCTTGCCTGAGTTAGGCCCATAGAATCTGCATTGTAGGAGCTTGCCAGATGATTCCAGTCAGCAACTTGAGGATGCACTACATCAACATTCTAGACGCAGGTATGGAGATAAACAATGATGTATAAATATCAGGAAGACAGAGTGGTGATGATGATGGTGGCCAAAGAGGAAGATCTGTGAATGTGGACTCCATGTCCTCTAGAAAAATGTACATTTGTATTCAAATGAACTAAAAAAAAAAAAAAAACCTTACCTGGATGAAAATAACAGTCCTCCTTTGAACTTCTTACATTCCCTTGCATAATTCAAATTCCTTTAGTGCTTGAGGGGAAGTGCTTGGGCATTCAAAGATGAAAGACAGAATTTCATAGGTAAAATTACTCCAACAGAAGCGACATCAATGGCAGTGTAACAGCTGTGCTACACATCTGCCCAGCATCCCTGCCACACCTCCTTTTTGGTTAGCTGGAAATCAGGTCATAAAGTTGAAACATCTGCATTGAGATCTTGAATCAGATTCAGATTTTTTTTTACATGTGCTTAATGTATTGAAGGACAATATGGGAAAAATATTGGTTCTGGTCTCATAAACTTATTCTCATTCCCATTCCATTACTGCTAGTTGGTTATTACTGTGCAAAATGCTTCATCTTTCAAAGTCTAAATTTATTTTTCTATAAAAGGAAGGCAGTCATTCTTATCTAGCCAGGTTGTTGAGAGAATTAGTGATGGAAATATGTGTGTGCATCTCTAGAATGCCTTACTCTGTCCCTATCATGAGAGGTTACTGAATTTCCCTTTCTTCTTCTTAATTCCATAGGAGCAAGACAAAGAAAACATTTGTAACTATTCCAAGGTGAAACTATTGAGGATGGTAGCAGGAGAATGATTTGGGAGTTGGCTTATCTGTTGGACACTGGCAGGGATGATAACCACATTTGGGTCTCACATTGGGTGATGCAGCATTTCTTCCAAAACATGTCTTCTTGGACATGCAGAAGTGATGAAAATGTTCAGGCTGTTTGGCTCATAAAAAGTTAACGCATGGGAGCAGTCATTCAGAAGCCACATTATTTTATTTTTCAGAACTGTGAGTAAAGAGAACTACTTAGAAGTGAGAAATAAATAAAAAAGCTCTCAGAAAGTCCTCTTGTCTTCTCTGGCCATTTGTACAAATATTTATTTACTTTATCAGTAGGGGAGATCTCAGATTCCAATATAATAATTTCCTCACACTATGATGATTCACTTCTACAAAACTACCCTTGTCAATGACATCAGCCTTCGCTTTTCAAGGAATTTATTCACTGTTCTTTCTCTTCCTGATTCCACACAGACCCTGCAAAAGCTGTTGTCTGACTTACACTGTGATTTCAATAACTATGAGCTCTTCTTAACTACTTGGGGCTGATCTCTGCAGGGCCATATTCCTCATGTCCTTTCCTCCTGGTTCTCATAATTATTCAACTCAGGCCAGAAACTGGCATGAAGCAAATCTAGCCTGAAAATAAACTAGAGATGCCACATGGACCATGGCTGCTCTGAAAATAGTTTGTAGGCTGGGTTAGTCCTGAGTCTGACACAGACAGTGAAGACCCTTTATTTCTAACAACAAGGTTTTCAAGATTTGGAAAGAGTAAGATGAGTGAAATGAGAAGAATCCAGAAAAGTAAAGAAAAGGTTATGGGAAGTCAAATTTATTTTCTTTCTTTCCTTTCCTTTTATTTATTTATTTTTTTAAGGTGAAGTTTCTTAAGGTCAAATTTCTTTTAAGTCTCAATCAGGGCATTTGAAACTGTGTCTTAAAAATAAATACACCCATATACATATAGGAGAGGAACATTCCTAATGAGGGCATAGCATCAGGAACAAAACTATGTATCTGATGATTACTGAGCACAAGTGACTGTCCCTCCTACAGACTAAATCAGCAGAGCCTAAGAATGGATAATCTCATTGGGGCTACAGAGACTTTATTATATGCAGCCTTGTTCTTTCCATATCCTGTCCTGAAAGTCTGAACCCTAGTCTCTATAACTTAAACGGATTTTTCAGTTTTTCTCCAAATCTGTAATCACCACTCACACATTTTTGGAGACACAGTGGAGACTAGTGCCATTTCAATACCATTTAATACAATCCTTGAGCAGATTTGTCTTGGCAGTCCCTGCCCCACACCTCCCCTTTCATCTAACTTTTCTTATTAGCTAATGGTATCAACTTTCAGCATCTCTAAAACTAGCCATTCTGAATTCCTAGGCATTGATTATAAATGTATGTTTCTGCTTCAGTAAGGAAATGAGGACACTACATTCAATAAGTAAATGAGGTGATGGTTTGCTGAAGTTTTCAGTTCCAATAAACAGGGTGGACATTTCTTCAACAACAATTGTATCTATCCCAGTAGAGAAACTTGGCCTTCATCAAGTCCTTCCCCTGTTTATTTAGGAGCTCCACATCACCTCTGAGTTTTAAGCTCTGATATATGGCACTCACAGTATTCTTAATCTTGCCCAATCTACTAGGCACGTCTTTAAAAAAAAAATTATTTTTGAGAGAGCGAGCAAGTGAGCATGAACCAGGGAGGGGCACACAGAGAGGGAGACACAGAATCTGAAGCAGGCTCCAGGCTCTGAGCTGTCAGCACAGAGCCCGATGCTGGGCTCGAGCTCACAAACTGTGAGATCATGACCTGAGCCAAAGTCAGACACTTACCCAACTGAGCCACCCAGGACCCCTACTAGTCATGCCTTTATAACCATCTCCAGACCTAACTTATACTGCAGCCATTAAATAACTTCTCAGCAATAATTAACCAAAGACTGAACACAGTACACACTCTCATATCTTTACAGTTATGTTCGTCAACCCCGAATTCCATTCTAGTTATTCTTTATGTTGGTAACATCTATTTAGTGGTATCTTATGTTCTCTCAGTATCCCTGATTTGAAGCAATTTATTTATTCCATTCAGATCCGAGTGGTCATTAGGTTTTTGTGTGTCCCCTTGCCCCAACAATTCTATCAGCGTTCCACAAGCTTTAATCACTTCTTAACACATACATGCTTTCCGCTATACTTTAAGCACATGAGGCTCTGAAGAGGGTTTTGCATCTTTGTGAAACCCTTGAGTCTATCCAGCTAAGGTGGTTTGAATGAATGCATAGATGGGTGAGGACATGATAAAGCCAATCTGAATCACAAAGGGGCTTGAGGGAGTCTCCACAACCAGAGTGTAAATGGGTCTCTCAACCAGAACCTGAAATAGCATTTGTTTTGATTTGCTTTTTAGAAGGAGCCTTTGCAATGCATTCAAGGCCTATTGGCCACACAGCAGTCTGCAAATCACTCTCTAGATGTGTGGACCTTCTAAATCGAAAGCCTGGCTGAAGGAGACGGTGAAACCTTCTGTCAAGGCAAAGAGAAGTTACCTCTCTCTGCAGCATTCTCAGTGAGGTTTTGATTGTTACTGCAAAAGCAGACTGCACATGCAAATCAAAAATGATAGTGAAATAATGTGACAACACACAATAAAAACCCGGAAGTTCATGTGGAGGGCTGAATTGCACCATATGGCTTTGAATTCTGTACCTAGACCCAACAGGGTGCAGTAAGATAGTCATTTAGGCAATGTCCTGTTGTGCCCGGTTATAGAAGGGCATATGGTATATTATCCCACATCAGAGCAATTATGAATTTCCTTGTGTTGATCTTTGCCTCTGTAAAAGTTTTCTTTTTTGGCACAAAGGAGGCTTCAGCAGGGATTTCTTGTTAGACTTCTGTTGTTTTGCTTCTTTGTTTATTATTCACATATAAGAACTAAACTATTCACAAGAAGAACTAAAGTTGAAGTACTTGGCTCACTTATTTCTTACAACACTACAGTTTCAAAAAAGAAAAACAAAAGTGGTTCTTGAGGAAGAGTGACTTCAGTTGTGAAAGAGCTGAGTGTTTCTGATGGTATTTACCTCATATTTTGCCATCAGGAAAAGAGTCTAGCAAATGGAAAGAGACTCAGGGTGTACTGAGTAGGATGAAAATAATCCTACCACACGAGTGAATAATCATCAGGTGCTTAACTCTATTCTAGGTAGGTTGCATAATTAATCTTTCACTCTCATGTGTTGAATTGGTGTGATTTTTTTTCCTTATAACCTTCTAGCAGAGCAAATTATTTACTAATCTACTGGATTTGTTATTTATTGACTGTTTCACTTGTGTATGGAAACTCCACAAGGGAAGGTATTTTGCTGGGTTTTAAGCAACAAAGTACCCCATTCACCTACCACACTATCATACAACATAATAGATGTTCAATAAATGTTTGTTGCATGATTCAAGTAGATCCACCTTGCAAGACAAAGAAGATGAGGATAATAAAGTTTAGATAATTGTATCCATGTTATAAAGTAAGATACCAAATGAAACTGGGATTTTAACTTTTATGTGTGATTGCCAAGAACTCTTCTTTATTCTAGAATGTTGTAGCATATGTCCCAAAAGGAAAATAGCTGTGTTTGCTCCCCAGTAGAACAGTCATTGGATCCTTAGTCTGGGAAAGTTACTTATTCTCTGTGAATATGCAAATTGGAGAAATACAAATAAAGATATAGTTCTACAGATATGAATGGGATATAGATATGGACATAACTATTCATATATACTAATATATATGGTTTCCTTTACTATTTTTAATAACTCTAAAATGTATATAGGCTAGGTATCATGTCCATTTATATGTTCATCTATATCTAATTATAGTAATAAAGAGTACAAAAAAAAACCGGTTAAGGGATGTAAATCAATGAATCAATAAACTAGATTACCATTCGTTATGGAATCCAATTAGTTTATTGGGTCACTATGAAAACCCCTCGCTCTGACATGTATTAAATGTGTGGCCTTAAACTTATGTGTATATTACTTGTAATATCTTCGAGCCCCAGTTCATCCTATATTAAATTGGGATTATGGAGTCTTATTTATAGGGTCGATAGGTTAATCATATGAGGAAATACAGATAAATTGCTTAGCACAGTATCTGAAACACAGTGACTGCTCAGTGGCATTTATTCCTTTTCACTGTTGCTGTTACTTCATTTTTTTTCTTGACATTACAGCCCTCATTTCAAAATCAATATACCTAAATAAATCCATACAGATTTTGGTCTAATTCTACCTCTAGATTTCCATTAACTCATAGTTGGGCTGCAGGTGGGCAAATGTCTTCTGATACCCTCATTCTTACCATTGTTAGATAATTTTTATTTTTTTTCCATTTGATTGGAATTCCAGGAAACAAAGACATGCTTGGTAAATTCTCAGTCACCCAAGTAAAATCCATTTGTTTCTAGTGAAGCAGTACTTAGAAAATAATGGCAAATGATGAGAACAATAGTTAATTTTCAAGTTTCAAGGGTTTGGACACAAGCTGGATTAAAAATTTCAGAGATTGTGGTTTATGGACATTTTTAAGGTTTTTTTTTAATTTTAAAGGAAAATCGATATGATTTAACATGTATGCAGGTCTATGTGCATACTTTTTAAAAACTTTTATATAAGCTTCTCAATTTTTGATTCAATCTAAAAGAAGAAATGGTCAGCTTTGAGAAAAAAGTATCTGTAAAGGCAAGCAAAAATGCTGAGCATGTTGAAATGCAGACAATGTTCTGTTAAATGCACTTTTCTCTTTCTTTTTTAACGTGAAAAATAGTAATTTATAATAAAAGCTGTATAAACCTAAATACGTCCCCAAAGTTAAGTTCTTGGTAGGTAGGTCTTAAATGTTCTAAAAATGGCCTCTATGTGACATTTTTGCCCCACTTGTCAATTTCTTCTTTATATGGTTTCAGCGGTTTGAGAGTTGAGATACTGCTGCTAGGCACTTTTCAGCAAGTTTGAAGACTTAAACTTCCCTGCCCTGCTGTTTTATTTTATCTTCATGATTTCTAAAAGCATGAGGCAAGTAAGTTCTTCTTTGACCACTGGAATCTAGTTACACACTGAAGAGATTTGTGCCTAGGAAGAATACGTATATTCATATAAACATACGATTTTCACAAAACAATGACAATGTATTACTATTTATCAAGCAATTAAATAGAAATTTGAATATAAGGAAGGTTAATATCCTACCAACGGTAGCTTAGTTTCTGTGTCTTTGTGACTGGTTGGCCACCAGAACCCTATCTCACTGGAGGCAGAAAACCAAATGTTGGCTTCTCTATGGGTGACATTTTGGCAATTAGTTGTTTCTGCAAATGAATAATTGCAGGTTCAACCCAGCTGGTTACTCAACAATTTGTTAATGTTTGATGCACAGCACACTAAGTATTTTAGCAATTAGAGACCTGATACAACAATTAATTAAGGTCTCAAATTAAGTCAGGCAAGAAATGCCATTACATTCAAAGAGATTTCAAAGAGTAAATGTTGCTGAAGAAAATTTAAAGAAAACCTCAGGAGAAATGATCTACATTAATATAGAGAGAACTTTGTAAACAGATGACCCATTTCATAAACTTTATTAATTGGGTGATATACATACATACATATATATATATATATAGAGAGAGAGAGAGAGATGATGATGATGAAAACATTTTCTGATTTAGCATCTACATGAGACCTTGAAATAGATCATTTTCACTCACCTAGAAGAATGTCAGCCTCTGTCCTCACTATCTTTTGTCACATATTAATTAAGTAGTTCTTTAGTTCCTCACACCTACCCCATCCAACAACCCAAACTTAAAACTCTTTGGGTAGCAATAACAACATTGCTCTCTGGATTTCTAAAGAGGAATGGTTATGAATATGCTTTGAGTCTAAAAAGAAGTTTACTTCCCTTCAGGTTGCCTTCCAGACCATGCCAAGTCTGCCTTACAAGACTGCTAGACAATATTCCTTCACTGGGTTTCCTAATTCTTTACTTTTGTACCCACTTTCACATAGGATCTCTGCTTCCTCTTTCTGCCAGCCAGTGAGACAGGTGTCAAGTTGTATTTGAATGCAGTGCCTCCTATATTCTGCATAAGATACCACAAGAGCCACAGATCTCTCCACTGCATCCCATAGCATGACCTTGTTGCACTGCTGGGCTAAAACACATCTTCACTAGCAGTAGTGAGGATGGAAAGGGACAAAGGTAACAGGGAGCAGGACTCTATGAAATATGCCTGTAGAATCATAGCACCTTTTTAGAAATATCCTCTATAATTAAACAAAAAAAATGGCATAGTTGGTAATATATTCCAGTCCATATGCTGACCTATTATTAAGGAGGAAAATACTAAGATGATAAGGGCTGTTAGGGGGATCTCTTTGAACTATGAAAAAAAGCTGGCAAACATCTAAAACGAAACTAACTGAAGAAGTGGCAGCAGCTATACTCAAAAACTCCCAGGGTGACAGATTGTTTTGGTCACCTCCCCTCCAGCCTATTGTGAAGGCACAGATGCCCACGAGAGGTAGGGATTTGGCTGATCGTATGGCACATGACACTGGGCAGATGAAATCAAGGGCACCTTCTTAGTCACATACACTCAAAACCCAGGGGGAAGGATTCGCTGCACCATGTCAGGCCCCACAGAGGCTGTGGTGAGCAACAGAATGAAAAGCCAGAGCCTTTGAGTGGCAGGCTTTGTAGTTTGAGGAGGTGAATCCTGGTTCTTGAGAAAAGAGAGTTGACTTGTTTGAATAAATCTGCAGGCTAGCAGGGAACTAAGGCCCACTACTCAGACATAAGCAGACACTGTGTCTGGTCCCCATGATAAGGAGGATTGTTTGGCGATGTGACCTTATTCACAGGACCACAGTGGGTAGGGGGGCTTGTGGGTCAGCCATGTGAGGCTGTCCTATTTTAGCAACTATCAAAGCAGCACATTGTGCTGGATCTTAATTTCAAGCCTTACACTACACAGATGAGCAGCGTGTCAGTTTGAGAAGACAACTGTAAATCTTTTTCATGGGTGTGGCTGTGACAACAACTAATGTGTTAGTTGGTCAGAGCGGGACTTTTTTTAAATTTCTAGGACTGCCCCTTAAGCCTTACAATTCTTTTAAAGTAGCCACACTTGGGACTTTCTGACTGGAAACTGCTGCGTCTCCCATGTTCTGAAAGAACTAAGTGAAAAATAGCAAAGCACAAGCTGTGAGTCACCGGTAAGCCTTGCTCAGCTTTGCAGGGTTTAATTTAGATGCCTTATCAGGTAACAACCTGCTTTTTGTGTGTGTTTTATTTCCTTTATTTTTATGAAGGCAATAGAACGTGTGTGGGGCCATTCCGCTGACATTAAAATAGCATTTCCATTGACACCATAACAGCAGAAGCACCTGCACTGACACGGTAATGACTTCTGTGGGGCTGTTATGGTGTCTATGGAAGTATATGAGCCACTTCATTGATGTCGTAACACCTCCAGCACCTGTGAAGAGGAGGTAATAGCGCCTCAGGGCTGTTGCTATGGCAACGGAAGCACATGTGGTACCTATGTGGCCCTGCAGCAGAACTTGCACTAATACTTTAAGTAAACCCATGCAAGATGCATTCTTACATACATACCTACATAAAGAGTTTTACACAAATGAGCTGTGGCTTTGACCACACTTTTATTGAATATTGATTAAACACATACTCTATTTTTAAAAATATAATTGACAAGTATATCTGTATCTATACATCTGTATATACGTATAGTTGTACATCTATTGATCTAGATTTATATATATATAAAGATATGTTACCAAAAGTATCATATTTGTAAACAGACTGTCAAAAATTGAGTGTTATTAATTTTTGAAATTTTATAGAGTTAATGGTAGAAATGTAGAAACATGAAAAGTTACTGGAGTCATCAGAATTCTAACATGACCCAAAGATTCATGTGTCCTTGTATATATACTGTGTACAATTCCCATCCATTGAGTACAGTCAGGATCTATGCATCTGATGGGATGTCAACCTTATGATTACTTTGACACCCATCCCAAGGTGAAGGGATTTCACAGATAAAATTAAGATCCCAAATCAGTTGATTTTGAGTTCACAGAAAGGCAGATTATCCTGTGTGAACCTAACTTAATTAGGTGAAAGCCCATAACAGCAGGACTGGGACTTTTCTGCAAAGCTTCTTGGCTCACAGAAAAGAGCAGGAAACTTCCTGCGAGCCTAGAAAAGAGTTGTATGGCACGGAACCTGGAGAGGTTTCTAGCAGCTGAGAGTGGTCCTGGATCATAGCCAGCAAGCAAATGGGGACCTATAACCTACAATGAAACTGATTTCTGCTAATAACCCATGAGCTTGGGCAAAGACCCCAAACACCAGAAATAAAAAAACTAGTCCATCCAATCAGAACCAGCTTGACTGCAGCCTTGGGAGACCCTGAGCCAAAGGAACAAGGTTGATGAGACTTTAGACCTATAGAAATTGACATAATTAACGAGCATTGTTTTAAGTTTATAGGTTTGTGGCAACTAGTTACACATCAATAGAAAACTAATATAGTTTAAAAAGACTATTACCTATAAATCATTAATATCATTATTTAGCACTTGGAGTATTTCCTCAGTTCTGAAATTCACTTTGGGATCTTTTTTTAAATGACTGAGGTCACCAAATATATGATTATGCATTCTTTAAAATTAACAAAAGTGTCTCTGAAAAGAACTTCAATGTCTTCTGAAGTATGGTGATTTTAGAGGCTTATTTTCCTTATGATAAAGTAATATCCATTCATCTTAGGAGACAGAGAAAATAGTAAGATGGCCTAGGATAAATAGGAAATTATTTAATTTGTCAAATTATAAAATCATACATGTTAACTACAGAGAATTCAGGATGTAAAGAAAAAAAGTTAATGATAAGAATAAAGTTACCTCATGTCCTATGTATCAACTCAGCTTTGTTATTAGGTAAATATTAAAGAGGGAGAAAGGCTAACTGAATTGACATAAAATTAGATTTGCTGGATAGAACTGTACAATCAAAAAGAGGAGAAGGTGAATTTTGGTTCTCAAATATGTGTATACACTAAAATTATCTGCTCAGATTTTTTTTTTAAATGCTGGTTTCTAAGTCCTGCATCCAGATATTTTGATTTACTTAGTCTAGGGTTGAATCACGTTTACTGTTGTTGTTTTGTTTGTTCATTTTTTAATAAAAATGGGCACTAGCCACCAAACGGGATGAGAAAGAGACAGACAAGACAGACAGAATGGTACTGGAATAGAAGAAAATAGATACTGAATCATTCATTAAATAACAGTCTCATGAAGGTCTCAATGAGTGAAAGCTGGCCACATAGAAACACTAAACAGTGCTTCTCAAATGTAATATGCACACAAATTACCTGAGAATCTTGTTAAAATAAAGATTCTATTTCATGAACTCTGGGTGGGAACTGATACTCTGTAACACTCTGCAAAGAAAGCATAAACTTGAAGGAAGGAAGTTATCACTAGAAAACACAAGGCTTGAATTAGCAGTAGTTTTAAAAGGACAGTAGTTTCAGGTAATGACAATTTTCAAAGGTGACCTTAGGTGAGATAAATAAGTAGGACGTAATCACAACATGCTTTGGAGATACTTGTTTCTTTTCCCAAAATCCTAAGTGAGAAGTTCTCAGTACTGTGAGATGGAAGTAGTTCCACTCATCTGGTATTTGCTTCTAATCTCATGGGCAACCGAGAGTGTTTGGAGTATGTTAATGTGTTTAAAAATTTCCAGCCTAAAAGTATGGTGTTGGAGCTCAGACTGTGGTTGCATACACAATTGTCCATTCTTGCATTTCAACATGGATGAAAACATTTCAACAAAGTCGTGCCTCATAATATTAATGTTAAGAATAAAACATTATGGAAACCAACAAGTATATTACTTGGAAAAAAATAGGTCCTCAATAAACTTCTGTTCCATGTGTGTGTGTATGTGTGTGTGTGTGTGTGTGTGTGTGTGTGTATACAGAAGTTGCTCAGACCTCCTGAATTTTCATTTAGAATGGTGACTGTATGTAAATGAGTCTAAGGTTCCAGATGTTGATACGAATTAGTATCTGTGGTTGCAGAATAACATATACTTACCATCTAAATTATAACAACAATTACAGCCTTTGACAGGCAGTTTCGTGAAATCAATAATAATTTCCATTATTTATAGTTCAATGGTTGTTAGAAAATGATAAAGGGAATAGCTTATGTTTGTTAAACAAAGCAGGGCTTGTTTTGTTTTCCATGTATAATAGCAAGCTAAAATAAAATACCTTGCAAGATTTAGGTTTTAATAAATCCTGGTTGCAATATATATGCAATTCTCTCAATATATATCCCAGTAATACATTAATTATATATTTAAAATTATAAAGATCCCTATAAACTCATTCTCCTCAAGAATTTTCTATCCAAAGTTCAGCAAGTTTTTCCATGTGAAAATGTACAAAAGTTTCATTTATTGATTAGACATACTTCGGGGTTGTTGAAGTCTAGAGACGAGGCATATTGTGGTCAGCTCCACATGGGTTTTCTCTAGATAACACAGCCATATAAATTAAAAGACTTAACAAGAGCTCTTTCAGAGTCCAATATTGGGCTTTCATTAAGGATAAATGGAATGTAGACAAAGGACTCTCTCTGAACCATTTTATTCTAATAATTTTGAAGCTACTTAGTGGGACCCATAGGAGCTGAGATTTTTTTTTAATCTTTAAATATGTGCTGTGCTTCTCTGAGTGAAAATCCATTTCAAAGTTATCGTGGAATAATGGGAATTCAGACAGATGTGAATCTGAATAGTTGCTATGCTGCTTATTAACTGTTTGGCCTTGGGAAATAAACTTTCTGAGCCTCAGTTTCTTCATTAATAAGATGGGGGTTACAATACAAAAATTTGTTGTGGTAGTGTTATTATTGCATTTAAATGACCAACCTTAGTAGATGCTTTAGTTTGTGAGTTAGTTTGTTTTAATTTCTCCCATTCCCCAGATCCTTCCTATGACCCGGGATCATTTTTCTTCTTGTGTTTGAATGTCCCAGAGGGATATGGGGAGTCACATACTGGCAGAAAGGAGGGCTGTGGTTCTATCATCTGTGCTGACACAATCACAGAGACAAGCGGGTCTTCCTCTACAGCAACATGGATGAAAACAGATATTTGTAACAAATTGAAAGGAAATGCATTTAGGATTATAAAAATGTTTCTAAAAGAAACAAAACAAAAAAAGAGAATCCCTAAGTTGCCAATAGGATAAAAAACGGGAATGGGCAAAAAACACAAAGCATGTGTAAATGTGGAATAAACATGGCTGAATCACAGTTCGGAAAAAAATATTCAATTTAATTCATTTACCCAAAAATATTGGGGAAAGCCTACTATGTGCCATATAGCATTGCAGGTGCCAACCGCCCAATAAATAAACATGTGTGATTACTGTCATCAAATATAATAACCCATTTTAAAGTATACACGTATAAATAATAGATATTACAAAGATTTCATGCAAAGGTTGCATTCATGAAGCTGTAAATATAATTCAAATCTTGCCTGGTTGAAGAAGTAATTTTGTAATAACTATAATCTATTTTTGCATTAATATTTTTTATTTTCTTGGATTTTGTTAAATGATTTCCAATGTGGATTCACCTAACAGTGAGGTACATTATATAATATGTTTGGTATTTCATAGCATCATATCTAATTTCCTTTCTTAACTTATTACTATTTCAGTCCACTTTTCAACACTTAAAATGGCTCCTCTACTTGGTGAAAACATTATAGAGAATAAAATGTTATTGAGAATAAAATTAAGATTTGGAGAAGCATCATAATCACTGTAAGAAGTGTGTACTGAGCAAAAGTCAAACAATACTGAAGAAGTTTGGTAAATTTATCAAGTTAGCACCTGAAGAAGGACCACAGTGTGGGAAATGGCACAGTTACGGTCATTTTTTTTTTTCTGGCTTGTAATTATAACCTGAGATTCTTAATCAATTCTAAATAAAACCATGTAATTTGTATTCTTTCAAATGTTGTTTACAGGAGTATCTCTGTTGTGATCTTATATTGTTCTATTTCAACCCTGCATGTTTCTAGCTTGAATAAAATGACTCCACATTGTACTGTAAACTAAAGTATACACTAAAGTATAACATACAAAGAAAGTGCAATAATTGAGAAGGTGTAGGCCAGAGGAACACAGAACTAAATTGCCTGACACAGGACAGGGGTGTCTGAAAAGACTCAGTGAGGGAATCAATGTTTAAAGTGCTATCTCAGAGTTGAAGATACTATTTTTTTAAGTGTATTTATTTATTTTGAAAGAGAGTGAGAGAGAGAGCACAATCAGGGGAGGGGCAGAGAGAGAGAGGGGGAGGGAGAATCCCAGGCAGGCTCCGCACTGTCAGCACGTAGCCCAATATGGGGCTCAAACTCAGGAACCACGAGATCATGAACTGAGCCAAAATCAAGATCAGACACTTAACCAACTAAGACACCCAGGTGCCCCAAAGATGTTATTTAAGGTGATAGAAAACAAAAGTGAAATACTATTTTATATTGTAGGGGAGGAAAAATATCTTTTCCTCTACCCTTTTAAGCTCTCTGCTGGGATCTCTATAAAAAAAGACAGATTCACAAAAGAAAGAAAAAAGACATACAGATTTATTTAATATAAGTTGTCCATGACATGGAAGTTGAAACAGTTAAAAGAAAAAGTGTCTGTATGCTAGTTTTGATGACGAGGGGAAAGTCATAGAAAGATATGATAGGACCAAATGTATGGGTTAAGTGGAATAAATAAACTAGAGGAAACTTAGTAAGGCCTGCTCATTCAGATTCCTCTCTGTGTACCTTTGTCTTCAAGATAAGGATGTTCTATTCCCCTGGGTAGAGAAAGGGCACCTCTCACTTAAGCGTTTTGCGACCTGCTTCAAGTTTTCGTAGGCATCTGCCTACTACCCTTGTTATAGCCTCCTGGCTTCTGATTCAGTGAGTGCCTGTCTCCTCAAAATAGCCAAAGATCCAGCTCTCCCCTTCAAAGCTTCCCAGAGAGCTCTCTGGCTTCATGCTTCATCCAGTCTCGGTTTTCAGCAACTGTCTTGAGGGGGAGATATAGCATGCTTGAGGGAAGGTCTTCTTCCCAGATAGGTCTTTATGTCCTAAGCATTATAAGACTGCTCATGGGTTTACTCTGCCTTTTAGATGCATTCAGGCTACTTCCCAAGACTCCTGTGCTATCCCAGGATGCAGTAAATGTCCTGTGGGGAGTGCTGGCCCTGTGCCTCAATCCCTGAATTTCTAGGTGTGTGTTCTAGTCTCCAGAACTAGTAGAAGGACTGCTGGTTTCTCCCAGTGGGCTGGGCCTGGGAAAAGGAGGGGATAGGTACATGCCCTCAGAGTCAGGAGGGGCATAGCTGATGAACTTGGACTTGCGGAGGCTCTTGCCTTACCAGAATTTATGTTTATGGTATCCTTATAGTTTCCAGTTTTTGATGCCTTCAAAGTATGGATTCTTTTTTTTTTGGCAATATGCCCAGAATTTTCTAGTAGTGCAAAGGAAGTGCTACTGTGCCACAAGCTAATACATCCTGCCTGGAAATAGAAGTCCTCATCCACCTTTAAAGATTGAGATATTCAGGGTGGGAAATAACAGCATAGATTTAAGGTAAAAAGTTGGACAGAGTATCCTAAATAAGGATACAGATTTGCAGTATTCTTTGCTCAAGAATATTGAAAATATTATTATTTTTCTTCCTATGACAAGTCACCAAGTTGGATTTCTTGGAGTGAAGGCAAATGGACATGGAATAACAGCAACGCTTGTGACTCAAAGTCAAATATCTTTCCTGAGACTCAGATCTGTCCATTGTAAGACAGGATAAATAGCTTTCATGTTTGCTCTTGTAGAGACTACGTATCAAATCATGACAAGGTTCTGAGAGCAAATTTGATGGTGATCGCCTCTCTTAAGACATTATGTTGTAATAAACAGTAACTCACATCCTATGGGAGCATATTTTAAGTTGATCTGGGATTTGCATAGACACTTACAGTAAGCTATAGGAGATTAATTTGCTTTTGGCACATACAGTAGGTAATCGATACTGATTTGGTGACATTCAAAGCATTCCATTTTGAGAGTTTCATTCTGTGAGACTTCATACTACTTTGAGGAATTCACTGTATCAAAATTGGCAAATTTCTGCAGGAGAAAAATTAGCCTGGAAGGGTTTCCCAATGCCCCTCTAGATATTTAGAAAACAAAGAACCCAAAATATTGCTGAATGCCAGTCTACCACAGGCATGATGGATTCTTTTCCAATCTTACAAAATAAAACTCTACAATCTTCTACAAATAATGAAAGTATTAAGACTCCAGTGTTGTAAATATTACAATTTCTTTTCATTATTACTCTGTCTTTTAATTTGTATATACCTATGATGGCTGGATTACTGTTCAGCAAATCTTCACTCCCTTTCTTTTTCTGTAGTGGACAGAGTTTACTACCCAGGCCCATTAAGTTCACATACAGGAAAGCAAGTTGCTTTGACCAGTGAATATGTCTCAAGTACAGGCTATTCATGTGTTTATATGGTTTGGCTGGCATTGGCCTCCATCATAAGAAGAGAATGTATTGGTAAACCACTGCCCCTTCAACCTGGCCCAAGAATGAATACACATGGAACAGACCTAAACCCAACCTGCAGTCTGAAATAGTTCAACTCCTCTAAGTCCATCCTAGAAAACCCAACACATCACTAAACTGCCAATTCATGAGTATAATTCAAATTTGTGTTTTTATAGGCCACTTACTGGGGTTGGATTATTATGCAGCCCTATTATTTCAATAGCCAATCAATATAACTAAAAGTGTGTGTGTGTATGTGTGTGTATGTGTGTGTATGTATGTGTATGTATATGTGTATATATATATACACATACACATCTTATATATATATACATTATATATATCATATATATACATCTTGTGTGTGTGCATGTGTGTGCATATATATATGTATATGTATATATATATATATATATATACACACACACATATATGTAATTTTTGCTGTTGTCCACAGATGTCATGTCTCCCTATAAACACAACCGACTCAGCTAATTAATTAAATAAACACCGGAGAGGTGCAATGCAGGCTCCCATGTAGAGAAAACAAGGCAACATGGATACTGTTGGAGTTTTTGTGGCCACTCTTTATATTTACCAAATTAGGGATGAAGATGTGCAATCTTCCCATTAAAAAGCTATGTCAGCATGCCAGCTGGCTCAGAGCCATGATTTAAGGGAACAGTAATGAATGAGGCAGAAGTAAATGGCCACCATCTGGGTAAAGCTCAAGTGAGCTTGTTTGGACAAGGCTCCAGGGTCAAGTAAATGAAACGGACTTTAATTTCAAGATGCAGCTGTGAGTGAATAATTCCCCACTCCTGCAAGCCATTGCAGGTGTGGAAAGCCAGCAATATGTTTTCAAATGGGGTGGGAGGCAGTTGTGTCTTGAAGGCACTGGCAGTTGTCATGTCTGAAGAACCACGTGAAGTGGCCCTTCAGCAAGCACCGAGAGATGGGAAGGTGTTATTAGAGCTTGCCTGAGCCAAAAGAAACAGCATGAGGGTTACACTAGAAGTATGTTTCTATAGGGCTTATTAGAACATGCTGATTCTTTTTTCCTCTGCAACCTGGAACACAAAGAATACTATTTTATTGAAATGCCTGCATTGCTAGGGTTTTGTTGCTAAAGTATTTAAATTGGAGGAAAAAACATAGCTAAGCATATGGATCCTGCTGATTAATGTTTCCCTCTGGGGCAATTGGGCTCCATGAATTCTGAAATAACTTGGGTTGCTAGAATGTACTGAATACTTTTCAAAGGGAGGGAGATATTGGATTTAACTGAAAAAAAAAAAAAGGAGCAAAATTGGGTCCAGGACCACCTTGTGTTAGCGTTCATTTTCAAAACATTTGACATTTGACTTTGGGGTTTCTAATTTTGTCCTATTATGTGGTCTACCAGCCTGATGATCTGCTCAGAAGAACAGTTAATGGCCTAAAAGAAGACATCCGTGTCCCCTAAATAGCCATGTGTGTATACGCTATAGTGGCTGACTGGACTGCATGGAATGGAATGGAGAATAAATGGTTAATGGCAGCTAAAAATAATGTGATTTACCACACCCCAAATTGTGGGAAATGATTTCGAAAATTGGACTACTCACACACACCAGTGAAGAATAATTCATTCCTTTTGCCTAAGGCATGAGATGGCTTCTGGTGAGGGTAGGTGGGATAGGGCTGTTAGAGAAGGTTGCCACTTCGAAATCCCTGAGCAGGGAGCTGTCAGCTGACTTACTACATTTAGTAGAGGTGGGAGCAAAGCAGCACCCTTTGCCTAAAACGTGTGCACAAAAGTAGATGAGGCAAAGGAGGGGTAAGTGAGGTGCCCTGCCCTAAAATATAAATATTTGATACAGTAATCCATAAAAGACATGAACAGACCATTTAAATAAAGATTACCCTAGAGGTTAGAGTGGGAGAGAGCCAAAGCATAAGAGACTCTTAAAAACTGAGAACAAACTGAGGGTTGATGGGGGGTGGGAGGGAGGGAAGGGTGGGTGATGGGTATTGAGGGGGGCACCTTTTGGGATGAGCACTGGGTGTTGTATGGAAACCAATTTGACAATAAATTTCATATATTGAAAAATAAAAAAAAATAAAAAAAACAAAAAAACACAAATATATACTGAGAAAAATAAATAAATAAACAAATAAATAAAGATTACCTTTAGTAATCAACTTTTCCAATAGCTCCAGGCATGTCTTTGTGCAACCTGTCTTCACTACTCTCCTGGTATTGCCTGCTTCCCTCACAGCATGTTTGTATCGGACAAGAATTTTGTTGGGAGCTCTTTGTGGATCACTGGCATCAGAGTTCGCACAGAGTGGGAGTAATGTTACATTCATGTCTGCCTTCTCAATGCCTAGCACAATGCCTTGCTATACAATATATTGTAGGTACTCAGTGCACGTTTATGGATTTGAAGGGAAGGAAACATACTAGTACTTTGTAAAATTAAACAGGATTTATATAGCTATCATATTACAAAAAAGTCCTGTCATCCAGTATAAGAATGTATGGGGAGAAATAAGTCCATATTTGTTAGTGGTATCTGTGTAAATTGGTCCAATCTCTTTGGGGAAAAACAGGCAATGTAGACTACAACAATATAAAAATACACACATCTGTTAGACTAGTAATATTGCTTCCTGAACTTAGCCTAAGGGAGTCATCCAAAAAAAGAAACTAAATTTGTACAAAGATGTATCCACTGAATATACTTTCAAAATAAGAAAAAATATGAATTAAATTATATTCATTTGATCAGGTAGGATAAGAAGTACTGAGAACAAATTGTAAAGGATGTACCAACATTGAAATGTGTGAGTTGTAATACTAAATTTAAAAATAGTATGCATGCAAAATTTCTAATTATGCAAAATTGTGAAACAAATACATAATGGCTGAAAGTAATATATTACAAGTAAAATAATTCTGAGATGAAGCATTTTACTGGTGGAATTTTTACTATGATTTCAAAATTTTATGTAACCTATAGTTTCACTATGATAAAAAAAATTGAAAATAAATTAAAATATATTCAGTAGTTTCCATAAAGTACAAAGAACTATGCTAACACTGGTATTTCTGCTTTGGAGAAGTTTATTGTATAATAAGGGATTTAGATATATCAAAATATTATAATAAATTAGTTAATCATAACTACTATTGTCCAGAATTCGGCACAGGGCCGCTTGGGAAGGCTATGAATTCTCTATGTAGGCAGGAAGTCTGGTGGGAAGGTGTTAGTTAAATAGGATGAAATACCCAAAGAGACAGTCTAATAAGATAATTATTTTTTACTTTTTTTTTTTTAATTTGAAATTATTTTTTCTTCCAGGTAGACAAAGTGGCTTTTTGTATCCAAAGCAGAGGTTCTAAGGTTTGGAGGCAGAATTATAATAATGAATTCAGGTAGAGGGTGGAAGTTGCCATGGCAAGGGTAAGTATAAATCCTAGGTTAAAAAGTTAATCTTACAGTTGATAGGAAGTCAAAAGAGGGTTTTCAGAGGAGAATGTTCTGTATTTTTTTATGGGATAATCATTCAGGTATGGCCATAAGAGGAGACAGAGGAGAAGCTCAGGAAAAACAAAACAAAACAAAAACAAAGTTTATTATATTCACAGGTTCTAGACACAGGAGGTAAGGCACACCATACAGAGCCACATGGGAACGACATCTGGGTGATCAGGAAGCAGAGGACAGAAGCAAGTGGGAAAGCTTTGGATTAGAGCCTTTACTGGGGTTTCTGCAGGGACAAGGGAGGTCAGAGTGAAGGGTTTAAGGATTGCCTAGTTTGAATAAATTTGGAGGATTTGGGGCTCTGGAGATGGTCCCTCGTTGCCTGGTACCTGGTTTGGGGATGATTTAGGCAGAGGGATAGTGGAGTGCATACACCAGATGGAGGGGGTAGGACTTTGTACTGGTTAGTTTGCACATTAAAGATATGTTCCTGGTTGGGTCCTTTACTACTCCTAAGAACGGCTAGCCCTAGGAGCAGTGTGGTCTCTCCTCAGCCAGACAGGGTTTTTAAAGATGTCAAACATCAAAATACACAGATAATTTAAAATACTTACAATACAGGGAATAAAATACATTTAAATATTATAGGGAGAAGAGAGAAGAAGACATATTGTTCTACTTTATCAGTGAACGAATTTATCTGAGCTCTAGGTAGAATCATTGGATCTTGCTCTCAGATTTCTTTGGATGCCTTCATCATTTATTCTAAACTGAAGACTCATATGACATTGGCACTGACTTAACCGCACCAAAATTCATTTCCACGATTTATTTTAAAATAAGATCTATTTTTTAAGTTTATTTATTTTGAGAGACAGAGCAAGTGGGGGAAGGGAAGAGAGAGAGAGAGACAGACAGAGAATCCCAAACAGGTTCCATGCTGCCAGCACAGAGCCTGACGCGGGGGTGGAACCCATGAAACTGTGAGAACATGACCTGAGTCAAAATGAAGATTAGGACCTTTAATCTACTCAGCCACCCAGCTGCCCTTAAAATCTATTCTGTTCACATTTTAAAGCTAATCCTGGATGTAAAAGCAAAATGTTCTTTTTAACAGAAAGGAAAGGGAGTACCACGTATCTCCACTAGACTTTGTTTTGCATTTAGAATCCGTCTTTTTGTTGTAAATGACATGAGCCAACCATTTAACAATCCAGTAATGATTATCACTTTTTATGAATAGTCAGGTGATAGAACATCATGGACTCAAGGAGAAATGGTCTGAGCTACGCCACGTTGAGTCAAAGGGCTAGAATAACATTAATTACCAGATATAAGTTGATGATTTATCCTCAGGGAATTAACCAACATTATTGTACACTAATGTTGTACAACTACATTATTCCCCATTCTCCAAAGAACAGCCAGATAGTTTTTAATTCTCATTTTCCATTAAAAAAAACCCTGAATTTCAAAGGGTTAATTAGCCTAACCAAGCTTGACTAGTGTAATGTACAAATTTTGCCTCAAATTCAGCTCCTTTAAAACACAAAATCCAATTCAATGCTTGTGATATACTTGCTGAATTGTACTATAATCTCCTTAAACTACAGGAAATACTCATGCATCTGTGCCTTGATGTAGGCATCAAATGTATGAATGGTACTGTTCCAGGAGATGCATACACAACTCACTTCATTAAATTAAAAAATTAAAAAAAAAAGGTATGTGACATGCTCGAGAATCTGGTGAAAGGAGATGAATGAGACCCTGTGCTCGTAGACTTCTTGATCTGGTGGAGTGACTGATATGTAAATAAATGGTAGAAAGGTCTTGAGGAGCAGAAGGAAGTAATATCAGTCATAGCAGGTGTGATGCGATTATTTATGATGGACAGATGTTGTCCAGATGAGAGAGTCATGATTTCCACTTGGAGGACAGAGAAAGAGATAAGAGCACATTTTAAAGGGGGAATGATGCCCTACTAGATTCATCCATAGTCTGCAATACAATTAACCACTGCTGATATATGGCCTTAGCAAGGGCCATGCACTTAGCCTCTCTCCCTTTGTCAACATCACTCCAGTGAAAAGAAACAACATCTCATTCTGTGATGAAAATGTGGTCCCTTTACTGAGTGAGATTAGTTCATGTGAGCTGACAGTCTGGCACTCTGCATCCATTTTAGGAATGACTGGAAATTATTCCATTGGGAGAACCTTGGATGAAGGATTGGTTGGGGATGCTGGCGCTTGCCCCTCACAACCAGGCATCCCTTTTCAAATCCTGGTTGCCATAACAACCAGATAGCACTTTTGGTCCCAAACACAACAGAGTCCTTTATGGTGATGATTATTATTAGTCAGTTTGCACTCCAGGCAGAAATCTGATTTACTTTCCCTGAGGAAAGTTACCATATGACATGCAAACTGTCAGAGAGAGAATAATACAAACTGGAAATATGGAAGTGCTACAAAATAAAACGTGTGGGAAAATACACCTTGTGAGCCCTTTATTATTTTTAAATGAAAAGTTGTCAGATTATTCAGCCCGGAGTGTGAGTTACCTGTGTCATGCCTATGAGCTATATAACAGTGATTGTGAAGGCCGTGCTCCTAGATTATCTATTAGGGGGTGTTTGACAAAATGTGACACCTGAAAACTTTGAAGGTGCAGGGATTTTTGACATTATGTTGTAGACCTATTGATTGAAACTGAAAATACTTAAAAAACGAGGTGTTTTCCCTTGAACGCCAGTCAGAATGAAACCTATGCCTGGCTTCCTTTGCAACAACTTAAGAATGTAAGAACGAATTTCGCTCTCAAAATGAAAGTGCTCAGTGATTATGAATAAGGTATCCTGCTGCAAATGTGCTACTTCTGAAAAGTAGAACTTAAGTAGTCTTCCTGGTCAAATGTAGCCAAACGTTATTTTGACCTTTAATGAGGTTTGCCCTTCAGGCCTACCCAGGAGAGGAAAACTTTTTGGAATCTCTTGTGTAGAAAAAAAAAATTGCATCTGCTGTACCAGCCAACTATTTCCTTGTGGCATGTTTATCAGTAATGTGCCCTGCCCAGCAAAATTGTGTCCTTGAACCAGGGATATAAAATGATACTATTAAGGGAGCCAAGCCAAGTCTGGTCAAAGAAAGCCATTTATTTTCACTGACCCAGCTGGTCAAGTGAATTTAGGTTCAGCAGCTTGGCTCACTTGAGAATCAAGCCCTGCCATCATGCCTGTAATTACAGCTTGAAAGTGATTTCCAGCAAGGAACATCGAAAAGGAAACAGACTCTCCCTGGCAATATTACACTTCAGCACAAGACAGTTGGTAAGGTGAATAGGAAGCATACAGGTTCATGCGATTCACATTAATAAAAAACACTCTCTATAGCTATCAGTCAGCTTTTTTACATAGCAAACCATCCCAGACTTAGTGGATTGGCAGAATAAACATTAACACTTTGTTCAAACTTCTGTGAATTGACTGGGCCATTCTTCTAGTCCAGGCCCGCTCATCTGGGGCCGGATGATCTGGGATGGCTGCACTTAAATATATGGGACTTCAGCTGGGTGGCTAAGATGGACGGGGCCTTTCTCTATGTGGTTTCACATCCTGCTGAAGGCTAAGAGAAGCTTCTTCATACGCTCTTTGAAAGGTTCATTGCCTCAAGAGTGGGCAAGCTCCATGTAGACCAATTTCCATCTTCTCCCTAAACTGTGTTTACTAATGTTGCATCTGCAGATGCAAGTCATATCCCTGAGTTGAAATTCAAAACACGGCGAAATAGACAATATCTTGATGAGAAGCTGAACAAAGCATTTGTGGGTTTTGTTTTCAACGTACTTCAGCATTTCTACTCTACTTGAGGGTTACAAAATGACTGACGTGCTTTAGTGCTCAATATTTTAGTGTAGTTTTCCATGATTTTTCTTTCGTATAAAGAATGTGAATGCTTCCAAATGCATTAAACATGGAAACAGTTACAGCAAGTTTACCAAGGTTAAACACATAATTATAACTGCCTCTATAAAATCTCAATCGCATGATTTGAAAATTGAGCAGTGGAGTAACTAGGATTAGTTGGGTTTATCTTCATTTTATTTTGTTTTATTGTTCTATGTGACATAAAATAATTCTATAGTCTGATCTATTTCCACCACAAAGGTTACCTGTTTTGGCAGGATGTGACAATATTTAGGAGAGGCTGAATGGAACATTCTCTTGCCCTAATTTGAGATCATCAACAAATATTTACTATTATTCTCATCAACTTCTTGTAGTCATGAGAGATATAAGACCCTGTATTGGGAGGTTGTGGAAAAACAACCAATTTCCCTAGCAATCAAGCCATCCATTCTATATTTAAAAATTACCCACCCACCCACCCCCACACACAATAAATAAAAATAAAAAATAAAAATCACCCCAAATTTAGCAGCTTAACATATAATCATTCATTTTCTTTTAATGTTTCTGTGAGGCGGGCTTTAGAAATGACCCAACTGCAAGTTTCCAGCTCAAAGTCTTTGATAAGTTTGTGTTTAGAATGTGGCTGAGGCTACAGCAATTTCCAAAGCTTCTTACTTTACATGATGGGACCGTGCACTAGGAAGCTGCCACGACTGGGACCTGGACCTGGAACAACTCAGGCTCCTTTAGTCTCTTTCTGTCTCTGTTTCTTTACAGAATCTTTTCAGCATGGCAGCCTTAGGGTGACTAGATTTCTTGTATGGAAACTCAGGACTCCAAAGGTCTCCAACAGAGAGACAGGTGGAAAGTACATCATCTCCTTCAACCTAACATCAACACTGTCACAGCATGGCTTCTTGTATATTCTGTTAATCAAGGCAGTCACAAAGGTCCAAACAGATTCAAGGGGGAAGGACACAGACCCCAACTCTTGTCTATCAAGACAAGACTCTGGAAAGGCATGCAGGGCTGGAAATAATTTTTGGTCAAAGTTGGAGAAGTACATCGAGGGAAATTTCAATTTTCTGATATGGATCTTTAGTATTTCCATCTTAATTTTCTTGGGAAAGGTTCTGATAATATTATTACATAGATTTCACTTCTCCTCAAGCATTTCAAGGTTACCATTAATACTTGTTTTGTGGACTTTAGTATCTTTTGGGTTCAATCATAGAAAAACCTGAGAAAGGAGTTGAGTACAGAAAACTTTTTAGGAAAATAATCCTAAAAAACAGAAGGGAGGGACTGAGGTGAAATAGGGAAAGAGGAAAAACCAGTGCAAAGAAGCATGGTAGGTTACTACCACTTTCAAACGTGCCAGAACATTTTGAAAAGACTTATGAACTCCCTCTCAGAGCTAGGCATTTAGCTAAAGAATGTAACATATATTCATTAGCGTTGGTTAAATGTGGTCTCAGGGTCATTAATTCCTCTGCCTTTCCGGCTTGTTCATGCAAGAGTGTCTCATGAAGTCCACAAGTATCCCACATAGGGCATTTCGAGAAGCATCCGAGTGGGAAGCAGGAAGTGTGCGAAGTGGGTTCAAGGTAAAGTGCTTTGGGCTGCACTCAAACCAAGCTGGTAGAAGACTGCTCAGAACTGGTCACTGAGGAAAGAAGTATGGTCAAGATCATTTGTAGTGGTGCATGAGAAATAGAAGATGCATGTTCATTCAAGCCAAAGAGAATCAAATGCTGAATGAGAACTGTGGACAAGCTACTGTCCTGAGAACTAGACTATGGGAACAGAAAGGAACTAAGTACATTTGCACAGTCTGGAGTGATAAAGTTCCAAACAAACAGGTCATTACAACAAAATAAGTGATATGAGAACAATACAAGGTGTATTGACGCACAAGAGAAGCATAAAACAAGTGTATCAAGGAAGAGAATATAGGATAGAAAAGCCTTCATGGAGGGTTGATTGATGCCTCATTAAATTTTCAACAGCAAAAACAAACAAACAAAAAAAAACAAAAAAACCCACCAATTTTCTGAATGGGGCATGGGGATAAGAGGAAATAGGTATTTCAGATAGGCAGTAAATAGGGGATAAAATTCATGAAGACTGTATATGAAAAAGCAAATTTCTAAAGCTTTGATAAACCTCAGGACACAAATTTTACATACAAGTACACTGACATTTACTGAAATTTGTCATTTGGCCAGTTGTGACAAAACCTCAGAAATCCTGTGTCTTTCAGTTTTTCTTTTCTATTTAATTAGGTTTAACAAAGAATGGTTTTCAGTAATTTATTAAAAAATATAGCCTATGCCACTATTTCTTTTTCTTTTCTATTAGTGCTTATTATGTTCATTAACAAGTTGAATCAATCTTGCTTTGTCCTGGTTTTCTTCTTATTGAAGCGATTATAAAATGTAAACAAGAATTTGTAGTGAATGTGTTTTTCAGTGATCATTTATTAGAAAATCATTTCCCCCTAGTTAGAGGCATAGACCAAATTTCAGTTCTTAAATCATGCAGTTAAGTTAATGTAAACTGTGTTTGAAAAACCCTGGATATAATAGCAACCTTAGAAAACCTTAGAATTAATACCTCTGACATAGGGGTCAGGAATGTGCCAAGAAAACAGAAGCAAGACAGACTTGGTAGAGACACAGCACTGGGGAATAGCATGTAAGACAAAGGGTGTGAACAGAGAGAAATCGGCTTCTGACTCATCCAGCAGTCAACACTTTAGGAAACCAATGAAGACACTTTTCATAAGATTCTTCAAGTAACTTAGGCAAATATATCAGAGAAAAGACATGCTAAGGTTTTACTACTGAATTCTTGATCCCCACATTAACTGATACTGTTCAACAATTTTCCGGAGAGACAGCTCCTGCTGGTCAAACATGTGATTTCTCTAAGCATTCTGTCATTCTCCTGTTTTTGGGTTAATGGATAAGTTCACCTTTAGAAAGAGCTTTGGAATGGAACAGGGGTTGATTTTTTTTTTAATTTTGTAATGTTTTTTATTTATTTTTGAGAGAGAGAGACACAGAGTATGAGTGGGAGGGGCAGAGAGAGAGGGAGACACAGAATCCGAAGAAGGCTCCAGTCCTGACATGGGGCTCGAACTCATGAACCGCAAGATCATGACCTGAGCTGAAGTCAACACTCAACCAACGGAGCCACCCAGGTGCCCCTGATTTGTTTTTTTTTAAGCTAAAACACTAGAAAAGCACTTCAAATCACTGGAGTCAAAGTGAAAATCCAGATGAATTCACCACTTTTCTAGGAGTAAGGTATAACTGGGGAGTCTTTCAGAAATTTTAATTTTGTCTTTTAAGTATTTATGGATCTTTGGAAAAGGAATAGCTGTGCCAAGAAGGGAAGGGCCATTATTCAGATCCTGGGGAAGACAAGAGTAGGACATTGGTGATTATGGACCCGGTAAAACAAAACAGAAGATAAAAGAAGCAAACTGAGATAAAGTAGTAAGTTTAAAAGGCCATTTGACAAGGCACAAAGCACGTGAATGTAAGTGGGGAATTAACGGCTCTTTGGGGGACCCAGTGGGGAGATGCTGTCCAGTGCATTATCACAGGAACAAAGAAAAAGGGAATAAGCATGTTTTTGGATATGCTTGGTAAACTTTGTTTTCTGTCACAGTGAAGATATGGAGGCAATGTAGTATCATGTCAGCTGCTCCAGTCCACAAAGCCATAAACTAATACCAAATCAGATAATCAAATCATGCTCAGTTCTGATTAGTTCATCCATTCTGAGCATCTACAATGTCAACAGAAATAAGTACTACTTGACTATTTCATGCCATCCAGGCACTTTGCTTAAGACCCAGGTTAAAAGAGAAATTAAGTATGATGTAGTCTCTACACTTGTATAATTGACCATCTATTTTTATTTTTTTATTTTATTGTTATTTTTATTTTCATTAAAATTTTTTTTAATGTTTATTTTTGAGAGAGCTAGAGAGAGACAGAGTGCAAGCAAGGGAGGGGTAGAGAGAGCGGGAGACACAGAATCCGAAGCAGGCTCCAGGCTCCAAGCTGTCAGCACAGAGCCCAACACGGGGCTCAAACTCACGAACCGTGAGATCATGACCTGAGCCAAAGTCCAACGCTCAACCGACCGAGACACCCAGGCACCCCTATTTTTATTTTTTTTAATGTTTATTTATCTTGGGGGGAGAGAGAGACAGAGCATGGGCAGGGGAGGGACAGACAGAGAAGGAGACACAGAATCTGAAGCAGAATCCAGGCTCTACATTGTCAGCACAGAGCCCAATGCGGGGCTTGAAACCATGAACCATGAGATTGTGATGTGAGCCAAAGTCGGACACTTAAACAACTGAGCCACCCAGGTGCCCCAATAACTGACCATCTATCATGAGACCTAAATTTTCCATTCAAAATGATAACATGATGAAGTTACTCAAACTACTCTAGAAGAATTTTGAGAAAGGAAGACCATATTACTTCCTACTGAGGATGAGTCAGGGGCTGCCTCTTAAATTCTGTCCTTAGTTTGTCCAGGTAGACAAAGTGAGGAAAGACATCCCAGACAGGAGAAAGAGCATGAGCCAATACATGGAGCCAGGAAGGAGAATGGGGTCTATAAGTGATCCAACACTTTGGGACTTTAAAACAGAAGGTAGGATGCAGGAGGGGTCAAGGAGATGAAAAACTTGCTGGCTATGCCAAAACAGTTACATTTTAGGATCCAGTTCCCTGTGTGTTGTATATCCAAGTTTTGCCTTTTGGATTATGTCAATTCAGTATGTTATTATATAATGACCCAGATGAATAATTAGGATCTGAAATAAGATAAAGTAAATGGATACCATAAGTATGTAGGAAAAACAAAACAAAACAAAACAAAAAAACTTGTCAAGATGTACCGGCTGATACAATCTAAGAGATGAAGGAGAGCAGAATACTCAGAACAATTCCTGTGAGTAGGCCATTAAGAGATGAGAGTCGGAAGGGCTGGCAAAACATTGCAGCTAGATCGGAGGATCCAAGACAGTTGGGGAGCATGATGGTGTGGCAACAGCTACCAAACAAATTTGATGATGTCATGGAGCGCCTGCACGGCAAGATAACTAAGAGCTGGACAGCTTGCCCTGGTCCCTCCAGGTCACCTTCACCACCACCTCCAATCCCAAACCTACCACACATATTCAAGGGGGTAAAACAACGTGCACTAAGAAAATCCCAGACTGACATTCTTTACCTGCAGACTTTTAAGCATCTGCTTCCTTACAGAAGAAGGGTGAGATTGTTTCCAACTAACGCAACATTGTAAAACAACTTTTTACACACCCGAGGGTGTTCTGAAGTGCCCATAAAAGCAGTTTAAGATTATGAAGGTTAGAAAGCTAAACAGTGAACCACCAATATTTCAGAACACTAAGCTAGACATTGCCAGGAGAGAGAAGGGAAATCAAGATATACACTCTATGTGTCTCCGGTTTGACTGTCTTCAAGCATTTGACTTATTCTGACCCCCCAGAATCAGGATCAATAAGGAGAGTGTGCTAAGGTACAGTTTTCCAGGCCCTAACCCAGAGCTAATAAATCAGTATTTCTGGCGATGGGTCAGAATTTCCAGCTTTTAAACTAGCTGTCATTTTTATCTTAAACTCGCCTGAGATTTTAATTACTGAAGCTGCTCTCAGCACAACCCAAAGAGTACCTGTAGGCATCACAAAACTCACAGGGCACTTGAATTTGAATCAAAGACTTGCTGTAGGCTGACCTTTCTTCATCCACATGAATGCCCTCATGAATCATCTCTCCTACCTACTTGTACATTTCTCCTTATTCTCTCGTTCTCTCTTCATCTAACTCAAGGTTTTTTTTTAATTTTTTAATGTTTATTTATTTTTGAGAGAGAGAGAGAGAGAGAGAGAGAGAGCAGACAGGGGAGGGACAGAATCTGAAGATTCTGAAGAGAGAGAGGGAGACACAGAATCTGAAGCAGGCTCCAGGCTGCTGCTCTATTGCACAGAGCCTGACGTGGGGCTTGAACTCACAAACCGTGAGATCATGGCCTGACCTCAAGTCGGATGCTTAACCAACTGAGCCACCCAGGGGCCCCTAACTCAGTTTTAATTTAGTAGCTGCACTCTCTTCCTCTGCCTTCATGCTTACCCTAGAAACTCCTGTCCTCACTGCATGAGCAAAAGTCCACCCATGCTAATATCATGGCAGAGCTTAGCTTCCTCATAGCTCCTGGATATATCCTCCTCACCTTTCCAAGTCAAAAGAGAAATTTTCCTTTAATACGACATTTCTGTAACATGACTAAGTACGCAAGCACCCATATAAAATTGGACTGCCATTACTACACAAGTAACATATAAATAGGTGGAAATACTTGATTTCTGGTTTTAAGACTGCAAAAGCACAATAAAGAGCTGTGTGATTTCAGGCAATTAACTTAGGTTCTCTGGTACTTGGTTTAGTCATCCTCAAAGATAGATTAAAGCCGGATTTCTCAATTTGATGCTATTAAAACTTGGGGGCTGACAGCCAAGAAAGAATTCGTGAAGATGTCTTTGGTGATTTTATTGAAGCACAACCAGTGTGCAGAAAGAGCTGCACTGGGGATGTGAAGAGTGGCTAGTTACATACGATAGAGTTGGGGGAGGTAAAAGCCTCCAGAAGGACTTTGATAGGCTAAAGAAGACTCCTAATACCTGAGGCCTTGCTATAGTCAAGCTAAGGTTGTTTTTCCTCCAGTAAGATGTTAACATTATGACGGCAGGGAGTTCCTGGAGAAATGGTATACTCTGTATTTGCCTCAAGTATTTGTCAGTGGGATGCAGGTTACAAATAAGTTAATTTTACCTGCCATTTCCTTCTTGCCTTTGTTCCCCACATCACTGTGGAGGGGAGGGGGGTGTTGGGGGCTCCAGGAAACTGAGTCTATAGGTTTCTGGAGATGAGGCTATTGATAAGATTGCCTTTTTCTTGGAATTTACTAAGATACTTGCAAACTGAAGGAGACTCCTGTCCTGCAGGACTGTGATCTCTATCAGTTAACCATTTGTTTCTTTCCTTCCCTTTGTTCTTGGGCAGCCAGGAGAGCCTGAGGAATATCATACACATCCCACCTGGGGGAGGGGGTGTGCCAGCTTTAACTTTGCCCTCAGCTTGCCTGAGGGTCCCTCATCAATAAGTCTTTACAGTGGGGGTGGGGCACAGTGACCTGTTGATTATAAGTGGCAACAACCAAAAATGTTTCCAGGCATTGCCAAGGGTCCCTAGGCAGTGAGCACAATTGCCCCCAGTATAGAGCCACTACAGGATTCTTGAGATGTTGAGGAAAATAATATATATGAAAGTGCTATTAAATTCAGACAGATTTTACAAACTAAGGAGATTTTATGATGTATAAGAATATGATCATGTTTAAAACTAGCTCTTAATGTGGTTTAAGCTATTTAACCATTGTAAGACTTTGGTAATATTGATGTGATACTTTAAGGAGCAGATCAAAGAGTTACACAGACATGAATTTAAGCACACTGTGACCTTGTTCACCTTTTTATGGGCAGGGAGGGCCAAAGAAGAATCACACTACCTCGAAAAATAAGCCCAGCACACATCTGAGCAGGCAGGACGCATTTGATCAAATGCTTTATGATTTAATAAATGCACACCCTTCCGAATCAGCCACTAGTGAGCTTTGTTTCAATAACAGTAAAGTCTTCTAAATGAGCAGTCCTATAATACTACTCAATAAAACAAATGCTGGAAGTCTATACTTCTAAACTTGTCATTACCATTTTTAAATACTGTAGCTGAAACAGGTAAGTGATCAGAACCAAACTAAAGCTCTACAGTGTCTTCTTCTTCAAGAGAAAATCATATATTCATTTCCTTCCATTTGTTTTTTATAAATTACTGCTCCTTTCTAAACGTATTAAAGCTCGCCCCCTTCCTTCCCTCCCTCTCCTCTCCCCACCTTCCCACACAAGACACAGTCTTTTAAGTAGCTCCCAGCTAATAACCATGTAAAGGAAAATACTTTATGTCTAATACCTGTGACAACGTGGAATGTAGGCTCATATTGCTACTCTGCCCTTTTGCAGCTGAGTGTCTGTGAAGTTACCACTTGAAATCTCAGGCTCCTCATCTATTATGTGTAGACTTTAGTCTACACTGAAGCTGTCTACTACAGCTGAAACACAGCTGTGAGTACTGAATGAAAACAAAGCAATATCTACATTGCTAAAACACTAGGTAGTTTTAAAAGTTCCGTATCTTTCCTCCGCTCATTCTTTCCACCCCACCCCCCTCCTCAGTCCCTGAATTTGTGAATACCTTCCTGTTATTTCTTCCAGGTAAGTGAGGAGATGGCTTTCCCAAACCTAGCTGTGGCTTTCTTTTCTGGACTCAATGAAGAGTTATGCTGCTCTAGCGGTAGGGGAAATATCCGTTCCGAAGGAAATAACGTAACAGTGTAGTCTGGAATTTCCATTGGGGAAAATGATTTCAATTCATGCTGAGGTCAGCAATGCCTTGCACATAGCCCAGCTTGCCTGGCAACAGAACCTGAGACAAAGGTTTCTACAGGAGTACTTTGCTGGGGAGTGTGGTCTCAGAGGCTAGGAGTCAAAGGGAGCTGTAAGGAGGGGAATCCAGTGAGCTTCCTGGGGAGCATGTGACATTCATTTCAGGAACTTTTTTTTTTTTGGTGGATGGGTTGTGGGAGTTCCCTTTCCACACTGGTGGAAATTTTACTCCATGCTACCTCAGCTTCTCCACACTTTGGTTTGTTAGCACACATGCGAATGCTAAGCATGTTCTTGTGGCATTGCATGCTGTGGCCTTAACAGAGACAGCTTAGGAGACAGAAGACATCTACATGAACCTGGTCAGAGCCCAGAGCGCTGCTCACATCCACAGCAGCCGGTGTAAGAGTGACGTGAGGCCAAGAGAATCTTAAGGCATGCGTAAGTGGTGTTCACCATGGTGTAGACATCAAGTTTTATTTGTTAATATATTAGTACAATCTGTAGATGCTTACTAAGGTGGTAACACAGCCACCTGCTGTGGTGTGCTCTGGGATGGATGTGTTAAGTAGGAGAGAGACAACGTTTGCTTTTACAAGGAAAAGCGAATAGTTGATGTTCAGTGCTAATGGGGTAAAAATTGGCAGGAAGTCAATGACCTTTCCACTGCAAATTACTGTGCAAACAGACCATAAATATCAAAATATTATTATATACGATAAAAGTTTCTTAGGGCATCACTTGGGGAAATAAATAGTAGATACCAAATGGGCAAAAAAAAAAAAAAAAAAAAAGAAAGAAACCTAAGAAGTAATCAATGTAAGAAAAAAAACCTCCTTATCAAGCACTTTTTCTGTGGCTGGGTTCCAGGTGATTGCTGAATCTTCAGCCAGGCTCTTCTACATACAAGTTTTCTCCTCTGCAAGCAGGTCATTTTTTCCTCCCAAGATGGACTCTTGTCTTCTCCTTGATTTAGGCTCTGTATGGTTTACTACTGCAAACATCACTTTTAGCCTAGACCTGAAGGTTGCTGTCCACCACTGGGAAATTTCTCCCTGGTGGTCATTTATGGTTCTTTTCCCACAGGGTTTAGTGCACCAGCTGGTGACTACTTGGCCAGCCTCCCGAATCCGTAGGGTATAGTAGGAACCTGGCCTTTTCTGTCTACTATCTGGCTTGAGAAATAGCTTCCGTGACACTGTATGGGTGACTAGATTGAAACTCTGGGACTATTCAACTGCCTCACCTCTCCTTCTATGATCTCAATTGCTTTTCAGAATAAGGACAGTGGTGTAAGCCAAAAGTGATGCTGAATTTATTTGAATTGGGCCTTTGACACGCCTCGCCTCATTCACTCCTCCCAACTAATCTGCTAGGTATGTGCTACGGTTCCTGCCATCCTCCTGAGGAGTAAACTGACAAAGATAAAATGTCTAGTCGGTGGACAGAAAACTGGCAAGACATAGGGCCAGAATTTGACATTTTTTCTATTTACTGGAGGGCCATATTGACACTTTCATGGCTTTTTTAACCTTGAGTACCTGGTATAATTATGTCTTAATATAGGGCTGGGAACATTTTCTCATATTACTGAGCCCTATTCCCTCTCTCTCTCCCTCTGTGGAGTTGAAACAACCCCATGGAGAGTAACGATATCCCACCCTTCCCCCACAAATAGATCTCCTCACTCCCTGCCACCTCCTTTCCCACATGTGGATTTTCTCCCTAGGTTTGATAACTATTCCTTTTTGGAGACAATTCATTTCTTCCCATATATAACTTATAAGCTATTTATCTGTAATGCTTCTTTGCATAGACTTAAATATGATGTTAGCAAAAATTATTGAAAACTTGGAGATAAAATAAAAGGTTGACTACCTGTTCATTCAGTCATGGTGGGTTTAACAGGCCCTTCCAAAGATTGTGTGATTCCCTAGGAAAATTTACCTTTATTTGACTTTGCTGTTATTTGATTAGAGCTCAGATACTATAAAGTTAGATGTTAACTTATAGATTTCTGTCCAACAGGAAAGACAACCCAAATATCATAATGTTTTGCCCTGAAGGAAAACAGGCAACTTTGTATCCAACTTAGCAAATTTATTCTAGCATATTTTTATTTTTCTTAAATGTTTTGCTGGAGGCCTAGATAAACTGTTTTCCTTAAAATCTGTGAGAACCATTTTTACCGTTTTACTAGCCCTTTGGTTAACTAATGAACTGAATAAAATATCTGAAATGTGTTTATTCCATATTTGCATAGTGATCATGTTTTTAACCTTTGGAGGAATCTACTTTAATAACAGTTACTTTAACATTCTTTAATTTCTTGTTCATTCATTTTTCAGGCATTCCATCATTTTCATACATAGTTATTTTTAAAAAAAAATTTTATGTTTATTTATTTTTGGGAGAGAGTGACAAAGTGCGAACAGGGTAGGGGCAGAGAGAGAGGATGACACAGAATCTGAAGGAGGCTCCAGGCTCTGACCTGTCAGCACAGAGCCCAATGTGGGGCTTGAACTCACGGAACAATGAGATCATGACCCGAGGCAAAATCAGACACTCAACTGACTGAGCCACCCAGGCGCCCCTTTCACAAATATTTCTTATACACCTGGTGCTGGGTCTTGTAATAACGTGACTTAGTGCCTAGAAAAAGTGAACAGAGTGCATCCCAGCTTTCATGGAGTGCAAGAGGGCAGGATAGGACTTGGAGGACTATATAAATGGGGGAACATGGATTTGGAGCTATGAATATCAATGTTGCATAATATCATCTTGGAAGCTTAATAGGCTTAATAGTCATGTAATTTCCAGGCTGTCACCAACGGATAGTCTAATTCTACAAGTTTTGTTTTTTGTTTTCTGGTTTTTGTTTTTTATATCACAGGTAATCTTCATTTTAATCTGCATCTTAGGCAATTTGATGCACTTGGTTTTCAGAACATATTTTAACAAAAAAAAATTCTGAGATCTATATATATTTTGAATGAATGAATGAATGAATGGAATCTGAACCTGAATTTTTCTTTTTTTTTTCCCCCAAGTAATTGAAACATAATCTTGGACAGGTTACATTCCATCTCATCTCTAGGCCTCAGCTATGTTGTCCTTAAATAAACAGATAGGACAAGATGACACTCTATTTGTTCCCACTCTAAATTCTAGGGTGAAGGCAAAAAGTTAAACATATAAATATCATTTTGTGATCCAATATTTGTTATGCATAAGTTAATTTATTAATATTAGAGTTCATTAGTGAATACTGGAATGAATTAATGCAACCGAGATTGTGAACTTGTACCAAATTTTGTTGGGTTTTGTTTTATAAGAAATGCAATAAATCAGATCTTCCACAAGTTAATGTTTTGTGGCTGATCTCTCTTGAAATACTGCCTAATGAAAAACAGCTAATTAATATGCTTCTAATAATTTACGGAACCATATTCCTGGCACTTAAAATCAGCATTCACAAATAGCTGGAACCATGATGCATGGGCATGCCTGTGACTTCCAATCTTCAGGGAAGATTGTGAATTACATATAGTGTCTAATGAATTATTTATAACAGTAAGAAATGAGCTGAAACATGCATACCAGCCATGGGGAAGAGTGAACTGTGATAGCACTAGGAGCAATGGGCAAAATCTGGCTGCTAGGCCTACATTTTACTTTGAAGTTCTTTGTAACCAATCTGTAGCTTATTCATGCTTCAGTTAAAAAAAAAGTAGTAATATTGACCTTCCCAATTAATTTCCTCTGAGTCTGTGATCATTGGTATTTTGTGAAAAGAATGCCATCTTCCCCAATGTTCTCCACTTATTCTATCCATCATATTTCTTTATCTCAATCTATTTGACATGATTTGTTGCTGCAGTTGATAGATGGGAAGCTAAAACCTTCCCATAAACCTGGTATTGTTAGAGTTCTAAATGGACCTAAAAAACTAATTTGTTTTCATACTCTACAAAATAGTACACAAGGCAAATCTAAAATAGAAAATACTATCTCTATTGTAAATTCTTCCATTAGATTAAAAGCTCATTGAGGACAGAAACTAAAATTCCTCTTTGTATTCTCCCATAATGTCTTGCACCTGCTCTGTGCACAGTACACACTTATTATCCAGCAACTGTATTAAACACAGTGAAAAAACTGCCTGATGCTTATCGGAACAAGGAAGATGCAGAAGCGCATAAGGTAGAAAAGGTCACTCCTTTGATGCAATTAATATCCTTGGGGCACAAAATAAATGTTTGTTGGATAACACGAGCAATTCTAACCATAAATCTTATTTATATCCTGGGAACTAAAGGAAACTCCAAATGCCCTATTCCGTTCTTCCTCAGCCCTTTCCCAGTGTCCTCTGTAGGATCTATTTCCTTTTTGTGCTCATAATGAGCTTTTTTTCATAAATACATTTACCCATTCTCATACGCATTTAAAAAATAAGTCTAAAATAATCTTTAAACATGTATGTATCTATTTATCTATTACCTATCTATATTTTCATATATCCTACTGCCATGGACCAGGCCACTATGCCATGGGATAAAAATATAATTAAAAATAAACCAGTTATAAAATCCATCTAGAAAATAGGAACATATATATGAAAGATTTGATTCCACAAGAGAAAATAGTGTTATATCAGCCTAGAGGCAAAAACTGTAATAAATAGCATTTCCAGGAAATTAGATACCACTGTGGAAAGATTTCAACGTATCACCCTTTGAGGGTTGGGGGAGATCTCAAAGGGCCTTATGAACCATAAGAAAACCATGCTAGAGTTACCTGAGGGTCTTGAAGAATTTGTACCAGGGAATGGTAAAAATCACATTTACATTTTTGGAGAATTAGGTGTCTGCAATATTTGAGAGAAGCAAGAACTGGGAAAGACTGGAGGTAGAGTGTCTAGGAAGGAACCTAAGGTAATAGTACTGGTGAGAGATAATAGTTACCTGGACCAATTTTTCATCTTGGTCCCTACTCTCTGTCCCTATGAGTACTCTAGGAACCTCAAACAAGAAGAATCAGATAGAATTTGTCCTTTTGTATCTCATTTATTTCATTTAGCATGTCTTCAGAGATCATCCATATTGTATCATGTGTCAGAATTCCACGAGCCAGAGAATATTTCTAAGTTGGAATCAAAGGAATTGACTATTGATCCAACATGGAGGTTGAGAGAAAGAAATGAAGATAAAAGACCCAAGTGTACGGCTTCAGAGCCTAGGCCACCAAAAGTGTCATTCAAAGAGCTATGGAACAAGGGAGATAGAAGAGGCTTATTGCAGAGCACAAAGAGCTTAATTCAAACATATTGAATTTATAGAATGATGATTAATCTAGTTAATATCCTCACAGCCTTGGGTTACAGACAAACTGATATGTATTTCTTCCCAGAATTTGCTGGGATAAAAATATTTCCTACAGTAATGGTTACATAGCACTTTTTATATTTACTTCATTTGTGAATAATATCTTTGTTTGCCTAGAATTATTCCTCATACCTTTCGGGCAATTGACATTGTCTCCTAACACAATCTGAAATGGGCCAGTCATTGCATTTCATATCTCAGCCCAAGAGGTTTAGGTGAAGACAAGCACGTGACTAATATGCAACAACATATTCTTCCCTAGAATTTTCCTGATACTGTGGGGTAAGAGAAACTGCCTTGACACCTGAATTCTAGAAGTGGTAGTATTCGGTCATCATGCTATATGCTCTACGAAGGAATGACCACAAAAGGACAACATGAAGCCTTAGAGTTCCAAGCATAGGAGAAAAGTGGAAAATGGAGAGGGAAGAATAGAGACAACTGACAATGCATGTCTTGTGACTCCCTAATTCCAGGTTTCTCTGGGGTAACTACTTTCCAGCACTTACTGCAATTAGCTGCTGTTAATTGTTATTGTTGTTTAAAGTCAATAATTGACTTTATTTTTTCACATTAGTTATTTGAAGGTGAATTATTGTAGCTTTCATCCAGTAGCATTCAAATCAACATGGCCTCTCATCTTTGTTGTTTGGGTAAGACTTCTGGCAAACCCAATCAGTGTAATCACTGCTACCTCCCCCAACACCTATTCACCTTGAATCTCATTTGTTAACAACTACTTGAAATTTTCCAAAAACACCTAATGCTCTGTCATGCCTCTGAAGTCTTGCTTTTTGCATTCTCTCTACAGAAGTCACTTTATCTTTCTGCTTAAAAACTTAACATGTTTTAAAATTAAAATCATAATTCAAATATCACCTCCATGAATTCCTCGTTTGCCTTCCTTTCTTCAAGATGTGTCAAGTACTCACCTTTTGATCTCTCAAAGACCCCTTGAACTCAGCTTGTTATAGTCTAACAGAGTAATTTTGTTTTTAGCTTTATTCTTAATTTGATTCTCCTAGAGCTTCCATTCATCCCTCAAGAGTCACTTAATAATGATCACCTCTGGGAACATTCTTTGGTTGACTTTTAGGAAGGTTGATCTCACTCAACCTTATGTAGTCTTAGGATGGATTACTCATCATATCTTGCTCTATTGTTTATTTAAAAACCCATTTTATTTGGTTCTGTATCCCAGAAGGTAGCACAGGATCAGGTGCACAAGAGATACTCAATGAAAGCTGTCTAAGTTGAATTTCAAGGTCAGCATGCCACATGTATGTGAGCAGTTAGGTTTCCCTCCCCCCCACCACAAATTTTTTGAAATCTGCCTGTATGCATCAATCCACCTGGAAAAAGAGTTCTTTGAATGTTGAGTAAAATCTCTGAAGCTCTCCTTTCAGGGTTTGCTTCCTATGACACCTGCAAAACTCAAACTGTCATGACAATACTGCATGCCCATGATTCCACCTGGGATTTCCTGCTTCCTAAGAATGCAGACCAGTAGGCCTGGCTTCTCCATGGCCCCATGAATGGTAAAAACAATCAGCAGGTAGCAATGTCTTGTGTCTGTGTTTGTGAGGGAAAGTTTTCTTAGTTCCCAGTGACTCAGTGGCTACATAGAGAAATTTAATCACAAAATATTTAAGCACATTGTATCAGGGAATTTTTTTTTCAGTTAAGTCGGACAGATTATATATAGAAGTGTTCCTAGTGCCCCTACAAAAAGTGTAACAGATATTGTGCAGCCAAACTATTGGTATTAAGATGGTTTCTAGCACCAACCTCCCTTATTTAGTTTTTAAGTTTTCCCCAGGGTAGATTAAACCAATGGATAAACAACCTGAAGAATAAAATGTATATTTTATCCTGCGGGTTGTTTCTAGGGTGTGCATCCTTCCTCAGTTGCATATCAGAATAAATGACCCACAAGTTGTATTTTTCAATTAAGAATTTAACGCACATCAGAGTAGGTCTAGAATACCACCATTTGTTAAAAAAAAAAAGAAAAGAAAAAAAGTATATTTGCTTGTAGGTGTTTAATTCTCTCTGAAGGCTACTCAAGAAATTGGTAACAGTGG
Source organism: Acinonyx jubatus (assembly GCF_027475565.1). Taxonomy (NCBI): domain Eukaryota; kingdom Metazoa; phylum Chordata; class Mammalia; order Carnivora; family Felidae; genus Acinonyx; species Acinonyx jubatus. The sequence goes on along the minus strand of NC_069396.1, from coordinate 22,531,503 downwards.
TTACCTCCCAGGCAGGGAAAGTGGTTATATAGAATAGAAACATGAGATGCAAATTTTTTCCTATATAACATTTTGTGCTTTGTAAATTTTGGGCCATGGCAATATCTTTTATTACCCATTCAAAAAATAAATAAAAATACATGTGGCTAAAAGACTGATGTCTGAGTCAAATTATTTGGGAGTGTACTAATTTTCAAAGTAGCCACGACACTTAGATCTCCCCCTGGGGTCTTTGATGCCTCCTTTCTCTCCCTAATACATGTCAGCAGTGAATTCTTCTCTTCTATTGATTGTCCTAGATGGACTCATACGATGCTTGCTGCATTTTGGGTTTGTTTTCATCATAAACCTTCTCCGATACTAATATGGGCATAATCAGCACCTTTTCACTTCTTATCCAGAACTTTCCAGAGGCCAATTAGGCAAAGATTTCCCTTCAAAAATTTAAGTCCTCTTGATAAAAGGGGAAAAAAAAGCCTACAATTGATTTTGTGAGGCATCAGCTATATATTAAGTGCCTACTGGGTATGGCTGAGTAATTTACATTTATGGTGGGAGTTATGTTTTACTTACCTTGAAAACAGATCAATAATAGATAGAAGGAATAAAATGAGCATTTGTGAAACCACTGCTAAATGTTAAACTTTGAGACAGATGTTCTCATGTACTAATTCATTTAATCCCCTTAAACCCATGTGAGATATTTTTATTATTCTTATTTTATAAGAGAACAGAGAGAAAATATTAAATAACTGATTCATGTACCCAATCTCTGACTCCAAGGCTCTCTCTACCAAACACCTGTAAAACTATAAAAAGTGATGTAAAAATAGTAAAAATTGGAAAGCTCATTTCTTTGTTTCTACCTTGTTAGATTAATCCTATGCAACAAATGTCACCACCAAATGTAAGAAGTATTTTGTAAAATGCCTTAATCTGTTTATTCATCACTTAAGGGTACATTAGAGAGACTGGGAACTTGATCTTTATTTTCCTACAAACAGATGTTGTTACTAAGAAACACGTAATTGAGCACTTCGGGGCAATTATTTTAAAATATACTGCTCACCTTTCCAATAACTTTCCATGTGGTTCTCTGAAATTAAGACACATTTCATGTTGAGTCATCAAAGGGCCCCATGCCCCCTCCTTGGAGACAATGCTACCTCAAAAAGTATAGTTTTAAATTGCCAACCTAGTACAAAGAGGAAGGATGTCAGACCTCCTACATATTCAGAACCGTCTGTCACCAGATCTGGAACAGCTTTTGGAGGCTTTTTAAACCTCTCTCCAGTGTTTCCTTTCCTTACATCCAGGTGATTATTGCATTCGTAAAGCATTTTTCTCCTTTTCAAAAATTCTGGAATCCTAAAGTACATCTGTATCAGGTAAGATTTTAAAAGACAGTTTTAATAGTCAGTACAGTTACTTGATTTCTCCACATGTGCGGTGTTCTAGCACATCTTTTTGCCTTTGTTTCCTCTACCTCACCTGCTGCTGCCTTGCTCACTCATCCAGGACCTGCCAATCTTTGTTCATTTGCCAAGACACATTTCATCATGGGCTTTTCTCTGAAACCTCCACCTAACCCCCTAGGCACAGTTACATACCTTTCCACTGTGGCCACATTAAGCATCATGAAAAACACCTAACAGTCATTTCCTACATTTGTTTACCACCTCTCCTTCTCTAGACTAATGCTATTCACAAAGTGCTGCACATATTCCAAGAGGCTGAAACTATGACAATTAAAAAAATAATCCATGCCTAGTACAGGCCCTCATTCAATATTTGAATACATTTTTGGTAAATGAATAAAAATATAACTGTCTGGGGGCACCTGGGAGGTTCAGCTGGTTAAGCACCTGCTTCTTGATTTCAGCTCAGGTCAAGAGAACACATGGTCCTAAGAACAAGCCCAGCCTCAGGCTCCAAGCTGGGCGTGGAGCCTGCTTAAGATTCTCTCCTTCCCTCTGCTTTACCCCTACTCACTCACGTGCTCTCTCAAAAAAAAAATACATCTATTTTTTATTAGAGCAACAGAGATTATTGAGCCATTACTATGCACAGATCACTTTAATAAGTGCAATATGAGTCCCAGCCACACAGTTTTTGCTTAGGAGGAGGTGAAGAGCATGAGCTATAGACTATACAGACCTTTCCCCACCACTTACACACTGTGTGGCAAATTAATGAACCCCATCATACAATAGTTCCTTATTAGGAAAGTGAAGGAAATAAGAGTGTTCTAAGTATACGGTCAAACTGTGTACTTTATGAGAAAAATATGTATTAGATATTTACTAATAGACCTAGAACATAAGCATTAAGGACCTGGCTGTCCATTTGGAAACACAAGATGAGAACAAAGACTTTCGACAACTATTATTTTCCTGTGGATCATCTACATTTCCCAAAACACAGGCTAAAATTCTCCTGGTGCTGGTTGTGGGAAGGAAGCTAAAGGGGATGGAGGGCGGGAATAGAGAGGGGAACCTGTCCTAACTCAATTAAATCCTTTCTTCTGTTATGCTAACCCACTCTCCTGATATAAAAAATGGCTCCTCATATTCTTTAGATGAATGTAATGTCTCTCTCCTCTGGCAGGATCCTAGGTCTCCAGGTAAAAGTTATTACTGATTGTTCATATAGCTTAGGTCCTCAAGGAGCTCAGAAAGACAATTTAGGAAACTATTCCCAAGATCCTAGCTGGACATCATCTCCGATTTTTTTTTTCTATTCTTTCAGAAAAGGAATAACATGAGAATGATTGTAGCCCAAATCCATCCTGCCTGATTACCTCAAGAGATTAACTGTATATTCAGGGATTCCATCTTAATCTTTTCTTATATACAAATCCATGATTACCTTGTTTCTTCAAAAAAGAGTTTTAGAAACAACCAGCATTTTCTCTGTACTTACTTGCCCTAAATCAGTGAGACTTGCACATATATCCAATGCATGTGTCCCATCCTTTTACATGGCACTTTATATGCATCTTGCAAACCAGGCACTGTAATCAATATTCCTTACTGTGAAAATATGCTTTAAAATAATATGATCTTTACCCTATCCTGAAACTCTTTTGCCTCATAGCGTCACATTCAAAAGCACATCAGCTCAGTGATAATTGGAGTCTTACAAGTTCTAAGTTCTTAAGGTAAAGAAACTGGACAGTGAAACACAAAACACACATAAACACAAAGTAAAGTGTGACTTTAACTTCCTCAGTAAACTAAAATGTTCTAGTAAAACTGTTGGCAATTTGTTGATTTTAACCTTTATTATTATTATTTTATTATTATTATTATTATTAACAAATCCTACTTTAGATGTGAGGTCTTATACAGAATAAACTTAGAGACAATGTCACAATCAAAAAGAAAGTACAAATACAAATTTAAATTTTTGTTCTTTAAATTTAATAGACCATGTTCTTAAATTAGTTCCACTTTGTCAATAATTTGATTATCACAACATTATGCCTAGTTTGGTGGAAATGATTTGGTGTGGCCTCTAATGCTAGTTTCCTTTTCCACCTGGAAACCCATTTCAGTTATACACACAATGTAAGTTTAATCATCAGGAAAAAAAATGGTGGTAAGAGTTCACATGAATACCACCTCTCACAAATATTGTAACTCAAACTTTCTAGCAAGACAAAACAACTGTCAGCTCAGAAAGGTAGGTATATGAGGATTAAATTTTTGATGCCCCTCACACGTATACTTTGAGCTCTATAATGAACTGGTAATCAATGGAATAAAAAAGGTAGAAAATTTCTAAGCTACTCAGACTCAGAGATTGTAGCCTGCATTTCATAATCATTACAACTTCTGTTACTTCCCAGGACAGTCTATTATGCTTCAAGTACTCAGAGAAAATGAGTCAATACTTGTGTTATTATGGTCTTCAATCTTGTAAAATAGATGTGCCAATTCCTATTAAAATGCTCTCCAAGGTAAAGACACAACATGAATTAAGTTAGAATGAAGAAGTACAAAGGAACTGGATATTCTTCATTAATTTATTTATTAATCAAGTATCCTAATGCAAGATTTTTCAGGAACTTGTGCAAACACTATCTTAATTCACACTGAATTTGACTTAGTTGACCATTAAATATGTATATTTTAGACAACATTTGAAAGTTAGGTATTTTATATCATAGCTAATCATCTACAAATTTACTTCTGAAGATGTACCTATGAGATGAGTATTATTATTATTATCTTTTTTAGTGTTCATTTATTTTTGAGACAGAAAGAGACAGAGTTTGAGCAGGGGAGGGGCAGAGAGAGAGACAGAGGGAGACACAGAATCTGAAATAGGCGCCAGTCTCTGAGCTGTCAGCACAGAGCCTGACATGGGGCTTGAACTCACGAACTGCGAGATCATAACCTGAGCCACCCAGGCGCCCCAAGATGATTATTTTTAATAAAAAAGCCAATTGTAAAATTATAAGCAAAATCTCTATCAAAAACACATTGAAGGAACCAAGTGTTTTGGATCATACCTGTCATTTAACGGCATATTATTAATATTAAAGTTAAGTTATATCAAAATAAAAAATAGAAAAGCTGCAACACTGTATCTTTTGTCATGTATTTGGCAAAACACATCAAGTACTCCAAATATACTTGCTGAACTCTGACATAGTAAATATACTTCTGTGAATCTGTTTTAGGAAATAAATATTAAAAGAGCATTTTTAAGTAATAAAATCTCTATAAACAAAAGTGAAGCACGGTGAGTATCCAAATACACATGCATGCACGCATAAGGAAACCATTACCTATCAGTTCATAATTGTATGTAGCTACTGACAGTAGCAATGGTATAATGATATAATATTAAAAAAAATATTATATTAAATTTACCCTGTATCTTGATTTGCTCAGGGCAATCCCAGTATAGCATTTTTTTGTAGACAAGTTAATATTAGTTTCATTCATCCTTTCACTTTTAAAGATCAATTATTAAGTTTATTGTAATTGTTATATAATTTGAAGGGGAAAAAGTCAAGGAACAAAACAGTATGCATGGCATAACTGTAAAAAGTACAAATAAATAACAATGAAATAATAGTACAGGTTTAGAATCAGAGGGAAAAAACCAGAATGTTAACAATGTTTTATGTTTGGTGGGGGGAGCTCTATAGGCAATTCTTCCTATTTTACATTGGACTGTGGGTAAAAAGTTTTCTACAATCAGTATGAATTACAATGAAAATGGTATTAATTCCTTTATGGTATGGTCGTGAGTTTTGCCAAAATAATTCTAAAATTTCAAGGCTAAATTTCCACTTTTTTTTTTATTAAAAAAAGTATTTTAATGTTTATTTTTGAAAGAGAGAGAGAGAAAGAGTGCAGGCAGGACAGGGGCAGAGAGAGAGGAAGACACAGAATCCAAAGCAGGCTCTAGGCCCTGAGCTGTCAGCACAGAGCCTGACACAGGGCTTGAACTCACCAACTGTGAGATCATGACCTGAGCCAAAGAGGTACGCTTAACCGACTGAGCCACCAATGCGCCCCTAAATTTCCACTTTTTCGAGGAACCTTTTGTACCATCGAATCTCTCTCTCTTCATAAGGCCCTTTGATTACATCATTTTTCTGCTCCTTGCATGATTCGTTCATTCGTTCGTTCATTCATTCATTCATTCATTCATCCATCCATTCATTCATTCTCCCACATATGATGTGTCTTTATCAGTGAAAGGAGTTGGTAGTTTCGTGATCGCTTAGCAGATTGAGAAGTTTGGTGAGAAACACCATGTATAACTTAGCTTTATCATAATTAGTCTACCTACATCCAAGAAGCAAAACCATACAGGCTTCTCCTTTTCCAAAAAGCTCTAAGAATGAAGCAGAATGAGGTTCTTCATTCCCCTAATTTTTGGGAAAATGAGAGAGGCAAAATGCAGAATACACGGACTTTATCCAAGCCTCCTGTCAATAAACTCCACGGGGGGAAGACATCATGCAAAATCTAAGTTTGGGCCACTCTTACAGTCTGGAGAGTTGAAAGGTGTCAGCTTCAAAACTTGGTCCAGGGCATGGGAGACTGGTCAGGGAGCGTGACAGCCATGCCTTACTTTCACATGATTTGGCTGAAATTACCTCTCAGAGGCAATAGATTACCTCTATTACCAGAGCTTCTGTGTAATGTGGGAAGGGTTTCAAAATTTGATTCTGTTCCTTTCGGAGTATGGGAGTCAGGTTTGAGAGAAGAGAGAGAAAGTCCAGGTAAATAAAGGTAAATTGTGGACCACTCTCTTGGGGATAATTGGTAAAGTGATGGTTTTGCTGAGTGTTAAAACAGTAAAAGTTGAAAAGGAAGTTTAGACAGGATAGACAGTTTAGACCTATTGTCTAGGTCTGTCTGAGGAATCTCTATATGTTGTTTGGACCAGGAGGCATAAGGGACAAGGCTAATAAGAATGAACTGGTGCAAAGGTTTTTAAATATTTTTTAATGCTTATTTATTTTTGAGAGAGATAAAGACAGAGCAGAAGGGGCAGAGAGGGGGAGACAATCCAAAGCAGACTCTGCGCTGTCACCACAGAGCCGGATTCGGGCATGAACTCATGAACTGTGAGGTCATGACCCGAGCTGAAGTTGAACGCTTAACCAACTAAGCCACCCAGGTGCCCATGAACTGGTGCAAATTTAAGACAAACCATGATCAAGACTTCCTACCTTTCAAGTTCCCTAGAACAGGTATCAGTGGGGAGAGGGAAGATTTGGGATAGACTTTTAACTTTAATGTGACTGGACTGTAGATCAGAATTGACCAATAAGTCAGTGAAGTGGATGGAGGAAAAATAATCCAAAGGTAGATTAGATAAATATCTCTTTCATTTGGTAAATTGTAACCCAGGGCCAGAAATCCAACTGAGTTCAAGAAAGAAACAATGACAACTGTGAGTTTGCAATGGAAGTTTGTGGCTATGATTACAGCTATTCACATGTTTGGTCCATCCTTCGAATGTAACAAATAGTTATGGTGGCCAATAATTAACAGTGAATTCTCTTGTTAAAACCTGAGCCTCTGAGCTTTTCTATTAGAGAATGTAATTACAAGATTATACTCATTGTACTCAGGAATCTGTTTTCAGCTCATGTCTCAGAAAGTTAGTACCCTTGCCAAAGTTAGATGAAAATTAACTCTCAATGGTGGCAGAGTACAAAAGACTAAAATAGCTCATCATTGCATCGTATAGACATTGGGATTATGTACAGAGACAAAGTGGCAGTGCCCTCACAAAGAGACGGAAAAGCCATTTCTTAGTCAAAACATAATTAGAAATAGGGATTTCTTCCCTCTTAGAAGGAATCAAAGCTTCCTCAAGATTACAACTGATAATACACACACACACACACACACACACACGCACGCACTGCAAAAGAATACTCAAGTAAACTATGAATTTTGAGACAATTTATAAGACCAAACTAAGAATAAGGATTATAAATTGAGGAAAGCATCTCAGATGCACTAGTGAGAAACTAAATGGAACTATAGGGCGTACAACTCAGAAGCAAGTGTCCACTGAGGACTCGAAACAAAAAGGAATACTAGAATGGAGGCAATTTACTGAAATGTATCTTACAAAGTATTTACCCAGCTATGTGGTCAAGTGGAAACCAATTTTTATTGCGCTCAATTATATTAACTGCATGTTATATCTCATTCTGTAGTGTGGATGCAGTCATTTTACATTGTTTTCATGTCTTCATTAAGAAACTGATCACATATATCAATACTTTGTTCTGAAGAGGAATCCATGAAATTGTGTTTACCCTTTTCACAATTAATTTCTAGAGAAAATTACTCTGAGGAGTCTTTTGTGGGGAGATAAATGCTTTTGTTTTGACATGTTTATCCATTTCCAATCACTCTTTATCTCCTAGATATATTTAATTGGATTAGGGAAAATATGGTGCTCCTGAGGTATCTTGCCTTGAAATGGCCCAAAAGTCTTCTCCATATGGGATGGTGAGAAATCATCCAAGTAAAATTCTCTGTCTTGGAAAAAATGTATATTAAATGCACTCATAGAAGATAGGTCGCCTAAGTCAAGCATTTAAAATGGTATTGAGCTACTGATCTATTCATGAGGGCTGCTGGTCACCTTAGTCTAAGTAGTGTTCCCAGAGTAACTGGTTTCAAAAATGACATCATATACAGCCCCACATTTTTTTGTGCACCACTATAACTTAATCCTCACCATCAGATTTCATCTAGGCATATGTCTTCCTGGCTGTCCTGAAGAGACATATATTGATGGATTTCTAGATTAGATGGAGACCACTTGACTATCAATATCTAACCTTGGTGCCAATAACATAAAATCTAAGTAAGGAACCCAATTTACAGAATACTGAGTAAGCACAGCATACACTATACATTTACTCAATGTATGGTTTCAGCCAGTATGAATAAAACATAATGCAAGATTCCTAGGAACACACTACTAGAATCAACAAACACATAGATTTGAGGGGTACAATACCAAATATACACAATGCATGCACACACAAATGAACACACAGAGACACTGACACATAAATCACTTCCATCTCTGGCATTATTTTTGAATTTCATTTGGAATATAAATAAAATAAATAAAGGCCTCTTCCCAACTTTTCCCAAAGTACCACTATCTCACTTATCACCAGCTAGTCAAGTGTCACTTCTTCAGTCTCCTGTGTATGCATAACATTGTTTTGTTTTTTGTTATAACAGTACCCAATGTAGTTATCTCAAAAATGAGTGATTAATTTTTAATTTTTATAAGAATCCCTAAATGGGTTAGAATTATTGTGGTTATGTGTATTTCAAATACTGGTTTTCAACTGAATGTGTGAAACCTTCAGAATAACCTGTAGCTTTAAAAAATCCAGTTCTCTCAAATTTCTGCAATAAAGGTATAGGAAAATGGAATGTTCAAATTACATTTTGGGCATATAGTTTATCAATTTGGTATTTACCAGATGTCCCCATGTGTCTAGTAGAAAACTTGGCACTATGCAAATAATGGTGTGATTTAAGACACCAAGTGGCTGAGATGGAACTAGAATTTTTCCACAGATCATAGTATTAGCCCTGATCCCTACCCTTCAAATGATGAATATAATACGTAATCCCACTATTAACAATGATATCCCTGCCTTCAATGTCTGGATAAAATTACTTGAATTCCTTTTTCACAAACCCAGAAATCCAACCTTCCTTTCATTTAAAAAAATTTTTTTAATGTTTATTTTTGAAAGAGACAGAGCATAAGTGGGGAAGGGCAGAGAACAAAGGAGACACAGAATCTGAAGCAGGCTCCAGGCTCTGAGCTGTCAGCACAGAGCCCAACACAGGGCTCAAACTCATGAACCATGAGATCATGACCTGAGCCAAAGTCAGACACTTAACTGACTGAGCCACCCAGCTGCCCCCAACCTTCCTTTCAAGCCAAGATTTCTAGGCATTACTCATGGCCACCTGTGGCTCAAAGCTGTCATTTGCTCTGAATCAATTATTAATTTCCCCACTGTCCTACTCATACTCCCTCTTATGCTCCAAATGGCATAATCTCTGAATTCATTCTGTTTTTTAAATATCTATGTGAAGGTTATTGTGTGGACATAAATTTTCAACTCATTTGGGTAAATGCCAAGGAATGCAATTGATGAATCCTACGCTAAATTTCAAGAAGCTGCCAAACTGTCTTCCCAAGTGGCTTTACCATTTTATATCCCCCCATGCAATGAACGATAATTCCTGTTGCTCCAAATCCTCACTAGTATTTCGTGTTGTCAGTGTTCTGAAAGTGGCCATTCTAATAGGTGTGTAGTGCTATCTTATTGTTGTTTCGATTTGCATTCCCAAACTTACATATGACATGGGGCATCGTTTCATCTGGCTCCTTGCCATCTGCCATCTTTTCTTTAATGAGATGTCTGTTCACATCTTTTGTCCATGTTTAAGTAGAATTGTTTGTTTTCTTATGGTTGAGTTTTAAGAGTTCTTTAAATATTTTGGTCAGATCCATCTTTGGCAAATATTTTTTCACAGTCTGTGGCTTATCTTTTCAATCTCTTGATAGTATCTTTTGTGAGCAGAAATTTGTGATGTTAATGAAGTCCAGCTGAGCAAGTGTTTCTTTCATGGCTTCTGCCTTTGGTACTATATCTAAAATGTCACCACCACATCCAAAGTCATCCAGATTTTCTCCTAGGTTATCTTCCATAGGTTTTATATCTTTGTATTTTACATTTAGGTTTGTAATCCATGGATTACTTCCTTTTGAAGATGAGAGAATTTAGGGAGTAGTGTTATTTCAGAGGTCCTTTTTCATTAGAGTACATGAGATCGTATCAGTGTCTACACCCAGAACATTTCAGGTATGGAGGAAACAATGCCGAGGTAATGAGGTGGCCAAGAAATACAGGAGATTCCAGGAAAACATGGCATTTAAGCGAGGCTTTTTGGGAAAGTTTTAAAAATCAGGTGGAAAATACACTGTAGGATAAAACTATCATGATCAGTAAATTCCTGGTATAACATTTTAATGGATGGCAAGAAAGAAGGTGAGAGTTCAGTTTTTAGCTGCTCAGAGCTATCTATGGTACCACATGCAACTTCACTAAAAGGGCAGAGAAAGTCAATTAGAACAAAAACTTCACTTACATTGGCCTTTTCTTTTTTCCTACTGGGTGATCTGCTTCCACCTCTTCCGAGAGATTTTATAAAGAGCATCAGTATTTTGCCATATCCACACATACTGCAGTTTTGAAAATAAGTCTAATACTCTCATATTTCTTTGGCCTTGTCTTAATTCAGACATACATTTAAACCTAATAGGCCCTCAATGGAATTTATCAATGCTCAAGGCATGAAATGTAATGTAATTTATTCCTCTATGTATTTGGTATTTTCCTCGAGTTGAGCCTGTGTTAATTTGTAAAAAAATACAGTAGACACAGCAAACTGTGCTTAGACTATATTTGGTTTCTACTTGTATTATAACTCTCCATGCAAACCCAAATTTATCAGCTTTTACCGTATGAAATAGTCTCTGCAGTTAATTTTTAACATTAAGAAAACTTCCAAAGAAGTTTAATCAGCAAACAGATGGTGCCTGGAAGATTAAATAACTTATTTTTAAAATGAATAAATCAGAAACATAATAATTGACATTATTCCATTTTATGTACATGATACTTTAACACTGTGTATCTTATATGCTATCAAGGCACAATGTATTATGGCACGTTGAATATTTAGATTTCTGAGCTTGTATCCAAAATACTACTTAAATACTACCTAATCTTTATTTCAAACTTTTAATTCTTTTGTGTTTCAAAAGAATACACTGTTATGTCAATAATCTTTGATTTCAGAAACCTTGCAAAATAAATACTTTAGTTTCCACATTTTAATGTTATAAGATCTAAATATAATTAAGGAGATTCAAGGAAAACAAAGCATATATATATATATATATATATATATATATATATATATATATATTTGCAGTAGTTTTCTGTCTTTTTGGAGACAAGGTGTAAAATGTTCTATATTCAAATTAAATCCTAGTACATTGTTCAAAGTGTTTTTTTTTATTTATCTAGAATATAATATTGGTTATCAAATTGTGTTTGCAGAGATAAAGCTATCTTTATTAAATATCAAAGTATTAAAAATGGCTGATTGCTTTCTGGGCAACTGCATTATTTTCCTTGGGATTTCAAAAATTGCCTTGAGATTAGATCGTGTCTCTGTTAAACAACTACAGATAGTAATGTTTTCATTTATTTTTGAAATAGGACTTTCTTACATTTCATTGTTTGGTAATTACATGAGATAAAACAGCTTTTCTTCTGAACTGCAGCTTTCATGTTTAAATAATAAACTTTATTTAGATTTAAACCTATAAACCTTTTCTGTGGGGATATGATGCTGCTGAATATAAACTATTTTCTGCAGTTGCATAAATATTTTCTATTCTTGCAGGTTTAAAAACATGTATTAACTGGTAGAAGTGTTATGGATAAAAATTAATAAAATATAACACTACCTTGAAGGAGAACACTGTAGCAAAGAAGATGGAAAATCATAACAAGATGAGCTAAATGCTGTAATACAGGTATACAAACCTAATTGTGACCATTTGGAAGGTTTATTTAGGTCTATTTTTGTGTAAGAGCTGTAAATACTGGCCATTTGCCCTTTGGTAGAGAAACAACAGGAGTGCCTGCCAGTGCTTCTCAGGGACAAATCTCAAGAAGTCACATAGCCAGGAAGCCTGGTTGATGCATTCCATAGAGTTTGCCATCCAGGCATGAAAAGATGGAAAAGATAGGAGCATTAATCTGGAGAAGTAAATGGAGAAAACCTAGCACTGTAAATCCCTCCAAAATACTCTTGTTTAAGTTTGCCTTACCCATTTGCAAATACATTTTCTACCATATACAATTCAGAATCAACATAAACAAGTTTTCTCAAAATGTGTGCTAGAACTTTTTTAACGGAATTACATTTAACTTACATCTCAGATTAATTAAAACCCCTATATTAAGTTGAACCATCCATGAACATTGTATAACTCTCCATATGTTTGATTCTTCTTTCATGTTGTTTCATTGATTTTTATAATTGGGTTCATATAAATCCTATGTACTATAAATCCTTATTTTATATTTTGTATGAGCTTCATATAAGTCTCTATTTTCCCCAGTTACTTATATCTCCTTAGAGTTATTCTCAGACTTGCTACAATGTATATAAGCCCCCATTTTTGAATTTGATATAGGAACTCAGCCCAAAGTAGATCAATAAATTCCTATTTTCTCTCCCTTCTCACTGAGGATTGCTATGCCAAGAAAACTACAGCATTGCTATGTTTCAGAAGCAACTTTTCTCAATTAATTTTCTACATGTTCTGAGATCTGAAGGGTCAATAAGTAAAATGCTTGTCTCCACATACAGTTAACAATTCTTTCCCAGCTAGATTCTATTCTACCCTGGTATTAACACCTATTAACCTAATGTAATATCTGGAGCCCCTGTTTTCATGCTCAGTCATGCTGGAACACATCTTGGACTCTTATCCTCTATGCAACTCTCTATTTACCATACACACACACACACGCACACACAGACACACACACACACACACACTGATAACACACATCTCTCTGTATCCTTTATTTCTGAAATTTCACAGATTTATGGAATATATGAATTACTTGTTTCAGAATAATATCTAGCGTGGCATTTTCATAGGAAGTGAGATAGGGAAGGCAGTAATCCACACCAGTCTGTCATCTTGCCTAGTGAGTATTTATGCATCTACTGAGGAGGCTGTGTTCTACAAAGAAGTAAAAACATTGCACTTTGTATGCCATTCTTTGAGCAAAATATCAAAGTAGGCTTAGTTTGTATGAATGCTCAAATGAAAAAAATACAAAATACAGAAGCAAAGAGGCAAAAAAGTTCATCAGGAAGGGCATCCCAGAAACAGTGATTTGGGTAAGAGGAACCTAATTATGCACCACCCCTTCCAGATCTGCCTTTGGCTCCCCAGATGTAAACATATACATACACCCAAGTATTCATGTAAGAGTGAACTTGCCTCTCAGGAGAGTACTTCAAGTTTAACCCACTTGACATGGTAATGGGACCAAACTCACTTTCTTAACAGAAGACACCTTCACTTTGCACTAATTAGCTCTTCACATATTCCAGTAAACTTGAAAAGCTTCAGTAAAGGTATCTCAAATATTCATGTAAGTAAATTGTTCTTTTAACTTGATTTCAAGACTCTTGTGTTTATAGATCCATTTGGCAAGGCATTTGTTCTTGGACCTGTTTTCTAATTCTCTTAATACACAGTGTGTCACTTTGGGTAAAGCATCATTATTCTCACTGCAAAATGATAATTTTCTCCATGATGAGTTTCTGTAAATAAGACTCAGTGGCATAAAGTTGACATTAATACATCATTGCTCCTCCTCCTCTTCCTTCATTCCTTCTATAGTCTCTTGCGTTCTAACATGTATGCTACTGAGTTCTAACATGTATACACTTGTGCACATGTATGTATGGCAGAAATGCACTTCTCAGGTATAATTGCTTGGTTAATATATATCATTTCCACATGTACAAGAAAAGACACATATTAACTGAGCCATTGCAAAGTACTTGTGGCTGGTACTTAGGAGTAGCAGCTTACTTTATTGGAATACTTTTTTTATGGCATGTAGAGTAGTGACTGCTCTAGCCCACCTACATAATTTGATTGGTTGCTGCTTCTCTGGGGCAAACAAAATCTTGTCTTTCATTATCATGAATATCACAAAAAATCTCCCACATCCTATATTTTTGATTTACTATCATTATTCAGAAACCATTATTTGAGATCCCACTGGAGAAAGCCCTATGCATTTCACTACACAACATACTCATAAATATCCCAGTTATGTTTGGTCTGGCAATTCCACGATGAATTCTATATCCCAGTTTTGTTCATGGATGACAAAAACAAAAGACAAGTGAAATGCTCAACATTAAGCAAAGGATTGAAAAAGTATACAAGCAGAAATGAACATAATGGTTTGATAACAAGGAAAGACAAGAAGTTCTAAAACGTTACATAAAAAAATTCTAAATAAAAGGAGCATGGGGGGGTTCAGTCGTTTAAGCATCCAACTCAGTTTCAACTCAGGTCATGATCTCGTGGTTCGTGAGCTCCAGCCCCACATTGGGCTCTGTGCTGAAGGCACAGAGCCTGCTTGGGATTCTCTCTCTCCCTCCCTCTCTGGCCATTCCCTGCTTGCTCTCTGTCTCTCTTGAAATGAATAAAAAAATTCTAAATCCAAGAGTTTAAGTTATAAGAACATTATTGTTGAAAGTAGCAGACAATTGCTAAAAAGGTATACACAGAAATAAGTTGTCTCCTTTCACCAAAATTGGGGTTACATGAGTGGGCATTTGGTGTATGTATTTTGTTTTTCAAAATGCCTACATATTATAAAATGAAATCAGTAGTTTATAGACTATTCTGTTAATTGGTATTACTCAAATTATGTTCTAACCTATGTCCAAGATTTTAAAAATATGGTATCTATTTTGCAAGTGAAAACAGCTGTGGGCTTAAATAGCTTTAACCACAATTTAAATCATGTGTGTGTGTGTGTGTGTGTGTGTGTGTGTGTGTGTGTGTGTGTGATGACTGAAAATGCAGCTTTTATATGATTTTAAGATAAAAAGATGTAATAGAAATTTCTTTTTGCTATGAATTGATTTAATTTACTATCCCAGATTCCTCCAAACATTCATTCCCTCTCCTCTTCTCCTTTTGAGAAGTTCTACCCCCCAACTTCATGAAGCTAGAGGTCCAACCTACTGGATCGTTGAGAGTTGATCATTTGTATTAGAACAAATTGTATATTAAGGCAAAACCCTAAATCAAACATGAATACACAGCACACATAGGATTATACATAGTCTAATAATTCTCAAGTTCTTTTTCGTTCTAGCTCTGATCTTTCTCCCTGCATCTACATACACTTGAAATAATTACTCCCTAGTGTTCAACCAGGATAAATCATATGAACTGTAATAACCTCATCAAGAATTTACTTGTAATCTGTCCCCCAAATTTATGACCCCTCCTGGACTCCCTGTCTTGGGTAGAACTACCATTTACCCAGTCATCCACACCATAATATTCACCCTCTCCAATGACAGACAAAAATCAATAGATAGATAGATAGATAGATAGATAGATAGATAAAATATTTCAAGTTTACCTCATTAGCCTTTGCAAACCTGTCTTCAACTTTTCATCGCTATGGCTACCAGTAAGTATCATGGACTTCTTTACCCTATTAAATAAGGGTCTTCCAAAATAGTATTCTAGCTTGTCTCTTTTATTCTTGTATGCTCACATCTAACTGTTCACTGGCACTGCCATCCAGAGCATATACCCACTCAAACTGTGCTACTCGTGACAGAACCAGACAGAAATAAGGTATTTCACAATATAATTATTTGACCGACTGAGGAAAAATTCCTGTCAGTGTCAATTCATGACAAAGTGATTTCATTTTTTAAGCAAGACTGAGTCTACATTTAACCATAAGAATACCAAATAGCAAATATGCATGTTTATATGAAATATAAAGGTTCCATTCTGTTAAAAATATCTGATAGTACATATTCCTTCAAAAAATAACAGGTGAAATATTTAAAACACTTTACCTAAGGGAACAGTTGTCCATTCTGACTGGATTCGCTTTGACACATTCCACTTTACTCTTGATTTGGAAGAGCTTGTTTGAGCTTCAATATTTACCACTTTATTATTATTCTTTTTAAAAGTGTGTTGGCTATTAGCATTTGTGTTACTATTACTACTACTGAATGGCACTGAAGACTATATAAGCATTTCCTGATTTAATCTGCACATTACTGCATGATAATCAACTATTACTTCCATTTAATAGAGAACAAAAATGAAGTTGAGATAGGTCATGTAACTCACTCAAAGTTTCAGAAGTATTAAGTAGAAAAATAAGAAATCAAGTGAGGTCCTGATTGTAAACTATAATTTATTAAGAGACACACTACACTGTCTACTTCTTAACGTCCTTATTATTACTCTATTTTACAATCCTACGTTACATAGGTTTCTCCCCACAATTTCATTTTAAACATAAAAAAACTTTTTAGAAATTTCCGTCTTTGATTTTTGCAAATTAAAAGAGTTGCTCTGAAGACTTAGGTGTTTCAACTGAATTATAACAACAAAAATGAAACACAATGAAAATATAAGAGCAAAAATTCCTTGGTAACATTATGTTCTGAACTTTAAAAGATAAAAGAACAATGCCTATTAATTTTTAATCCACCTAGCATCTTAAATTATATATTGCATATTTAAAATAAGTAGTGTCTACATCAGGGTTTATTACAAAGAATTTTTATCTGTAGCTTTCTAAAGCTAAGAACTGGTCAGCTGTATCAAATACAGTAGAAAGATCAATTATGATGAGATAAACCAGAGTCTTCTGAGCATTAAAATATGGAACAATTTCAATAAAGCCATGAGGGCAGATTCCAGATTGATGATTGACCAGAGCTAGGAAAGTGGTAACAATTAGTACAGATTACCCTTTTACCCTCAAGGCAGAAGAAAGGTGATTTTGTAGAGGCTATGGTCACAGGCAAGTGACTGTAGTATCAGAGAAGGCTTGATTCTACCTATAAGCATAAGGAATCATTCCTAGAGGCAATCAAAATCCAAACACCAAACACACACACACACAGAAAAACAAACAACAAACCAAAAAAACAGCCAGATGCACCTGGAAAGGGATCCTAAAGAGGGAATGGGGTATATAGCTTAAAAGAGTAATGAAAGAAATGTTGAATGCATCCCTCATCTTTGCAATGAGAAAAGCAGAAAATCCGCTTGTAAGTACTGGAAAAAAGTCCAAAGCGAGAACCCACAAATGAAGCTCACACATATATAAACTTATATGAAATTAACTACAATCACTTTACATCTGAGTATTGTTTTATATGTTTCACTTGATCCTTATAATATCCTTTTGAAGTGAACGAGGCAGAAATAATTAATATCCAAATAACGACTAAGGGACCAAGTTTCAGAGGTGTAAACCACCTAAAGGACATAGAAACAGAAGTAGAATAAAATCCCCAGTTCAGGGGAAACTCCTGGCCCAGTGCCCATTTCACAACAATACACCTCCAACCCGCATGCCCTATTAGTGACATACTGACACTAGAGAAAGTCATAGCTAGACTTACGTCCTGCTCAGGCAAAGTAGTTACTGTTCTCTGCACACTTGACAAAAGTCACTTCCATAATAAATGGTATTTCAGTTTTCTCTCTGGCCACATAAATGAATAAGGGGTGATAATGACATTCTCATTATTTTAGGAACATATTTGCATTTGTAATGATACAGCTCCTACCAGGCAGCAAAACCATAGAGACAACTGTCTGAATTAATTATATTTGTTTGGCTGATTAGATAAAAAATGCAAACATAAACTTCACATCAAACTACTTTGAGATTATTTAATCCTTCTCTTGAAAGGGAAATGGGTCTCTGAAGTTCTTCTTTTCAACTCAAAAAATAGATCATTAAATCAAGCAGCTCAAACAGTTCTTTAAAAAGTACCCACCCCACCCCAAATTCTTGAATTTTCTCAAGTGTCTGAAATAAGCATATCAATCTACATAATATCAGGATTTCTTTATTAATTTGCAGTGATTTCCTCATTTAGCCCATGCAATTTTCATGAGCCAAGCCCCATGCCTCTATGGGAAGTGATGGCTTAAGCAGTGTCCATTTAGCAGACAGCAACTTTGAAGTGGAGATAAGTGCAGATAAAATCATCCCCCTGAAGTCCTCAAAGTGTGCAATTAGCTTTGCAGATGTGCTTTGTCTATACCTACCCTTTAATGATCACTAAGTCCTTGTTAAATGAAGCGGTACCACCACTCTCCTCCCTGTACACACCAGCTGCCAGCCTACCTCCAGTTTTCTGAGGTCTATAATGGAGTCCAAATGTGGCTGATACCCTTTAAGTGCTTTGAACCATTTTTTAAAGTCGTGCCTCACTTATCAATGAAGAATAATTCCCAGGGTGGGAGCAGTGGTCCAAAGCCTTATCATCTCTCATTTACAATCCCTTCACCCACTCCTACTTTATTCTAAACTACAAATCAAATTTATCTCCTCCCTGCTTAAACCATTTCAATGGCTCCTGTCACTTACAAGACAAAATTCAGAATTCTCAATATGGCTCTAATCCATCTCCTCGCTTTATCTGCTATTTTCTCCTCTCCTCATACCTAGCGTTACAAAATATCTACGTCATCTATCCACCCATCCATTCATCCATCCATCAAATATTATATTGAATTTCTATACAGCTTCCAATTTCCATATATCTATGACATATATTTCAATCCCAGTTCTTAAAATGTACAATGGTCACTATCTATTGAGCTTAAAATAACTAATCATCCAAGACTGCAGTGAGCAAGGGAGAAGGGGTGATGCTTGAGGATGCATATATGTATTTATGTGTGCATGCATGTGTGCATAGATTCTGGAGATAGATGTGAATACTAATTACCAAGAATTAAATTTTGAGTGACTCAGTTTGTGAGCAAAAAGGGAAGACTCTAACTGGGTCCTGAAGGATATACCATTTAGCAAAGCAAAAGAGTCATCAGTATCACTAAGAACTTCCCATCTGTAGGCCAAGACAGATTGTAAGATACCCTGTGACAGAACTTGTTCAGTGATTGCAAGGGAGAGAATAGGGCAGGAAACCAGAAAGAGCCAGGCTCAATCACTGTCATCAGTGGCAAGGATGATATGGCACCCAGAAAAGTTACCTGACCCACAGAGTCACAGACCTGGTTAAAAGAACATGGTGTCCCAGGGCACCTGGGTGGCTTAGTTGGTTAAGCATCTGACTCCAGCTCAGGTTGTGATCTTGTGGTTTGTGAGTTTGGGCCCCGCATGGGGCTCTGTGCTGACAGCTTGGAGCCTGCTTCAGATTCTGTTCTTCTCTCTTTCTGCTCCTCCCTGGTCATGCTCTGTCTCTCTCAAAAATAAATTAACATTAAAAAAAAAAAAAAAAAAGAACATGGTGTCCCCATGGGCAACATAGACGGCACCCACCATCGCTGTATAATCAAAAGAAATCTTTATTTAAAAAAAAAGTCAAAGAATGGAGGATCAAAAGGAGGAGGTCAATTATTCTAATAAAAGGATATGATTCTTTGGCCAGTTTGTACAGGGATTTACTGAAAAAGAGGCCAGGTGTATGAGAAGAGAGCCTGCATTAAGAGTACATGGTAATAATTCCCAGAATTCCTCCACCAGAGGGAGATGATGCCATTCTCCTGGGTAATTGTATACTAGGGAAAAGGGAATACCTTAACATTTTGAGGACTGTTGAACATTTGGGTCTAAAATAGCATTGAGGGGCGCCTGGGTGGCTCAGTTGGTTAAGTGTCCGACTCTTGATTTTGGCTCAGATCATGATCTTATGGTTTGTGAGTTCGAGTCCCACATCAGGCTCTGCACTAACAGTGTGGAGCCTGCTTGGGATTCTCTCTCCTTCTCTCTCAGCCCTTCCCCTGCTATGCTTTCTTTCTCTCTCTCTGCAAAAATAAATAAACTAAATATATATATATATATATATATATATATATATATATATATATATATATATATATATATTGGCCATGTGAGGACCAGGAAACAAAAGGAGGCCTGACTAAGGTCTGGTTACAGTGTTTCCAGTGGTATAGTGAAACCATGCACCATAATTTCTCTGCTCTTGAAGGTATAATTAGAATAGATAATAGCTTGTCAGTAATTCAGCCAACACATTGTTTTTCTGGGAGGGTGTCACGAGAGAGATATTTTAGAGGGGAAGGCCAAGTAGAAGGTTCTAGAACTCTCTTCTTAGGAATAAAGATATGAAACTAACATAATCTAGGCCCTGGGAAAGAAATTAGAGCCAACCTTAAAAAGACTAATGGACATAAAAGAGGTGGTTTCTATCATGTCCCCATTTAAATCACCAGCCTAGACTCTTCAATTCATGAGGAAATGACAGGAGACTAAGACGAGCACAGCAGATGAGTAGACAAAAGTACAACCATTCTGCTGGAAGGGGTATTTTTGCTAGGGTAGATTAACCTGATTTCAGGTGCATGGTACGCAGCTACTGATCTGGAAAATAGGTTCTTTTTTGTTTTTATCACAAAAACAGATCAGGCACAGTTCATATTTATTTAGAACGAAGAGCACACATTTACCTTACCTTACTAAATGTAATTACCAAATGTGTTATAACAAAATCCAACCTTTGTTATAATGAAAGCCAAAGGCACCAAAGGTTTAGCTAGACATCCTATAAAACAACACAATGAACCAATATATCGATCCTGTCCTACTAATCAGACCAGAGAGCAAAATGGCTAGCACACTGGAGACTTTAGTAAGACATTAGTGGACAAGATATAAACCCTATGAAGATTCAGGATCCTACCAAATTATTAAGAAATTAGGCGTCTAATGGCCTGGAGCATGCCTGAACATCCTCTCTAACATAAAGAAAAATGATTTAATCTTGCTTCTCCTTTCAGGAAGAATGAAGCCCAGTGTTTAGAAGCCTCTTAAAGTTATGAAGTTAGCTTATTTCATACCTGAGAAAACCACTTTCAACCATACCCTGGGGAACCAGAAAAGCTAATAGATTTAAGTTGGATGTTGGATAGGAAAATGCTCTTAAACAGGTCAAGGGTGTGACCTGTCAGGCCTTAATGTTATTAAAGATAGCAGTAGTGGGGTGCCTGGGTGGCTCAGTCGGTTGAGCATCCAACTTCGGCTCAGGTCACGATCTCGTGTCTGTGAGTTCGAGCCCCACGTCGGGCTCTGGGCTGATGGCTCAGAGCCTGGAGCCTGCTTCCCATTCTGTGTCTCCCTCTCTCTCTGCCCCGCCCCTGTTCATGCTCTGTCTCTCTCTGTCTCAAAAATAAATAAACGTTAAAAAATAAAAAATAAAAAAAAAAGACAGCAGCAGTGGCATAAAATGCTAAAAACAAAACAAAAAGAAAAACACAGATGTATTCATTGGGATAATCACAATGAAGACCCCTAGAATTCTGGAACAAATCCATGCCATCCATAGTACAAAAGTATACACGATTTGAAAATCAGCTCTGGGGCATTCTACTGGCTCTGATGGAAACAGAACACCTGATTATGGGACATCAAGTTACCATATAAACGGAAGTGCCAGTCATTAGCTGGGTAGAGTCAGACCCACCAAGTAATTGAGTATGGCTGGTGCAGCAACACGTCATCATAGTATGGAAGTTGTACTTCTGAGATCAAGCCCAAGCAGGACCAGAAAGACAAGCAAGCTATATAAGGTGGCAGCCTAGACCCTCTCCTCTGGGACACACTCTACACTGGTTCAGTAGTTCTCAAATTCATCCCAATGGCCATGTGGGATATGCCTTATGAAAAATGGATGGAGGTCAACTCAATATGCAGTCCAAATCCCAAATGGATGACTGTTGCCCTGTCATCCTAGCACAAACAAGGAGAGCAGCGAGGAAAATCCTCCCAAGAGTTACACATTTGTGTGGGGCACATGGCCACTCATTTGTGTGAAGTGAGAAGTGGCCTGAGATTAGAATACATGCAGACTCATGAGCAGTGGAAGATGACCCAGTGGACTGGTCAGGGGCCTGGAAGAAGAAAATGTGGAAGGGAAAGAATGATGAGGATTGGTGTGGAGGGTTGGGGATCGACATTATAAAGGCAGTGAGAAATTGTCATACTATGTATTATTATCCATCAGAAGCATCCACTGCAGAAGACGCCACAGTTCACATTTTGTTTTCTTGTTGGTGTTTTATATTCTGTGGGTTTTGGACAAATATAAAATAACATGTATCCATCATTATGGTATTAAGCAGATTATTCTCACTTCTCTATCACTGCCCTAACAATTCTCTGTGCTCCGCCTATCATTCCTCCACCAACACCCGCAAACTCTGGCAAGGTTTTTTTGTTTGTTTGTTTTTTGTTTCTTTACTGTTTATTGATTTATGTTGAGAGAGAAAGAGCGCCTGTATGAGGAGGGGAAGGGCAAAGACAGAGAGAGAATCCCAAGTAGGCTCTGTAATGACAGCACAGAGCCCAACATGGGTCTTGAACCGACAAACCGTGAGATCACAGCCTGAGCCAAAATCAAAAGCCAGACACTCAACAGACTGAGCCACCCAGGCACCCCTCCTGGCAACCTTTCTAAGGTGTCCATTTTGCCTTTTACAGAATGTCATATTGGAATTACACACTGAAAAGGCGGGCCTACCACTGCCGACTCCATCTTGTTCTGTGTCCTTCACCTTGACCACACTTCCTCCCCTTGAGTAACCCCCCCACCTCACCTGTCTAACAGGACTTGGACACTTCCCCAGCCAATCGGCTGAGGCCACAGCCATTACCTCACCAACTGCCCCTAGGCACCAATAAAACCTTTGTCCTTTTGAAACTCGCTCTCTCTCCGGTATCTCACCTCTGCATCCTTGCAGGTAGGGGACTGAGCTCGAGCTAGCTCGAATAAAGGCTCTTTTGCTTTTGCATCGGACCCGGCTCCCTGGCGGCATTTGGGGATCACGAATTCTGGGCATAACACACAGCATGTATGGTTTTCATACTGGCTTCTTCCAGTTAATAACATGTATTTAAGTAAAGTGTATATCCTCCACGTCTCTTCATGGCCTGATGGCTCATTTCTTTTTTTAGTGCTTAATAATATTCCATTGTCTGGTTGTACTGTGACTTTAAAATACCAGTCTGATAATTCCAATATCCCCGTCATGTCTGGTTCTGATGCTTGCCCTATCTCTTTAAATGGTGTTTTTTGCCTTTTGGTAAGTTTTTAATTTTTTTCTTGACAGCAGTATATAATGTACCAGGTAAAGAGAAAAACTACCGCCAATAAGCCTTCAGTAATACTGTGGTGAGGCGTGGGGGAGGGAAGCATTGTATATCCTATGATTATGTCTCAGCGGCTTAGTAAGCGGGCCTACGTCTCTGGACTGTGAACTTCACAAGGGGATCTCAGGGTTTTTGTCTTTTCTTTTCTTTTTTTTTTTTTTTTTCAGCCCCCTGAGGTGGGGCAGGATTGCTAAAGTGAGCAGAGGTTGGATATTTCCCTCCTGCAAAGTCAGTTAGGTTCTGATAATACTCCTGCAGGTCAGACCCTAGTTAGTTTCCCCTCAGGATAGGCCTTGTTAAAAACAGAATGATCTGGCACATTTCAAATTGTTCCTTTCCCCCTCCCTTCCTGCCAGAAGCCTGAGGGGATTTTTCTCAATTCACTAGGGGAATCTAGTGGAGCTCCTTGGAGGTAAATCTCACAGTAATATGGGAACTCCCCTCCAACTGGGTTGCCCTGGAGGTTTTATCTCTCAGCCGCCTCTGCACCCTGCACCTGGCCTCAGGCAATTCATCAATTACAGCTCAAGTCTTAATATCCCGTCTCTGGTTCCTGCAGGGGTTTCCACCTGGGTCTTTGCTCTTGTCACCTGTGACTCCCTGTATTTACCTGTCTCTCCAAATCCAGGACCTACAGTTTGCCCTGTGTCCTCTTATTCATGGATCCAAGAAGAGTTGCTGATTTTTCAGACTATTCAACTTGTTACTTGTTGGGGCAGAATGGCGACTTCCAAGGTTTTCACATGCAGGGTGAAGTCTCCCTGACATCTTACATGAGACAACAATTCATTTTGGCATGTATTTGGGGCATGGTTTTACTTTTCCTGCTTTAAGGGCCTCAGCCAACACCACTACCTGGTGGCTGCAAGAAGTATCTGATTCATTGACACAGACTCTCAGATAACATCAAGTCAGACCAAGGGATCATCTTTAGAGTGAAGGAGGTGAGAACAGCATGTGATCATGAGATCCACTGGTCGGCTCAAGCACCATGCAGGCTGAAGTTGCGGGCCTGACAGCATGAGGAAACGGTCTATGAAAAACTCACCTGAAGGGCCAGCTCAGTTGTGACACTTCTGCAGGGTTTTCCAGGTTTCAGAGTATACTCCAAACTAATGACCTGTTGTACATGCCCCCTCCCTGAATTGTAAGAATGTACAAGTCTGGGAACCCTGAATAAAAGCAGCAGTGTCCCCAATTACCATCACTTCCTGCAACCTTCTTGGGGAAATTGAGCCTCTCATCCCCACTACTCTGGGCTCAGTAGTTTCAGATGTTCTTGTTCCCAAAATGAGAATTCTTCTGCTAGCAGACACAGCAGGGGTCCTGATTGACTCCAACCTCTCCGTTCACCTTGGGATCCTTCTGTCAAGGAACCGGCAGGGATAATTGACCCTGAGCCCCAGAAGGAAGGAGGGCTGCTGTTACACAGTGGGAACCAAGAATAGTGTCTTTACACCCAGGCAATCCCAGTAACTCTGAGCCCTCTTTTGACAAATTATGATGGTAAGTAGACAAATGAAGCAACACCAGTCTGAGAAGGGACACAGACCCCTCAAAAATGAGAATCTTGGCCCTAACAGCAGGTTAGCTACTGTGGCTTGCAGAGGTAAAAACTGAGGGTCTGAGAAATACAAAATAGATTATGGAGGAAGGAGACAAGTATCAGTTGTGGTCTTGACGTGAGCTACAGCAGATCAGGTGTTCACCTAGCAACCCTCCTTTCCTAAACTTCTCCAGGAAGAGAAGTCTGCCCCAGAAATAAGGAATGAGCTCCTCCCAGAACTAGATTCTCTCAGAAATGGATACAGGGGCACAAGGGTAAATCATAGTGAATCCCTTCATTCTCCCTTTGGAATGCAAGCAATCATGATCCCAGTTTCTAACAGGGCAGTTGGCAGACAGTCCTCAAGTCTGTTTGTTAATTACCTCCACTAAAAGTAGTTTCCTCTCCCAACTTAACACCCTTTCAGGCAGCAGCCCACATAATGACCGATGCAAAGTGAGTAGAAATACCTGTCCCCCTTTCCTCAAGTTAGGACTGCACTGAATGGTCATAGGAACTTCAACACTTTACAGGGACTGTCTGAAGCTTCCATTAAAACTGTATCACAACATAATTTCTACTTTTGTACCATCTTACATCTTTTTCTTCCCCTCCATAGATTTTGATCCTAGGAACACTCCCTCATTTACTTCCTGCATGGTAGTCTGTTTTAGGATCTGCTTTCTGGAAAACCCAAACTGTAACAGTCTCCTAGTTATTTTTCTTGCCAACTTTGCCACTTCTTTGGCTCTAATCCATGCTATACACTGTGGGAATAGCACATTATTGTTTAAAAGAAGTTAGGTTATGTCTATTAAATACTTTAAGATTATTAAATTTTTTTCCTTCTGTTTTAAATGCATCTTCATTCAAGGCCTTCTGAAGAAATGGTCTGTTTTTAGGCACTTTGATGATACACCTTATTTCCCTACTGATGGTCATTAAACACATATATTGTGGTGTCCTGCCAGTTCCAAGGACAGGCCACACCCTTTTCACTTTATTCTTATTATATTATCTACCTGGAGTGATGTTACATCTTGTCTGTGGGTCTCCTGGAAATTCTGTTAGTCCCTTATTTCTTTCATTCACAGCAATTTCTATAGTCTGTATTTCTTGTTTACTTGTGATCATCTGTCTCTGACACCATCCTGTATGTTCCATGATATGGCAGAAATTATATTTGTAGTGACTGTATGAGTATTCACAACATATCCCACCACATGGTCTTTTTTTCAATCAGTATTCAGAAACTGATGTGAAAAACCAGTCTAGGATATAGTTATATCCACCTGTTTCCAGAAGGATTTCTCTTTGCCAGTACAGTGCTTCTTGAATGAGCTTCTTGAATGGCCCTAAGACTGTGGCCCATATTAAGATGTGACTTAATCTTGTTGTATAACCATATGGGTGGACACTTTCCTCCACTTGTATAGCTGCACAACTGCCAATGCCACACCCTTTCCACACACACAGTGAGAGGGACTTAAAGATTTGGATCTCTGATTGTGACATGTCCATGATGATTCAAGCACTACTTTGGGTTGATTATATGATTGGTCCAGACCTAGAAACCCATCACTCAGTATGGACCACACTCCCTCTTTTGTTTTATAGTCCTTTATTAGTACAGATGGTGGTAATAAAATTCTTGATTGGCTGTGGGCCATTGCAACATTCTTTGACATTCAAGTATATAAGGCATAAAGTGGTGAGCTAATATTGTCAAGGAACATAGTGTTAAAGAGGAAAATGCATATCTGTCCTGCTTCTGTGTTTCTAAATCTCTAACATCTCCTTCAGCTGAAAACCCAAGTTAGGTCCTGGTAACAACAACAAATTTTCTAGGACAAAGAGTGGTACAATGAATCCTCTTAGGTTTAAAAAGCCAAAACCAATTGTATGTCTGTGTGTATGTGCTGTGCACACATTGAGTACTTGAAATAAACCTCACAGCCTGCTCCAGTATACCACTGTGGGGCACAGAATAGGATCAAGAAATGGTGCAGAACCCCGCGCTTAAGATGAGATGGGAAGTTCAAGCTGAACAAGTAGAACAGGTGCTCCCATTGAGGCATAACTAATGGAAGAGACAGAATAGAAAATGAACAAAAAATGTAATAAGAACTGCTGTGCAATTAGAGCACAAAGAAGTTTCTGGAATTAAAAAAAAATGGGTGGAATTTAAGCTCTTTCATAAGATTATCAATGTCCTAAGGGACAAAGGGCAGGCTGTCACATTATGTTTGTAAATCTACTTCTCAACACAGCATCCCATACAGAGAAAATTTAAAAGATACAATTTCTTGAGTAGAACCAGCAAGTAAGCATCCCCCAACCCAGAAAGGTGCCTGAATAGGGTCTGTCCCTATTTCACCTGAAGAGAACTGGGCATATGGCTTTGAACAGCTTACTTTACAATGACTCCTTCTTTTATAAGATACTTGGCCTTTTGTGAGTAGAGCTACAGCTGTCTCTGAAAATGGCAACATCTGATCCTAAGACCTAGAATATAAAGCGCTTGAAAATGTCATTCACTTAAGGTTACCCTCTAATGCTAAGAGCTTAGGAAAAAAAAAAAAGGCAGATCTGGTGAAGGAAAAGAACAACCAAATAACTATTTTTTTATGATTATGAAGGATAGGAATGCATGCTTTATGCCTAAAACCTTATATTCTTGGCAAAATTTGAAATAGGTTTATCATTTTAAAAAAACATGCAGTTAGATGAAGAATAAAAATGATGGCATTATTTATCTCTTCCTAACACATGTAACCAGGGGACTTCATGACAGATGATAGTTGTAGAGTTCTAATAAATGGTAGGACCAAGATAATTGAAGGTTGTGTTAGAGATGATTTCATAGATGGTGATATGATTAGAGTGATGATCCCTTATTGGACAATCTAGGTTCAAATCCCCACTGCATTCCTTTTTAATTATGTGATCTCATCTGTAAAGTAGAGATTACAGTAGCACCTACCTCGCTGAGTCATTTGGTGAATTAACACTCATATAAATCCTAGATACACAGTAAGTAATAAATATCCCTCCTAAGTTCAAACTTCATTTTACTGATTGGTACTTTGAAGCCCATTCATTACGACATTTATTTAGCATACCATATGCTTCAGAATTGTGTTTCTGAGGGAGAAAAAAAACAAAACAAAACAAAACAAAAAGACTAGAGTATGCTTTTTGCTTTGGTGATGGTCACATAGTTTTGTGGTCAAGCATTATTATGAAGACTTATGTCAGAAATATTTGCCCTTAATGAAAGAAAGAGCAAATGGTGAGCTAGATCTAGTAGCAAATACTTAATTCTGCCTGCAGTGCTCTGAAAGAACTTTCTGGGGCAGGAGGACTATGATCTGTACGTAGCCTGAGAGATGAGTAGGAGTTTACTCCATGATGGGGAGGAAATTCTGGCCAGAAAGAAAAGCACAGCATCAAGGATGTAAGGCATATGATGGCAACTGCAGGTAACTGGACAAGGATGTCTGATGGAGTGTGTTAGCAAGGACCAGAAAGTTCTGTAGAGCCTTCAATGTTGAATTTTCTGTGCCAGGCTCGAGTGCATACACCTTGTTCTATGGGGCAACCACGGAGAGGAATGATTTTTTGGAAGGGGAAAGGTGTATTTTATTTATTTTTATTTTTAAACTTTTCATATTGAAATGACCTCAGAATTCCAAACACACTGCAGCGATAGTACAAAGATATTCTACGTACCCTCCACCCATTTTCCCCAAATGTTAACATCTTGTAGGCCCATAGCTAAATATGAGAAAAAAAGGAAATTATCACTGATGGAACAATATTCTGAGAGTCTTAGGTTTAGCCACATTTAACTAACATATATGAGTTTCAGTGCTCTTATAGCTTAGGACTAATAGCTCCTTGGATGCCTAGTGTAGAACTTAAATCATGCATTGTTTGTGGAACAAATATAATATTTTGTCTAAAATACAAAAAAAATCAAGAAATTTTGAATAAGTGTTATGCTTTAAAGAAATGACTATACCTGTGATGAATTAACCATAGTGAAGATGCTTCCTTAATGCTTCAATAGTAAATGTGTGAATAACACACACGTGTTGTTCATAGGAAGATAGATAGAATCTGTCCAAGGTCAACATAAAAGTACACAGGACTTTTTGAAAGATATTTAGATCTCAAGCCAGCTTACTAAGAATTTTAGATTTAGGTTTTATAGGTATATTTCCTTTTCTAGCAATTGTTAGATTTTCTATTTGGCTAATATGTAATGAGCACAGATTCTGATTTGTCTCTTCTCTTGCATTAAAAGCATGATAGACACCTTCTGACATAGTTCCCTGCAATGCCACCCCCTGGCATTCACTCCATGTAATCCCTTTTTGCCCTCCAAGTATTCACTGGGCCTAGTAAATGGCCCCAATCAAATAAGACAAAAGAGATGAGCCATCTCTTCTGTGATTAGGTTAAAAAGACAGAGTTTTGTTTTGCTGGAACTCTCTCTTTGGTTTATCTTGCACACTTATTCTGATTAAATAAGCTGCCATAATGTGAACTGATCTACACAGTGGCCCCCACAGGAACTGCCTCTGGTCAACAGCTTGTGAGAAAGCAAGACCCTCAAACTAACAATTTACAAATACACTAATCCTACCTAATAGCCACTTGGATGAGTCTGGAATATTTTTCCCTGGTTGAGACTTCAGATGAAACATTTGATTACATCATTATGAACGACTGAAGCAAAGGACCCAAGTAAATTGTGTCTGGATTCTGGCCCACAGAAGCTCTGATAAAAAAAAATGCTGTTTTAGATCCCTGAATTTTGAGGTGATTTGTTATACAGCAATAGACATGTAATGCAAGTGGTAAACCAGTTATATAAACTTCCTATTATTATGTAGCTGCTATATTAGTGGAATAAATTGTGAAAGTATCTAGGACAGCTTTCCAGACAGAGAACAGGGCAGATATTTCTGACTACATATAAGGAAACTGAATCTCAGGAAGAAAAAGTAATTTGAACCAGATAACAGAGCACAGTGGGGAAAAACTGGCATCTGTATGTAGATTTAATAACTTTATATCCTCATCTTTGTCTGATAGTTTCATAAAAATAAATAACAGTAATCTCATAAACAGACAACCCCAAAGCTTATAAAGAATTGTTTAACAGATTACATTTAATATCATGTGTCTTGAAGGGAAAAGTAAAGGGAAACTCAAGGCAAAACATGATGGAGAGTAGAAGAGAAAATAAGGAAAAACGAAAAATAGAAAGAAAGAAAGAAGGAATGAAAGCAAAAGCAAAAGCAGAGCTAGACTCTTTTAATACTCATTTTAATCCCTGTACAGAATAGTTCAATAAGGGGCACCTGGGTGGCTCACTCTGTTAATCATTCTACTTCAGGTCAGGTTATAATCTTGTGATTCAGGAGTTTGAGCCCCATGTTGGGCTCTGTGCTGACAGCTCAGAGCCTGGAGCCTGCTTCCGATTCTGTGTCTCCCTCTCTCTGCCTCTTCCCCACTGTGTCCCTCTCTCTCAAAAAAATAAAATAAGCATTAAAAAAAAAAAGTTCAATGAATGTCTTTGTGTGGGGGTAGGGTGAAAGAGACAGACAGTAAGCAAGATTCTCCTTTTCCTTTTATTATTTTCCCCTTTTTTTCTTTATTTTGTAAAGGATTGTGATGGTTAATTTTATGTGTCAACTTGACTGAACTGACACCCAGATACAGCTGGTAAACATTATTTCTAGATGTGTTTGTGAAGGTATTTCTGGAAGAGATTAATATGTGATTCAGTAGACTGAATAAAGATATGTGCCTTCACTAATGTGGGTGGACATCACCCAATCCTTTGGCGCTCTAATATAACAAAAAGGCAAAAGAAGGGCAAATTCCTTCCCTCTTCTTGAGCTGAGATGCCCATCTTCTCCTGTCCCCAGATGTCAGAGCTCTGGGTTCTCAAGCACGGCTTTCAGGTCCTTGGACAGAGTGAATTATATCACCTGCTTTCCCAGTTCTCTAGCTGGCAGATGGTAGATTGAGGGGCTTCTTGCTCTTCAAAACTGACAAAGGAGATTACTATTTTACCTATATCATCTAATCACCTAATCTAATCCAATCTACATATCTCCTATTGGTTCTGTTTCTTTGGAGAACTCTAATACGGGTATTATTTACATAATGTTCATGCTGTTTGGAGCCTCACAACACCTGCAATGCAGGAGAGGGGACCAAGTGACAGAATCTGGCATTACTTAATTTGGTGAATTTGTGTTTTTTTTGGTTTGTTTCTAGCCACAGAATCTTAATCTATTTGGCAATTTATGCATATGACTAATCACTAAAACCAAAATCTGTGAAACTATGCAAGGTGACACCAAGGAGAAGCAAGCAGACACAAAGGCCTTCCAGTCTTTTCTACCTCCAAAGGGGCTCCGAATAGCAGTGTCTGATCTGCCTCAATACCCAACTCTTTGATGCTTTCTCAAAACCAAGAAGAAATTTGATTTCATCTGTCCGTGCAGTGAAATACTCTCCCAGGTGTCCTAACCTCTTGGAAAAAAAAAATGCAGAGATTCTGACATTCTGAACATTAGTTTTATTTTCTACTTGGCACAATATGATTTGGAAAGTAGTTATTCAGTGTCCAAGCTGCCTGGAATCTCAAAGGTCATGTAAGACCACATGTTCCCTCCCCCAGCTATATCCTCGCTAACACAGACCCTTCTCTATTGCACGTGCACAATCTTGGGCCATGGCACACGACTTCTGGAAGAGAGGATTCCTAGGGTACTTGGAGTCTCAGCATGGCTTATGTTTCGCTTTTGAGGCTTATGTTTAAAAGACGGGCTACTGCACTTTGGGAGAGATAGTACATTTCCCTTTCTAATCAATGTTTGTGACTTCTGTCTTATATCCGTTATGAGGAAATATTTATTCCTTCTATCTGCTCCATCACCCAATCACCAACAGCATTTGGGATGCATGGCCTGCTCAGAAATGAAACCAAATTATTCCTACCAAATTAATCCAGAAATTCCAACCTACTACTAGGATTGTTCACATTGCAGGCTTTATTCTCTTTAATATTTTTTATTTATTTGTTTTATTAATGTTTATTTATTTTTGAGACAGAGAGAGACAGAGCATGAACGGGGGACGGGCAGAGAGAGAGGGAGTCACAGAATCGGAAGCAGGCTCTAGGCTCTGAGCCATTAGCCCAGAGCCCGACGTGGGGCTCAAACTCACAGACCGCGAGATGGTGACCTGAGCTGAAGTCGGACGCTTAACCAACTGAGCCACCCAGGCGCCCCTCTTTGATATTTTTTTAGAGATACTTAGGACTCTAAATTTCCAGGTCCCCTTTTCCAATCTGAAGTTGCAACATGAAAGGCTTGAGTTTATAACAAATACCTTTCCTTAAGGATAAAGTGATCTTTTTACCAGGATATTATTCTCATTAGCTTTTGTTAGCTCAGAAAGGGTCCACAGTTCCAAAGTCTCCTAAAGACAGTGATAGTAGAAATTCTATATTTCAAAATCCATTTTAAAAATGACCAATGGATCTAAAGAGCCAGATACTGTAATATGGATTTAATTTATTTGATAGCTGCTCCTAGGATTTGAATATCAGTTTCAAAACACTTTTAGAACTAGTAAATTAGGCCATTTGGTGAGCTGATTCCTTTCAGCAACTTTTAAATAAGAATAAGAAGAATCTCAATATCTTATGGTCTATGGCTTTGAAAAATGCTTACATTTCATTATTATACTCTTCGCTCTCCTTTGCATTTATGAATATTCTAGGAGAAACAGGGCAGAAGTTGGACTTTAAAAAAGTTGATCTCTATTTACATTCAATTTGAATAAGCTTCTATTTAAACAGAGAAAGTAGGTTTCCAATTTTAAAACACTAATGAATAAGAGAAATGAAGATAATGCTATGTTTATTCTATTTGGTGCTAATGTGGAATGCTATGGGAGGTGTTTCTTTGTCATTTTAATCCCAGGAGGCTTTTTTAAACAATCTCTACCACCTGTATTCTGTTTGAGATATAATCATTCAATGTCTACAAACAAGTGATAACATTATTATGCATTTCTGTCCCCTTTCATTCTTTACAAGACTGACAAATATCCCTTTTCTTAGATCCAATAGCTCAGGCTGGGCACCAGTGGACTCATTACCATTCCATTAATAAGCAGATGCCTCCTGAGTGTACAGCTTTTTCAAGCCCTGTCTTTTCTACCTTCCACTGGGTTTTCCCAACAAAAGCCTCACTGGTAGGTATCTCTTTCATTTTACCCTTCCCTTTGAAAAACGAAACAATGGAAACGAAGTCCTGAGATTAGATTGGTGATACCAAAATGATTCTGAGAGCCAGCAACCGTGCTGCCAACCTGAAATGGGGTACTTACATTATTTATGAAAATTAAATGTCACCAATTCTCCCTCTATCAGATAATTTCAGGAGACAGAACCATTTCCGTTGAGGGAGATGGAGTATTTCTAAATGTGCAGCCCCCTTCTCCCCTCCCCATACCAGCTTTCCATAGATCACTCTGGCTGTATGTCAACTCTTCCTGCCCGGGAAGAAAATAGGTGCACCTGACCATGTTTCAAGTTTCACTGCAAGTCTCAGATCAGGTCTTTTCACAGGGATGTTAAGTATGTTCTAAACCAAAGGGGACCCTTTGCAATGTGAAATCATTAGAAAGTGAACTGTTCTTTTTTTTTTTTTTTTTCTTTTTAAACTTGTGTTTCCCACGCTCTCTTTAGAAGTCAGTTATCAGAGGGAAATTAGCAGGAGTTGAAAGGAAAAGACAGTATCCCTCTGGCTCCCTCATCTATTCATTGCTTTGGTGGCTGGGAAGAAAGGACTCCAATAATGAGAGGAATAAACACAACCCATGTCATTAGGATTATCAGTGAGAGAATATTGGAACCAGCTATTTAGAATTTTAATTTAAAATTTTAAATGTATTTATTTGAGAGAGAAAAAGCACAAGTAGGGGAGGGGCAGAGAGAGAGAGAGAGAGAGAGAGAGAGAGAGAGAGAGGGAGAGAGAGAGGGAGGGAGGGAGGGAGGGAGGGAGGGAGTGAATACCATGCAGGCTCTACACTGTCAGCAAGGAACCCGTCGTGGGGCTTTATCCCACAAGCTGTGGGATCATGATCTGAGCTGAAACCAAAAATTGGACCCTTAACTGAGCTACCCAGGCACTCCTACTCAGGAATATTTGACTAACATTTACCAAGGAGTCTGAGACTTTTCAAAGTTCCAACTGCTAACTACTGATACATGCATGTATTTCATATCACACTTGCTGTTACATGCTTACCCATCAAAGTTGAGCAATGAAGCATGTTTAAAAACCAGGTATCCTATTACAGGGATCTTTTGGAGGGAATTTTTTGCTTTCTTTTCTATCAAACAAGCCACTCATAGTTATGTCTTTAGCATGTGAAGAAATCCTAGAGTTCTTATGTTTGATCTTCTGATTATAGATCAGGTATCTGGGAACCAAAGAGATTCCCCTAAAGTTAACGTTTTCACACTTTTGGAGAGCAGAAGCAAGGCTATCAGCAAAGCCTGTTTCTGGCCCTTCACCTTTCAAATTTAACTAGAACTTAAAAACAGCAACAGCCACTCCTTCACCTACCACACAGGAAGAAAACCATGTTTCCACCATCTGAGGACCATATACAAGTTCCAAAGATATTCACCCAATGCTAGATGTTACAATAGGTAATAACTTGTAAAAACAAGCAGGTCATCTAAAAGGTGACTTCTGGTGGAGGAGCTTTAATCAACGGGAAATGAATTCAGGTAGTGACAGAGGTAGGATTAGATTTGATATGGATGGTGCAAAAGATTTATTTATTATCCCTGTATCCTTGTTACACTACCCATTAGTTCACATAGAGTTCATTTTGGGTACTCGTTTTATTTATTTTTTTATTTTACCTTTTGGGTACTTGTTTTATTTATTTTTTTATTTTACTTTTTGGATTGTTTGTTTGGCTTGGTTGGTTTTGTATTAGTCAGTATTCTCTAATAGAAGAATATATATACACACCTACAAAATGAGACCTGGGCTCTCATCATGATCTGCCACCTGCATGTTGTAGACCCAGGAAGCCATGGGGTAAGTATAGTCTGACACGGAAGGCTTGAGAAACCAGAGAAGCCAATGGTGTAAATCCCAGTCCAGGGGCAGGAGAAAATTCACATGCCAGATCCAGAAAGCAGGCAGGAAGGGAACAGATCTTCTGTTCCCTGCTTTTTGTTCTGGTCAAGCCCTGAATGCACTGGATGATCCCATCCACATTGAGGAGGGCAGTCTACTTTATTGAATCCGCTAATTAAAATGTTAATGTTATTCAGAAACATCCTCCTAGCCACACCCAGAAATAATAGTTAATTTGGTTCAAAGTGACACATAAAATTAACCATCACAACATTTCACTCTAGTCCTAAAACTTCCCAGTAGGTCTCAGGCTCCATCCCAGGGAGGCAGTCCCCAGATCCTTCAGTTTATGTGACAGACAAATTCTTTAAGGCCTTTAAATTATTCTGAGTGAGACATATGCAAGTACACCCATCAACCCTACATCATAGAGGAGTTGTGACAACAATATTATTACCATTATTAGCATTAATATAGCTACTGTTTACTAAGGAAACATCTAATCATCTAATTATTTTAGAAAACAAATGATCTCATCTCTAAAAAAAGGAAACTGGGAAAATGCACAGATACCTGCAAATTAAAAAACACAGGCTTGAACAACTCTTGGGTCAAAGAAGAAACCAGATGAGAAATTAGAAAATATCTCAAGACAAGCGTAAACAGAAACACAATATACCAAAACTTATGGGACACAGCAAAAATCGTACTAGGGAAATTTGCAGTGATAAATGCCTACATTACAAAAGAAGAAAGATTTCAAGTAAACAACCTAATCTTACACTTCAAGAAACTAGAAAAATGTACTAAACTCAAAGTTAGTAAAAGGAAGGAAATAATAAAGACTAGAGCAGAAATAAATGAAACAGAATAGGAAAACAACAGAAAATAGAACAGCGAAACTAAGAACTGGTTGTATGAAAAGATAAAATCTACAAATGCACAACTATACTAAAGAAAGAAATAAGAGAAGATTCAAAAATAAAATCAGAAATTAAAGAGGCATTATAACCAATGCCAAGAAAATAAAAATTCTCATAAAGATAATTATGAACAATTATATACAAATTGGACAACATAGAAGAAATGGATCAATTCCTAGAAACTTACAAGGTACCAAGACTAAATCAAGAAAAAATAGAACACCTGAACAGACCAATAACAAATAGGGAGACTTAATCTGTAATTAAAATTTCCCAACAGGGGCGCCTGTGTGGCACAGTCAGTTCAGCATCCAATTTCTGTTCAGGTCATCATCTCATGGTTCCTGAGTTTGGGTCCCACTTTGGACTGTGCTGACAGCTCTGAGCCTGGAGCCTGCTTCGAATTCTGTGCCTCCCTCTCTCTGCTTGCCCCCCACTCATGCTTGCTCCCTTACTCTCTCTCTCAAAAATAAATTAAAAAAAAACTAAAAATAAATGAAACTTCCCAACAAAAAAGGCCCAGGACCAGATGGTTTCAACAAACATTCAAAGAATGAATATCAACTCTTCTTAAGCCCTTCTAAAAACCAATATAAGACGGAACACCTCGGAAATCATTTTGTGAGGCCAGCATTACCTAGGTGCCAAGATGTTTGATACCAGACAAAGACACTATAAGAAACCTTATCTTTGATGAATGTGGATGCAAAAATTCCCAACCAAATATTAGCAAAACAACTTCAACAGTACATTGAAAGAATCATACACCATGATCAAATTGGATTTATCCCCAATGCAAGGGTAGTTTAAAATACATCAATGAATCCATGTGACATACCCTATTAACAGAATGAAGGATAAAAATCACATGACCATCTCAACAGATGCAGTAAAAGACCTTCAGGTAACATTATTATATCTATTTTTATAAATAAGGAAACATAGATAATTAAAATTCACTTCTTTTTTAGTACGTACACCTGGTAGATGTTAGAGCTAAGATTCATTATCAGGCAATTCTGACTCTTGCACATACAACTTCTCTTCCTACCAAATTAGATAAAAGTTTTCTAAAAAGTCATGCAGCTAGATACAGAATACTGAGAATTATCAACGATTAAGAAATGACCATGTCTGAGACTTTGTGCAATTCTTCTTCCTATGAAGAAGTATTCCAATGAGGGGATAATTTATCTCTGAAAAAGCCTGTCTCCCTCTCTCCTTCTCTCTCTCCCTCTCTCTAGCTCTTGCTATCACTCTCTTTTTCCCCAAAAGGCAAAATATGTGAATACTGTTAAATATGTCCTCACTTCCTGTTGTAAACTACTTCTACAGCTGAGCATAAAGTGAAAGTGATCACACTTGAGCATTACAGGTGACAGCACTAAGCCTCAGGACTACAATGATGGTCAATGCCTCATGGACGATACAAGGCTGAGGTTTCATTGTGAGCTTTGAGGAACGGGAAGACAGATATCAGATTCATCACATGTCTACTCATTAACGACAGGAGATTAATGACTTCTACTTTTTAAATTTTTTTAAATTAACGTTTTTTATTTATTTTGGAGAGAGACAGAGACAGAGTGTGAGTGGGGAAAGGGCAGAGAGAGAGATACAGAATCTGAAGCAGGCTCCAGGCTCTGTGCTGACAGCACAGAGCCCAACATGGGGCTCGAACTCAGGAACCATGAGATCATAACCTGAGCCGAAGTCAATGCTTAACCAACTGAGCCACCCAGGTACCCCTTTTTAAAAACGTTTTTTTTAATTAATGTTTTTTGTTTATTTTTGAGAGAGACAGAGACAGAATGTGAGCGGGGGAAGGGTAGAGAGAGGGGGAATAATGACTTCTACTTTTCCTAATGCCATTTGTATTTAGAAATTAATACACCATCCACTTAAAAAAATAGTTTTTTTTATACATCTTGAATGTCTCCTATGTCTTAGGCTTACTGCATGTGTATTCTAGAGATATAATTCGGGCCTAGCGAATATAGATATTTTGTTCATGGATGGGCAAACGTCCCCAAATTCTCTATGAGATAAATTTTCGTGAACACTTTTTTAATTGGGAGAAATCAAACTTTTTCACTGGAAGTGATGATGTGGAAAGAGTGACAGCTGGTGACCACTTTGCCATTCCATTTGAGAGCCTGACTAGAGAGGGAGGCCAAACCGTGGAAAGTGTGCCCAAAAGATAGGTTTTGACGAGTTCAATTCTTTAAACAAATTTTTTAGCAGCATGAATTTCATTTTCTGTTACTTTTAACTAGAACAATATTGAGCCATATAATTGCTTTTTCATATTGTATTTATGAAAATCAAGGCCCAAAGATGCTGAGGAATATTTTACTTCACATAGCAACTATCTTTCTTAGAAACTGAGTCACCGTTGGGAGTGAAATCACACTGATTTTTAACTCATCTTCTTCCTGTTAATACTTGTCTGTCATTTTTTGGATTCTGTAAATGATTTTTTGAGAGCTTTAAATGAGAGAGAATAGAATTTATTCTTCTTTCCCAAACTGAGGTAATGTCCATTAAAAGCAAAACAAACAAAAATACAAAAACAAAAAACCAAAAACAAAACAAAAACAAAAACTCTACCATTTTCTTTAACTATTCCTTCCTTCTATCTGACACTCATTCAAATGAAAAGAAGAGCCAAGCAGAAATAACTTGTTTTATGAGCTTGAATGGCACTAACCACTTATACAGCATCATTTCTATTACTAATAGCTACCGTATTTTAAGCACTTGGTATATTCTGGGCACTAGGAACATCACATATTTTCTCAATGAGTCTTCAAAGTAACAGATGTGGCAGATCCTATTAATATCCATTAGTATTCTACTTTAAATTAATAAAATAAATCTCAGAGAAGCTAAACATTTTCCCAAAAATCACATGCTAGCAAGTAGGAAACTGTGAATTTAATTCAGCTCTGTCTTTATAATATAGAGTCTGTGTATATAGCCATCCTTACAGAGAGTACACAGGAATTTTTATCTTCCACTCACTCACTTAAATTGCATAAAACACCCTTAATTTCATTTACAGGGGAGAAAGTTATTCATAGCATATTTGCACACAG
Organism: Acinonyx jubatus; assembly: GCF_027475565.1. Classification (NCBI taxonomy): domain Eukaryota; kingdom Metazoa; phylum Chordata; class Mammalia; order Carnivora; family Felidae; genus Acinonyx; species Acinonyx jubatus. Next base: position 22,492,168 of record NC_069396.1, on the reverse strand, counting down.
AAGTATTTTCCCCCAAATCTGTGGGCATGTTTTTTCTTCCACCAATGCGCTGCCCTCTTCCTATTCTCATTAAGGTCTAGGGAAAAGGGGATTTTCCAGTGACATAGATACTCTCTCTCAGGATACTCAATTCATACTTTATTTGTATTGTCTGTATGAGGAGGAAATTTCTTCCCTTCCTCCAATTAATAAGTAGTTTACTTATGACCCGATGCAAACCATAATGGAATGCATGAAAGTGTATAACCCATATTCCATGTTCATAGACACATGGAAAACAAAATAAAAATGGAGATATGTAAAAAAGGCCTATAATCATCATTTGTATTGAAACAAATAAGTAAAATGCTGATCATGAAGATGATAACAGTAAGAAAAATATCTACAGCCACAGATCTCATGCACAAAGTGGCTACATGTAACAGGACATTAAGCTAACCCAGTTGTACTACAACTTGTATCCCTTTTACTTTGCACAATGACAATTATCTCTTTTATTACCTCTACTAATCACCTCTTCTTTCCAATTTGTCACCTTCCTTCAGTAGGTAAAAGAGGGTTGAAATCCACAGCTAAAGTTTTCGTCAAGACTCATGTCCAGCACTGGTACTTGTTATGCGAAATCATATGAATTAGAACCAAGAGATTTGGGGTTTGCTTCAAATTTAATAAGTTATTCTTTTTATTCCAAGCAGCAATGATTGCTTTCTAAAATCAGGATGCTGATTGCACCCTTTATGCAAAAACTACTACTATCTAAATTTTACAATGAATAGAATAAAAAAAAAAGGAAATGAGAGAAAGAGCAGTACAAAAGAGAAGGTTAATACCATTGTTACCAACGAAACCTCTGCCTTCAATACTAGTTCCCTGTTTTGAGATCTTTAGTGTGATAGAGATACAAACTGGTTTCATTTTTATTAAAATTGAATGCATCTTGAGTGCCTAATAAGTGTGAGCAGAGAACTTATGTAGTAGAAACTCAGTAAATGATTACTAACTTAAAAGAGAGAATTCACACTTGTATACAGCTATTACAAGATATATAAGAAGATTAACAGAACAAAATTTCTTCATATGTGGAGAACTTAATATTGTATTAACAGATGACATAGAAGAGATTTAGTTAACCCTTTTGTAAATGACTTAACCATTCATTTGTTTCTATTCTGTTAAAGAGGCAGGGAAAATTTGGAGACAGAAAAACTGTTCAAGTCTCTAGTCATTTAATTTTACGAAAAAAATAATCAAAATAGTAACTAAATGTGCATATTAGTAGCAATTTAAAGTATTCTCCATATGTGATTTCTCTTATAAACTTTCCATTCTCAATGTCTCAGGTAAGTATGATGGATGGTAGGGAGAGATTTGATGATTCATACATAATCTTGTAAAAATTATAGACATTAGCTTTAGACCAAATTTTCTGATTTCACAGTCTATTATTTCTTTTATATAATTATTAGATTCTGCTTATTTACTGCCATAATTAAAGAAATGCTATTAAAATCAAGTGAATAAGTTTTATACAATGGAAGACTATGCAAAACTGAGAACAAATGAGTCTCATTCTATGGGTGGGACACATCATATGGATGAATCTATCAAAGTATGAACAAAAGAAAGGGAACGCAAAGATCATATGCGATTTCCTCTTATTTCATAAATAATAATCTATGGTATAGGAAGTCAGGTTACCTTTGACCTAAGGGGTACTAGGGATACCTCCTGACTGAAGAAGCCATGATACAGAGCTTGTAGGATGCTGGGAATGGTTGATTGATTGGGGTCCTGGTTTAATAAGTTTCTTAATTTTATGAAGGGCCGGCTATTCATCTGGCTGTTCACTTAAAATGTGCAGATATTTTTGTATTTAGTCTATAATTCAACAAAATTTTATTAAAATAATAAATATTAAAGAAATCAAGAATGGTATTAGGCAAATAGTTTCCCATCTTCAAAATATGAAAAAAGTCAATTCTAGAAAAACACTAACAGAGATTCCTTGTGCAAATCTTGGTATTGAGTCCTTAAAGAAATATAAACACTTCCTTGGAATAATAATTATTTTTTCTCCTTAACTAATTTAACTGACAATTAGTTGAAGCAGAGAAATATTTTACTCTAATAAAGTTTATTTTGTGAGACACTCAGTGCTACCAAAACATGTGCCATTCAACAAAAAATATATTTAATATAAAAATAATTATTTTTGTCTGTAGTACTTACTAAACCAGCAAAAACAGAAAAGGATGGTGATACTCGGGTCAGAATTAGTATGTTTTATTTTTTAGAACTCTCTAGAGTTTCTGGGTGTCCTGTTTCTATCTCACAGGAGGGAGGGAGACCCCAAAGTTGAACAATGAAGAGAGTTCCAGAAAAATGAGGATTTCTCTTCTGACTAGGACAGTGCTTACCAAAATGAGTCCTGGGAAGCATTCATATTGTAAGAAGTTCATTGGAATGCTAAGGAGAAAAAAAATTATTTCATGCTAAAAATAAATTTAAGAGGCATTTGTGTAAAACATTCATCGGTTCTTTGTCCAAGTACATTCAACAAGTGGAGAACGCACATTATTTTGAAGTGTGAGATGGAAGGTTTACCATAGTGAGTTGGGCCATAAAGAATTGTCAATACAGTCCAAGTGTTCTTTGCCTGAAAAAATAGAATTGCATTAGCAATCAAGTAAGAATCTATAGGGGCACTTGGGTGGCTCAGTTTGTTGAGTGTCTGACTTTTGATTTCTGCTCAGGTCATGATCCCATGGTTGTGGGATCCAGCCCTGCATCAGGCTCCGTGCTGCTGAGCATGGAACTAGCTTAAGATTCTTTTTCTCTCCCTATGCCCCTCTCCCTTATGCTCTCTCCCTCTAAAAATAAAAATAAATAAAATATCTATAAACACCTTCCATTCAATTCACAATTAAGCAACACATTTCTAAATATTCCAAAAGTCAAACAAGAAATTTGATGGACATCAGCAGATACATCAAAAGGATAACAGTGAAGACATAATTTCAATATTTGTGGGATACAACTAAAGCAGAGTTTACAGGCGTATTTAAATATCTCAATCTTTGTGTGATAAAATAATTATGTCAATAAATAGGAGAACACAGTAAAAATGTAACAGAATAACAATAGAAAAAGTCAGTAATCCATGTACTGGTTCTTTAAAAAGATTAATAAAATTAATTAGCCTCTATTGATACAGATTAAGAATGCAAAGAAAAAGAGAAAAAATAAAGGAAGAACAGATTACTGGTAACAGGTTTTAAAGACTTGATATCACAACAATCCTGCAGAGAGCATAAAGATAAGAAACTATTATAAACATTGTATACAATAAGCGAATACCTAGGATAAAATGAACAAATTCCTTAAAAAGCAAAATTCACAGGGGCACCTGGGTGGCTTAGTCAGTTAAGCGTCCGACTTCAGCTCAGGTCATGAAGTCTCGGCTCATGAGTTCAAGCCCCCACCTCAGGTTCTGTGCTGGCAGCTCAGAGCCTGAAGCCTACTTCAGATTCTGTGTCTGCATCTCTCTCTGCCCCTCCCCTGTTCACAATGTGTCTCACTCTCAAAAATAAACCAACATTAAAAAAATTATAAAAAAAAAAGCAAAATTTACAAAAAGGGACTCAAAAGGAGAGTATTTGAATAGTTCTCTATACAATTAAAAATTGTGAAGGGGTGCTTGAGTGGCTCAGTCTGTTGGGCGTTTGACTTTGGCTCAGGTCATGATCTCATGGTTCGTAGCCCTCCATCGGGCTCTGTGCTGCCAGCCCGGAGCCTGGAGCCTGCTTCGGATTCTGTGTCTCCCTCTCTCTCTGCCCCTCCCCTGCTCTCTCTCTCTCTCTCTCTCTTTCTCTCTCAAAAATAAATAAACATTTAAAAATTAAAAAAAAACCAAAAAATTGTGAATTAATTATTAAAAGCATGCACACTTACAAAAATCTCACAAAAATCCACATTGGAACAGTTTTACTGACAAATTATATCAAACATTTAAGGAGGAAATAATGCTAAATTTACACAAAACAGTTCAAAAAAACCTAAGAGGCAGAATACCATCAAATGCATTCCATAAAGTGAGAATGACCCCAAGTTAAAACCTAACAAAGATATTACAAGAAAATGATATAGAAAAAGATTTCCATGATTGTAGAAACACATATACTTAAAAAATATTAGCAATTTATATGAAATATAATAAATTAGGACTGGTGGGTGGTGGAGAATAATGGCTTCCTAACGATGTCCACTACTAATTCCTAGAAACTTCACAGGTAGGTTACATGGCAGAGGAAAATCAAGGTAGCAGATGGAATTAAGTTTGTTAATCAGTTAGCCTCAGAGTAGTAGGGAGATTATACTGGATTATCTGCATGAGCCCAAAGTAATCATACAGGTGCTCAAAAGTGGAACAGGGAAGCAGAAGACAGGGAAATGAAAAAAGGCATCATGAAAGGGATGTGGTCCAATGCTGATGACCTGACAAAGTGTCTAGGTCACAGAAGAAAATTAAATACAAAGAAAAAGAAAAAAAGAAAGAGAAAGAAAGAAAAAAAAATTAACTCATGAATGGATTAAAATCTGTGACTTGCATATTTTGAATTAATTTCAGTTTATGGTGATATTAGTCCATTTTTTAAGTTTAAAATTTTTGTTTACTGTGAAACTTAATAAATCTACACTATATAGTTTTATTTTTTTAATTTTATTTAAATCCAAGAAGGTTAATATGTAGTGTAATAATGGTTTCAGGAGTAGAATATAGTGATTCATCACTTACATGTAACACCCAGTGCTCATCCCAACAAGTATCCTCCTTAGTACTGATCACCCATTTACCCATCTCCCCACTCACATCCCCTGCAGCAACTCTTAGTTTTCTGTATTTAAGACTCCATTATGGTTTGCTGCCCTGTTTTTGTTTCATTTTTTGATTTTTTAAAATTTTTTAACATTTATTTATTTTGGGAGAGAGACAGAACACAAGCAAGGGGGTGGGCAGGGAGTGAGGGTGACACAGACTCTGAAGCACACTCCATGCTGTGAGCTGTCAGCACAGAGCCTGATGCCAGGTTTGAACTCATGGACCATGAGATCATGACCTGAGCCAAAGTTGGATGCTCAATTGACTGAACCACCCAGGTGTCCCTGTTGCCCTCTGTTTTTATCTGATCTTTCCTTCCCTTCTCCTATGTTCATCTCTTTTGTTTCTTAAATCTCACATGAGTGAAATCATATGGTATTTGTCTTTCTCTGATTGACTTATTTCACTTAGCATAATATATTCTAGTTCCAACCATATTGATGCAAATGGAACGATTTCATTCCTTGTGATCGTTGAGTAATATTCCAGTGTGTGTGTGTGTGTGTGTGTGTGTGTGTGTGTGTGTGTCTGTGTGTGTGCGCGTGCATACACATACACACACACCACATCTTCTTTATCCATTCATCAGCTGATGGATATTTGGGTGCTTTCCATAATTTGACTATTGTTGATAGTACTTCTATAAACATTGGGGTTCTTGTGCCCCTTTGAGTCAGCATTTTGTATCCTTTGGATAAATACCTAGTAGTGCAATTACTGGGTCACAGGGTAGCTCTATTTTTAATTTTTCAAGGAACCTCCCTTCTGTTCTCCAGAGTGGCTACACCAGTTTGCATTCCCACAAGCAATGCAAATGAGTTCCCTTTTCTCCTCATCCTTGCCAACATCTGCTGTTTCCTAAGTTGTTCATTTTTAGCCATTCTGACTGGTGTGAGGTGTTATCTCATTGTGGTTTTGATTTGTATTTCCCTGATGAGGAATTAGGCCAAGTATCTTTTCATGTGTCTGTTGGTCATTTGGATATATTATTTGGTAAAGAAAGACATCTTCTGGAAGGATGTCATTTGGAAAGACATCTTCTTCGGATGTCTTTTGCCCATTTCTTCACTGGGTTATTTGGTTTTTGGGTGTTAAGTTTGATAAGTTCCTTATACATTTTTAATGCTAACTCTTTATATGATATGTCATTTGCAAATATCTTCTCCCATTCTGTCACTGCCTTTTAGTTTTGTGAACTGTTTCCTTCACTATGCAGAAGATATTTTTATTTTGATGAGGTTCCAATAGTTCATTTTTGCTTTTGTTTCTGTCGCCTTCAGACACATGTCTAGTAAGAAGGTGCTCTGGCTGAGGTCAAAGAGGTTGTTGCCTGTTTTCTTGTCTAGGATTTTGATAGTTTCCTGTCTTACATTTAGGTCCTTAATCCATTTTGAGTTTATTTTTGAATGTGGTGTAAGAAAGCCATCCAGATTCATTTTTCTGGATGTCACTGTCCAGTTTTCCCAACATTATTTGCTTAAGAGACTGTGTTTTTCTACTGGATATTCTTTCCTGTTCTGTTGAAGGTAAGTTTGCCATACATCGTGGGTCCATTTCTGGGCTCTCTATTCTGTTCCACTGACCTATGTGTCTCTTTTTGTGCTAGTACCATACTGTTCTAATGATTATAGCTTTGTAGTACAGCTTGAGATCCGGAATTGTGATGCCTCTGGCTTTGGTTTTCTTTTTCAACATGGCTTTGGCTATACACTATCCAGTTTTGAATAAATGTGAGATGACACAGATTTTAAAAATCTGACACCTTGTCTGAACTGGAACACTATGGGAGATATATCTATCTAACTATCTATCTATCTATCTATCTATCTATCTATCTATCTATCTACATCTGTACATAATACATTAGGTCAAAGGAATTTGATAATATAATCACTGTTAACTCCAGAGAGTATCATTTAAAGTGATGGCATAAAAAATTAGTGATAGATTTAAAACATTGGTAGGGTGGCATAGATTACTAAACAAATAAAGGAGGATATTGACATCTTCTGTATTCACGCCCTATGGCAGAAAAATGATAGTTCCAGAGGGAGCTATTGGGGCAAGTGTTTTATTTCACTTCTCCTCAAGGAACTTGGAAATGCAGATTTTCAGAGCCTACTCCGAACTTATTAAACCAGCATCTGCATTTTTACAACACTGGAAATTTCTATACGCATTACATTTGAGAAAATGCTATCTAGAGAATGAGCATGGTCCAAGTGAAATTAGTCAATGATATAGGGTTAGAGTGTGTACATAAACAGATTTTTCTGAACAGATCCGACAATTTGTCACCATCGTATATGTTCAAATATGCCATATATTAACAGCGTAGAACAATTCCTAACTCTGATGTACCAGTTTCTATTTTTTTCTGAAACCTTACTTTGATGAATTAGCATAAACTTGATGAAGGTAAAAAACCGAAAGAAACTAAATGTTTAACACATAGAAGAAAAATTAGGTAAACGTGGGACCTCCCCTACAATAGTTTAGAATTTATCTGATATATACTACCACGAAGATCATAATAATTAAGAAAATATTTGTGATATAAAAATAAATGATAAAAAGCAAATCTATGCATGTGTTGTCACCACAAATCAAATCAACATAAAAACTAAGTATATCACAAAGGAACATCTGATAAGTTTATCAAAGGCAGAGTTTATTCCTCTGCCACTAGGAATACTGAGCCATTTTAAAATTTTGTTCTAGTTTGTATAATTTCCTGTTTTCTCTAACCAGATATACTTGTTTTTAAATGAGAAAGTTAATTTGAGGAAGTAGGTTTTTTTTTAAATGAAGAAACAAAAGGTTAAATTTGGGGTTCCTTTTGCTGAATATGAATAAACATAGATGCAATAAAATAGGGCAGAAGAGAGCTCTGAGTTGTCCTACATTCCATCTCTTGCTGAAAATAGGACAATGAAACAAGACTTCTCACTTGCCCTAAATTTCAGCTCTTTCTGCTAAGTCAGCTTTAACAAAACAGAAGGTGACATTTTTTGACACCTATTTCTGATTGGCACTCATAACAGAGATACTGCCCACCAAAATGCAATTGCCATTAGCTCTTAGAGAGTCATTTCCTTCTCTCAAACTATAAATATGTAGAGGGTTACCTGAGTGTAGCAGGGAAAAGCAGGGGGAGGGGAAGGGATATAGAAACCACTCCAAAGTGTCCACAGTATTTGTGATCTAGCTTTATCTTGAGTAATGGCATGAAGCTAAGAAATAATTCTACATCCCACCTTTTTTGTTTGTTTTGTTTTTTAAGGAAAGGACTTGCTTTCTAACCTTCATTGAACAGTATCAGTCCAGGCCCTCCTTTTTTTTTAATTTTCATTAATGAACCAAATTCTAAGTTAAATAAAATAGAGATATATGAACCTATTTTCCACAGAATTTTCCGTGTAGCATTCATTGAGTAAAAGAATTTCTAGCAAATAAGGGCAACTTAAAGAAGCATGACAAGTTCCTTTCAACATTTTTTAGTCTAAATGATATCTTAATTCCGCATGATGTGAAAAGGATATTCACAGAAGATCCCTTTAGCTTGATCAAGTTTACTCTGCATAGCTGTGGAACACCAAATCAGAGGAATTTTACTAAACACATATTGCAAGGTTCATTATTGTAAACACATAGAATACTATTGTGACCACTCTGTAAGCTAAAATCTTAGTTTCTCAACAAAAAAAAAAATGACAAGGACAACACAAAATTGACATTATCTGCATTTTTTCCCATGTGTCTTTCACTGTGCTTCTAAAAATATTGCATATGTAATCCCTTGCAGACCTTAAGCCATCACAGATAAAATACCTGATTTTTACATTTAGTATATAATTTAAAATATTCCTTTGATTGGTCACTAGAAAAACCTAACATTAATCTGTTTCTAAAACCTACTTTGCACATGCAAAATAACACAACCTAAAGAAACTATGCATTTTTCCCTTTTGTCACATACTTTGTGCACATTGATTTTTAGAGTTAGAAGTAATCTTATAAGGTATTTTATCAGTAATATTTATTTAGTACATTAAGAAAGAACAGGTTAAACCTTCTATCCTAAGGTGAAATATACTCTATTGTCTGCAATATTCCTGAGAATTTCGTTAATAGATAGGTGTGTGAATTAAATCTGTAGCAGATGACTAGTGTCAGCCTTTTGTGACTGTCTCCAGGGACCTCATGGAGGAATCAAAAACATGAAAAACCAGTAACCCATTAAGCAGAGGCATGCAAGCAATATTTTTGAACTATGAAGTATAATATAAATATACTGTGTTAAGATGGTCTAAGGGTATTTCAGGGTCTATGTGGAAATCAGTATGCTTTAATTTTAGAACCAAATATATTATACTTTGTGGCATGCAATTATACCTTGAAGAAGTGCTTGGAAGTGCTTATACCCCTCCCCTTCATGCATATAATCCCCTGTAACCAACAAGGTTGGGTGCAGTTCTTTCAGAGGAAGCTGAAATACTGTCTCCTGGGCTATTATCCTTAGCAAGACAGTGAATAAAGCATTTACTCCCCCATTTTGAGGTTGGCTGTGTTTTGTCGTTGTCGTTGTTGTTGTTGTTGTTGTTGTTTTTTAAGTCAACAGGTTTCTCCCTTACTGGACTGTAAGATCCAAAAATAGGAGGGACGGCTCACCATCGTAATATTTTCACATAATACAGTGCTTGAACATTATTAGGCTGTTAACTTAAAAAACTTGAATGAATGAACAGGTTGGTGTTCGTGTTAAAGTCACTCCTTGCAGTGTGGAGTATGGAGTAAGTGCTGATGATGGAAAAGTTCCTCCTTTGAGGAAAATATCATCTCTTTGTGCTGTCCCAACATTGGGTTTATTTCTGAACACCAACTGTAAATTTACATCTAACAGTTTCAGACAGCAAAATGACCAGCAAGTTATATCAATTAGTATCAGAAACAAGTTATCCTCAATGACAGAATTAACAGAGGTGGTATCAGAGGCCAATCACTACTAAATGAAGCGCAATGAAAATTACATCGAAAAATAACTTTCATTTTTTTAGAACAAATTTTAAATCTATCAGTTCCAAAAGTAAGTAACACTCTTCTGAATGACTGTTCAGCTTAAGTTAAAGAGAAGCAGTGGGTAAAGTTTTAAAATAGGGTTACGGTCTTGTATGTTCAATATGTGCAAACTCTGGTCTAAGATGCTGGACATATTTCAACATAAAATTACCTAGATTTTTTTCTTTAATTATCTTTCTCATAATCTGTCTTCTCCCTTAGAGATTTAATAAATGAGAGGTGTTTAGATCATTTTCTACTCAACAAAAGATTATTTATTATAAATGAAAAACAAGAGCCTCTACCCCCCCACCCCCCGCAAAGACTCCCTTTGATGGAATTTGATTTGATTTGGGGCGTTCTCTTTCATGGGTTTACCCAGACTTCTGCATCACAGAGTTGTGCTGTGGGGGCTTTGTCCTGCTCAACATAGTTACTTGCCTGTCTTCACTTAATGACTCTCATAAAAACCTCTGAATCAGAGCAAATGGTCTATGTTTCTCCACTGCCCCAATCCTTTGAGCACCTGTTAGGGGCTCATTGATTACTCTGGGAACATTTGCTAAGGGTCTATGGCTTGGGTTCTGAGCAAAAACTTCTCCAAGGAGTTTTGTTCCTCTTTGTTTTCACATTTAAAATGGCATTAAAAATGCTTCAGACATGATCTTGCCTTTGAAATAGAATTCTCTCAAGTTGTGTTTAATATTTCACCATGTGGCTTTCAGAAGCTTCAGACCCTGTGTCTTTAAACATCTTTTGTTCATCTTTGCAGGTACTGGCCTTGTAATACTGAAAGGAAGGTAGGTCTGCTATTTTTGTAATGGAAATATAGACCCAGGCTTATTCATTAAGGACAATAGATTAAGTACACACAGGACATAAGTGCCTCTGACTGAGTTCCTGCTCAGATGCCAGCTAGGAATCTGGCACTCATTTATGTTGTGATTCATTGGCCATAGGGGTCTGTCGCACACAGAGATGACAGAATATTAGAGCCAGGAGGAACTGTGGAAGGGTAGAAATTTGCACATTAGTAGTTAGATGAAAAGAGTAAATGCATGTTCTTCACCCTTTGTAACTAACCTCTTTTCCTTTTTTTTGGCCCCCCCCATCCTGCTGTGTTGTTGGGTGTAGAAAAGCAGAAAATTTTAACTTGCTAATTGAAAGTACTCTAGTTGCTTTGATTTCAAAATGTGTTTTTCGAGTAACTTTCTTATAGGTAAATGCTACAATCTTCAGTTTTCTTCTCCTTTCTCTTGCTCTTTTTGAATATAATGTCTGGATGTAAATGCTGGAGAGCTACAGCGATGTTTACAAGGGCATTTGGAGGCAAAGTAGAAATTAACCTGAAGCATAAATGGAAATAAACTGACGCTGTGGCTGAGCCTGGCTTGGAGTCCCTGTTAATGACTGTCATCCTGGTGTCATTAATAATGCTGACCCTTTAATCCCAAAATGCCTTTGTTTCAACAATATACAGATACCCAAAACGAGTTACACAAACTATAGTCCAGGGGCGTCTGGGTGGTTCAGTCGGTTGAGCGTCCGGCTTCGGCTCAGGTCATGATCTCGCGGTTTGTGGGTTTGAGCCCCACGTTGGGCTCTGTGCTGACAGCTCAGAGCCTGGAGCCTGCTTCGGATTCTGTGTCTCCTTCTCTCCCTGCCCCTCCCCCACTTGTGCTCTATCTCTCTCTCTCAAAAATAAATAAATGTAAAAAAAATTTTTTTAATAAAAAAAATTAAAAAAGAAATAGTCTATAGCAGAGCAGCTACTTTGTGTACAAAGCACACATTCTGAAATCTAGCATATATATTCTATTTAGTTTATTCCTAATTAAGCCATATTGAGCACTTTACACAAGCTATCCACAGATTTAGGTTCTAGGAGATTTTGACAGTGAACAAAACAGATCAACTTCTGCTGTCATGAAATGTACCTATCAGTGTTGCTGGTTCATAATCCACACTTTGGGAATACTAAGTGAGCTGTCTTATAGGTGATGAAACAAGTCTTCCAAAAAAAAAAGTGACTTATTCAAAGTCAAGTAAAAAGTTAGTGAAAAATCCATAATCAGATCCCAGTTGCCTAACACCTTAAGTATCCTATAATAGGGGTTAGCAAACTACTGTCTATGAACCAAATCTGCCCACTGCCTGCTTCTGTAGGTAAAGTTTTGTTGGAACATGGCTTTTGCCCTACAAAAACAAGAGTTGAGCAGTTGCTGTAGAAGCCACACGGCTCACAAAGCCTAAAATATTTACCATCCATCTCTTTACAGAAAATGTTTGCCAACCGCTGTTTTCTAATAAGGGTATGTCCTCCACCCCTGACAATCTTTCAAGAAGGTAAATCCTGACAATGTAGGTTTGCAGGCATAGGCATTTACCACTGTGTCACCTTGAACAAGTCTATCGACTCCTCTGAGATTCAACTCCCTTATCCATAAATTGGAGATAATTAGTTCACTGTTAGTAGCAAAGATTAAATTAGCTAATGGATGTAAAACAAAGAATTTCTAAATGAAGAGAAGGTGGTTATTAACATTTCTCCCTAAATAGCTACTCTGTGAATTCTAGTCTGTGGAGGTGAAGGTAGAGGGTGAGATTTTGTTTCTCCTCTTTCTGTAACTTAACAACCAATAGCTTCCTGGGAGTTTTGGCACATGATTTTCCAGTGTGAAGGTTATATACAACACTCAGGAGTGAGTACAATGAGTCTGGGCTTTAGAGGTGTCTCAGCTCTGCAAGAGATATCTTTTCTTATAAATTTGTGAATCACTGCTATGAGACTTCCAAGTTGTGGGAATGACTTAATGAGAAAAGAGGAATGAAGAGCAATTACATTTCCATTAAGTGGACAACATTACCCTTGATAAGGCTGCTGGAACTGAAACACCCTCCCCTCCCTCAGGTATAGTCTTAGAAGCACAGAACTGATTGATTCATTAAATACGTGTTTCTTTTTGTCTCTGAAATCATCTATTTCCTAAGATTATTCCATGGTCACCAAAGGCTTAATTCCAATTTATAGCGGAATTGTTAAACTGGCAGAGAGGCTATGAGAAGTTTTAGGAGACGTTGACTCTCCGCATCCATGAAATAGAAGCAAATTCCAAAAAGTATTTGGAAATTCTCAGTGGGACCCATAGGCCATTTGTAATCCTAGAATCGAAAGAAACAAGGCCACAGACTGCTACAATTCGGTGCAATTCGATCATAAGTAGCATAACAATTAGCTAATACTGATCCAATGCTTTCTATATACCATTATCTGTGCTAAAGATTTTATTAACTGTATCCTATTTAATACTGTTAGTCATCTGTAGACATAGGCATTACCTGTCTATTACAGCTCATGAAACTGAATCATCAAAAGTTAACTGGATTGCAGTGCACTGCATCACTACTCAACTACAGACGTGGAACTGACATACACACCAGGTCTTCCTGTTTACAGAGAACACTCTTTGTCAGTATTTCTATTCCATTTCCAGAGTTCTACACATGCTTGCTTAGGATTGCTCTGTGAAAATTTTTCTGACAATAGTAAGATTTTTACTTTACTCCTACTTTTACCCAAATAATATGACATTATGCCTAATGATTATCCCACCCACTTTAAGTGGAACAGAGTTAGCTAGGATTGCAATAATAAACAGAAGCAAAACAAAACACTTTCTCTTGAGGTCACCTTTGGTTTACTGTTGTCCTTTCCATTAGTCATCTTCTGTGCTAATAAAATATTTACCAAAGCTGTTATTTTCATAAAATTCCTAGCGTTTGCTCAGGCTTTTATTGGGATTTGAATAACATCCCAATATTGTACATTATTGATGTTATAAGCACGTGGCAAAAAAAAAAGTTTTACATGCAACATCTCATTTAACCTTCAAAACAAATCCTGTGAGTTACTTATTATCATTTCCACTTTCTATGCAAAGAAACAGACTCAGAGAGATTTAATTATATAATCAAATTCATATCACCCCTAAAAGTAGAGTTGGTATTCATGCCAAAATCCATGTAATTTCAAAGTCTATTCTTTTACACCTTTCTTTACAGTTCACTATAAGAGCTTATTTTTTCATTAGCTGTTTAAGGATACTCCATCTTACTCTAATATGCTCTGAAAGATGCTGCTAATCACCTATATCTAAAGGAATGTCTTGTCTCTATTGGTGTGCCTTTCCAGTTTTCTGTCTGCCTTTATTCTGAGTCTGCTGTTGTCACCTTTAGCTAGCCCCCTTTAACTCCATCTCTCTGGATCATTCTGTCCACAGTAGTAAACTGGAACCTTTTCATTTAGCATCCTTTGTAGGTGGAAATACTAAGCTCTACACTAAGTCTACATTAAAAAATCTCCTCTATCAGACTCAAACACTTTCTGTGAAACACTATTTACTGTCCATCTTAGCTGTTCTATGCAAGATTGTTTGTTTTTAACTTTTCCTATGTTGAGGAGTTCTTCAGGCAAGTTCTCTCCAGAGTAAAGAAGCACCAAAGGCACTCAAACTTCGTCGCCATTGGATGTATGCCAAGGACTATTTTCAAGTGAAGAAGAAGAAACAGAAACAGCTTAGAGTTTGCAGAGTTGGTGTAGTGCCCTTGCTATCGATATATGTACGGATTGGAATCAAAAGGATGTGGATTTGGATCCCAACTATCTTAATTAGAGACCATATGGTCTTGGAGAATTGTTCACTATGACTGAGCCCTAATTCTGCTATCTGAGAATAGATCATCTGCACACTTCAGTGAGTCGTTTATCCAGTCTGTACTTGCTGAATGTCAACTGTGTGCCACAGTTCTCGTGAAGGTTGAGTGGAGCAACTGGTACGAGGAAAGGCTTATGGCCCGGGGTTAATGCGTGAATGAGCTAAGCCAAGAAAAGGTTAAATGCCAACCACCAATCTTGTGGGGGCCTGGGGGATTCCATCCAACCTTCTACATTAGTTCATTTCTTTTAAAGGAAATGGAGTTTAAGAATTCTCATAGGTTCTTCTAGAGCCAAGGAAGGTTGGGGGGCCAAGTACAAGATTTTCTGAGAAGAGAACTACAATACCTGGTCTGATAAAATCTTCTTTTGTGAAGTAATGTAAAAGTTAAATGTCATAAGGCATAATATATTCATCACAGTTAGTTTAGTACGTAACAAATTAATGATAGATTAGAATGCAAACAATCAGAAACTGCTAGAAAAATATGAAGTATATGGCACAAAATGAAGAGGCCCATCAATTGGGAGTCTGTGAAATGTTTCATGAGAGGAATAAGCTGCTAATAGAGATGTGCAAAGTATATTTTAAACTCTCATTGTGGTTTTCACACAAAAATGATGCCAAGATACCGACATTGCCTTAGGGAGAAATGATGTCCGCTCACATATCCCTCTAAGGCAATCTTTAGGCAGGCTGATTTCCCAGCCTTAACACCTGGCTGCTGTGTTCAGGGCACTTCTAGGTAATGTGCTTTTATAGACCAGCACAGAAAACACATGGTTTGAGAGGTCTTGATTTCAAATACTTCTTGATTTCCTCCATACTTACTCCACGTAATTCTAAAAATCCGAGCAAGAAGACACCATTGGGTCCAAGCTTTATTTGACAATAAAAAACAAAAATAAAAACAAAAATAGAGGGTCAAGTATGTTACGTGAGAAACAACTTGTCCAAGAGGAGACTGTAGAAAAGTTGTAAATATGTAATGGAAAATGGAACATCCACCATTTTGCAAGCACAGGGCTAGGTGTTGTGAACACATTGCCACATTTGGGTAACACAATGAACCCATGAGTAGATGTTGCTAATTTTGTTTAAGAGAGGAGGGGATTAAAACTTGGGGAATTGAAGTGGCATTCCCTAATAACAAGTAATTAATCTGTAGTCCAAACATACATGTTTGACATCCAAACATCTTTTTTCAGTTCTAACAAGTTGCCTCCCTATTCACATTTATTTTGTTAAAAAAAGAAAAGAAAACAACAAAAGTCTATGTCATGAATATAATAGGTCTTTAAGAAGTTCTGTATCAAAAACTATCAGAAGCAAACATACTGATGCCTGTTTTTCTTATTAACTAGTTCTTTTGATACAGACATGCAGTCTAAGAAACAGAAACTTTATAACTCACAAGAAGGAAAACAGCCTTTAGGCATTTTTTTTTCATTAAGAAGAAACAAAATATGTTAAGAAAATTTAGCCCTCACAATCAGCAACCTGACTGATGATTTCTGGAAATACAGTTTACTATACCTTAGCAAGTTACTGGAAGCTTTACTCTATTACCTAGGACACTGGGAAAGAAATTTTGTACTGTTCCATATTTATTCAGTCATGATTAATATAGTGTTGAATAATAATTTTTAATTTCCATTTCTTGAATATATTTATTAATTTACCTCCTGCCAATATATGGCTCTGGTTCCTGCTATTTAGAATTTATTCCTGTTCTTCCTAAGTATCATTTGCATAATGGAATGACGAAGTCCATTCACTAGCAGTTGGTTGTGGGGTGTTGGACAGAGAGACTGGGTTGTAATTAGTGGCATCTGGCCTCTGGTTTCATTAGCATGCAAATGGAACTGTTAGAGGCCATGACAGCCTGGTGGTTTCACAACACTCACTAAAATTCGTATCTGCTTTTACAAGTATATCGGGGAATTGCTTTTTATAAAAGAATATATATGTGCGAATGAATTTGATTCTCTTTGCATTCTGGAATCCTAAGGAATTTTTTTGTCATCAAAGGGGAAAAAAAAAACCCAAAAAACAAACTAAAAAAAACACTCCCAGCCTTTCCTTTCCATTTTTAGGCTGCTAAAATTTAATCCAAGATATTGTTTCTGTCTGGCTTGCTTCCATTCCCCCAGTAAAATCCTTACTCATCTCCCTGTCTTCTTTGTTTTTCCCTAAAGTACCTAGGTTCATCTTTATAAAATGTGGCATTTTTTTTTCTTACTCCAAAACCTAACTCAAGAAATAACAAGGTTCTCTATTCCATATGGCACTATGTCTAGACTCTTCTCCATGGAAGGATCTTCATGATTCTAATATCACTTGGGACCATTGATGATGGATGGATTATAACTGGCGCTAAATGTTGTTGGATGTGTGTTGTATACAAGGAATTGTTTTATCATCATTTCATCTTCTTATGAATTCAATAAATTGGAACTGCCAAAATCTTTACTTTCAGATTAAAAAGAAAACAGAAACAGAGGAGAAGGAAGAAAAAAAAATAAGGCTTAGAAAGATCCAGTAACTGTTAAAGCCATTCAGTAAGTGTGATGAGCAGAATTTGAATTCAAGCATTTCTGATTGTTGAATCCCATTTTCTTAGCCACTTGTCTCTACCACCTCCTATGATATGTGGAACTATGGTCTGGAAGACAATTCTGAGCCCTGAGGATTCCCCAAACAATAGTGTTTTATCCTTACACAACATCCGAAGGCTCATCATTTGTAAAATTGGTAACAGTGACAATACTGGATGTTTTCCTTATTTTATAAATGATGTTTATTTGATTTTTCCATGTCAAAGTAATCTTACTGTTTGTTGTCTCATGGACCAAGATCACTGTTTTCCAAAGAGTGAAGTGTAGAATCTCTGTTTCATGGATTATTATGGGTGTTATAGGACAATGCTGTTTCTTGGTCTATTAAGTTTGCAAAAACAGGTTAAATTACATTAGCAGGTTTTCCCTAGAGCAGAATTTCTAAAAGCCTTTTAATATGTTAATGTAAATATACCTAACTTCAAGGGAGGCTCAGAATGTATCTTTTATTTTTTTACCTTGACTGTGAAGTTCTATTTGCCAGCAAGGACAAAATTGCAGACGTTGTGGGTTAAGGACTGTTGGGCGGGCAATACTCTGTTTCTAGAATACCTGTGTGACCCTGAACAATAAATTAAAATTTAGTTTTATATTTCTTAAAGGCCTTTGGGAGCACTTCTTGAATCATACATATTACTTACACTTTGATTCATGGAAGTCACTGAAATTCAGGAGAATGAAACATGTTTTAAATTGTCATTGTAAAGTTTAAAGACGATAATGCATGCAAAGTTCATAAGCTTGTACCTCACATAAAGCAAATACTCAAGAAAGGTTTGTTTAGTTTATATATGAATCACTTTTCAGAACTTTATTGTGTATTTTTTTTTTGCCTTGTCTATATAGCTAATTTGAAATGCTATAGTTTGGTTAAGAAGGAGACAAAAAAAATACCATCATCCTTAATAATCATCAGTCATCAGCAGCGAATTAGTAACAGTGGCCTCTGTCTGTTGCTATCAATTACACACATTATTAACGGATTGACAAAAATCTGCCAAGGCATAGATTGTAATAGGAATTGACACCTCAGTTATTGCTGGTGTCAGACATTAATTTTGGAGAGCATAACCATGCTACATTAAAATGCATGTTATGATGGTTTATGGTGCAGGGTAGAAGACCCTTTTTAAAAAGTGGTTTCGGATATAGGTTGAGGGAAACATAAGTACATGTCCAAGAGAAGAGGTGGAAAGGAGACCATGCCCATAAAATGATTACTGACACATGCCAATGTGTGTCTTATAAAGCAAAGATTTGGAGTTGTTGATCCGAACCTTCCTGTTTGTCAAATAAAACCTTGAACACTCTGAATATTATAGCTATTAGAAATAATTTACCTTTAAATTAATAAATCTTAGAAAAAATAAGTATTTACTCATTTAATTCTCAGAGTAAACCTATGAAGCAACTGAATATAAAGAAATTGAGATCAGGTAATTCAAATTACTCTAGTTAAGTTACATTTGGTTGGTAAAAGAGCTAAGAGTTGAACACACCTTTTAGAAAAGCAGATATTTTTCACTACGCCACATTACCTCCCTAGGGTTCCTGAGGTTTAGGAAAAATGGGTGGTGATAAGGGGTGGCAGAAGGGATAATGATGGAAACTCTGAAATGGTGCATAGGTAATGGCTTAACCATAGCCTTCCTAGCACCCCCCGGGTGCTAAGTACAAGGCGGACTTCAGCATATGTATTAGGAGGCCAACTTCATTTCCCTTCCCAGGGTGGTCAACAATATTGGCTCCATAGTCACATTATATTTTTAATCTGCCATTCTGGCCTGCTAAATGTGTTGTAATTACAACCAGCACTAATGAAGAGTTGGCCTGTGGTGACTCCGCTCCTACCAGCTGTGGCTGGATTCTTGCTCTATTCTCAAATTCTACCACTCTCAGGATCCTCTTGGAGTTGGATATTGCCCTGAGTTTCACACTGGGTTGAATTCATAGATGCAGCAAGGTGAGAGCACATCACTCTCCTATGAAGATTTGGGAATACCTCCAAAATCATAAATATTCCTTCATAAATATCTCAAAAGAAATAATTTTTCATCCCCAGTAAGAAACTAACAAAAAGCAGCAGTGTTCATCAAATATTTATTTTACAGTGAAAAGATGAAAAGGCATCCCAAATACGTATTCTATATATAACTGGGTAAAGCCACAAGTACCCAAGATTCTTGAGCTTCTCAGATACCATTCTAGATTCTCATCTCTGACCTATTTAAACTAGCTCCTTGATTATAATTCTTTGATCTTTCATCCTTTTGTCACAATTTGTCTGCTATTTCTACGCAATCTCTATACAGAACATTAGTTTCTGGTTGTAATGCGTACAAAACTCCTATGCATGACACTGTATTGTTTTAGGCATGCACTATGCCTTTGACTCTTTTATTCATCTGCACTAGTCTGGCGGCTGTCATGATAAACACCAAAGACTGGATTGCATAAACAGCAGAAATTTACTTCCTTATAGTTCTAGAAGCTGGAAGCCCAAGATTGAAGTGTTGGTAGGTTTGGTTTCTCCTGAGGATTCTCTTTTTGGCTTTCAGATGGCTATCTTTTTGCTATGTCTTCAAATGGCCTTTTCTCTGTGCATGTGTATCTATGATGTCCCTGCCTCTGCTGACAAGAACATCCAGTCACACTGGATTAGTATCCCACACTTACGCCCACGTTTAATTTTAATGACCTCTTTACAGATCCACTTTCCCCAGTGGTCACACTGGAGGTTAGAACTTGAACATATAAATTTCGAGGTACAGCGCATAAAATTCAGTCCAAAACATCATCCAATAGATGTGTAGAGGTTATCATAGTTTATCCCCATCTTAAAGATGAGGAAACTGAGGTTTGGACAGACTTTCTAGCCAGATTAGAAGACAGACCCTTACCTGTACTATGTTGAGCTGGAAAACTAAGCAGGGTCTGTGCATCAGGGCCAGCTACAGAAGTATACCACCATAGGTCATGAGAACAAGGAACTGGAGGCGAAGATGAATCTGCAGAGGTCAGTGATAGTGCTAAAGTAGTTTGGAGTAGGGTTTTGAACAACTTCAAGGACCAAAATGCCACCTATCTGGAGCTAGAGCCCAGTCACGATTCTTTGTTTTGTTTTTATGATAAACATTTAATAAGCACATATCGTATGTCAGGCAATAAGTGTGTGTGTGTGTGTGTGTGTGTCACACACACGCACACAGACACACAGAAAGTTACAGAAAAGTTCTATTTTGTTCTCATTTCCCTGATGAAGTTCAAAACATTTAGCAAGTTGCCAAACAACATAGGTGAGGAACTGGTACTGACCCACTATTTATCTTTTATTTCACAAATTTTGACTTGGTTAAGAAAGCTACATGTTGGGCTTGCAGCTTCCATATCCCACTCCCAATTCTCTAACTTTTAAGAACCCAGCAATGTAAGGAAACCTCTCCTGGGCCCCTCTCTGAGAATGAGGTGAAATTCTTCAAATGAAGCAGACAGAAGAACAAAACTTTTAATTCTGCAACATCTCTCTCTTTGCATGCAGTTTCACAAGATAAGGTTATAGACTCATCATAATTCCAGATGATTTGTATGCTCATGACATTTGGAGCCTTTTCTACCAGATACTATTACATCAGCCCATCCGAGACATAACAGTGACCATCTCTTATGTACCTGAATATTCTGAAGTCTTTTACTGGTCCAATGCTATCAACCTCTCTCATTTATGTATTCTCAAACTATTAAGACCAAGTTCATTTGGTTTTTCTACATGCCATATTAAGTTCCAGAAACTGAGGTAACCATTTTAAGTGTGTGTGTGTGTGTGTGTGTGTGTGTGTGTGTGTGTAATTATAGTGAATACTAAGAATCCTATGAATAGATACTATTACTCTTATTTTACAGAAGAAATTGTGTCTTACAATGACTAATCACTCACATTTTACATAAGCAAGTGGTATTACAGTATTATGATTAAAGTTTTACGACTTTATAGACTGAGATAGATAAGACAGATAGATAGGACTAGTACATACATAATTTCTCTCTGGAAACTGTCTGTATGAAACCAAAATTTATCTCAATGATACCTTAAAAACATAGCACCTTCTTATGTGCTTCAGTAAAATTTTGTATCATTCGGAAATTTTTAGTCTTTATTGTGATAAAGGTAGAAGAAACATATCTGTTTCACAAGAGTGTAAACTCTCAACTCTGTTTTTTTATAATCTAACTCAAGAAATGACTTTTATTCTTTTGCCTTCAATTTAGAAGGTATTCGATATTAATAAATATCTGTACAAATCAGTAAACACTGATGATGTAGTCATCTATAATATAAAATAATTATAAAATATCTATATAAATAAGTGTATTGTTAATATAGTGGCTTAATATATACTAATCTCAGTGCTAAACACTTTATATTACTTAACTCATTTAATTTTTATACTAATTGAATAAGTAGAAACAATAAGCATTCTCATTTTATAGATGAGGAAATTAAAGAACAGAGAAATTAAGGAATTTATCCCAGCGGTCTTGTTGGAGGTTAGAATTAACCTCAGATCCAAATATCAGCACTGATGTTGTTAAGCACTGAGCTATACTAACCTTCAGTAATGGGATACTAAAGTTACAAGACAATGATTAGAGTATCGATTTTATTTATTTTTTTAACTCTTGTGAAAGATTATTTGCACTGATGGTCCTCATTAATGGCATCCCTACTTACCTGTGATTAAAAAAAATTGTTTTAAATGTTTGTTTACTTATTTATTGAAAGAGAGAGACAGAGACAGAGCATGAGTGGAGGAGGGGCAGAGACAGAGGGAGACACAGAATCTGAAGCAGGTTCCAGGTTCTGAGATGTCAGCACAGAGCCTGATGCAGGACTCAAATCCACAGATTGTGAGATCATGACCTGAGTGGAAGTCGGACGCTTAACCTACTAAACCACCCAGGCACCCCTACTTACTTGTGATTTTGCAGCTCCGAAACACGACTGACAGAGTCTTTGGCCATTAACTGAATTTGGGCCAGTTTTCTTTCTGGACTATTAGAATGCAATGGAAGCAATGGGATGCCTGAGGACTTGAATATTTTACTTTTTCATGAAATGCTTCTAGTGTTGTGATAATTACCCAAGGCTATGCTAATGGGCAATAAGAGATCATACAGAGAAATTCCCAAGGGTAGAAGCTAAGGCCATCTTAGATCATGCCTTGTCTTCAACAGGTGACACAATGCAGATCATACTGGCCACCCTTAGGTGACCATAAACACTGAGAGAAGAACCACCACTTGGCTGACTTTTAGCTTGGGTGCAATAAACGTGGCATGTTTCAAAACCTTTTTTGTAACTGTGGTTTTAGAAAATTGGGTTGAATGAGATTAATAGATCATCACAAGATTTTAAGAGAATTTATTTGGAAAGAAAAGAATCTAGATGGATGAAAAAGAAGTTTAGACGATTCCAACACTTGAATGTCCTCTGGGATTCCAAATTTGTATAGGAAGGAAGAAAGTTGTTCAACTGTCACTACAGATTATTTCTTCAGCAGAAACCAAAGATAGTGATGAAAAAAGAAAACTATCTCAGAGAACAGAGCAAAGTACCAAAAGTGTGGGTCCAAGAACCATGGTTATCAATACACAGGAGATCTAGCCTTATGGAGACGAGCCTAAGCAAAATGCTTTACTTTTAGTGTGTGTGTTTGGGGGTGATGGCTTATGGGCAATATTTGGCCAGTGGGTTTTCAGAATTGGTATGGATTAGTGACGCTATGTGCCTCTGATTCCTCCCTCTCACTTGTAGTTACCCTGTCTCTATGTTATCGAACACTGGTGTGTATGAGCCAGATACTCGCTTTTTTAATTTATAGGTCTCTGAACCAACAGAACTCACCTCCAAGGAACTGCATCATCCAGACCTGGTGTAGATCATAAGGTTTTGTACATCCTGATAATGTAATTATGTGAGATGTTTGGCGATTTGTGGAGGGGTATATGCACCTTGCGTATCAAAGAAATAGTTTGGGTCAAAGATCAGATC
Source organism: Acinonyx jubatus (assembly GCF_027475565.1). NCBI lineage: Eukaryota > Metazoa > Chordata > Mammalia > Carnivora > Felidae > Acinonyx > Acinonyx jubatus. The sequence continues at coordinate 22,468,849 of NC_069396.1, read as the reverse complement.
ATAGTGAATTCATTGCATTGATGGGTCGAAAGTCAGTTTCCCTAGTTCAACATCCTTTTCCCTGATTCTGTTTTTTACTTACTCTGACTCCTGGCTAACCTTCTGCTATCACTTTTGAGCGTAAGCCTGGAGAGATGTGGATACTCTGCTTACTCTCATTCAGGATTGGGCTGACTTGCTTTTGGAGTATTGCCTCCACAAGAAGAAAAATGCCAAATCAGTCTACTGGAAGCTGGAAGACCTCCTGGAGGAGAGCTGAGGGACTCCAGTTACCAGAGAGTCAACCATTAGGCTGTCCTGCATAATCAACCCAAGCCAGACCACCAATGTATGAGGTAACTTAGGCAACACTGGGGAACTACATCACGGGATACAGCCTAGAATGTTGATGCACAGAATTCTAACTTAGCAAATTGTTATTATCTCAAAAATCTGTGTTTTGGGGTGGTTTTATTCCACAGCAATTGTAACTGGTTCAACTCTATGGTTTCTTATCACATGGCTTCAGTTTTCTCATGTGTAATCTGTGGATAAAATCAACTTTAGGTTGTAATTTATATTAGTAAGTTAACATTTAATACTTATGGAACATAGTGGGATCCCAATAAATATTTTTAAGTGAATACAAAAATGGTTAGTATTCTATAAGCTATTCCCCAAAAATTGCATTGTAAATGTTATGTGGTTAGGGTAATTGTGAGGTTTTTCTCTACTCCTCTACTTTGGAGAACAAGAAAATGCCTTTGGGTTCTTTCAAAATAGATTATTCTGCCTCTGTAATGGGTACCTGTGGGATTGATTGAAGAACAATGCCATATTAGGAGTCATAGTGGTTTGGGGAAAGACGGGAAACATTTTCTATTGAGATAAAGATAAAAGAGTCTTTTCTTAGAGAAAGGTAGTAGCTAAGTGCTTTGTAAAAATAACAAAGCAGAATCATTAGTCTAAAGAAAAAATAGCACTGCCAGAAATTATATATTATACCTTTTAAAGGAAAGTAAGAAGTCAAAGTCATTGTACCAACCTCATGATGCACTTTTTTTTTTCTAGATAGGTTTACACTAATAATGCTGTCCTTTATGCCGGCTTACTCTTTTTTTTCTCCTTTAGAGTCTCTTTTTTTTCTATATTCAAGTATTGTAATATGTCAAGGACTACAAACTAAGCCTAGACTTCAGTTTTATTTTAAACTAAAGGCATTAATCCTATACCAGGTACGGGTGGGATGAGATATCCTAAGAGACAAAAAGGGCTTACATTTTTACTCACGGTCTAAAGTACATTAGAATACAGAGGAGCCAGGAGTTATTCTATGTTGTTGCTAAATAATATAAAGGATGGCTGGGGTGGGAGAGTTTTGGCAGAAATCCAGGATGAGGAATTAAGACAAGTGTAGTAATGAATTGGGATATAATGCCTCAGTTAATACTCCTATTATAAAAGTAATTTAACTCCATTATTCTCAGTTTTCTCATTTGTACCATGGTGAGAAGCAAAGTAAATGCTTTCTAAAGTCACTAAAATTCAAAATTTTGAATGCAACTCCCCTGCCTATACAAACCTTCTCATGCAGGGGGATGTTTAGGCCATGGATGATGGCTCATCCAACTTCCCTAATGTTGAAATAGGAGAGCCAAGGTTAAGGATACAGTGAGGGATTCTATGCAAAATAGTTTTTACAGGTTCTATAGAGTCTGGAGACTCATAGTAACACTCCTAACCTTGCTTACATGCTTTGAACCTGGTAATTATGTTCTTTTTTTTCTCCAACCTTCAGCCAGGCACAGATTATGACACATAGCAGTATATTTGCAAACATTTCTTGAGTGTGTGCTGAAGAATCTCAATGTCTTTTGAAAGGTGCATAAGCAATAAACTCCCAAAGTAGGAGTCCTGCATGTGGGAGAATAGAATGGTATGGTATAGGGACATGGAGAAGAACCTAATAGACCTGCCATGAGGTCTTAAGACACCTTCACAGAAAGAGGCCATCTGAGGTGAGCATTAAAAGATATATAAAAGTATGAAGTACAGAGGAAACAAAAAAATTCAAGAGAAAGAGAACTCTAGTAGTTGATTGACCATACGGGGCTCTCATTGTTTACAATGTCTGGACTTAGGAGTAACTCAGAAATGTAGGCAATAAAATATTTGTTAAATGGACTTGAATTGAAAGACCTCCACCCGCTCCCTGAATTTGAAGGAAGCCCAGATTATCAGGAAAGGATGAAAGTTGGAACCTCTATTGTGACAATGTTCTACAAACTGACTGCAATGTATTGCCTCACCTTTAGTTCTCTTCAGGTTGAGATATTAATGGTGTAAGCAAAATGCAATAGAGGATGTTCCATGAATATTGTGCATAGGAGTTTGCCTGTTTGTGGAAATGTATGTATGTTTTATAATGTATGCATTTTTATTTATGGGTGAATGTTTGAATACTGTGAAGCCCATTTCTGAATTTTTTTGCTGATTTAGTGGCCATGTCTCCAAGATCCAAGTCTCCAAACTAGGCAGACATTATAGTTCCTTATGGCATGGAGGCCTGATGGTATGACACCAGTATTTGGAATATTACAAACGTGAGTTCAAATTCCCCCTAAGTTTAAGGGAGTCTCAGGGAATAAATGACACTAGCTGCAGATTACATATGCAAATTGAATTTAAAAACTAATTGACTATTAATTGAGAATGGTTCTGTGGCTCAGTAGGTAAGCTTGCATGATCAGTTAGCAAAGCCTATCATAAGCCAATAGAAATCATGTATCTTTTTTCTTTCTTTCTTTTTTTTTTCCTAATTGACATTCCATCCCATTCTACCTGATAGCATCTCAGAACTGAAGAAAAACAGAAGTAGTCCATATCAAAGGAATAGCACGTCCTCCAAAGTATTTAAATATACACAACTCCCTAATTTTAGATTTATTAAGTGTGTCTTGGGAAACTTTAATCTAATCCCCTTAGATGTTAGCTCAAACAACAGAAACAGTCCATTAAGGCCGCTCCAACTATTTCTGAATCAGGAGTTTCCTAAAATCCAACAGCTCTTCTTCTTTCCTCTGTACTGACAAAGGTAGAAAAATACCATTCTTATTGTTGTTCTCGTCCCTAAAGCAAATGAAATATGTTTCTGTCCTCCCCACCCTTTCTACTGTAAAAGCTCACAAATAATATGGAATTTAAATGCTACTGTTTCACAGAAAGTTTAATGAAAGTGATTATAATAACTTGGAGTCTTATTTAGAACTAGCTATATGGCTCCGACCATTGGAAATCATTGTAATATTTGTTTCATCTATTCCACTGTGCTGTTGTAAGGTTTATGGAGATAATGGATATAAAATTGTTTGGTATAATGCAGTTTAGATACAAGGAGTTGTTATGCATATATGTATTAATTTTGTATTTATACTTTCCTTTCCAAAAATGATTTTATGTAGCTAGTGCATATTCAGTAAAAAAGAAAGTACCCTATTTAAATCAAAACATAAGAGGACACATTTTAAAAATCTTTTATTTTGCTTCTTTCTAACCCTCCAGTCCTTTATGTGTTCTGAAATTAGCTGAGGACCTGACTTAACTTCTAAGAATTTTGTGTATATTTAGAACTTTGTTTTGTTAAAACAATTGAGCTAACTCAATTTAGCAGGTCCAGGATTGACACATATTGTCATTTAATTAATATATTTTTCCTCACTAATAATTTAGCTTAGTATATGTTCCCTGTATACCTGGATAGTAAGAAACATGAGGATTATTCCTCGTCAATGACAAAACGTAATTAAAGGGAAATCAGTTGCTTTTAGGAAAAATTTCATTCTTTTAATAGTATGATCCAAAGGTCTCCAACCACTTTTACTTCTCTGTACAACTTTCAGTGTACCAGACCAAATCAAACAGTTTTCCATGATCCAAAAGTCCTTACCACAATTTCAATTCTATTGTAAGACATGTTAAATTTCTTCTGCCCTAAATGTCTTTTACGATTCTCTAAATAAGGAATGTTCCAAGAATCAGCCTCACAACTTCCTGTTTTGAAAGTATCCCTCATCACTTTAGAATAATTTGTTAAGGAAACAGAAGAGAATAGGTATCAAGCTAACAGAGGGCAAAAACTGTATGGATATATGCCTTTATCTCCATCTCTTGGCACAGGACTGGGATGAGTAGTCATTCAGTCATTCAATCTATGATTAGGGAATGTCTGCAAAGATGAGGAGAATTGGCTCCTATTCCTTTGGGGAAATGCTAATGCCAATGGCTTTGTTAGGGAGTAATTCCCTGCTTAGTTAACAACCTGACAGAATCCTGTAGCATCTGCTAGCATCTTACTTCAGAAATGGTGCCAAGGTGATCCTAATAGCACTCCATCATTTGCAACCACTGATTCAACTATCAGGAGTGATTGTTGTGGCTTCATTAAACCCACTGTCAATGAAATCTTGAATGCAACTTTTGAATTTAGGACTTTCCCCTAGCCAGCCACTGTAATCACAGAAGTGGTCATTTGCACTTGAGTGCCATCAACTCTACATTGTTGTTGGAGTGGTACGTTTATTTCAGTGTTGCAGGGTTGAGGGGAGCAAGCAAGACTCATCTTTTGTCACACAGCTGCCCTCAAAAGATACTCTTCCTGAAAAGAATAGAGTGAAAAGAGTCGGGAATTTGTGAAACTACTGATCCTTAAATCTAACACCCCTGTTCCTCTTGCCCCCTCTCCTGTCCTCATGAATTTTCCAAGATCCTGTGGAAGATCATGGGAAGATACTTGCTCAAAGGCAAGCCTGCCATGATTATATTATTTCTACACAAAACACCTAACAGGTCATTCAGTCTTTTATCTCTGAAACAAATGGAAATAAATGAAATATGTCCCCTTGCTACTGATTTGTTTCAAAAATAGGAAAAGGTAAGACAACAGGTACATTATGCAGAGTGTTTCTGAAACAGAACTTTTACAAATTGGTAATTTAGAAAAACAGTGGGTTGCAGACAAGACACAGCATCCTCGGCTGAGCTTTCAGCAACAACAAAAATGTCTTTTGAGTATACTCTTAAATCAAACTTTTAACAATCTATACCAGGTCTATGCAGAATTGAGTACTTGGAGGCTATGGAATATGTTCCAATATCTCCTACTTCCACAAGATCTAAGATGCTACTTTATCATGCTCATTTTTCACAGGCAGAGTTCAAGCAGACAGAGGTTACACTATACATCCAAATTCATACTAGAAGGGAAGAGGAGAGTCAGTGCTCTTATTGCTTACCAAGAATGACAGGACTATTAACATTATCACCCAGCTATCCCACACCGTTACCTGGTAACAACCACACTGTTTTTGGCCAGCCAGGAAAGTACTCTTACCCTCAGGAAAGGCAAGACTCTTTACTTGCACTAGGAAATAAATCCTAATTGACCTGAATGAGATAATTTCAGCCCTTAATTGCTAATGGTTACTCTAGGGGTAAGCATACGACTCAGTTCCAGGTAATGAGAATTAAATGTAAATCAGAAGGAGGACTTCCCTCCCTGAAGTAAACAATACAGTCCTTAAATCTACCATGTATGTTGGTATGAGGGTGCTTAAACCTATAGTAACTGTTGTGTCTATGACATAAGTAACAGATATGCAGTTGGCTTGGGGTCCTTGGATATATTTACGAGCTAACGTAACAGACCTGGAACCACCTACCTACAGATTTCTTGTTAAGTAAGTTAATTAATAGTCTTTACAGCTAAAGCCATCATATTCCCTTTTTTGCAACTGAACATGGAAGTCCATGAGATGACCAAACTGAGGACACAGTCATAAGTAGCACAGAACATAATGTTATTAGACAAAACTCAACTTGTTCCAAAAATGTGGTATCAACCAAAATGAGTGGAAACAACACAAAGTCTAGCCCCAGAAAGCTTAGATATAGAACTGGAAAACTAGACCATTGTGTAAATCTGGTCTGCTGCCTGTTGTTTTCTTTTTCTTTAATTAAGATTAAAACACAGACATGCCCACTTGTTTATGTTGAACATTTTTGAATAGAATTGAGTAGCTGAGTTGCAGTCCTATGACCCACAAAGACCAAATATGTACTCTGTGGCTCTTTATAGAAAAAGTTTTCCGATTCTTGGGGTCAAGTATCCTATGAGGATTTCAAAGTCTGGGGACAGAGAGAGTCCTAATATATACAAACTATATGGGGAGGTGGAAAAAAAGTATCAAGAAATATTGGGCATCCCCTTGAAGGCATTTGAGTGAGAAAAAGGAAATAGCAGCTACCCTACAATATCATGAAAATGGCTTTGTATCTATGCCCATGACTAACACAACAGCAAATGCTGTGTTTGCATAACTGAATAAAAGAACAAATTCATAGCTCTGCTAGTATTTTACAGAGGCAATTTTTGATATACTTAGCATCTGACTACCCCTTGGCCCTTGGTATTTAGGCAGGTAGCCTACATAAATTAAAGCACATACAGAAGAACTAAGATGAAAATATGTGGTGGGTAGGCAGTTATGGGCTTTAGGTGTTGAGGTTGAGGGAAATGACAGATCGCTGACATACAAAGCTTTATCTTTCTATTTTATCTCATAGATTGCTTTTGGCCCAAAGCCTGACTGATGTTTTACCATTAGCCACCAATATGATTACACACACTTTGGATCTAAAATTGCATTTCCAAAACTAAGCATCATCAAAAATTCACCAAAGGAAGAGATGGTTCATGACAATCCAAGGGCTTCTACACAGAAAGAAAAAACAAACATTTCATTTTTATAAAACTTGCTTTGAGAGCTGAAATTCACATAATGAATTCATAAAGAGACTTTGCTATGATAGGAATAATTTGGCCCTAAAATATGAGCTGCTTTTATTCAGGTAATAATTGGCTGGCAGTATTGAAGTGTGTGTCCCCCTTCTTTCTGCCAATGCTTATAATGTTGCCAAGAAGTAGACAGCCTAATACAGGATGTCTCATGGCTAAAATTCCACCCTCAGATATCTGAGCCAGGAGACATCATGGCCAATGTGAGAACTGTGTCTCTTCACGAATGACTAGAGGCAGAAGTAGAATCTTTCACCTGTACTTGCTCCAACATTTAAACCCAATAATGGAAACAATGACTTTAAAACAAACAGGATCCCAACAAGAGCATTATTTTTAAGGTAAAACCTTCCAAATACAGAGCAATCTTTACAAAAAAAGTTCTTGTGTATCCCTTCTATTTGGACTTCCTGCTTCTTGCTTCTGTACTAGTCTGGATTATGCTGACCTTTGAAATGTTATCTCCTTAAGTAAGTCTTTCTTCATTGACCTCTCCTAGTCCCAATGAACACCACACTCTCATACTTAGTGCCAAATACCTGGCTCTCCTAAATACTTATATTATTAGTTAATGTTTTCTCTCTTCTGAGATGAAGGGACAATTCCTTTTTGTTTATCCCCAGTGTCCATTGCAATGCCTTGAGTTGTCTGTTGAAGAACAAATTTATAAAGGATTATCATGATAAGCTATTTTCCTCAAGACTAATCTTTCTCTGAAATGAAGGTTCATTCCTGACCTACCCTCAAAGCAAAGTGAAAATAAGCGTAGTCATGTGGCTTTGTGGAGCATGATGACCTGGACTAGTGTGGGTTCTACTTTGAGAACACTCATTAGCTAGCTTTGTGATTTTGTACGAAAATATGTAACCTCTCTGTGTATCTTTACTATTCACACTTTTTTAAAAAGGTAAGAACATTGGATGAAACTGGATAATGTCTATGGTGGATTCTTATATTTAAACTTCTGTAGGGGCACCTGAGTGGCTCAGTCGGTTAAGTGTCCAACTTCAGCTCAGGTCACGATCTCACAGTTTGTGAGTTTGAGCCCCACATCACGCTGTGCGCTTACAGTTCAGAGCCTGGAACCTACTTCAGATTCTGTGTCTCCCTCTCTCTCTGCCCCTCCCCTGCTCATGCTCTGTTTCTCTCTGTCTCTCAGAAATAGAATAGAATAGAATAGAATAGAATAGAATAGAATAGAATAGAATAGAATAGAATAGAATAGAATAAAACAAAATAAAATACTAAACTTCTGTAAAACTATAAATGTATATGTGTGACAAAAATAAATTTTCTTCTCTTTCCTCTAGAACTCACTTTTTTTCAAATAGTGTCATATTCATTCTGATATTATGCAGACCTATGACCTGAATGATATTGTCAGATATTATCAGGTTATTCTAAAAGATAAAGGTTGAGTTGAATGTTGTCATTATCCCAAACTTATGTTAGTAAGTTGAAAGTGTAGTGCCCAAAGATGTGACATTTTAAAATATGTATGTGTGTAAATGCATGCATAAATATACACATATATACATATAATATATATACACATACTATATATATGATACTTTATAAAATGCTGAATGCTAATTTCTTTGCAAAATAGGTGTTATTTGAGTTGTGTTTTATTAAATCTGTAAATTAGATGTAGACTTTCATTTTCTTTTTAGAGGAACAGATGAAAAACATAGATCTGATACTTTACCACCATTAACACAATTGAATGGCTTTAATTTCTCAATAGGATCATTCAATATTCATTTTTTAATTTCTGCATTTACACATAATATCTCTCTGGAGGCCTCTAACAGATTCTACTGCTGCAGTTTTAATGAGAACTATCAAAGGTTACTATGAGATGATGATCTATACTTAATTCATAGATTTCCCCAGACATTTGTGCAATTCAGTGCTGTTTAGATTCTTTTTTAGTTTTATTGTCTTGAAACATTTATCCCAATTTTAACTGCATCTTTAATCATTATTAGCATAACGCTTTAATTCTTAAAGCTAGTATTTTGAGAATTAATATGGAAAAATTATGGCCTCTTTAGGGAATAGAGTAACTTTGTGAGAAAACGTTGAAAAATCATCTATGTTCATGAGATGTTTCAAATGTGTTCTTATTAAATATTTTTATGTAATCAAGGAAATTATTTATTTCTCTAAAATCCTATAATTATGGTTTATTATTTTTACATAAATGTATTTATCAGAATAAAACATATCAAGCACTCAGAGGATATACACTTACTGATTGTGCAGGGTGTGGGGAGGGGGGGTCAAAAAAAACCACTGATATGAGAGGTAAAACCGGAATTAAAACCTAAACTAAAATCTAAACTATAATTTTTCAGATGAGTTCTGCGATGATGATGAAGTGCCTTTGCCTTAAAAAAAAGAATATTTTTGTCATATAATACTATTATAAACTTATACATTCAATGACGATCCAATCAAATAGTGGTAACAAATTAAAGGAATTTTTATTGCTATTGTTGATTTTATTATAGCAGGCATTTAAATGAATCATACCAAAAGCATTCAAATGAAATAAAGTTTAGAGTAATTAACTGCTATTATAGTCTCACTTAAGATTTTAAATTAAGTGAAACTGTAGACTTCAGTGTAGTGAATTGCCTGAAACTTCTTGGACCAAATCCTAGCATCCTTATTAAATACCCTCTTATTCCTTAGTAGATCAATCCTTCTGAGCTTCAGAATAAACCTTGAAATGGAAGAGAGGCCATGTGCAATTATCGTCCCTGGGACAGATATGGAACCTGAGACTCAAAGAGATTTAGAAGAGCGTCTCTGGTTGTTCTCCTTGTAAGTGGGAGGATAGCTATATAATGTGCATGAAGGTTTATGTGGAGAGAAATGAAGAAAATAAAGCGAAGGTATGTGTGGAAGGAGAAAAAAGGATTTTTTTGTCTCCCAGATCAATAATGTGAGCTTCCATTTTCTCCACCTGTATATTTTGTATACCTCAAGTGTAGTATTATCTTATTTCCATAATTCACGTCTACCCGAATCCTTTAGTCTTCTACTCAAGACTAACTTCTCATGACACTGCTTGTGCCAACTTGGAAGCCTTAGGTATAAAAACTTCCTTATTGTTTTCCTCACAATTCTTTCCTAGATATTTGACAGACCATTTACATTTTTTATTTTTTTCTCTTCAAAAAATACCTCCTTATTAGGGTCTTTCAAAAAGAGGTGAAAGAAATCCCAGGACTAGTTACCTTATTTATTTAAGCCTAGCCAGATTGCCTTAGAGAAGTCATTTGCTTTCTTCATTCAAAAAATGAAAGGTTTCCATGAGATGTACTCAAAGTTATTATTGGACTCTGATAATCTGAAATTTTTGTACATTAAATCCCAAGTATACAACTCTGAAAAATTTACAAAGCCACTTTGATGTTCCAAATACATCAAAAAAATAAATTTTATCTTTAAGTTTGTCCTATCATTATCTTGTTAAAAATAACTCCCTTCCAGGAAGCTTATCAGCAACATCTTTGTACTTAATACTTAGGTGACTTTGGACACACTAAATGCACTCTTAACTGCTGAACTGACTTGGAAGATGAATCCACACAACAGGCAGAGGATATCTGAAGCAGGACTATCAACCTCTGGTTTCTTAAATACTATATGCTTTTATGAAGAAGTCTTCACTTTTGGCCTGGACATAATCAATAGAACATGTAAGGGACAAAGTAGAACTCTGGTTCATACCTCTTATGATGAAGCTATATTTTACCAGAACCGTGGTACTGAACAACCTACATATCCTATTAGTAAAGAGGCTATAGAACTGGCACCCCTTAAATCTCTCTACATATTCTCTGAAATCAATCCTGATTATTCCACATCTCTGTTAGCGCAGTCACCACTAGCTTCTCAGCTTCTTTCCACATCTGTACATCTCCTATCTTATTTTGCTATATCCTGTTTCTATATACCCCAACTCTTTGCCTTTCCCCCTGGCTGTCACACCATGTTATTAGCAAAGCTCTCTATGTTCTCAAGATTCCTCTGTGTCCTTGCTTTAGGTGAAATTTGGGTATATCGACTTCACCTATAACTTCTTAAGTGGTATCTATTTGTATGCTGTACCACACACAGTTTGCAGGGATGGCATTTATCCTTCTGTTTCTTGATGGAAATTTCTAGAACTTTTCTCTGTCTATGTAAAAAAACAAACAAAACTCAGGCTCTCTGAATCACAAGCTATTTTACATATATGTGAATATGTGTGTGTGTGTGTGTGTGTGTGTGTGTGTGTGTGTATGTGTATTATGGTTGACTTCCAAGGACTCTCCAGTTATTTCTCTTTCATCACTGAAATGTGAACAACTGGGTCACTGTTTTTCTACTGTAATGAAAAGAATGAATATGAGTTTTCTAGACTAACATAGCACCTACGTACATTTCAGGCAGATGGTGAAATGAAACCAAAGGCAATGTGGTGGACAGGATAACACAAGGCAGACAAATGGTTAGCAAATTAATACAACTGAAGTTCAGATGGGGGTTAAAAGTGAGTGATGGGAGACAGGGCTGAAGTCAAAGACAAAAGACTACGCGATGCAAGTTGTCTATTCTCCATAAAGGATTTTTGACTTCACTGTCTATTATAGAGCAAACCATGAAAGACACGAAGGATCAGAAGAACTCTCACGTTTCTACCTGTTTTCAAATCAGTTATGACTTCCAAGTTCTCCTAAATAGACAAATGCATTTGAAGTGACGCAGAGATTCTGATGCTTCCTCGTTCTAATTCTACCTACTTTTCATACTTGAAGTTCTCATTTGATTTAGCAGTAGGGAATTCTACTTTCAAAAACAAGTAGACTTATATTCACTTTTGGCTTTAAAATCCTGGAATATCAACAGATACTGTGCTGGGTAAGAACATATTTTGATGACAGTGGCTCCTAGCATATTGATGAATGCAGCAGTGGGGTAAGAATATAGTCTGGGACCACAATAATTTAGGCCAAATCTTAAGATATTTTTTTATCTTCTTGGCTTATTCCATTAATACAATCACTAGCGCCTGATAGGTTGTTTTTATCACAATCGGAATATTTCATTCCCTCTGTTACAATTTCAGGTTACATGTTATAAGTCCAACTGTTAGCTGTCTGATTAGTAGTTCTTGTGGCATAACCAAACACCAAAGTACTCAGTGGCTTAGTCCAATAACTATTTATCAGGTCACAGTCTTCAGATCAACTAGGCAGTTCTTTGGCCTGAGGCAGTAGGAATTATTACCAGTAGTTCTCAACGCACCACACATGTAAATTGCTATCTTGGGACAAGTGTAAACTGGCTTTTCTGATATTGGCTAAACACTCTAAATCCAAAAATGAAAACCGGAATCTGACTTTGCCTCTCATCCTCCAGAAAATCTAGTCAGGGGCTTGTTCTCATGGCACAGTGGGGACAAAAGAGAACCAGGACAAGTTTTCAAGGCCTCATGAGGTCAGCTAGCATGATGTCACATCTGCAACAGTTTTGAAGAAAATCAAGACATAAGTATCCCCGATTCAAATGGGGGAAAAACAGACACTTTCTTGATGGGAGAAACAGCAATCTCACACTGTAAAGGGGCTTGATGATAGAAAGTAAAGTAAGTGTAGCTATTTCTGCAAACAATCTATCACAGAGGTTATTTTTTAAGGAAACAAATATATGGCTTTACATCTATTATAGGTATCTAGTATAACAAATTGGATTTATAGCCTTCTTTAATATATCACTTTTTCTCAACTGATGACAACAGCAATAATGTTTTGCAGACTCTGAGCACCTCATAAAGAATAAAGTTATACTGACTCTTTATTTCTTGCTTCCTGCAGGCAATGAGATAGACCCTGTTTTCTTCTCATAATTATAATGCAATTTACTGAGATTGTTTTCCATCCCAAACCTTCCCACTCTTTAAACATGGTCAGATGCCAATTAATTATCTTAATCTTCCCTTTCCCTTTACATCAAACTGAGTTCTAAATTGACATCCTTTCTAGCTGGATGGTTGGAGCTATTCCCTTGGAAAATAAGGCTCGGGTTAATCTAAGTCACTTGAATGCTCTTTTCTCCAATAATCCATATGGCTTTATTCTGTATTCCTCTGGTAAAATAGAGGTTTTCTTACTGGCTATGGAGGGACAGTGATATTAAGATCGATTCATTCTGAGTTTTATAGGTTTTATGTGATAATTATGCTTCTATCTATTAGTGTTCCTAGCCAACCAGATCTGTCTCCCCAAAGTTATAAAGTCAGTTAAACAAAGCACCATGTTCTACCATATTCATCTAGAGAACCTATCCTTTTAGCCATTATTTGTTCAAGTAAAGCTTAAAAGAGAGGTTTTAACTGATGACATAATATCATTTATCTGTATTGAGTCCCATCTAATAGTTGCACCAGAGAGCTATGCCTTTTTCAAAGATCCAAAAGGAAACTTAGGTTTAAATATCCAGCTTTAATCTAGAGACAGTTATTAAAAAGAATTTCTTTTTCCTTTCCAAGACCAGGCAAAATCAGAAATAGTGATTCAAGGATTAAGCATGAGGTTAAGTGGCAATCACAATGAAACTAAACTCCAAATTAATAGGTAAAATATATTTAGCAACTGTAAAATAAAGAGAATCAGAAAATTCACTAGGACACTTTCTTCCTGCTTCTTTAGACCTTGATGGATATCATGGGCATATTGGGAGAACATTAGGGAATCTGGTTGAGAATAGTGATTTATCCATTGATACCTACTGATAATATACTGAGCACTAGAAATTGAGCCATGAACCAAAAATATAAAACCAGTGACCTTGGGAAGGTCAACTTTTAGAAGCAGTTTAGGAGAAGCAGAAAAACAAACAGGTATGTAAATTCAAGTGATGGTAAGTGTTATGGAAACAATGAAGCAAGGCAAAGATAATAGTTCTCATACTCTTAGATGGGGTGGCCCAAGAAAGTCTTTTTGTAAAGGTGACAATTGACTACTATAGGTCTATAGGAAGTGAGGCCATGTGGCTATCTGGAAAAGTTTTATGAAATATTTTATTTAACTCTAGAAATGGCACTAAGTTTTTAATGTATCACAATGGGGCAGGAATGCAGACATATGTGAAATATGATACTTGACCAGTATCCCTGGTCTCAAACCACTCCCTTCTCTCACAATGGCAGATAATCAACATTTCTGTAAATCTCTGGATCAGTTATTGGGTGTAGAAAAAACCACACCCAAACTTACTGGGTGAAAACAACAACTATGCTTTTAACCTAATAAGGTTGTGCTTTGCTGTGTAGTTCTTCTGATGTCAGCAGGGCTCTCTAGGTCAGGTGTGAGTCAAATGAGAGGCCTGTTGGTCATTACTGGACTTTCTCAGATCTATGGAACAGTAAGAAGAAGAAATGAACTCTCATTGTCTAGTGGATGACCTAAACTTATTTAAAATTTTTTTAGTGTTTATTATTTTTGACAGAGTGTGAGTGGGGGAGGAACAGAGAGAGAAAGAGAGACAGAGAGACATCAATTCTGAAACAGGCTCCAGGCTCTGAGCTGTCAGCACAGAACTGGATGTGAGGCTCAAACTCCAACAGTGAGATCATGAGCTGAGGCAAAGTAGGACACTTAACTGACTGAGCCACCAAGACACCCTGACCCAGATTTCTTTTAATGGCAGAGGTAAGGGTGAGAGAGAACGAATATGAATGAATATGGATGGATGAATGAATGGATGAATGAGGTAGGCAAGGACACTTGAGACTCAAAACTTTTCACAGTGTCACTTACACTGATTCTATTAACAAAACAAGTCATAAGGCCAGACTTAAGAGGTACAGAAATGGGCACTCCTTTTTTAATTTTTTAAAATATTTATTCATTTTTGAGACACAGAGAGACAGAGCATGAACAGAGGAGGGTCAGAGAGAGGGAGACACAGAATCCGAAGCAGGCTGCAGGCTCTGAGCTGTCAGCACAGAGCCAGACGCGGGGCTCGAACTCACGGACTATGAGATCATGACCTGAGGCGAAGTCATCTGACTGAGCCACCTAGGTGCCCCATGAAATGGGCACACCTTTTGATGGAACAGGCTGTCAAGCCAGGGAACAAAAGCAAGTGGAACCAGGGAGAAAAATGATTGCAGCCATTTTTTTCTTTTTCTGTTTTTTAAGGTTTTAATTTAATTCCAGTTAGTTAAAATAAAGCTATCCCCCTTCCCCCGTAGCTTACCACAACATTGTTTTGATCTTTTGTTTGTTCAAATAGGGACAAAGATATCTGCCTCTTGGAGTTCTCATTTAAATTATGTGACTTAATTAGTTCATAATTTTTTTTCAAAGCAAAACAAAATTAAACAAAGTACATTTGTTTACTCTCAGTTATTGTTTTAGAAGATCACTTTGGTATGTGTATGGAATTCCCTTCAGTGGGAACTAGTTATGCAATTACTGCCATAATTAAAAGCTCACTGGATTAAGAAAATACTGGCATATTTACAAAAGCTTTTTCACATTTGTTTATTTAAACAGAAATAGTAAGTTAATACTAAGAGAGTTTATCATGCAGAAACAAATAATCAGCAGACATCTCATAGGAGGGTCTCAACACCTTAGAAATAATTACTAATATTTATTAATTTTAATATATTTCAATAGTACTTATTGAATGTGTCTAAAGTTCTAGGCACCGTGAATGAACCAGCCATCAAATTATGAGCAAAGAGACTTACAGGTTGGCCCTTCATGTAACATTTAATGTTTATTAAGCTTTTTTTTTCATGAATATCAACTTACTTGATCCTGCTAGTAACCATGTAATATATCATTATTAATATTCCCATTAAAAGGGCACCTGTGTAGCTCAGGTGGTAAGCGTCTGACTCTTAATTTCGGCTCATGTCATGATTTCACACTTTGTAAGATAGAGCCCCGCATTGGGCTCTGCACTAACAGAGCAGAGCCTGCTTATCTCTGCTCCCCTCCCGCTCTCACACACACTTACTTTCTCTCTCTCTCTCTCTCTCTCTCTCTCTCTCTCTCTCTCAAAATAAATAAATGAACATTAATAAATAATACTCCCATTAAAGGAAACTGTCGCTCTGAGAGGGGACCTAACACACTTCACCTTTTGTTATGTTCCTTTACTTTGCCATTTGAAAGCTCACAAATATTTTGACTAGATATATCTATATCTATCTATCTATATAATTACATGTTATATATTACATATAAAATATACTGCATGTTATATAAGTCTTTTGAATATATACTGAGATTCATAAAACATACATACATCTCTTTTGTTGAAAGGGCTATCATTTCCAGAACTTGGGCTCAGCCATAAAATAAACAA
The DNA here is from genome assembly GCF_027475565.1 of Acinonyx jubatus. Lineage (NCBI taxonomy): Eukaryota > Metazoa > Chordata > Mammalia > Carnivora > Felidae > Acinonyx > Acinonyx jubatus. The sequence goes on along the minus strand of NC_069396.1, from coordinate 22,452,636 downwards.
TTGGCAGAACTTACGTGAAATACAGTCAACAACTCTGAAATTTCTATGTTCCTGGAGAGGAACCAGAACTTCAGTCCTCACCTCCTTACAGCACACAGAAAGACTAGTTTATTTTCACCCATAAAAGCGTGAGAGGTCTGTGAGGAGCCCGGGGAAGAGTCCAGGGTCTTTGTTTCTTTTTTCTTTTTCTTTTTTTTTTTAACCTATCTGAAAAGTGGGGAGAATGTGCATGTAGAAGACATTGTTTTGTAATCTTAGATGTTTTGAGACCTTGGGCAAATTACTCAGAAATTCTGCTTCCTCCCTGAAAAACAGCCAAACTAACTGACATTAAAAATCGTTATTGCAGGGGTGCCAAGGTGGCTCAGTCATTTAAGCTTCTGACTTCGGCTCAGTTCATAATCTCACAGTTCATGAGGTCAAGCCCCACATCAGGCTCTATGCTGACAGCTCAGAGCCGGAAGCCTGCTTCAGATTCTGTCTCTCTCTCTCTCTCTATCTCTGCCCCTTCCCTGCTCATGCTCTGTCTCTCTCTCTCAAAAATAAACATGAAAGAAAGAAAGAAAGAAAGAAAGAAAGAAAGAAAGAAAGAAAGAAAGAAAGAAAGAAAAGAAAAGAAAAGAAAAGAAAAGAAAAGAAAAGAAAAGAAAAGAAAAGAAAAGAAAAGAAAATAGTTATTGCATAAGATTCTGTCAGTGACCTACCCAAAGCTCTCGCATTAGGAGGATTTCTTCTCATCACCGTCTTTCAGAACCCATCCCCACCCACAGTGGTCACAGAATGCAGTATCTGTTAACTTTGTCTTAACAGTAACATACCTTGCCACGCCACTTATGAATTAACATCATGATTTTTCTTACCCCTTCTGCTAATGCTAGGTTAACCCCATGAAGCCATAAATGTGAACTTAGATAAAAGTGTCACTATAGGGGTGCCTGGGTGGCTCAGTCACTCAAGAGTCTGACTCTTGATCTCAGCTCAAATCTTGATCTCAGGGTTGTGTGTTCAAGTCCTACATTGGCCTCTGTACTGGGCATGAAACCTACTTAAATAATAACTTTAAAAAGTGTCAATATAACCCTGGTGGGTAACAGGAAAGTCTAAACTACTAATTTTATAGTTCACTTATGCCCCCCTGTAGCTATTCAAGCCCAAATGAAAATTTATTACTTTCATATGATGATGGATTTCTGCTGTGCCTACTCTGAAGATTTGATGGCAAAAACAGCACCCATTTCAAGAGGAGTTCTAGCTACATGGTCCCTAGATATCTCTGGGTAAGATTCTTGTTCTATTCTTGGAGGTGCCTTTGAATGCTATATAATTCTCTGCTGCAAATTATATGGCCCCTCAACTAGGTGTTGTGAGAGACTAAACTATGTTCCCCCAAAATTTATATGTTCAAGCCCAAAGCCCCATTGTGACTATATTTGTAGTTAATACCTTTAAGGGAGATAATTAAGGTTAAATGAGGTTGTAAGGACAGGGCCCTAATCCAAGAGGAATTCTGTCCTTATAAGAGGAGAAAGAAACAGCACAGAACTCTCTCTCTAATTTCATGTAAATTACCTACCAAAGCTTGTCAATAACTACTCACAGTGGTGCTTTCCTACAATATACCCAATAAGAACTTCTGGCTTTAATAGTGTGATGACATAACTTGAGACAACATAGCTGAGGTATCATAAGGGAAATGATACCTATGATAATAGGGTGTTACCCTTCACAGTGCAATGCACGATTTACACCAATGGCCATTAAATGGTACTGAGTGTCCAATAGGTATGGGTCCATGAAGTAAGAAGTGGAAGGAGAAAAAGTGCTGCTCATTATCATTTCCAGTGACTCAGTTTAGTAATCTGCTCTTCTTGTCCTGACAACACTCGTTTCTGTGGGTCTAGAAGTCCTGGTTCCCAGAAGAAGATACAGAATTCCATCAAACTTAAAGCTATGATAGCCACCTGGTTACTTTAGACTCCTCAAGCCAGTAAACCTAAAGGCAAGAGAAGTAGTTACCAAGTTGGTGGGTCTAAGTGGTCCTGAGTATCACAAGGAGGTAGAGCTGTGGCTACCTTGTGGCAGGTCTAGCTGTAGCAGGAGAGAGTATAACCTTACCCCAAATTGTAAGTATTCACAATCCTGGAAAAACCATGATGGAATAGAGGGAGTTGAATCTGATAAGCAAGGGGATCTGAGATACGCAAGGGATGAAGTATAGCAGATGCCATGGGAGTCCTGTCTAGATCTCCTTTCCTGGCCCAGTGCACACATATCTCATTTATGTATGTGACGGCTGCTATAAGCTCCTGAATGTGGTCTTTTCTGGAGAGCTGGCTCAAGTGATCAAAGCTTCCTAGCTCAGGAGCTATGCCCCAACCTCAGTAGTAGACTGTATCCAATTACTAATATAGAGTACACATGGTCAGACAACTCCGTGGTACCATCCATGTTCCAGGGTTCCCATGACACCACTGGCTTCTTCTCAAAGACAAGATTTCCACTAAATCCATATTTCTGCTTCACTTTTCCCTGTCTATTCTTCTTCCTTCACCTCCTTAGAGTTTCTCCTAAGAGAATTTAAAAAAAAAATTGCTTATATAGGAATCTCAATCTCAGGCTCTACTTCTAGGGAATCTGACCCAAGACAGGTCGTTGGGAGTATAAAATGATGTGTGTGGAAGTACCTTCCATCAGGTAGAACTTTTATGCAAATTTACCTAAGGAACCTTTTTCACCTCACCTGTGAATGAATTTTGTGAGTTTGAGGAACATAACAAAGTAAGACCAGTGCTACCCTACGCATAGTGAGAATGTAAAGAAATATGTTACTAAAAATAATACAAGCTTGGGTTGAAATGTTCCCCTCTGAAACAGTTTAAAAACTTTCATGGAATTATCCTTCTTTAGAGGGCTCAAGCCAGTAGAACTGACTGTTGCAAATCTTTCCACTTTTGCAAGTAAATGTGTGGATTGGACAGAACAGTTTACGGAGGCAGCAGTAAATACATTCTGATTTGGACGTACAGTTAAACAAACTCAGCCGAACTGCTAGTTAGCTGAATATACCTCTGTGCCCAATCCTAATGGCACTGGGTGTGCCCTTCATTGACTCAAACGAAATCCTATTTCTATACATCATTTTGTAAACTGTGAAGGTATACATCAAAAATAGCTGTGGTTGAAACTACACCTGCGATGAATAAGATGTTCTCCATTGTTTTATGCTGCCTTCTACTAAGACCCCTGAATCTCCATGAGGAGATGAAGGAACCTGTCTTGATCCCAAGGTAGGTTCTAAGCCAAACCTCTGTGTGTTCCATTGCACTATTGTCTCTTGCAAAGATCAGGCAGACTACAGCCTTTCTTAGAACCTGCAGCTGGCCAGGAGACGTTTTTCTCTGATGCTAGATTTGGCAGAAGGGGTGGAACTGCTATTATTTTCTGTCTTTCTTGCTTTGAATCTCATTCTCTTACTTTTTTCCCCCTGAGTCGTTCCTTTTGAATGATAATATCCATAACAAAATAATAACAGCACCTGCTATGTAACCACTTTTCTATTCCAGACTTGAAGAAAGTATGTTCTACGGATCCTCTCATGCAATCCTCACAACATTGCTGTAAGCCACTTGTTATAATTACTTATGGATGAGGAAACCATCTCTTGCAGAAGTTAGGCCAATTGCCACACTTATGTTAGTGAGACTTAATCCTACACAATTTGACATTAGAATCTTTCCTTTAAACTCTTCACTAGCTTGAGTCTCCTTGGTTATCTCTAAAATAGCTTAAAATAACTCTTAAGTTGTAGTCTTTACAAATTCCAGACCCTATACAGATTTTTTTTTGGATTCTCTCTTCATTGATTTTAGTGATATTCACTATTTAATGGCTCTCTTTTTCCTTTCTTACCACTTGTCTAATCATTCCTACTCTGTAACATTTTTTTTAGCATCTAAGATGTGTTTGATGCTGAACATATGATCATGGGTAAGAGATTTCTCTTGTTCTCAAGATGTGCAAACATGGGTTTCACTGTTTATGTCAGGGGCCTTGCTTTGATTTTGTCATCTGAGAGACTATAAGAGGCTTAACTGGCAAAGGTTTCCGTATCATATGAGGTCCTAAGATCCTTTTGAATCTGTGTTGCTTATATTAAAAAGAATTAGCAATTTTCATAGGCCAAACACCTCAAAATTGTCAGTGTTGAAGAGAACAAACCAAGCTTAAATCAAGCTTCCTCTCCTAATGCTTCTTGCAGAAACTATACTTAAAATGTGTGGGACCATTTGCCATTACCAATGGATGCTGTGTTTATCACTCTGAGCTTTTGCTCATCATATTATCAATATTTAGAAAAACTCAATCCCACCCATACCTAAACGGACAATGTCCTGTTATATGTTCTAATACTATTCCCTATCTACCTACCTACCTATCTACCTTTTAGGATTTAGCCCAGGGGGGTTATTCTTACTTATGTATATGTTTTTATGATTTATTCATTCATTGATTATCCCATTAATTTATTATCAAATATTTATCTGGATCTTAATGTAAGCTAGATATTTTGATAGGCATCGGGTTTTGTGCCAACACTAGAATAAGACAAAGGTTTATATTTTTTGTTTGTTTATCCTTTGGGAGTTTACATTCTAATTGGGAAGACAACAAAATATTATATACACATATGTATATAAGAAGTGTGTGTGTGTGTGCACGCACACGTGTGCAGGTATGTGGCACAATGCAAAGAAAGAGGAATGGAACTAGAGAATGTCAGGGATATGAGTGGAGGACAATTTCAATAAGGCAATCAGGGAAGGCACTATGAACATAGTGAACTGATAGTTGAAGGAATTCATGGTAAATGGCCAAACCCATGCTCCCCCAAGAAAGAGCCATGCGTCACCCTTCAGATACCTCCCTGACAGGAACTCTTAGAGAAGAATCTATGGCAACCCCTTTGCCATCTCTGTCATTCCTTGCTTTGTGCTGTTGAGTGCCTGCCAGAACACAAAACCACTCAAATTCCATTATTTTGATGGGGATCCAAATATTGAGAAAAGTCAACACCGAATTTGCCTTTAGTGTTTGTGCTCTGCTGACAAGCCATGGTGTGCTGAGTTTGTGGCTACCAGCAGACAGGTTTGGATATTCTGCCCTGTCTACTTCTCTTTGAAAGATATTATAAAGGGCCCCACTACAAGTCTCTGCAATGTTCTTCCTCTTTTCATATTCTGATTTAACTTTGCTTTATTTTCTTTGTTCCTCCCTCCCTCCCTCCCTTCCTAATTTCGAAAAGAACAAATTCATTTCTTTCCTTCCAGTGTACTATGTTTTATTTCACACAGCAGTTTCTCCTTCTTTGCCTAAGTCTCAATTCCCTCAGGTCAGGGAGGAGAATAGGAGAGGAATCAGATTCCGTGTCTCAGTGTGGTCTGCTTTCTATTAGTGCTATCTCTACAGGTCTGTCAAAAGAAGAGTCCAGGTCCATAGTCTCACTATGCAAGGGAAAGTGACAGCAGTTCCTTATCTCCCCAATTGTTTCTGCAAAGGTATAAGTGTCTGGTTTTGCTTTTTCTCCTGTGAGCATTTATTCCTCCTCAAATGGCAAAGGCTTCAGTGTACTCCGTGGGTCTGTGACTTGGTCTTCACCAAACACCACATGCTCCTACAGTTCTCCCACTGAAAGGCTGAACAATTCATTATCTGCTTGGCCTCTGGAAGCTCTGCCCTCTCCCTGGCTCCCTGCAGATCTCGTTCTAACCCACTGGACAAAATTGCTTCAAGCAGACTCTCTCAGGAGGCGAGAGCTTTTCTTTATAAATGTAGTCTGGGTTTTTTTTGTTTGTTTTTGTTTTTTCTAAACCAATAGGCTGGAGGTGTTTAAGAGCAAAGGCACAGACCATCCTTGCCGCAGATTTTTTGCAGTTGCTAGCGAATCTTTTATGGCTAGGTAGGGCTACACAAAATTAAAATAAGTGCTGCTTTTTTTAAAAAGGACATTTTCCCAGAAAATTAGAGCAATAAGAGCATAATCATATTGACCTAATTTTGCTTATCATTCCATACTCTGCAGTGTGCCAGTTACTGTGCTAAGTATCTACATACATGTGGTTCACACATGGTTATCAATCCAATGTCAACAGTTATGGAGAATGTGTTGTCTTCCATCTCTATCTTGGTGTAGCTGAGTAGGGAAAACTCGTACCTTTCATGACTACTGCATATCTGTATACTTTTTAAGCTCTATGCACTCAGCGGCAGGGTTCTGATTTTATTAAGTATCCTTTTGGATATTCTCAGCATTGCCATAAGTGCAGTCTACAAGAAAGTGTATGGGAAATAGCTATATTTAAAAAAATATCCTGTCAAGAAGGATCTTTAACAGTGTTGTGTAGAAAGTACCCACGGTTTCAAGTTAATGCATAAAGAGGGATCTCTCTTCCACTAAGGCCACAGGAGGCTATTCCTCAAGAATACAAGAACTCCCCCAGCCCAAGGGGGAGAAGGATGTTGCAGGTCAGAGATAGTTCTGATTATACCACAAGACGTGACACCCCAAACCTAAAAATAAAATTGTCCTAGAAAGTAGGATATTGCACAGTATTTTAAAGAAGGAAAACCTCAGGGCGCCCAAATGGTTCAATTGGTTGAGCATCTGACTTTGGCTCAGGTCATGATCTCACGGTTCATGGGTTCAAGCCCTGTGCCGGGCTCTGTGCTGACAGATTAGAGCCTGGAGCCTGCTTCGGATTCTGTATCTCCCCCTCTCTCTGATCCTCCCATGCTCAAATTCTGTCTCTGTCAAATATAAATAAATGTTAAAAAAAAAAGTTAAAGAAGAAAATGTCATAAATATGAGATTAACACCTCTAAAATTTCTCATAAAGTAGCTGCCTTTGAGTTGGATCTTGAGTAGATTTCTAAGCCAACCTGAAATGTTCCCCATATATAATTAGAATAACAAAAAAGAAGATGACTCAGTTCAAGAAGTATTTTGTATTATTAATTTATGATGAAGGATAAAAGTGGTAGAGTGAATGATTAACATAATTTACAAGACTAGAAAAATTGTGTTTTCAGTTTGTCATTCCTTATTCATTTTCACCATTTTGTATGAAAGAATTAGAAGTTTCTATCAGAACCACAATGAACATTATTTCTACTTTTTTCCTAAAGTTTTTAAAGTTTATTATAGAATAAAATATATTTTTCATCTTATAGGATTGTCTATTTCAGCCAATTTTCAACCTATTAAGATTTAATTCAAGAACTGTAATAAATTGATAACTGACAGGGTAGGGTCATACTCTCTAAGTAATGTAATCAAGATTCTTACACCCAGACTGGGAAAAACTAGAAATATATTTGCAGTATCATTCATTCTTAAGTAATGTATATATTTTATAACTCTATTATTTCTTTTTGGTTATAAAATGCATTATGAAAACCCGCTTTCCCTTGTTTCCATTTATCAGCATACAATAATAATGTTTTCTTGGAATATAATGATACTTCATCTTACAATCATTCCTATATTGGAAACCCTTCATTATGGTTACTGGCTTTATAAATAAACCTTCCAGAAGCCAAAGCATAAACAATGGCTATCACTAGTGTTTAAGAATTGAAACCTATGAATTACTTACTTGGAATCCAGAGATTAATCAATATAAAAGCTTATGTCATGACCCCTTCTCTTCCTGCTTTTGAAAATGCTCAGACTTTGAGATTCTTTTTCTATATATTGTTCATACTTACCATCAAGTAGAGACTTCAAAATTTTGAATCTTTATTAATATTTGCCTTTATATTCTACTTTGCATAAATACATTTTCTAAATACTGCTAGAGAACTATCAAAAGTGTTAAAAATGCCTCAGTAAGTTTTAGTCAGAGTCATCATTTTATTTATTTTATTTTATTTACACTTATTTATTTTTGGGACACAGAGAGAGAGAGAGACAGAGCACAAGTTGGGGAGGGGCAGAGAGAGAATGAGATGGAGAATCTGAAGCAGGCTCCAAGCTCCAAGCTGTCAGCACAGAGCCCGATGCGGGGCTAGAACCCATGAACTGTGAGATCATGACCTGACCCGAAGTTGGATGCTTAACCAACTAAGCCACCCAGGCACCGCATTCAGAGTCATTTTTTTATTGAAGAACATTCTTTCTTGATTTATAGTCACTTTTCCACTGTCATCTCCTTATTAGGAAGTTTCCAGGGTTATTGGTTTAACAGAATTGTTTTTATTTATTTTGAGAGACAGAGAGTGAGCGAGTGGGGGAGGGGCAGAGAGAGAGGAAGAGAGAGAGAACCCCAAGAAGGCTCCACAGTATCAGCAAGGAGCCCGATGTGGGGCTCAAACTCATGAACCATGAGATCATGACTTGGGCCAAAACCAAGAGTCCGATGCTCAACCGACTGAGCCACCCAGCCACTCCAACATGAGTGTTTTTAAATATACTTGCCAATCTTTGGTAATAATGCATATTATTCAAATGGAAGAGCTTTCCCTCTATCTTTTGAATAGATATATACCAGAATCCGATGATGGGATCATGCCAATCTTTGAGTTGCCCTCATATTTCCTGAAAGTTATTGCCTAACTCAACATTTCATACAGCCTTCATTATTAACTACTGAGAAAATATGTGATCACTGTTTTTATGACTGTATGCAGTGCCACCTCCTTAATCATATAACCTCTTCTTAACCTTTAATTTTTGCTTAGAATGATTCTAAGATGGAGTGTGTTAAGTGATAAGATTCTTTGGATAAGAAGAAACTACTCTGGAATTGTTAAATGTGTAGGTAAGCCTTTTATGACAATGTTCCCCACAGAAAGAGCCATGGTGCTAGTTATTTCTGCAATTTAGAAAGTTAGTTAGTAGGAAACTATGGTTTTGCTCTGATTAAACAAACAAGTGACACCTTAATACATAAACAAAAGTATGTGTTATTCTCTATTCTCTCATACCATTTTCCCAATTTTTTCTTTAAACAAACCTGTTGTCAGGTTTAAATGAGCTTTCTTGGTTGAAATCAGCAGTCTTAATTTGCAATTGAAATCCATCCAATTAAACAACAGATTGCCTGGAATTAATGATAATTGAACAATCTAAATTAAATGAGAGAAATTGTGGACAAGCGAAGGGGAAAATAAACGTGGCACAATTTAAGCTTGTAAAGTCACATACATTAAAGAGACCATGGAACCACATTTCTTGGGAGGACATTTGCCTTCATACACATCCATAAAAGCCTTTGTGGGACCCTGCACTGACCTAAAAAAAATGAATACCTGAATACCGTGGCAGACATTGAAACAACTAGAATTCAGGTAGCAGTAAGTCCTTATCTTTGCAATGAATTTACTTTCTCTTGGTTAATAGGACATGGAAAAATATCCTTATGTTGCCATTAACCACATAAATGTGACAAGAAAGGGATTTTCCACTGCATATAATGTAATATAGTTCCATCAAAGGGTCTAAGTCTCCTTGTTCAGGCATGATACAATAGCTAAGACTCTGGAATTAAGTGCTGTGGTGAAGTTTATATTGATTTGTTGCCAGGGAGAGGGTTGCAATCTAGTTCTTGCATAGGCGCTAAGATATTGGAGAACTCAGAAAAGTTGGTTTTTCAAAAAGGGGTATCTGAATGGCTAGTTAAGACTGTTCCAAGCAATACAAGGCATTTTGTACCTAAAGAAACTGTAATGATCACTTGCAGACGTAGATTAATCCCTTACCCAACACCTGGTTCAGAGACACTGATGATGCCACAAACACACCAAAAGAGAGTAGGAGTTTCTTATACAATTGAGGTCTCTGGGAGGAGCATGTAGGCCTTTCAAATAGACTGGAAATGAGAATGGCCAGAGTCTTTACTGTGGTTAGATGGTAGAGCTGGAGCAAGGACTCTCTGTTAAAAGCGAGGGCTTTCATGGTTTGACTCTCCTGTTTGTCACAAAGGAGAAGCCAGGATTTCTAACCAGTTTGTCCAGACATAGGACACAGGGAAAAAAGGTTTATAAGCTGCGAGCCGTCAAACATCCAACCTAAGAAAAAAAAAGAATGGAGACAGACTCTTCACTATAGAGACTGAGTGTTGAGAATGAGCCACATCCAAATGGTTATTCCTCCAGTTCTCACGGTCATTCAAACTGAGCTGACCTACTGACACATTTCACTCCAGCTGGTCCATTACCACAATATGTCAAATTGCTGCAAACACAGTTCTAAGTAAAAGTTCAGGTGTCCCCAGCTACTTTGCTCCTCCTCACCCTGACACAGCTGTCTCATTTGCTTCCTATTCCCTTGTCTTCTCTGAATCCAGACTCCTGGCACAGTATCCATATTCAAAACATATTATGGCAAATGAAGTCTGGCAAAATCCTGGAATCAATACCTGTTGCTCAAATCTCTCTGTTCTTTCAGAACCATCATGTGCTCTTACCTGTTCAGCTTTAATATTTTACCCTTACCTTATAACCTTTGTGTGTGGTAAAGACTTCCTACTCCATCCGGATGAGAAATGGTACTTCCTGACCAGGGCATCTCTGTCCTTAGTTGCAAAGTGGAAGATTTGAATATTGAGGTTCCTTCTGCTCCACCATCTCAATCTTCTACTGTGATTATATTTTTATTTCTCTTGCTTCAGTTACCTTCTCTATGATGACTATCCCCCAAATAAATTCATCCCTTCTGAATTCCCTGCAAATAGAAAATGCCTACTTTGTCTACCTAAGCATCCCATAAATTGGGGTCACAAAAACTCTAAATTCAAAACTGAACTCATTCATCATCTGCTCCAAAAATGCTATTTGTCCTCAAACCCATATCAGTGAATAAAGCCAACATTCTCATAATTTCCCAAGCCATAGACTTAGCTGGCTTGCCTGTATCTTCATCCCATATCACAGGAATTCCAATTATGTGGAGCCCAACTTCCAAATAGTTTTTGAACCTATCTAATTATCTCAAAACCCATGGCCATTTCACTATGTTAGGCTTCCAATATTCCTTCCCTGGATTATCTCAACAGCCATTAATATATACCCCCATCTCAAATGTTCTTCTAAGACATTCGTTCTGTATGTACCAGGAGTATCATTATAAAATGCATATCTGATAATTATTCTCTCCCTAGTAGAATCCTTGGGAGTTTTCCCATTACTCTAAGTATAAAGTCTCAATTTCTTAAGATTATTTATGCTTTCTGTTTTGAGTGCTGCCCCTCTAAAAGGTATGTTAAAGTCCTAACATTGATACCAGTGAATGTGACCCTATTTGGAAATAGAGTGCTTACAGGTATAATCAAGTTAAGATGAGGTCACACTGGATAGGACAGGCCCTAAATCCAATGACAGGTATAAAAAAAAAATCTAACATTTATTTATTTTTGAGAGAGAGGCAGAGTGCAAGCAGGGGAGAGGCAGAGAGAGAGGGAGACACAGAATGTGAAGTGGGCTCCAGGCTGTCAGCACAGAGCCCGATGCAGGGATTAAACCCATGAACCCTGAGATCATGAACAAATTTGTATGCTTAACCAACTGAACTACACAACCACCCCAAAAAGTATTTTTATAAAGAGAGGGAGGTTTAGAAACATAGAGAGAGACACCCACAGAGGAAAGGCAGTCATGTGAGGACAGAGGGAGAAGTGGTATGATACACCTACAAAGCAGGAACACCAATGATTGTTGACAAGCATCTGAATCTAGGAAAACGCAAGGAAGGATTCTTTCCTCCACCTTTCCAAGTGATCAAGATCTTCCTCATGCCTTTATTTCATGCTTCTAGCCTTCAATACTGATAGAAGAAATTTCTGTTATTTTAGGGCATCATCCAGTTTGTGTTAATTTGGTATGTCAGCCCTAGAAATAAATATGTTTAGTCAGTGTTATCTAGGTCTTACTTATTTCCATAGCTAAAACTGTCATCATACTCTTATAAATATTCTCCCGGCCTGCCCTGTGCACATACACATTTTATTACTCATATTTAATAGCCTCTATTATTGACATTTCTTCTCATTTTATATACTACTTTATCTGCCTATATTGCCTATGTATTTGTTATATGTGCTTGCCATAGCAAACTACCACACATTTGTTGTCTGCAACATTAGAAATTTATTCTATTATAGTTCTGGAGACCAGAATTTTATCAGTTCCACTGGGACATAGTCAAGAACTCAACAGGGCTTTATTCTCCAGGGAGTCTAAGGGAGAATTTCTTCTTTGCCTCTTCCATCTTTTGGTGATTACTGGTGTTAACTTTGCTTGTAATTGAATCATACCAATCTCTGCCTCCATTTTCACCTGGCCTTTTTCTTTTCTACATGTATGTCATCTCCTTGTTGCTCTCTAGTATAAAGGACATGTGTGGCAGTATTTAGAACCCACCCATATAAACTAGGATAATCTCATCTCAATACCTTTAATGTAATCCCATCTTCTGGGGCGCCTGGGTGGCTCAGTTGGTTAAGCGTCTTACTTCAGCTCAGGTCACGATCTCACAGTCCGTGAGTTCGAGCCCGCCCCGTGTCGGGCTCTGGGCTGATGGCTCAGAGCCTGGAGCCTGCTTCCGATTCTGTGTCTCCCTCTCTCTCTCTGCCCCTCCCCTATTCGTGCTCTGTCTCTCTCAGTCTCAAAAATAAATAAACATTAAAAAAAAATTTAAAAAAAAATGTAATCCCATCTTCTGAACTTTACCAGATAAGGTAACATTCACACAAGTTCCAGGGATCAGAACATGATATCATTAGCACACATTATTCAGATTACATTCTATATTATTCTTGATCCTAGGTCTCTTCCTTTCTCAACTGTGGGCATTTTGACCCCCACAGAACATTGGACAATTTTCGGGGAAATCATTTTTATACTTGGTAAATCTATGTGCATCTGGTATAAAGAAGCCAGGGATTCTGCTAAAAAAACTACAGTGCACAGGAGAGAACCCCGCCCCACCCCCACCCATGAGTTATAAGGTCCAGATGGCAAGAGTGCTGAGTCTAAGAAACCTTACAGATAAATCAAATTGCATTTCATGCTATTTACTCAGAGATCCTTTGTCCACCAAGATTCATTTAAATGTCCATGATTAATATTTATGGAGCATTTTGTGATTCCTTTATAATAGCATTTATAAAATTATATTGTTATTACCTTTTTAAATGTCCATTTCCCCAAATAGGCTATCATGTCCACAGGCCAAATAGGTGCATATCTTTTTTGGCCCTGTATTAACTATCCCCAGCAGGATACTCACATAGAATAAATGATCAATTGATATTTAACGGATGGTGGATGAATTAATTAGAAAAATAATTAATTCAGAGTTTCAAAAATTGGAATTATGGATATAATTTGTCCCAAGCTATTAGATCATTTATATTTCAATGCATTGAACCACATCCATGAGTGGGATAACTGGCATTATGGATTTCACAAATTCCTATCTTCTTGGACACCTCAAACTTCAAATACTCAACTGTAATGACTGGATTCTATTAATTCCCTTAGCTCTATTATTATGTTCATACTGACCAAAGTCCATCAGCTCGAGTGGCCAGTTCTAATCCCAGTTCTTCTCTGACAAGTTTCATTTGATTCTAAAAAAGTCAGTCTCTTGGAACCTCAATTTTATCCTCCAAAATACATAGGAATCTCTCTAGATGATTTCTAGTTAAAGTCACTATATTTCATCATGACTTCACCACTATAAAACAATTAGTATATGTTATTGTTATTTAGGAGAAAAATTGATATGGTTTGTCAGAGATTATGACATGCACTTTGTCTCAGGTTCCTCATTCATAAAATGTATTAAGAGACAATATCTAAAGGTCCTTATTATTTCTATCAAGAAATATGTACCTCTACAAACATGCAACAGATAATAAGGAACTAAGGAACTTAAACTAGTTAATTTGAAGAGTTTTGCGAAGGATTATTTCCAAAACATGAGCAGGTTTGAAGGAAGTCAATAAAGGAGAGTGGGGGTTAAATGTCCTAGGGTTAGTAACAGGAAATAAGCTATTTCATTACTGAAGGCTCAAAGAAAGAGTGGAGACAGTGGTTTTTAGCAGAAACTGGAGAGAAATATGCAAGGAACGGGATTCCTGAACCTGTGGCCATAAGGAAATGGATCAGCTAAACCCTGGTCAGCTGGCAGGGAGGAACCAGGAAAGTACATGTCCTGATCTTAGTCTCCTCTTGCTTTGCATACTTTGTATACATCCCTTTGGTCTAACTCTAACCAAAGGCCAATGGAGTTCACTGATGCTGTCCATAAAATTAAGCCTCCAAGTCACAAAGTGGCTAGCAAATTAGAAAATAACTTAAACAGGTTTTAATGAAAATTATTCCCGTTAGACTTACTATTATATAGGAGTTTGGGGAAAATAAAATGTCAGAACAATACTGATTATTTCTCAGAGGTCACAGTGTTTAGACAAACAGCAAAATCATTTGAAAGCATGTTAACCCAGATACGGATAGAAAAGGTTTAATTGCTAACTGTTTATTTTCTTGTCTAGAGAAAGTTATGATTTCACACTCTCTACTAATTACCTTCTTTTTAAAAATACTTTTTAAGCTTATTTATTTATTTATTTTGAGAGAGACAGGGAGAGCATGAGTGGGGGAGGGTCAGAGAGAGAGGGACAGACAGAATCTCAAGCAGGTTCCGCACTGTAAGTGCAGAGCCTGACCCAGGGCTTGAACTCACAAACCATTATATCATGACCTGAGCCAAGATCAAGAAGTAGATGCTTAACCAAATGAGCCAACCGGTCACTCCTGGTTACCATTTTAATATAAGGTCTCACTAATCAGAAAAATATCAGACTATTTAATCTGAGTCAACTTCAGTGAAAGATGAATAATTTGCTGCATTCACCTATATAGGGCTTGGGTGATGAGTATTTATCTGCAATTTGTTTCCTGGTAATAAATAGCAGGTATTCATTTCTGACATGAAAACATCAAAGTCCTCTTGAATTGAGTAATGAGAAATAGATACATATGCACATTTTGCTCTATTTTAAGAGTTTCAGTGGAAGTCTGGGAAATAAAACAGTGACTCAAGGTCAACCTCTAGAGATGAAAGTTATGATGTCTGAGATAAAACAAATAAAAAAATATTGTGTGATACTTACATCAGATTTGATGTCCAGGAAAAAAAAAAGCTAAAAATTGTGAAGACAGAGTAAAATAAATTATCCAAAGAGGAAAATAAATTGCTCAAAAAAAAAAAAAATGAACAGAGAGTCAGTGAGAAGTAGAAAAATCTTAAGTAGTCCAATACATGTGTAATTGGAGAGGAAGGACAGGAAAAAAAAAAGCTATTGGCTGACAAATTTCTAACTTGATAAAAACAATAAACCAACAGACAAAAAAAAAAAGCTCAACAAAGAAACATGGAGAAAACTGCTTTTAAGGTACAATATCATCAAATTGCTCAATACCAGTAATAACGTGAAATTTTAAATACAATGAGAGAAAAAATACATGGTATCTTAAAGATAAGATGGTAGAAAATTTCTGTCTGGAAACAATGCAGGTGAAAAGAAGAAACACCTTTCAAATATGAAAAATAATGAAAGAAAGTAACTGTCAATCTACAATTCTATACCCATTGAAATCTGTTTCAAAAACAAAGGTGAACAATGCATGGGCGATTCAGTCAGTTAAACATCTGACTCTTGATTTTGGTTCAGGTCATGACCTCACAGTTCCTGAGATCTAGTCCTATATCAGGCACCGAGCTGACTGTGAAGCCTGCTTGAGATTCTCTCTCTATCTGCTCCTCTCCTGCTTGTGCATGCTTGCTTGCTCTTGCATGCATTCTCTCTCTCAAAATAAATACATAAACCTAAAAATAACAAAGGTGAAATATTTTTTCACACATACACAAACTAGAGTTCTTCTGCACTGTAGCAAGTTTTAAAAAAAGTCTTCTGTGAAAAAGGAAAATTATACAACATGGAAATATGGATCTATGCAAAGAATGAAGAGCAAAAGAAATAAAAGACATGGATCTTTTAAATTAAATCTCTAAAAGATAATCAACAGTGTAAACAAAAACAAAAGTAATGCAGTGCTAAAAATATATACATAATAAAAGAAATGCAATATAGAAA
Source organism: Acinonyx jubatus (assembly GCF_027475565.1). Taxonomy (NCBI): domain Eukaryota; kingdom Metazoa; phylum Chordata; class Mammalia; order Carnivora; family Felidae; genus Acinonyx; species Acinonyx jubatus. The sequence continues at coordinate 22,436,479 of NC_069396.1, read as the reverse complement.
TATAAGGAAAGTAATAATATATTTGAAAAAGTAAAGGGCACACAAAGGCCAAGAAAAGAGTAATGAAGGTATATTATTGATAAATTTAATGCTTTAAATGAAGTAGTATGGTATCATTAGAAAGGAGTCTCTGATAATATGTAATATGTGTTAGAAATGTAAACTGACTGGGTGGCTCAGTCAGTTCAGGGGCTGACGTCGGCTCAGGCCATGATCTCACAGCTCGTGGGTTCGAGCCTCGCATCAGGCTCTATGCTGACAGCTCAGATTCTGTGTCTTCCTCCCCCACTCATGCTCTGTCTCTATCTCTCAAAAAAGAATAAACATAAAAAAATAAATGTACATTATAAAATTTAAGCAACCACAAAAATAGAGAAAAAATTATGGCTAGTAAGCCAACAAAATTAACAAATTCATAAACACCTGAATTAATCCAGAAGAAGACATAAAAAGAAAAAATAACAGAACACATATCTGGCAAATAGAAAACAAATAGCCAGTTGATAGATATAAACCTGTTGTACAAACAATCACTTAAATGTAAATGGTTTGAAATGCTCAATTAAAACAAAGAGGTAGTCAGATTGGAGTAAAAAAAGGAAGAACCAATGATATGCTGCCTAAAAGAAAATAAATGTAAGGACACAAAGAAGTTAAATAAATAAATAAATACATAAATAAATATATATGCATGCCATGCTAACACTAATCAAAAGTAAGTTTGAGAGACTATACTTCCAAGTATAGAAACTAATGAGTTGATCTAATACTCAAGTGTAAATGTCGTTAGTAGAAAACAGAAACAAATTTGAGAAAGAACAAATTGAGAGAGTAGCCCTGATTTCAAGGTGTGGTTTAAAGCAGCAATAATGAATACAACATGGTATTGTCATTAAAAGACAGTCAAACAGATTAATAGGAAAACAGAATCCGGAAAGAGATCAATACTTAAATGGTCAGCTGACTTTTGACAACAGTATGAATAAATTTTAGTAGAAATAGTTTTTTTTCAACAAATTTTTCTGGATATCCACATACAAAAAATATTGAACTTCAATCCATAACTCACATCATGTATAAAAATAAAAATGGATCATTTACATATAAGGTAAAACATAAAATTATAAAAACAATAAAAGAAAATGCTGGAACAAATACTGTGGAATGTGGTGATAAAAGATTTCTTAGAAGTACAGGCACCTGGATGGCTTAGTCAATCATCTGACTTCAGCTCAGGTCCTGATCTCACGGTCTGTGAGTTCGAGCCCTGCGTCGGGCTCTGTGCTGACAGCTCGGAGCCTGGAGCCTGGAGCCTGCTTCGGATTCTGTGTCTCCCTGTCTCTCTGGTCTTCCCCTGCTTGTGCTCTGCCTCTCTCCTCAAAAATACACGTTAAAAAAATAATAAGATTTCTTAGTTGTAACAAGAGAAGTTCCATACATAAATGATCAATTTGATAAATTAGAATTTATCGAAAATTAAAAACATCAGCTCTGTTTTCAAGATACTTTTAATGACTATTTTTCAAAGCACTGTATCAGGAATGAAAAAACATAAAATGTGAGAAATTATTTGTCAAACATTTACACACTGGAGGACTTTTGTCCAAAATATGTAACTTCTAAAACTCAGTAATTAAAAAAAAAACCATTCAATTAAAAATTGGTAAATTATTTAACCATAAGGTTCAGCAAAGTTTTAAGCTTTGAGTACTTTTTTAGTAATTTTTTTTTAATCTTTGGACAGGAGACTGCCTGAGAGCTCTTGTTTCCTGCCCTGTCACCTGCCCCACAACTCAGGGAATTGGGAGAACCAAGTGCTTCATAGAACTCTAAGACCAAATGCCAGACATGGTCCAACTTGGAGGTAATGTTCTTGGCCCACATTTGTAGAGTGAGCATATGTGTTGATATTTTTTTTTAATTTTATGTTTTACCTAACAAAGCCAAGCTCCATTTCCCACGCCCTTCTTCTCCGGCTCTAGGGAAGCTCATACAGACAGTGAACATGCTACCCTCCGCTCAAAGAGAGACAGAGCGCAAGCTGGGGGAAGTGTGGAGAGACAGGGAGACACAGAATCTGAAGCAGGCTCCAGGCTCTGAGGTGTCAGCACAGAACTCCTCTCCGGCTCCAAACCAGCAGATCCAATACCAGGCAGAAGCAAGGGAAAGACAGGGCAGGGAGAGAGTTTACTTATATTGTGTTTCAAACACACATACACACACACACACACACACACACACACACACACACACAGAGTTATTTTCTTTACAAAAGCAAAAAAACAAAACAGGATAGCAACCTTTGATCTATTAAATCTGCTTTATGTTTCACATTGAATCTGTTACACTGCTCAAGAGTTACAATAAGCTCAAAGGAAAGGCTGATAGCAAAGACAACCAACAGAAGACAGACACTTCAATACCATACTGAGTTATGAAAAAGAATGAGACTATAAAACACATTTATTTCACATGCCAAGTTTGATTCAGCATCATTGGATACACATAGAATCTGGAAAGTCCAATGCAAAATGGATTTCTTGGGCTCTACCATTAAAAACCAGTTGCCAAAAGGTTTACCCTCAAAGAAGGCTTATTTGGGGGGAGAAACTACTTTGGTAAGGTAAGTATAAGAAATAAAAGGAGGAAATTAAAGCAAATTACCACTACATACTACAGAAACATACTGAAGGGTAAACATGGTGCAAAGAAAAAGCTCCACTGAGGGTAGGGGTAAAAGTGAAAGTACAATGTAGAACTAGGGCCCTGCTCTAAAGGCCAACAACCTGAGCAAGTGAACAAGCAAACAAACAAATAAATGGGGGAGGGGGAGAAAGGAAGGAAGAAAAGAAACAGAAAAAGACCTTGCCCAGTGTCCTGGGGCCCAGGGGGTACTGTGGTGAGTTAACAGGTAAAATGACAAATAAGCTCATAGAAAGATAATTAGTATCAGTAGTCATTACAAATACAGATTACAACTATAATGTGGTAATACCCTACATTGATTAGAATGGGTAAAATGGAAAAGACTCACCACACCAAGTTTTGGAGAGGATGTAGAAAAACTAGAAATACCATACAGTTTGATTCGTATTTAATTTTGACACAATTATACCTAATAATAAAGACATTTAACAGTTTAAAATATTTGAATGAATAAAAATAATTTCAGCATTACCTCCTTCCTCAGCTCTATGTTCCTCATTTGCAAAATAAAGCTCTCTACAAGATAATATTCTTGAAATGTACTAAGAAACCATAGTGCATATAGATGGGCGACTTGTTCAGGGTAATACAACTAATTAGATATGAATGAAAGATTTCACAGTCATGTAACAATTAGGTCCAGGCTATTTCCACTATTCCTATGGTCTTGCTAGAGTTTGTCTTTGTAGTTTAACAGATGATTATCCTAACAACTTTATTGAGGCATAAATGATATACATTAAAATGTACAGGGGCGCCTGGGTGGCCCAGTTGGTTGAGTGTCTGGCTTCGGTTTAGGTCATGATCTTGAGTTCTGAGTTGGGGCCCAGCATTGGGCTCTGTGCTGACAGCTCAAAGCCTGGAGCCTGCTTCAGATTCTGTGTCTCCCTCTCTCTCCCTCCACCTCCCCCCGCCCAAGCTCAGTCTCTCTCTGCCTCTCAAAAATGAATAAACACGTTAAGAAGTATTTTTTATAAAGTAAAACTTTCAGGGCACATGAGTGGCTCAGTCGGTTAAGTATCCAACTTTTGGTTGTGACTCAGGTCACGATCTCACAGTTTATGAGTTCAAGCCCCCCATCAGGATACATGCTGACATGTATCCTCTGCAGAGCAGAGGACTGTCTCTCTCCCCTCTTTCTCTCCCCTCCCCTGCTTTCATACATGCATGCTCTCTCTCTCTCTCTCAAAATAAATATACATTTAAAAAGTACAAATTTCAGGGCACCTGGGTGGCTCAGTTGGTTAAGTGTCCCACTTCGTCCAACTTCAGCTCAGGTCATGATGTGATGATGGACCCTGTGCTGACAGCTTAGAGCCTGGAACCTGCTCTGGATTCTGTGTCTCCCTCTGTCTCTGCCCCTTCCCCGCTCATGCTCTCTCTCAAAAAATAAACATTTAGAAAAGTACAAATTTCAAGGGTATAATTAGCATATGTATGCACTTGTGAAACCATCATGATCAAAATAATAAATGTATCTATAACTCCCAAAAGTTTCTGCATCCAAGTTTCTTGGATTTTTACCTGCACAGAATCATATAGAATTTACTTCTTTTTTTTTCTGTATTTTTAGCTGGCATAATGATTTTGAGATTAATTCATGTTGTGTATATCAACATTTTTGTCTATCCACAGACAAGGCAGTTCTGTGAATACATGACTATTTTATATTTGTAGGGTATTCCTCTCTATACACCCAGGTGACTCTCTTGTATAGGTCTCTTTTCTCAGGTGTGTGTGGGGGGGGGGGGGGGGAGGGGATGCAACTCTAACCTGAAGCGGCACTTGATGAAATATATGGGGAATGAGACTTTTATGAAAAGTAATTCATTTGTGGTAATGAAAGGATGCCTTTCCTAGAGCTTATGGCAAAACACTTTGAGATATTAAGTACATTGTGAGAGGGCACATAAACAAAATTAAAACACAGACATAAAACGGATGACAACGACTGGGTTAAATGGAATGAGAATAGAAAAAAAAAGTATCTTAAAATTTGAAATGTGCTGTGCTGTGTATATCACATGATTCTAAGATAATTAGAATTGCATATTACACTGGAGGTATCTGTTTTCTATAAAACTGTCTGCAACAGATCATTCTGAAACATTATGAACCATATATTTCCTTTCCAAACCTGCCTATCTATTAAGCCCACAAGTAATGAAATTGAAAATCTACACATGAGGAGACCTTTTAATTATACAGAGTAATACAAACACTAAACCAGAGAATGGATTTAAAAAATCCATTTAGAAATAATGCGGGCTGCCTCTTCGAAGCGAACTCTGAGGCTGTGCATTTTCCTGGTAGAGTTCCTTTCTCAATGGTTTGGTTGGTGTTAACAGAATTTTACTTTTTCTCTCTTAAGCTTGTTCTTTTGAATAAAAGAATTCTCATAAGCTTTCTAAGTATACTTTCCTGTCTATAGTATATTTATAATGCTGACAGCTATCCATCTTATATGAGGTAGACCCTTCAGAACAGAAATAATGTATCATTTTCCAATTTTACTACCATTACCTACTCTCTTTGAAAGAAGGTTGGTGGTTTTGTGTTGCAAATTGGCTCTAGTAAATAGAAAATACAAAAAAAATATTTTGAGAAATTAAACAGGGCTCCCAACAACTTGAGAAAAAATATACGCAGTATGAAATATATTAGAATATTTATGAAGATACATTAGTAACATGACATATACATACTCATCAAAAAAAGTAGACATTTAGAAATAGATATATTCCTCCAAAAAAACATTTCCTTTATACACAAAATTCTGTGTACTTGTTCCACTGCATTTATTTTATTTATATAAGTATATATTTATGTAATATATATACAAACATATATATATACATGTGTGTGTGTATATATATATATACATATATATATATACATGTGTGTGTATATATATATACATATATATGTATATATATATGTGTGTGTATATATATATGTATATATATATTATATATATGTATATATGTATATATACATATATATATGTATTTCTTTATTAAGGAAGCTCTTCACTACTAGCACAACGACAAACACAGAGTTTGAACTCCCAACCCAGATCAAGACCTGAACTGAGATCAAGAGTCAGATGCTCAACCAACTGAGACACCGAAGCACCCCTTGTTCCAATGTGTTTAAAATACCCTGGTATTCTCCTTGTCTCCCTTTTAACTAAGTTAGAAAATATGTATCAATAAATTTATCACTCAAGAAACAGATAAATGACTACAACTATAAAATAGCAACAAAAAATATTTTAACAAATTCTCCTAAATGTACAACTTAACAACAAAAATGTATGAAGATTGAAGGCAAGACAGGACTGAAGACAACTGAAAGAAGAGAACCCAAGACCTTGGTTAGACACAGATTTTCTAAACGTAAGTTTGAGCATATTGAAATATCCATTTAACTATATTTTGATTAAATATATGAGATCTAGGGATATGAGTGGGCCATGAAACAAAAACACTATATTTTAAAATGGAAACTGAGTCACACACTATGGAATAAAAAGAGAATGGTGATTAGAAAAAGAGGGGGTCACAAATATGCAATATTACTTCTTTTAATACTTAATCTTCTCTTCATAAGTGGTCTGTTTATTTTAAGACAAAAGGAGGAACAATAAGCTTCAACATATATTTATGAACTACATGGGGGAAAAAAAGCATTCAGATATTGGTCAATAGGCAGCAGAGGACTATTGTTTCTAGGAGAAGAAGATTAAAAGAAGAGTGAAACTTATAATTGTCCAGTTTACTGACTAGAAAGAATTTCCAGCTTTCAGCACAGGGAAGAGAACCCAAATACCACAGTAGAAGAGATTGAATGTAGAATTTAGAAGAAAAGATTAGCTCAAAGTTGAACAAATACTACAGAGGAACTTCTCCAATTTTTTCAGAGAAGTGCAGAATTATCCCCTTGATTTCTAAACTGAGTATTTTTCTGCACATACATGTGAGGTAGTTGAGCCTTAAGAAGGAAATACTGCAAGGGAGTAAACAGAAAAATTCACACAGCTTGCACACAGCCAAAAGTTCATGTTTCCACTAGCCAGAGAAGAAAGACCTCCAAATGCAGGTCTTTGGAGTTTGAGAGGGCTCAAACTCATGAACTGCGAGATCACGTCCTGAGTAGAGAAGTTGGTCACTTAACCAAATGAGCCACCCAAGTGCCCCAAAGAAGAGCAATATTTAAAGAAATATAACAAAATCCAGAAAACAACTCTAAGAAGCAAGAAAATGTAACTCATCCCCAGGAGAAATGACAGTCAATAGAAACAGATCCAAGATGACAAAGACAGGTGCAACAAGCATATTAAAACACAATAATATTTTCAATATATCAGAATGATAACAGAAATCATGGCAGCAATTTAAATGGAATTTCTAGAAATGGAAAGTACATTATCTGAAATGAAAAACAGACTCTATGAGATTAAAAGCAGATTAGATACTGCAGAATAAACATTAATATATTTAGACATTAGAAAGGAAAGTAAATCAAACAAGAGAAAAAAAAAGTTAACAAGTTTGCAGTAAGCAGATGGAAATTTAAATATATTATAAATAACCAAGTAACCATGAATAAAAGTAAATAGACTCAAGAGAGGTTCTCCTCAAGAGAGGAACCGGGGTGGACATCATGAGGTGTTTGTGTAACCGTGAACGTCCTGATGACATGAAGTGTGAACTTAAACATGGAGCCCTGGAATTAATAAACTTTTGAGGAAAAATAAATAACTATTTTTATTCTTTTTCTTTCATGGACACATTGCAATTCACAGATAAATATGTCTGAGTCCCTATCATCTTATTTATAGTTAATATCCGCTTTGATGCAGATAGGAACTCTGTATTAAAAGATAAATGGGCATGCTCAGGCACCTTAATGTTTTCTTCTATGTTCTTTCTGCTAACTGGTGCCATGAAAAAAAGATCTCTTTTACTCAGCTTGTGTAGGAGTGGGGATCAAGAGAACCATGGGCCAAAGAATAAGTGATGTAAACTTTGGCAAATTAACAATCAAAAGATGTAGAGGAAGGCAGGTAAAAGGAATTGTAGTACAAGCTAAATTCCTTATTTTTAATAGCTGAGCCTCAAAATAATCAATGATAACTATATTAACTTACTTCTTCTGCAATGTTTTTGCTTGTGTTACTTTTTGTTTTATTTTAGAAGCCTATTTTGCAGGATGATTACCTGATACGATGACAACAGGCTTCCTAGTATGTCAATAGTTCACTTCATCCTTTCCTTTGTTGTCTAATTTTGCTAAAACCAAATAAAATTACTTTATATAAAATGGTGTATCTAAGTAAATCACTTTAAACGCATATGCATACATATTAATCTATATAAAAACTATCTATCCTTCTATTCCTTCTTCCATCTTTAAATTTACATAGAAAAATATTTGGTTAGGTCTTTTTAATACCTAGTATGTTATTTCTGGTTGGTGAAAGTTGTAGACATTGTGTTTATGTTTCTTTTACAATCTCACTTTATTATTTAATTTCTCGAGATAACCAGCATGCATCATTTTACTTGGAAAACAGTTTATGGCTTAAAATATCATTTAAGATTTATCCAAATTCTCTGGGAGTAAGTTGAGAGTTTATAAATTTTCTGTGGATAAATAAATTTAGAAAGATTTTATATTTGCATAATAAAAATACAAAACTGAATATGTCTAAAGAACATTTTATACCTCTTAATTTCTTTAACTTTTAAAAAAAATTTAATGTTTATGAGAGAGAGAGAGAGACAGAGAGACAGAGAGACAGAGGAGCTGTCAGCACAGAGCCTGATGTGGGGCTTGAAACCACATGCAAGATCATGACCTGAGCTGAAGTTGGATGCTCAACCCATTGAGCCACCCAAGCGCCCCATAATTTCTTTGCTTTTATCTGAAGGGAATATATTAAACTGGAAAGCAAACACCTCAAGTCATAAATACATTCATTTTTAAAAGCAAAAGGTTAAAAAACAATAAATTACTTGACAATAAGGTAATGGTCAAACAAATGAAGAAATATTAACTGAATGCAATACAAGCCACTTGTACTACTTATGAATTGTATAAACCAACATGAAAATCCTTGATAGAATTTTAGAGAGAATTCAGGAAATAAAATTTTATACATCAAATGTTCACAATTATATAAACATGCCTGAATCACTAGATGAGAACACATCAAAACAACCATTTTCTTGGGATAATTTGGGGTTTTTTTTGTTTCTAGTTTTAACTCTTTGGTATTTTAAAAATTTGTTCTGATCGTCATTTTTTTTTGCCATAGAGTAAATATAAAGTATTTTAAAAGTTTGCATATATAAAAATGAGGAGAGAATAATATCTTTCTTCAGTAAATATCTGGTGATCATTCATTTTACAAGTTACTTTGTTATCTCTTTGAAAGGCAGATAAGATCCCTAGGGCTTGTGGGGAATAAAGCAAGAAGTCAATTTCAATAAAAGGAAGGGAGAAGAAACACTTTACAACAAGCCCTTTTAGCCCTTCAAGAGCCTTAGCTCTGCTCCCCTTGTGAACTTATTTAGCAGGGATTTAAGTAAATCTAACCCAATCTTTAGAAAAAACACAGCATGAAATTCTACTGTGTCACTAGTGTCTTTGGCAAGGTATGCCTCATACCTTATCTGGAGTATAGACTTATGAATTCCTTTTAGAACTGAGTCCCATCAGTGTCTTTTTACTTCCTGTTTTTTATTTGTTTGTTTTGTCCCCACCCCCCCGCCCCTCGCCACCATCCTTAAGGATCTCAGTAACTTCATCAGACTGGATCCTCCTTATTGACAGATGAATCCTGGGCTTTCCACATTTACAAGAATACCTCTGGAATAACCCCTTTTTCTATTATGTTTCCTTCCATCAGTACCTAGTCCTAAGTTACTGAAGACACTATTTCTGACCACTGTTCCTGCTTTCTCTTGCATAACCTGCTCCCTTAGGAGGTTCAAAATTGACATGTTAACAGGGATGACTGTACTAACCAGAAAATGAGTTGGAGTTCAGGGTACCTTAAAAGTACTTACAAATAATTAAGAAACTAGTAGCAATTAGTAGTGTTTAAAGTATGTGAAAGTAAGAATGTGGCTGTGTGAGAGAGACAGAGACAGTAACTTTTTTCTTTTAATTTAAAATATTTTATTTATATTTTTGAGAGAGAGAGCATCAACAGGTAGGGGCAGAGAAGGAGGCGGACAAAGATTCCAAAGCAGGCTCTTCACTGATAGCAGTGAGCCCCTTGTGGTGCTCAAACTCACAAACCTGAGATCATGACCTGAGCAGAAGTCAGAAGCTCAATGAAGTCACCCAGGCACCCCACGGAGAGAATTTTTAACACCACTACAACTACCGGTGAGATTAACCAGTCCTGTAGTTGTCAAGAGCCCTACTGTGATAGATTAGTTGCTTACAATCAGTTGACGGGGTGTTGTGTGTAACATGATTTTGTGTAATACAGTTTTGGATTAATTTGAGTAGATAATTTAAGTGCATTGTTGTCATTTTCATTTCCTTGGATTTCACAATAGTCCCTTATTTCATAGACAAGCAGGAAAGCATTCAGCACCAGAATTTCAGCATTCAAGTACAAATATGTTGTGATGCGCATGTGAAAGACTTTGATTAGGAGGGCTGTTGATAAATTAACACTGAGAACGAGATACACCCAAGGCTTCTTTTTCTACTGAGGGTAAAACTAACTCTCTGAAAGGAAAAGTGACGTTTCCAAGGTCACATAGCAAGTTGGCTTCTATTTTTTTCTCCTGGTCTTTGAATTCTTTCTACTCCACCTTCATGCCACATTATTGATACCGATGTAGAACATTTGGCATAGTGATAGGAAACTCAAGCCAATGGCAATCCCCTATGCCAGGGGCATGGCTCTCGGTTTCTGTACAATTTTTAAGGAGCTATACCTAGTGTTTTCAAAGAGCAAAATCAATGGACTCCTCTAGTGGCTTTCATTTATTCTTGTTTTGTCATTTTCAGCTCCCATTAACTTTTCCAGATGCTGCAAAAATGAAAAAAAAATGTGCAAAATGGCTCAAATTAATGATGTGCCATATGCAATTTTCAACTGCTTTTAATAACATCCTTTGGAAAACACAGAATTCATCTTCAGACAGTGAACAATAGGAAGTTGTGAAATACCTAAGTTAATGTTGAAATATATTTTTTGCAAATCACATCAAAAAATTCTCAGCATCTGATTAGCCTAAATATTTAATTAGTTCTGAAAATGTGATAGAGAAAAATAGTTAACACATGGAATCTTCTGACAGATAATCTGTTATTTACAGACATTTTTACTGATGTCCCTGAAGCTGCTGGGATGATGAACTATTTCCCAAATCTAAAGTCTATATGGCTTCTCAGGAGCAGATGGCAAGAAAGTGTCTCAGTTGAGAAAAGTCCTGGTAACCCAGTGACATTTACTTAAAAAATAGTAATTGTTTATGAGGCTGCTGCAACATTTTTAGATTTTAAACAAGATTAAGATATATGCTAATTTCAGTAGACTGTTAATGTGGCTTGCTATTTCAGGCACACTGTGTTTTTTTCTTTTTTTTTTCTTAAATAATTTACTTAATACAAAATATAAAGTAATCATGTGTAGACAGAAAAAAACAGGTGTTTTCTACAGATTAGCATGTTGTGCGTTAGTAGTTGTTAAGCAAGTTTACCTTTTTGACCTTCTATTTACTCATCTCTACATGGATAGGATTTAAATGAAATTTGGGAAGTCTTTGTAATATTAAAAAAGTAAGTATTAGTGAGAAGAAGACTATATATCTTTTTATTTTGTGGAAAGAAAAGAGCAAAATTTTGATAAAAATAAAAGAATAAGAGAAGGTAAATTTCCATGAATGTGTTTTGGAAACATATTTAACAGTGTTAGGTAAAATGAATCCATAGCTGAGATCACTGGCTTAATGTGAGACATTGTGTCAATAGTTTTCTGCTAAGCATAGTCCCCTATAGAAAATGAGTTTTTCTCTCTCCTACATAGGGCTGTAATTGTCAGATTATTTAAGGGGTAAGGAAGTTCATTCTTAGCACTTGGAGGAAGGCTAGTTCTGACTGTTGGTAGAAAGACTTCCTAAGGGTAGTGCGACTCTTGAGAAAAGTAATAAGCAGCCAATGAGATTTCCTGCCGCAAAGGACACTTGAAGCGTCTACCTTGACGTTTCTTAGTGGGAAAATAGGAGTGAGATGAATATTGCATCTTTACTATGTCCTACATGCTATGGTTGACACATTACAACCCCGTATCATTTCATTTTTCAAACCACCATGATGTAAGAACAACAGAAATAATGAACAGTTTTTAAGCGCCTTTCAGGCCCTATTACAAGAAATTACCTGTTTAATTCTCACAGCAGCTCTATGTGATAACCTAACTCAGAGATGAAGAAAAGAGATTGAATTTTAAAGTTTTACCACAGATATAGATCTTGTAAGTGGTAAAACCACAACTTTACTTCCTGATTATAGGCTCTTCACCCCAAGCTACCCCACCTCTTCATTAGGCCCCTTTTATTATCCCCTTTTTATTTTAGTGGTACTGAAGTTCCTAAATAATGCACCCCATGTCACACAACTCAGAAGGAGAGGAGGTAGAATTTGAACTCAAAGCCATCAACCATTAGTCCCACTCCCTTTGCCTTGTTAACTTTGCATGAGAGTCTCCACAGCAAGCTTCCTAAGGATGTTCTGAAGGAGAAGGCCATTTCAGGGTAGATTTGTGTGTGTTTTCCCCTACTGTTCTCAACCTATGACCTCAGGGTGCCTAGCTGGCGCAGTCAGTTGAGCATCTGACTTTGGCTCAGGTCATCATCTCAGGGTCCATGAGCTCGAGTCGTGCATCAGGCTCTGTGCTGACAGTTCAGAGCCTGAAGCCTGCTTCGGATTCTGTGTCTCCCTCTCCCTCTGCCCTTCGCACACTCATGCTATGTCTCTGTCAAAAATAAATCAACATTAAAAAAATTTTAAACTTATGACCTCTTTGCTACTTCCAATACCATGTCCTAACCAATATGACTTCTTCATATTCCAACAAAGTAGATCTCATCCATGATACTTCCTATGAAGCTCTTCTTGACTCTTCTTTTAATGCCTAACTTTTCTTCTAATTTTTTTTTATCTTTTATTTTATATTTGAGAGAAAGAGGGAGAGAGAGAGTGAGAGAGACAGTGCACGCACAGATAAGCAGGGGAAGGGCAGAGAGAGGGAGACACAGAATCCAAAGCAGGCTCCAGGCTCTGAGCTGTCAGCACAGAGCCCGATGCCGGGCTTGAACTCACAGACCGCAAGACCATGACCTGAGACGAAGTCTGATGCTCAACAGACTGAGCCACCCAGGTGACCCATAATGCCTAACTTTTCTTCTATGTCTTTTATAACCCTCTCACTTATTATCTTATCTCCCTCTCTTTAACAATTGCTATTTACCTAAGCCCATTATTCAGCAGGCTAACAAACCATTTATTACGGGGTATTTAACCTTACCACCATATGTTTATTCCTACCCTTCTAATTTAATTCCACTATCTGGATAAAATCCAGATTCTCTTTATCTATAGTAAAATGAAAGATAATCAAAGTATTCTAGCTGGCAGAAAGGGTCATTCAGCCTTTTTTTTTTTTTTTTTTTTTTGCACGGTCATGGTGCTTGGTAGGTCAATATTCTTTGTTAGGAATCATAAATGTTGCTGACACTTAAAGACAGTGTTACTTTTAGGAATCAGCATCCCTGGATGAGGCCATATGAAGTTACCTTCAGCAAGAGCCTTCTTAGCCTCTTAGATGGCTTGGGTAATATGCAGTCAAGCAAGAATGAGATCTTACTTAGACACACATAAACATGCAACAATACACACACACCTAAGAGAATTTGTTTAAAAATGTATAAAACATGTATTGTTCATCATAGTTTTTCATTTAACGATACATAGGCACTTATATTTCTCTTCATGCTTCTAAACAGCTAAAATCTTTTTTTTTCAAAGAGAAAAAATATCATTATGAATATTGAGTTATCAGGACCAGTTCATACTCTGAAGTCACAAGCATGTACCTTGACCCTAACAGAAGAGGGAAGGCATAGAAGAGAAGGGTAGTCAGAGAAGAGTTTTCTCACAACACTATAGGGGTTTTAGATTCCTGGTATTTGAACTTTCTTACTTTTCTCCCTTTGAAGTCACTTCTGCTTTGGGGCAGATGCAAGCTAAACCTGTGGTGGGAACTGGAGATTCTGCAGTAAATACACCAGGTATATGGCGGCTGTTGAAGAGGAGTTAAGACAGCAGAGAACTAGGGCGACCGGGATTTCCCTAGTCACTCAAACACAGCTATATTGAGGTCAGAGCACTTGTAACACCCAGGAAATCAATGTGTGGAGTGACAGAAGGATCTCCCACAGGTGGAGGGAAACAGCTCGGTGGGACACAGGTGCATGTATGTGAACTGGGGGAGGTAAAACAGCATAGCCACGGAGGGGAGGCAACCCTGTCTGTGGAGAGACAAAAGGGAAAGACAAAGAGGCTGTGGGATTGCGGTATTGTGCTAGCACAGGAGAAAAACTTCTCTGGAACATAGACTGGGGAACGAGCAATATGGAAAGTACTGGTTTCTACTTTGCAAACGGTTTCTGGAGCTGAAGATCAGGGTTTTTAAAGGCGCACAACTTTCTCCAGACTAGAGCTAGGCTGTGTGTCGATGCCTGAGAGGGGAGCCATTCCCTGGGTGTGGTAGTGATCTCAAGGGCACATTCAGAGAGAACAGTCTCCCCTTCCTCGAGTACTGTGGGAAGAGAGATTATTGCCTCCCCAAGGACAAGAGGCCATGCAGGCAACAGCCAGAGGCCCTGTAGCAGCAGGGTTGGGTGGCACTACACTAGAACAGGGTCCAGGTGGTGCAGGGCCCCTTAAGATATCAGGTCCTGAATTCCAGCTGAGCACCTAGGAGGCACAGGAGACTGGAGCAGGGCAAGCGGGGCCCATTCTGCTCTCTGAGGCCCGCCTGAACAGCATGATGGGAGTCACCCAGTCTGGGGAGGAGACACTGCAGTGTTGCCATTTTTCTCCCCATCACCAACATGGTGGGGCTTCAGGGAACAGCACAGCAGCCCCCAGGGGAGGTGGGACCCACCTCCACCACACCTTCCCCTCTATGCCTGGCAACTGCTTATCTACTGGAGCATGACTGACACTGAGTGAACCAGACGGCCTCCCTCCAGAACAGCAAAGCCACTGGTCCCAGGCACCATCAGACAACTGACTTGCGGTTTGGTATGTTAATCTGTTTCTCTCTCTTTTTTTCTCTTTTCTTTCCTTCTCTTTTCTCTTATTTTTCTTTCTACCATCTTATTTTTTCCTTTGGAATCAGGCTCATAGTCTCTGATTTCGTTTTTGGTCCCTTCTTCTTCCTCCTCCGCCTCCTCCTCCTTCTGTTTTTCTTCTTCTTTCTTCTTCTCCTCCTCCTCCTCCTTCTTCCTCTTCCTCCTCCTCCTCCTTCTGTTCTTCTTCTTCTTTCTTCTCCTTCTCCTCCTCCTTTTTCCTTTCTCTGTTTTGTTGAATCAGGCATTTTTACTGTATTCTTTTTACACCTTTACGATATCTCCTTCTTTATTTTGCTTTTTCTTTCTCTGGATTAGGCCTTATAGTTTCTTTGATACTCTGCTTGTTTTCTCCCCCTGCCCTTTCATTTTTCTCTTTGTATGGGATAAGTTTCCCTGCCCTTTCCATTTTTTCCAGGGTTACTTCAATGAACAAATCAAAGGACACCTGGTGGAAGGTCCAAACAATCCACCACTGTAAGCAAGGAAGACCTTTGCAGAGGACTAACCAGTGTGAGAGAGGAGCCAAATGTGCAACAACAGAGTACATACAACACACCCCAAAAACACCTCCTGAGGGGCCAGGCCCTGGACAGTGTATGACCCCTTTTTAATATAGTAGTGCTCACAGGTACAGGACACATGGCAAACTATTGAAACATGTAAAAGACAGAAAACTGGCCAAAATGATTACGGGGAGGAATTCTCCTCAAAAGAAAATCCAGGAAGAAATGACAGCCAGGGAATTGCTCAAAACAGATATAAACACTCTATCTGAACCGGAATTTAAAATGGCAGTCATAAGACTAATAGCTGGGCTTGAAGAAACATAGACAAGAGCAGTGAATCTACTGTTGCAGAGACAGAAGGCCTAAGAAATAGTCATGATGAATTAAGAAATGCTATAAATGAGATACAAAATAAACCACAGTGACAGCAATGAAGGAAGAAGCAAAGGAGCGAATAGGTGAAATAGAAGATAAAATTATGGCAAATGATGAAACTGAAAAAAGGAGAGAAAGGAAATTACTAGATCACAAGAGGAGAATAGAGACCTAAGAGATTCAATGAAATGATATCCTTATCATAGGAGTTCCAGAAGAAGAAGCCAGAGAGAAAGAGGCAGAAGTTTTATTTGAACAAATTATAGCTGAGGACTTCCCTAATCTGGGAAAAGAAACAGGCATCCACATCTATGAGGCATGGAGAACTTCTTTCAAAATCAACAAAAACAGGTCAACACCACAACATATCATAGTGAAACTGGCAAAATACAAAGATAAAGAGAGAATTCTGAAAGCAACTAGGGACAAGTGGACCTTAACCTACAAGGGTAGACACATAAGGGTAGTAGCAGATCTGTCCATTGAAACTCAGCACACCAGAAGGGAGTGGCAGGAAGCAGTCAATGGACTGAAAAGGAAAAATATGCAACTGAGAATCCTTTATCCAGCAAGGCTGTAATTCAGAATAGGAGAAATAAAGGCTTTAGCAGACAAACAAAAACTAAAGGAGTTCATCACCACTATACCAGACCTGGAGTGGATCCTAAGGGGACTCTACGAGTGGAAAGCTGCCAAGATTACAAAGGACCAGAGACATCACCACCAACATGAAACCTATGGACAACACAATGATACTAAATCATATCTTTCAATAATCACTCTGAATGTAAATAAACTAAAAGCCCCAAAAGACATAGGGTATAGGAATGGATAAAAAAGACAAGATCCATCTATATGCTGCCTGCAAGAGACTCATTTTAGACCTGAGGAAACCAGTAGATTGAAAGTGAGGGGATGGAGAACCACCTATCATGCTACTGGGCTTCAAAGGAAAAGCAGAATAGCCATACTTATATCAGACAAACCAGATTTTATTAAAAAAAATTTAACATTTATTCATTTGTGAGAGACACAGAGAGACAGAATATGAGTGGGGGAGGGGCAGAGAGAAAAGAATTCAAAGTGGGTTCCAGACTCAGAGCTGTAAAGCAAAGAGCATGATGCAGGGCTCAAAGCCGTGAACTGTGAGATCATGACCTGAGCCAAAGTCAGATGCTTAACAGATTGAGCCAACCAGGTGTCTTGAGACAAACCAGATTTTAAAACAAAGACTGTAATAAGAAGATGAATAAGGTCTATCCATCAAGAAGAGCTAACAATTGTAAATGTTTATGCCTTCAACATGAAAGCATCCAATTATATAAATCGATTAATCATAAACATAAATATGTGTATAGATAATAATATCATGATTGTAGGGGACTTTAATACTTCACTTACAACAATGGACAGATCATTGAGAGAAAATCAATAAGGCAACAAGTGTTCTGAATGACACAGTGGACCAGAGGGACTTAACCGATATATTTAATATATCTTAAGTCCTTAAGATATATTTAGTATCTGCTAAATTGGAGTATTTTAATACTCCACTTACACCAACAGACAGATCATAGGCAGAAAATCAATAAGGAAACAAAGGCTCTGAATCACACATTGGGCCAGATGAGCTCAACAGATATATTCAGAACTTTTCATCCAAAAGCAGCAGAATACACATTCTTCTTGAGTACACATAGATCATTATCCAAAATAGATCACATAGGGTCACAAAACAGCCCTCAACAAGTATAAAAGGAATGAGATCATACCGTGCATAGATCACAACACTATGAAACATGAAATCACCCACAAGAAAAAATTTAGAAAGCCCCCAAATACATGAAGGTTAAAGAACATCCTACTAAAGAATGAATGGGTCAACCACTCATTAAAGAAGAAATTTAAAAATATATGGAAGCAAATGAAAATGGAAACATGACAGTCCAAACCCTTGGGGTGCAGCAAAGGCCACCCTAAGAGGAAATACATTGCAATTCAGTCTACCTCAAGAAGCAAGAAAGGTCCCAACTACACAACCTAACTTAACACCTAAGGGAACTAGAAAGGCAGTAGCAAAGAAAGCCTAAAGCCAGCAGAGGAAGACAAATAATGAAAATTAGAGCAAAAATAAACAATATAGAATAAAAACAAAACAGAACAGATCAATGCATCGAAGAGTTGGTTTTTTGAAAGAATAAACAAAACTGATAAACCCCTAGCAGACTTCTCATAAACAAGAGAGAACCGAAAGAGATAAAATCATGAATGAAAGAGGAGAGATCACAACCCAAGCCAGAGAAATACAAACAATTATTAGAGAATATTATGAAAAACTATATGCCAACAAACTGGATAATCTGGAAGAAATGGAAAAATTCCTGACACTCACACAGTACCAAAACTCAAAAGAAAAGAAATAGAAAATGTGACCAGACACATAAACAGTAAAGAAGTTGAACAGGTTATCAAAAATCTCCCAAAAAATAAGAGTCCAGGGCCAGATGGCTTCGCAGGGGAATTCTACCAGACATTTAAAGCAGAGTTAATATGTATTCTTCTCAAGCTCTTCTAAAAAATAGAAAAAGAATGAAAGCTTTCAGATTCATTCTATGAAGCCAGCATTACCTTCATTCCCAAACCACACAAAGACCTCACTAAAAAGGAGAATTACAGGCCAATATCCCTGATGACCATGGATGCAAAAATTCTCAACAAGATACTAGCAAAAAAATTCAACAGTATATTAAAATAATTATTCACCATGATCAATTGGGATTAATTCCTGGGCTGCAGGACTGGTTCAATATTCACAAATCAATCAACATGATACATCACATTAATAGAAGAAAGGATAAGAACCACATGATCCTGTCAATAGATGCAAAAAAAGCATTTGACAAAATAGAGCATCCTTCCTTAATAAAAACCCACAAGAAAGTTGGGATAGAAGGAACATAGCTTTACATCATAAAAGCCATATATGAAATGCCCACAGCTAATATCATCCTCAGTTGGGAAAAAGGGAGAGCTTTTCCCCAGAGATCAGGAACATGACAGGGATGTCCACTCTCATCACTGTTGTTTGACATAGTGTTGGAAGTCCTAGTCTCAGCAATAAGACAACAAAATGAAATAAAAGGAATCTAAAATGGCAAAGAACCTCCAGTCTTCATAGATGACATGATAGTCTACATGGAAAACCCAAAAGCCTCCACCAAAAAAATGCGAGAGCTGATACATGAATTTAGCAATGTTGCAGGATATAAAATCAATGTACAGAAATCAGTTACATTTCTATATACCAATAATGAAGCAACATAAAGAGATATCGAGGAATAAATCCCACTTACAATGCACCAAGAAACATAAAATACCTAGAAATAAACCTAACTAAAGAGGTAAAAGATCTTTACACTAAAAACTATAGAAACATTATGAAAGAAATTGAAGAAGACACAAAGAAATGAAAAAAAAATTCCATGCTCATGGATTGGAAGAACAAATATTGTTAAAATATTGATACTACCCAAAGCAATCTACACATTCAATGCAATCCCAATCAAAACAGCACCGGTATTGTTCACAGAGCTCGAACAAACAATCCAAAAATTTGTATGGAACCACAAAAGACCCCAAACAGTCAAAGTATTATTGAAAAAGAAAACAAAAGCAGGAGGCATTGCAATCCCAGGCTTTAGCCTGAATTACAAAGCTGTAATCATCATGACTGTATGAGATTGGCCCCAAAATAGGCACATAGGCCAATGGAATATAATAGAGAACCCAGAAATGGACCCACAAATGTATGGCCAACTAATCTTTGACATAGCAGGAAAGAGTGTCCAATGGAACAAAGACAGTCCCTTTAGCAAATGGTGCTGAGAGAACTGGACAGCAACATGCAGAAGAATGAAACTGGACCACTTTCTTACACAACAGACAAAAAAAAAAATCAAAATGGATGTAAGACCTAAATGTGTGACAGGAAGTCATCAAAATCCTACAGGAAGAAACAAGCACCAACCTCTCTGACAACAGCCACAGAAATTTTTTATTGACATGTCTCTGAAGCAAGGGAAATAAAAGCAAAAATGAACTACCTGGATCTCATCAACAGAAAAAGCTTCTGCTCTGCAAAGGAAACAATCAATAAAACTAAAAGGCAATCGATGGAATGGAAGATGGTACTGGCAAATGACATATTGGATAAAGGATGAGTATCAAAGAATCTATAAAGAACTTATCAAACTCAACACCCAAAAAACAATACAGTGAAGAAATGGGCAAAACACATGAATAGACACTTTTCCAAAGAAGACATCCAGATGGCTAACAGACACATGAAAGATGCTCAACATCATTCATCATCAGGGAAATACAAATCAAAACCACATTGAGATACCATGTCACACTGGTCAGAGTAGCTAAAATTAACAACTTCAGAAATAACAGATGTTGGCAAGGATGTGGAGAAAGGGGAACCCTCTTGTGCTGTTGGTGGGAATGCAACCTGGTGCAACCACTCCATAAAACAGTGTGCAGGGTACTCAAAAAGTTAAAAATAGAATTACCCTACACCCAGCAATTGCACTATTAGGAATTTATCCAAAGGATACAGGACTGCTGATACGGAGGGGCATGTGCACCCCAATGTTTATAGCAGTGCTATCAACAATAGTCAAATTATGGAAATAGCCCAAACGTCCATCGACTGATGAATGGATAAAGATGTGGTACATACACACAATGGAATACTACTTGGTGATGAAAAGAATGAAATCTTGCCATTTCTAACAACCTGGATGGAACTGGAGAGTATTATGCTAAGCAAAATAAGTCTGTCAGAGAAAGATATCAAATGAAATCTCTCATATGTGAAATTTGAGAGACTGAACAGATGCTACAGGGGCAGAGAAGAAAAAATAGGAAAATAAAGACAGAGAGAGAGAGGCAAACCACAAGACACTCTTAAACACAGAGAACAAAATGAGGATTGATGGGGGTGGGGAAAATGAGTGATGGGCTTTGAGGAGGGCACTTGGGATGAGCACTGGGTGTTGTATCCAAGTGACGAATCATGGAAATCTACTCCTGAAGCCAAGACTACGCTGTATTTTAGCTAACGTGAGAATAAAATAAATTAAATAAATAAAAATACATAAAAATAAAAAAATAATAAGTAAAAACAGAATCATGTACCTCAGGTAGGTTTTAACTTTTCTTTTACAGTAAAACATTTATGTGAATGTTTTATCAGTGATTAAAACCCACCATGTTCACACACACACATTTCATATATTTATCAGTTGAGGTTAGCAGTGACAGAAGCAGATTCCTCCTCTACTTCAAAGATACCCAGTTTGACCATTTGTTTCCCCAAGAGTACTTCTCAGGATTGAGAATATAAATCCACGTATCCACATCTGTTAATTGAGCTTTTTTCAGTTCACATAAGTTCTGTTGACATTTTTAATGGGATAGAATTAATGGATTCTTATATAGTTGGAACTGTTCAATACTTTTGTACAGAGACAAGGCATTGCTCTCTGGAACTCTAGTTGTGCTATGTAGTCTTTAAGAAAACAATGCCACTTTTTCTGCTTAGATGGAGTTGGCATGTGTCAAGAAGCCTTGATCAACTTCCATATAAATTATCCAAGAAAGTAATATTGGTATGATAAATGAAACACTTCAGATATATACAGAAGCATACATATTTTAGACATTGTTGCTTTCACAAGATTTTAATAAAGTTTTTAATGTTTATTTTTGAGAGCGAGCGAGCACAAGTCGGGGAGGAGGAGAGAGAGGGGGACAGAGAATCTGAAGTGGGCTCTGGGCTGACAGCAGAGAGCCTTATGGGGGACTCAAAATTACAAACCATGTGATTATTACCTGAACCAAAGTCAGATGCTCAACTGACTGAGCCATCCAGCCACCTCAACAAGATCTTGACATCCTATTATTTACGAGTATAATGCAAATGTTAGTGTGTGTCTGTGTAAAGACAGAGGGATTAGAAAGCTAGTCAGGTCCTTTATTCATATCAACACTTACCAGAAAACAATAAAATTATGTGTTTTCTTGTACCATCCTATTCTTCGTTTCTCAGAGATAAAACAAATTAGAGAAAGAGAGGCAGTTTAATAAATATGCTTTTGCCAGGTCTTGCAAAAGACACTAACAAAGAAAATATCTGGAGGAAAAGACCAAAGTGTGTAATTTCTGTAACCACAGGAGATCTTTTCATTAGCCTCCTCTTTGGTTCTTAATAGTTTTCCAGATGCATCTGGGGACTGGTATGATGATTATTTCTGTACAATTGCTCTATCTCTTTAATGATACACAGAAGTTCAATCTGACAGAGAAAAGAGAAAAATTCTATCTAATCTGCTTTCAGTTATGATAAAGCCATCAATGATAATGTTATGCTAAAATAAAATTGGATTCCAGGTACCTTTTAAGTATTTGAGACATTTCAAACACCACCGAAACCCTAATAATTAGCTCCAAGCAACTCTTGCTTACCTGCAAGGATCAGTAAATGCTTAGAGAGACCTAGCAACTCCTTCTCCTATTGGTGCTAATGAAGTATGAAATAGACTCATTTTATCTTACTTCTCTGCCAGTTTTTTTTTTTCTACCATAGAGTGTAAGGACAATTCTCTCCCTACCAGTTCTCCTTCTTTCCAAATTTCTCATAAGGAAACACAACCAAGGACAGCACCACCACCAACACTAACATCATTGTATCTACATAAACTTCATCATTCTACACATATTGAGACTAGCTTCATCCAACTTTGTCTCTCCCCAGTATCTTCTCCACACTGAAGTCTGTTTGACCATTTTACCTAAAACTCATAAATTTTGGTCTAAAAATGAAAAACAAACCATTCATGGCCCGCGAGGCCTCTGTATAGCCTGACTCCTGCCTATTTTCAGGGCCATGTTCAGCATGATCATCATTATACTCTGGCTGCTCTAATCACAGTGTTTTTCATCCATTTCCTCATCTTCTCCATGCTCTCTTTGGGGCCATTTCACAGCAATCTTACCTATATTCTTCACTTTAGTGACTTCTGTTTTTATTTAGATCTCATTTCACTTCTCACCTTTGTAGAAATACTACCCTTCTTATTAACATGAACGTGAGTTGGAGGTAAGTTGAACACTCTTGGATTATTATAGGCAAAATAGGATCAATTTTATACTTTCATATGCTATTCCTACCACTAGGTCAAGTTATCTTATACATTCCTATGTCATCATAAAGAACTTAATATCAATTATTTCATTATAATATTTATGTATTTATTTGATATATGATTAATGTGTATCTACATGATTAGACTGATGAATAGAGGGGTAATTCCATATAGAACATGCCATAGATGGCATGCAATACATACATCAGAGTATTAAATGCTACAGAACATTGTTGTATCAGGTAATGTCTAATATATTGCATTTATTATTTTCTTTATTCTCCACCCAAAACTGGTACTGCTAGCTATGATTACAACACTTTATTGTTGATTGATAAAAATAGCATACTGAAAGCAAGTAATAAAACTTTTTTGGGGGCGCCTGGGTGGCTCAGTCGGTTAAGCATCCGACTTTGGCTCCGGTCATGATCTCGCAGTCCGTGAGTTCGAGCCCCACGTCGGGCTCTGTGCTGACAGCTCAGAGCCTGGATCCTGCTTCGGATTCCGTGTCTCCCTCTCTCTCTGACCCTCCCCTGTTCATGCTCTGTCTCTCTGTCTCAAAAATAAATAAACATTAAAAAAATTTTAAAAAAATTAAAAACTTTTTTTAATCCATATCCACTATTCTAAGATATATCCGAGTCACTACCATCCCCTGGATTTCTGTGACCTTTTTAAGGGGGGGGGGGAGAGGGAGAGAAAGAGAGACAGAGACAGAGACAGAGACAGAGAGAGAGAGAGAGAGAACAACTAAGGGAGGGGCAGAGGGAGAGAGAGAATCCCAAGCAGACTCCATGCCCAGCTCGGAGACTGTCCCTGGGCTCAATATCATGAACTGTGAGATCATAACCTGAGTTGAAATCAAGAGGAGGACAGTTAATCAACTAAGCCACCCACGCACCCCTGTAACTGACCTTTTCTAATCTTATTTAAAAAAAAAAAATCTCAACACAGTAACACACAGACTGTAGTTCCTAAATGTTAATTTCAATACCATCATACTTCTCTTTAAAACCCTCCAAAGCTTTCCCATCTTCCTTGTACTACAACCCCAAATCGTTGGAATCCTCCTTCAAGAAATGTCAGAATACCCTGTAGCACATTGTTAATTTTTCAGATAACATTTATAAACTCTGCACCAAAGTTGAACTTACATACTCACACACACATACATCAAGTATTATTTGAAGGAAGGGAGACTGAAGAAAAAAGAAGAAAAGAGGGAAAAGAGAAGGATTTCCAAACCTAGAAAAAAAGGACATAAGGTAATTTTGTTATATGCTTTTTACCTGAGGGAAGTCCACATTGTTATGCATGTGTTGAACACAAACAGAGAAATCACAACATTACTGGACTGAGGACTAACAATACAAAGTTTGGAGATGCCAGACCAACTGCAAAGTTAGGGGAATATCTGGAAAAGTAGTACTCTACAGATTTGGGAATAGAAAATCTGAATATAAACACTGCTAAAATCCTTGCATAACACCTATATTGTGCTTGCACGAGGGGGGTGGGGAGACACCAAAGAACCAGTTAAAAAGAAACAAAAACAAAAACATCTAAAATGATGAAAGCAATGAGCAGAGATTTCAGCTGCTCCTCATGGCAGGAAAGACAGATTTTGAGTTTTGAGTCAGCCAAAGTGACGGCATGATAGAACAAAAATGAACAGTGTCTGACGGAAAGTGAGAGAATCCAGATTCTCTAAAACGTTTTATCTACAAGGACGACAGTATGATTCAAATTACTAAGCATGGGAAGAAGTAGGAAAATTCTCTTCTTGATCAAAAGAACAAGATAGTCAACAGAAATAATACCATGTTAGAATTTGTAGGAAAAAAAAATCCTTTTAAAAGAGCCAACATAAATGGATTCCAATACAGAAAGAAAAGCATAGTTGTGGTGAATAAGTTGGTAAATATCATCAAGAAAAATAAACCAAAAGAATAACATAGAGTTTATTGTAGTGAAACCTACAATATTGTACAGAAACCTAAAAAAAAAATAATACCACATGGGCTTCAAGGCAGAACAGATGAAACAAAAAAATAAATTAACTTGAAGATATGACAAGAGAAATTATTCAAATACAAAGAAGTAAGAAAAATAAATGAAGAAAAAATCATAGGGCCTCCTACATTTGTAGGGCAATACGACAAAAATGAAAATATTTGTAACCAATTTCACAGGAAAGAAAAGAATTAATGGGGCAGACAAGAATATTACAAGAAGTAGAGGACTTAAATTTCTAAAATTTGATGGAACACAAACATACATTAAAAAAAGTCAGGGGGCGTCTGGGTGGCTCAGACGGTTAAGCGTCTGACTTCCGCTCCTATGATATCACAGTTCACGAGTTCGAGCCCCACATCGGGCTCTATGCTGACAGCTCAGAGCCTGGAGCCTGCTTCATTCAGATCTTGTGTCTCCCTCTCTCTCTGCCCCTCCCTCGCTTGCATTCCCTCTCTCTCTCAAAAATAAATAAGCGTTAAAAAAAAAAGTCAGGAAACATAAAACAGAATCAATACAATAAAAACAAAATTTAGTCACAGCAGAGTCAAAATGATGAAAACCAAGATAAACATAAATTTTAGGAGAGAGACTTTTCAATAAATAGTGCAGGAAAAAATAAAAATCAATACTTCAAAATAAAATTCAATCTGAATCTTTTATCTTATACATGCTTTTTATTTAAAATAGATTATAGATCTAAAATTTACCTGTATAGAAATTTTAGAAAAGATTGTAAAAGAAAATATTAATGACCTTGGCCTAGGCTGAGACTTCTTAGACATACCACAAAAGACCTATAACAAATTGTTAAGTTGAACTTCATAATAATTAAAACCCTTCACTATATGAAAGGCTGTTAAAGATGTAGAATGAAGTTGCTGACCATGAAACAAATATTTGCAAAACATGTCGCCAAGAAAAGACCTGTTTTCCGGCTACAAAACAATAAAAACAAAAACAAAAACTCTATACATTCAACAGTGAGAAAGCAAACAAACAAAATACTGAACAAAATCATTTAGAAAATGGGCTAATGACTTCTTAAACACTTCACCAAAGAATATATGAAAATGGCAAATAAACACATGAAATATATGTTTAACATTTTTAGACTTTAGGAAAATTCAAATTAAAAACACAATGAGGTATCACTACAGGCTTACTCAAATACTAAAATAAAAATGCAGTTACTAATACTAAACGGTAGCGAGGAGGCAAAGATAGCAGGTCTTTTGTACTTTGCCGGGGTGATTGTCAAATGGCACAACCTCTCTGGAAGTCTGGTTTGCAATTTCTTTAACAGATAAACACTCTGTCTCAGCAATTTTACTCCTGAGTTATGTACTCTAGAGAAATCAAAAACCTGAACATGACTATTCACAGAGGCTTCATTTTTAATATACCTAAATGGAAACAATTCAAATGTCCTTGAACAGGTGTATGTTTAAACAAGCTCTGGTATATCCATACAGTGGAGTACTTGTCAACAATAAAAAGGTTCACACTATTAATATGTAGGACTTTGGATGGATCTTAAGGACATTGTATTGAAAAGAAAAAAGCCAACTTCAAAAAGCTGCATACTGTATACTTTCTTTCATGTAACATTTTCACTGTGACAAACTATAGAAATGGGAAGTTAGATGCAGAAAAACAGAGAAACGTGGACCAAAATAACGATGGAAGGAACCTAAAAGTTACTCTAGAATTCCTAAACTCAGAAGCAGTGTATGGATTTCCCTGAAATGGGTCAAGATATAGAATTGTTTATAAAAATGCAATCTAGTAATATCCAGATACTATAGTATGAAATAGATCAATACCACAGAATGACATGGAGGTAGCCATTTGGGCCGAGGTAAGACACTGAAGATCAACCACCACGTTTTTCTGCAACCTAGCTATAGTTTTGAAATGAGAAGGCATATTGTAAACTTAAATGAGAAAAGGAGAGCAGAAACCACCAGATCATTCCAACACCTTAAGCCAGTGTCTCAAGACTCATTAACTTCAAGACCCAAAAGAGAGAAGAGATGTCCCCTTTTGAGGCAGCAGACATAATGAAACAGATGAAGTTTTTGGTCAAATAATCGATTCCTTCTTTCTTTTCCTTTAGGATATAACTAACTAGTAAGTAGCTTCCTCCATTCAAAATGCCACAACATAGGACCTTTGGAGAGATCATGTTTTCTCTGTCAGTTGTTGTGTGTGTGTGTGTGTGTGTGTGTGTGTGTGTGTGTGCGCGCACGCATTCATGCACATGCATGCTTTGTATTCTCAATGTATGACTGATGAAAGTGACTGCTAATATAGGACGGTTACTGCAGATGTGGGTCAGAGGATTAAAACCACATGTAGGATCAGGAGAAAACGTACATCAAGTGATGAACACCAAAATCTTTCAAACAAGTTGTGCAAGATAAAAAGTTTTATCACTTAATAGAACGAGACAATCAAAGAGCATCTTTGCGTATATAGTATGTTACAGGAAATGAATAACTGCATGGAATTCAGAGAAAATTATTATATTCTTTACTTCGAATTCTGTTCAGTCTGAAATTAATAAGGGTAACTCTGGCTTTCTTTTGATTACTGTTAGCATGGTAGATTTTTCTTTGGCCATTTACTTTTAATCTGTATGTCACTTTATATTTAGAGTGGGTTTCTTGACAAAATATAGTGGGCTTGTGTTTTTTTTTACTGTGTATACTCTGACACCTTCTGTCTCTTCATTGGTACATTGACATTCAAAGTGATTACTGATATAGTTGGGTTAAGATCCACCATATTCACTACGGTTCTCTGTTTACTGCCCTTGTTCCTTATTCCTATTTTTGTCTTCCACTTTTTTCTGCCTTTTTAAAATTTTAATTGAGCATTTTATGTGATTCTATTTTCTCTCTTTTGTTAGTATATTAGGTATTTTCTCAATTTTTTTTCTTTACTTATTTTAAAAATGTCCCTAGTGCTTGCAATACACACTTACAGCTAATGAAAACTAACACAAGTCCACTTTCAAATAACATATCATGTCAAGGGTAGTGTAACCTTATTAAGTACCTTATTAGTAACAAAACAAGCCTATCTCCTTCCTACTGTCTGCCTTCTTGCAGTTCCTGTCACTTACACATAATCATATACAGATATACACACAAGCATACATAATTGAATACACTGTTGCTATTACTTTTTGCTATTATTATTTTAGAAGAAACTTATTTGTTATTAACAAGAAAACGATGTTTTACTTTGCCTTTCCTTATTCCTTTTTTGATGCTCTTCCTTTTTCATGTAGATCTGAGATTCTGACCCATGTTATTATCCTTCTGTCTAAAGAACTTCTTTTAACATTTCTTTCAAGGCAGGTCTACTGGCAACAAATTCTTCAATTTTTGTTTGCTTAAGAGAGTCTTCATGTTTCCTTCATTTTCAAAAGATAACTTGGCAGGATAAAGAATTCTAGTGTGGTATTTTTGTTTATTGGTTGGTTGGTTTTCTCTTAATACTTTTAGTGTTTCACTCTACTCTCTTCTGCCTTGGTTTCTGAGGAGAAATCAGAGATAACTCTTATCTTTGCTTCTCTATAAATAAGCTGCTTCCCCTCCCCTCACCCCTGACTTCTTTCAAGATGTTTTCTTTACATTTGATTTTCTGAGGTTTGGACAGGACATACTTACATGTAGTTTTTGGGCACTTACCTACCTGGTGTTCCCCGAACTCCTGGATCTTTGGTTTGGTGTCTGATATTAATGCGGAAATTTTCTGTTATTATTGTCTGAAATATTGCTTCGATTCTTTTCTCTCTTCTTCTGGTATTCCTGTTATTCATGTTACACCTTTTATAGTTGCCCATAGTGCTTGGATAGCTTGCTGTGGGTATTTTTGTTTCTCTTTGCTTTTTTAGTTTTAGGAGTTTTTACTGCCATATATATTAAGCTCAAAGATCTTTTCCTCTGCCATGTCCAATGTATGAATAAGCCTATCAAAGACACTCTTGAGTGCCTGAGTGGCTCACTTGGCTGAGCATCTCTTGATTTCAACTCAATTCATAATATCATGGGTTGTGGGATCGAGACCCATGTCAGGCTCTGCAATGACAGCCCGGAGCCTGCTTGCGATTGTCTCACTCCTTGTCTCTCTGTGCCCCCCTCCCCAATCCCCTGCCAAAATAAAGAAATAACATTTTTTTAAATGTTTATTTGTTTTTGAGAGAGACAGAGACACAATGTGAGTGGGTTAGGGCAGAGAGAGAGGGAGGCACAGAATCCAAAGCAGGCTCCAGGCTCCGAGCTGTCAGCACAGAGCCCAACACGGGGCTTGAACTCACAAGCTGTGAGATCATGACCTGAGCTGAAGTCGGCTGCTCAACTGACTGAGCCACCCAGGCACCCTGAAATAAACATTTTTTAAAAGGCATTAACTTCTGTTACAGTGGGGTTTTTTAGCTCTAGCATTTTATTCTGATTCTCTCTTATAAATTCTGTCTCTGTGCTTACATTTCCAATCTCTTCTTGACGTTGCCTTCTTTTTCCATTAGTCTTTAGCATATCGGTCTAGTTGAAAAAAAAATTTTTTTGTTTGATAATCCCAACATCCCTGCCATATCTGACTCTGGTTTTGATGGTTCTGAGATGCTTCATGCTGAAAACTGTGTTTTGTCTGTTTGTACTTTAGAATATCTTAATTTTTTTTTTACTTTATTTATGTGTGTGTGCGCGTGCGTGTGTGTGGTAATCCAGATATGATAGACCTGACACTGGTTCCTGTGGAAGTTTCTGCTCTGGTAAATGGTGGTTATTTGCATCTTCCTGTCTCTTTCTCCAATTCAGAGGACAGCAGTGTGGTCTGTGACTTCACTTCTTTGACAGATCTAGAAAGGGTTTTTGCTTTCTTTTCAGTTAGTTCATCATTTTGCTTGTTAGGATGGAGTGACAACTTTCAAGTTCCTTACATGCTGGCTATATGGTTTTATTTTTACTTGATTATCACTATTCCTACTAGTTTAATCAATTTTACCATTTACCATCCAACTTTTAGCTTTGTTAATTTTCTCTATCATTTGTTGTCTATTAATTTCAGTTCTTGTCATTAATTTTCTTCCTTCTACTTACTTCAGATTTAATTTGCTCCTTTTTATAGCTTCATAAAGTAGAAACTTACATCAACGATTTTAAACATTTCTTCTTTTCTACTGTGAGCAATTTAAAGCTCTAAATTTCCCTCTAAGCACTCACTACTTAGCCACATTCCACAAGTTGTAAATACATTCTATTTTCATTATTATTCTCCTCAAAATAGTTC
Organism: Acinonyx jubatus; assembly: GCF_027475565.1. Classification (NCBI taxonomy): domain Eukaryota; kingdom Metazoa; phylum Chordata; class Mammalia; order Carnivora; family Felidae; genus Acinonyx; species Acinonyx jubatus. The sequence goes on along the minus strand of NC_069396.1, from coordinate 22,405,975 downwards.
CTAATTTATCTGATTACTTCTTCTTTATACCATCATTTATTTAGCAGGACGTTCTTCCTTTTCCAAATGTTTTAGGCTTTTCTGTTTATTGCATTAATATAGATTTCTAGTTTAATTCAATTTTTGTCAGACAGCATACTGTAAACTTACAATATCTTGACACTTCCTGAGACGTATCAATGTGGCCTACCATCAACACTGTCTGGTTATCATTCCATTGCATTTGAAAAGAATGTACATTCTTCATCACCTGGGTGAAATGTCAGTTATGTAAACATGTTTGATACTGTTCATTTTTACTTATTTTTTTGGGTAGTTGCCCCAGTAATTACTGAGAGAGGGATGTTAACATCTCCACATCTGATTATAGATCTATCTATTGAACCATTTAGCTTTGCCAGCTTTTCTTCATGTACTGTTAAACACTCTGAGCTTTCTGGACCTTTGGTTGGGCATCTGCTGTTAATGTTGGAAATCCTCTCTCACTACTGCTTGACACATTTCAGAGGAATCCCATCTTGCTTCTGGGGCAAGGATTCTAGGTCAACATTCAAGTTCGTTCCATCCTTCTTGGGATCCAAATTTCTCTGTTTTTTAAAGACCATTTTTATTTATGATTGATAACTGTGCATTCCACTTTCCCTGATTTTACTGATATTAAAACATTATTTTCTATTCTGTTGTGCTGTTTTTTCCCGTATATTCTGATGATAGTGCTATTATTGTTCTTGGTTGTGATGCATTATAAAGGAGACAAAAGTAAAAATACCTTCATGCTGTCATGTTTAACTGAATAAGCAGTCCTAGCATTTTTAAAAATACACTCTTTCGGTCTATTCTCAAAGCAGCCTTCAGCAAAAGGTATAGTTAATCTCATTTTGCTCTGAAGAAAGCTGAAACATGCCAAAATACATCATCGGGAAATGAAAGAGGTGGTGCTTGTACTAGAACATGTCTGACTATAAAGCCATAAAAGCATACTATGCTAAATAATAATTAGAAAGGATCAACAGAATCAAACACTATACAAATGTTTTGTGGATTTTTATATAATGAAAGAACTGCCAAGTCCTGATGATATGGGTGTTTGGAGTTTGCAAAAGGAAACCATTGATTCTCACTCAAAGTGCAACACTGTTATCTAAGAACTTCTCCCCTTGCACCGTAACTATGAAATAACACTTTTTCAGGATGCATAAACATTTGTGATATGTCCCATATTAGAGGGAACATTGAGGTAGCATGTTTGCATTCAATTCTTTGGACAGTACTTAGATATTCTGTAATGACACCAAATCTACCTTTTCACAAGACTTTTTTTTTTCCGCACAATGTATCTCTTTTGTAATTTAATTTTGTCTCTTGATAAATTAGGAACAATATGCCATTAGTTAGTAATTATTCATCATGAGTTTAACAAAATATCACTTTAAAAAAGTATTTTCCCTATTCAAATTTGTAGGTATTTTAATTTTAGTATTATGAGAGTAAGTTTGAATCATATGGTAAACTGTTCATATCCAAAAATTGTGCGTTTCATAAAATTAATCCTACTGGTATATTTGGAGATCACAGTGAATCAAAAATGATATAACATATTCTTAACAATATACTTGCTGTTTATACTTAGGTGTTTGCAAAAGATGTTTAGATTAGCAGTTATAATTTTTTAAATGTATCTTTTCTCTACTTCTGAAAGAATTCTAGGAATGAAACTTATTAATAGTTAATTATGACATGGAATCAAATACATAACTTTAGAACATAAGCTATAAATTTAAAAAATTGCCCAAAGGGTTTAATTATATAAACACAATATTTATATTTTGCATCACTCCCATTTAATGTTTTGTTGGAGATAGTGGTACAGAAATCTCCTTTTCATAATCAAAAGCCAACAATTCTGGTAACATCACAAAATCAATCTCCTTTATTTCCACTCACCCTCTAAGTTTTGCCATTTATATTTTTAAATTTTTTGTTGGTTATTTATTTTTGAGAGAGAGAGAGCATGAGCAGGGCAGGGAGAGAGACACAGGGGACACAGGGTCCGAAGTGGGCTCAGCGCTGATAGCAAAGAGCACGATGCAGGGCTTGAACCCACCAACCTCAAGATCATGACCTGAGCCGAAGTCGTCACTTAACTGAATGACCCACCCAGATGCCCTTAAGTTTTGCCATTTAGATTTGCGAGGATTCAATGACTTTCCCTTGTACAACACTTAAGATAGCTGAAAACACACCTCTTTTCCCTCTTCTCATGGTTTTACTCTGACATCTTTCCAACCGGAGACACAGATGTAGTTAGAACAGTAACATTTGGAGGGTTAGTGTTAGAACTAGGTATTTATTTTTTGTTCTCTTTGAAAACAGTACTCCAGGGACCACTGCCTTTTTAGCCCTTTTAAGTTTTTCTCCACCTGTTATTAGGATGGTGGATGGTGTCATATTTGTCAAAAGCAAAAAATCTTGAGAATACTGATTCCTTCAATACCACGAACAATTAGAATCACTTACCATTTTAACAAGTGGTTATCAACTCAGCTATGTTAGGTTTGGAAGTAGGATGGAAGGTTGAGCTCCTACAAGCTTAAAGGTGAAACCAGCAGGAAAAGTACCTCACTGACTTATTTTGGTTCAACCTCATCATTAACTTTCCACACAAATTATGTCTGGGGCTACATATAAACTACATGCCAAAGGTTTCCACCACATTGGCAGTTTGAAGACTGCTCACAAAGCTAGCGTTCCTCAGTAAGTTTTGTCTGAAAGAGCAGGGACAGTGGCATGGTAGACCCAAGCTAATGGCAAAGACTAACAGGTAGAGCTAATTCAAATTTTGAGATACACCTTCTAAAGAGGGAATGTCAAAAATATTGAACACTTTTCTAGGCTTGCCTACAGGAACGCTTAAGGAGCAGAGTTGGTCACATTATAAAGGAAAATCCTTGGGTAATTTTACATCCCGTATAGCTCATCCAGTACTATTTACTACCAATAAAAGCATAATGAGTTATTGGTGAATGCTCAAGTTCAAGCCATAGAATTAGTAAAGAATAATAGTTTATTCTCCGTACAGCCTAAATGTTTTCTTTAAATTTTATTGGTAAAATACATCATGCATGATGGGGTTTTAGAAAGCACTATATCATTTAGATTCTGCTTTTAAACAGTGTATACTTTGATGTATCATAGAATCTAATAAAAATGCTAAACCAGGCCGTTAAATATTTATGTGCCGTTTGTATATTGTGTTGGGAAGGGACTTTAATTAGTTTGCTGCACAAGAGAGAATCTGCATTTCCATAAGGAGAAGAAATGTTAAGATAGATGTTCTAGCCATAACTTCCTACATTGAATGTTTTTAGGTCTAATCTGGAAACTGTTCATACAGCATTACAGAAATAAGAACAAGATGGTGTAAGAGCAAGATGGTGTGTGTGTGTGTGTGTGTGTTTGTGTAATGAAAATTAATCAATGATTATACATTAGATTGTAGCGAGGCTGATGTGATGAAATCTAAGCTGCAGAACATGTGGAGGATAGTCTATGCTCTTACAAAGTAAACTTTCTCTTTAGCTGAGGGTACATTAAAAAAACCATTTCATTTCCTTACTCATGGTAGTTTGAGAATATCCCTAAGATTTCAATTATCCAATGTCCTGCATTTCCTCAGGAGGGGTTCTGGAGGAAATGCAAAGAACTTTTGAGGAAGAAAGGACTGGATTCAATGAAATGCAACTCTCTCACATCTGAGCTGTGTAAACTCATGCAGGTTATTCTCTGAGCCATATCATTGCTGATGTATTGATTGGCAATACTAAGAGTTTTCATGGAGCCTCTTTGTGAAAAGGGTAAATTAGGAAAGTTATGATTTAATTAACAATTATACTTCTTGGTTCCTAAGAGATGTTCAGCCAATGTTTGTCTTCCCACTCTTGTCTCAAAGTCATTTTCCTGCATGTATTTTTATTCTTCTATTTCCATTTTCAGTTCATACATTTCTCCCAAGTTGTCTTCCTGTTATGACTATGATTTCTTCTCAGTCCTCAATGTCACAATTTAAAAGTAGATGCTTCATAGAATCCACTTTCTAAAGGAAACTCAAACTGTTCTACCTCACGTGGCTTCATTAATTGTTCTGAATTATTAATTCCAGATTAAATCTTAATTCCTGTCTATCTTTCAAAGTCTTCATGTATGCATCTCTAAACTTAGATTCCATTACTCCCAACATACTCGAGAAGGTTGAGAGTAACTATTCAAACATGATGCATGCTAAGAACATCACCTACACACTACGTGTAGGTATGTTTCATTGTTTATTCCCCGAGTAAAATAATTCTTATCTCATTCTCTGTAAGCCAGTTACTTTACTTCTCTCTGTGTCAATATCGTAATATATAAAAGGGGCACAATAAATCATGTCTAAAACATAAAGTAATGCAAAGTGAATATGTGTAGTCATGGTTAGAGCGGTTAATAAACCCTGCACATCCCTAGAACACCAATGCCTCTGGAGATTTCTCTATAACCATGTCTTTCACAATAGTCTTGTTACTTTGAACTCTATGACATTTGATGGTGATCATATTATCTTGTAGATCTTTAATTCACTTAGCTTTTGTTTAAGCTCTGACCTCCAAGTAAGAAAAATAATTATCTGAGGGCATGACCTGGGAGTTACAATTAGTTTGGATCTCTGGTAAAAATGTGGGTTCCATGAAGTGGAGAATAAAAACTAGCTATTATAGGGACCTCTCAGAGCGCCTGGGTGGCTCAGTCGGTTTCAGCATCTGACTTCAGCTCAGGTCATGATCTCATAGTTCGTGACTTCAAGCCCTGCGTCAGGCTCTGTGCTAACAGCTCAGAGCCTGGAGCCTGCTTCACGTTCTGTGTCTCCCTTTCTCTCTGCCCCTTCCCCACTCATGCTTTCTCTCTCTCAAAAATAAATAAACATTAAAAAAATTTATAGGTACCTCTTGGTAAATACATGCTTATAACATAGCCTTAGTTCTTTATTCTTGTTGCTGAAATTAATTACTTTATTTTACATTGTTTTCTACATTAAAATAATTTAATTTCTTATTTCAAATTCTTGACCCTTTCCCAGGGAATTCTATTTTCCAACACCTTCCCCAAACATAAGTACTTATAGAAAGGGAACCACTGACTACAAAAGTCATGCATTCACTCACTTAGAATTTGAATTAAATTCTAATGCTTTGATCAAGTTTTGCAGTATCTATACAATAATTCACAAATGGCAGTTGTATAAGTGTTTCTTGAATGATATTTTCCTTTTTGTTTGGCTTCTTTCCAATAATGCTTTTCTCTAAAGCTTTCTATGATTTTATTCATTCATATATCCACCTATATTATACTGTTGAATGGAGATCAAAAGTCAGTAACTCATCACTCTTAATAGAACTTTAATTAATGGTAATGGCAATGAAATCACCAAGCTAAGGTAACATATATCCTCTATGGAACTTAATATTTAAAAACTCGGGTGGGATTACTAACACTTTAGATTTATTTAGTCTTTTCATTATAATAATCATTTGGTAAAATCAGAAACACAGAGTTTGAATTCCAATAAAGAGTAAACATCTCATTTAAAATAAAATATTAAACCAAAGGAAAAAAGCCAATTGGTGAAAGTGCTAGGCTTGAAATCAAAATGGAAATATTTCTGAAAACTACCATTACTAATTGGTGAAGGAATCTCACACAGAATATCTAGTATATAAAAGAAGGCAGTCAGAATACTATGAACTTGGGAAATCTCAAATTTATAAATAAGAGCAAAGCTATGAGATATGATAAATCCTACATTAAAAAGAGATGCATATTCCAAGAAATAAAGTTTACATTCTCTTTAAAATCAACTATACCATTCTGAAGGCTTATCTATTTGGCATGGTGAAAAGAAAACTAGATTAACTATGTAGGAAAGGCAGAAGAGAACAACAAACAGTAAGGGCATTTCTTTTATTCTGAATCATTTCCAGTGTATGCTTTTATGGCAATATTGTCTGACACATAGTAGGTGCTGATTAAAATTTAGTTTTTTACAATGCAAATATTAAACAACAGACTATTGTGCAAGCAATGGGCCAAATAAGAAGTCAAATGGGAAATCAAAATATGTCTCAAAAGAATAAGAAAACATAATACTCCAAAACCTATTGAATGCAGCACAAGCAGATGTTAGAGTAAAATTTATGCCATAAATGATGGCATTAAGAAAAACGTTCAAATAAACAATATAACATTATACCACAAGGAACTAGAAAAATAAGAAACTTAGCTGAAATTTAGGAGAGGAAGGAAAAAACAAGGAAAAATCAGAAATAAATGAAAATAGAAATCAGAATAAACAATAACATAATATTGAAAGCAATGACCAGTTTTTCTAAAAAATAAAATAGGCAATGTTTTAACTACATTAACTAAGAAAAAGAAAGAAGACTCAAATATAAAAATGAGAAATGGAAGAGAAAACAAACCAGCAGATAACCAAAAAAATGCATAGTGTAATAAAACATTACTATAGACAATTATAACTTAGGGGAAAAAATCAGATAATTCCTAAAAATGCTCAAGTTACCAAGACAGAATTATAAATCTTTTCAAGAAATAGGAAATCTTCTTAGACCAATAACAAGAATGAAAGTTGAATTAGTAATCAAAAATTTCCCAGCACAGAAAAGCCCAAGACTACATGGTTTCACTGGTGAATGCCAACAAACATTAAAAAAAAAATTAATTAAAATCTTTACCAAATCTTACAAATAATGGAATAAAGAACAAATTCAAAATCATCCCATGAGGCCAGTATTACTCTGACACCAAAGCAGGATAAAAAATAATACAAGAAAAAAGTCCAGTCTGATATAACTACTGCCACTCTTTTTTTCTTTTTGACACATAATTTGACAGCATAATAAATGTCTCTCCACTCCTTCATTTTCAATCTTCACCTGTCTTTAGGTCTAAAATGAATCTCTTCTAGGCAACATATTGATGGGTCTTGTTCCTTTAATCCATTATCCTATGTCTTTTGATGGAAGCACTTAGTGCATTTATATTCACAATCATTATCTATAGGTAAGTATTTAATACCATGTTACTGTTTTTTCATTGTTTCTGGGGAGTTTCTCTGATCATTTCTTGTCTGTCAATTTTGGTTTCTCCTTTATTCTCAGAGTCCTCTTTAGTATTTTTTTTTGCAGGATTTTTGTAGTGATCACAAACTCCTTTATTTTTGCCTGAGAAATTCTTTATCTCTCCTATTTTGAATAATAGCCTTGCTGGGTAGAGGAATCTTGCCTGCAGACTTTTTTTTCCATTTGACACTTCGAATTTTTATTTCATTTTCATTTTTTACTTTGAAGAGAGAACAAGTGTATGAGTGGGGGCAGGGGAAAAGGGCAGAGGAAGAGAGAGAGAGAAAATCTCAAGCAGGGTCCATGCTCAGTGTGGAGCATGATGTGGGGCTTGATCCTACAACCCTGGGATGACAACCTGAGCTGAAATAAAGAGTTCGATGTTCAGCCAACTGAACCACCCAGGGACCCTTCATTCAGCAGTTTGAATATATCATGCCACTACCTTCTGGCTTACCAGGTTTCTGTTGAGAAATCTCCAGCTAGCCTTAAGAGTTTTCTCTTGCAAATTAAGGACTTCTTTTGTCTTGCAGCTTTTAAGTTTTTTTCCTTTATCACTATTTTTGCAAATTTAATTACAAAATATTTTGGTCTTTGCCTGCTTTTGTTATTGATGGGGGTGGTTCTCTATGCCTACTGGATCTGCATGTCTGTTTCCTTCCTCAGAATAGGAAAGTTTCTTTTTTTATTTTTTTTTTTTTTTGAAATCAATATTCTGCCCCCTTTAGTCTCTTTTCTTCTTCTGGGACTCATATAATAAGAATAGTATTACATTTGAAGGAGTCACTAAATTCCCTAAGGCTATTCTCTTATTCTTTTAATGATGTTTCCTCTCATCGGTTTGTGACATGAGACCTGGCACTAACTCTAGCAGAACGGAGGCCCTATAAAACTCTGGTCAGGAGATACGGTGTGAGCAGGGACTTACGCTGGTCTTCTGGGAGAGGGACCCACTGAGTTTGGACTGAAACAAGCTTGACAAAGATGGTAGCCCTGCTAGAGCACAGGGGGTATAGCTCAGTATAAGCAAGTTAGACAGTGTCCACGCTGAGCTGCTTCCCTCAGGCAGCTCTGTGTTTATGTTGAAGGGCAAGGGAGGGAAATGCTGACAGACAGCTCCTTTGTTCCAAGAGAGGCTCTCCCCATGAATGTGGCCTCTTAGGGACTCACTCTGAGAAGAGCAAATAATCTCCCCACTGGGTGCCCCAGGCATTCTTCAGATTGCTGTTTCCGTGCTGTGCTGTCTGCCCCTGAGCTGTTTCCATGCCTTCTCTCCAGGAGGACAGTACCCTCTGGGCTCTACTCCAGCCAAGCCTGCTGACCTTTAAAACTCCACTGGTCCAAGAACTTTAACCCCACTGGTCCAAGAAATCACAAAATCCAGCCCCTCTCCTTTACCAAACCAATGACTTTGGGGAAATGTTCTCTTTGTGCATTCCCCTGTGTGCTCCTCCCTCTCTCTCACCCTTCTCTGTGACCACAGCTCCCTCCCCTCCACAGCACCATTGAACCCTTTCTCCTTTAAACCATGTCTCCATATTTTCTACCTTGTGGCCTTTTCTCTCCCTTTTGGTGTGGATTTTTTTCTCAGTGTTCAGGTCAATTTCTGGGGTATTCAGGATGATTTGATAGTTATGTAGTCATGTTCATAAGATGAGATAAGTATAGGGTCCTCCTACTCTGCCACCATCTTCCTTTTCTCAGTCTACTTTATTTCTTTAATACTTCTGGCATCTAATATTTTTCTAATACAGTTACTTGTAGTTTCTAAGATTGAAAACAGAAGGGGGCGCCTGAGTGGCTCAGTTGGTTAAGCGTCCGACTTCAGCACAGGTCACGATCTCGCGGTCCGCGAGTTCGAGCCCCGCATCGCGCTCTGGGCTGATGGCTCAGAGCCTGGAGCCTGCTTCCGATTCTGTGTCTCCCTCTCTCTCTGCCCCTCCCCCGTTCATGCTGTGTCTCTCTCTGTCTCAAAAATAAATAAACGTTTAAAAAAAACCCAAAAAACAGAAGCCAACCAGCATAAAAAATGTATCAGAGCCTTTCTTAATCACCTAATAGGAGCTTCCTATTGTCATAGTTTTTAATGTTTCAAAGACTAAATGACATGAATATTATCTCACGATGGAGAGACACACCAAGGACTGACAATTTTCTAAGCCATATATACTCCATTTCATAATGTGGATTCAATATTTCCCATAGTACTAGCTATGGAATGCTTCTATTTCATGGCAGAAAATTTTCCTTAAGAAGAATTACATTTACTATATTATTTTGCTTAGAAGTAAAGGATAGTAGGTGAAAGATCAAAGTTTACAGAGCCATGAGAGGAGGATTATGCACGTTTATATGGTCATAGTGTAAAATATATGATGTTCTAGGAACATGAATAACTCCTGATATGAGGACTGAGTGTAGCAGAAAGGCAGTGGGCTCAGAAACTATATGAACAAAATGAAGCATTTACACATATATCTTTAGTAAAATTTGAATTAGATTGAATATAATACTCTTTCTTTCCTTCCTTTCCAGAAACCAGCAGTAAGTAACCACAGGATTAGAATACAGTCAACTACATAATGAGGAAAACATTATGATCTCTTTAAAAACTATGAGGTTTTCTCTATCCACAACTAGAATTTACATTAGCTTTCTGAGTATTGCCAGATTACTTACCTTTGTTGCCTAACACAAAGGGAGGTATTTTTATATCAGAAATTTGAACATGGACTTTGGAGATAAGATTGGGACACTTATTTGCTGTCAGATTTTGGTAAGTTACATAATGTCTCTATGTCTCATTTAACTCAGTTAACAGTAAAAATGGCACTTTCAAAGATGGTGACGATTTAATGGAATAGTATTTGTAAAATGTTAAGTCCTTCTCTTCTTGCCATAGAATCTAATACTTTTTAAATACATTTTTCATACGAATTATAATCATTCATTTACTTGTCCTTTTCATCTGGACTCAGAGCTCTTTGAAGAAACAAACTGTCTTTTGTTCCTGTTAGTGCCTAGAGCAATGCCAGACAGTGGATATTCAATATATATCCATGGAGGTGGTGTAGTTATTGGGCAAAAATGTCCCAATATTCCCCCAAGTCAACTTTCTGTACTCACATTTCATATTTGTCCCAAAAGACGTTCATACACCTTATTATGAAAAAAAATTGGTAAGATAGAAGACGAATAGGAAGATTCTAGAAAGGAGTATGAAAGTGTGATGAGGATAGGTTCTGTATCAGCACCATCTCTGCAGGTTAGCTGTACCCTCAGTTATACCAAATACCTCACCTTTCTCTGTATGTGTGCTCTTGTCCACTCTGATGGGTGGATAGGAACTACCATGTCTCATATTTTCTCCCAACCAGTCTCTACCCTCCCTAGGACTGCATGCTTATCCTTTGACCTCTGGCTTCCTGTGGTTTTAGCCAGTGGAGGAACCAGCAGATCTTGGGCAAGGGAAAACAGATGTTGGGATATTTATTCCCCTGGCTTCTTTCTTCCTGGGTTTTATGGTTAAACAGTGATCCTCTACCAAAGGCCACAGCTCCTACCAAGTGGATTCTCTGTATCCAGCTACCAAAGAGGTTCTTTTAACTCCTTCCTTGTTTGCCCCTTTATACATATAGGTAGTAAAAATCCATTATCCCCTACTCTAGGTAACTCAGTGGTACCTTCATGTTGTTCTAAATTTATAGATAGCTCCTTTATTAAACTGCTTTCAAATTACCCAGTTTAACTGTACACCCACTGTTTGACATTAGACAACCAAACCCCATTTAAGCCTTGCTGCCTTCTTGTGTAAAAAGTGGTTAATTATTATACAGTATGGTAAATACTTCTGGAATAAAACAATTATTTATGTAAGGTATCCATTATATGAATTTAATTTGGAATAGGTGAGTTAAGACATATAAAGCATTTAAAACCTGGACACATTGTATAAGCTCAATTAATGTTACAATATATTGCATTGCTATGACCACTCTTACAAATATTATGTCCTCCTCTGGTGTTATATAGTTGTACTTATCTCTTATTTCAATGTGTCATAAATTGCATCTTCAAAGTATACCTGATTTCAACAATGTGCAACTTCCCTAAAGGAAATATCTATGCTTTATTCATTCTTTTATCAATAGGGTAGGGAACACACCACAGTCATGAAACCTGTGAAACGTCTGAATGAATTCATTACCCCCAATTCCTTTGTCAAAACAGATCAACATGTACAGTTACTCTACTTAATATAGCATCAAAGATATCAGTTCCTTTAATCTATTTTATTTTTATAGAAATAAGATACATTTTTGGGGAACATGGCTATAGTTAAAGTCAAATATCTGGAGCCTTACTGAGAAGTGAAGTGATTAGGGTGATTATGTCCCTAACAGGTTTATCCAACATCTGCCAACATGAACTTCAGCTATGGAGTAGGTAAAACCTGGCATAACTTCCATTATGAGGGGAAAGGCATCTTTTGAGTTTAAATATTTATAGATTTTTTTCCTTAAATTTGTTGTTTGTGAAACTGTATTTGGAACTGGTTATTTTAATATTTATAGCCTGTCACAATTTAGCAATATAAGAAACCTTCAAAACTTACTCTGAAGTTTAAATAGAATCAAAGCATAGAATTATAATGAATTTATCAAGGTGTCTACAGGAAAATACATAAAGGGAGATTTCCCAAATTCTTAAAAATGTAAGTAGGGATTCTTGATTTTTCTAAAATCACTTTTCAATCATCAGACTATGTATTTTTTTTTTAGAACTACAACCTCTCTGAATAAGCCCATACTTGTCATAGCTTCAAAATTTGTTCTTAATTGTGACTAATGCAATTAAATGCTGTGTTTCTGTGAGTAATCAATGAAAACAATGGATGAAAATAGCCAGTATAATTCCTATTATATGAAAGGCACTTAATAAGTATTAATTTATTAATCTTACCTCCTTTCCTTTGTTTCATATTTTAATACAAATTTTAAATAAGCATAAGCTAAGTTAATGGCAAAAAGAGAAAAATAAAATAAACACATATAAAATGGACACAAGGTTCCAGACCATTAGAGATTTTCTGGATTAAAAATGATTTATTAAAATCCATAATATCTTTTCCTTTTGTTCATAAAAGGGATGCCATCCAGCTTCTTAGGAGAGGTAACAGGTCAGAAAGCAGAAGAACTTGTTTCTATCTCTAGTGAGTCATTATCTTCCTACAGTAACCATGGCTGAATTACATCTGGAGCCTTCAGCTTCCTCATTTACACAACACAGACTTGGAATTTATAATCTGATAACATTTTATGAATCTGTTCAGTTTGAGTGGCTGCCTTGACCTAACAACGTATTTATTTTTGTCCCACTAAATTTTTTTTTTTTTTTTTGAAACGTGACCAACTATATCTATGGCCATGTTGGATAAGAAATTGAGTAGGTCACAGAAACCTCAATTTTTGGTCATTGTCCTGTCATCAACTTCCTTCATGGTCTTAGGACTTCCGTTTGGTTTCTGTGAATTTAATTTTGTTACATGTAACAGAGAAGTGCATGAAAACTGAGAGTATGATTTGTATCACCTACTCTTTTTTTCCCCTAAAACAAACATTATGATTTATAATGTATGATTCCCTTAAAGTACATCATTTCTGTTATTAAAAATGAGAAATTTTCCTTAAATTTGCCTCAATAATTTTCACCGTTAAAAATACCTACTTTAAAATTTATATATGTTGTCAATAATATTAATGATAGAACGTCTCTGGGTCCTGACACTTAATGACCTCAACTCTTCTTTTTGAAACTCATTTCAATTTTGACTCAGAAACATAGGGCAAGATGAAGCCTGATTATCTACAAACATTTCTAACAGATTCAATAACTCATAAAGGCCACTTCTGAGTAAATAGGGTATTTCTTCCGTCCTCTTGCCACATGCTGACCCAAATAATAATGAACATCCACAATGACAATGTAAAGAGATTTGAAATACAGGCATAGATTCAATTTTGAACACTCACTAAACAGCTATAAAAGGAGTTTGAGGTAAATTATTTTTACCTCTCAGATGCCCAAAGTAAACTAAGATATCATTTGTTGCATAGCAGAGAAGATTAAGGACATTTCCCTCCTAGCAACTGAAACTTAACAGATAAAATGCCCATTAAAATTTCTATGGAGTTATAAAAATGAAATATATTTGCTCCATTTAAGCAATAATAGAGATACTGAACTAATGTATTCTTAATTATCACATATGGTTGGGAAGAGAATTTTCTATTATTTCTGAATAACCTTCACTTTTTAATTTCCTTTTTTCAATTCTTAATGCATGCAGTTGTCTTCTTTATAAGACCTATGTTTCACTTGCCTGATCAATAAACAAGTATGATGTATGGGAGGGCTAACTGGAAAGTTATAGGTGCTAGTGGAAAGTGGACAAGACTTTAGTTAATGATATGGACAAAAGTTCAAAGTTAAATGCTATGCATCTCTAGATCACAGAGAAATGCAAAGACGCCAAAGTGTTAGGCAAATCAAGAAGCCAGGCGCTGGAAAAGACAAGGGGAGGTTGGGAAATATGACAGAAAGGGGAGCTTTACTTTGTCCTTAAAATGAAATGATTTTCCTGGATTTCTAATTACCAACTTCTACTACCTGATTGGTTTCATGTATATAGCAAGGGGTTTAGGCCTTCCAGCTTCTGGGAAAGACATACCTAAATGTTTCATGATTAATGATATTTATAAAGGAAAGAAACAATGAAGGCGTTAATCGGCTCTGGGTTGAGTTAGCAATTCCAAACACTTCTATATTAAATGTGGAAGTCAGCCAGAACAGAGCTTTAAATATCTTTTTTTTTTAAAAAGATGACATAGAATAAAAATAATAAATTAAAACGGGCTCTTTCCTAGCATGACTGTTTATGATGTTTGTAAAAGAAATTTATGAGACAGACTCTCTTCCCAGTAAAATTTACTGATTGGTTTATTCTTTGACAAAAGATGTGAACAGAACAATTTTGCAATTGCCTGAAAATAATGCTGGATTTATGGTCTGGTCAGAATATAAGAAAAATTTAATCATCCAGAACAGATGGAAGTGATGTAGTCAGCAAAACCTCCTTCCTGAGTATAAATGGACCAGAGAAAGCTAACTTACTATAGAGACATTGTGCTAAGAGATAGCAGAAACTTGGGAGGCAAGCAAGGAGAGATAGTATAAGACAGATGGAAGAAGGAAAACATAGAAGGGATGTGGATCTGTCTTCAAAGTCAGTCTCTATCAGCTCAAAAAGCAACTTCAAATAAGAAGTAAGTTGCAAGCAGAGAGTTGGGGTTAGAGGCTATCAATCTACAAATACCCTATTACGGGTTGAATTGTGTTCCCCTCCCCCAGAATTCTAACCCCCAGTACCTCAGACTGTGACCTTGTGTGGAAATAGGATTATTGCAAATGTGACTAGTCACACTAAGATGAGGTCATTAAGGTACATTCTAACAAAAAACGCCCTTACGAGAAAACGTCCTTATGAAAAAAAGGTACTCATGGCATCCGTATAAAAATTGCAAAGATGTACACAGAGACAAACACACAGGAAAAAATGCCATCTGAAGAGTAAGGTAGAGAATGGAGTGATGCTCGTAGAACAAAGATGCCAGCAAACCACTAGAAGTTAGGCAAAAGGCACAGCCCTCAGAAGGAATGAACCTTGCCAACACTTGGATCTTAGATATCTAGCCTCCAGAATTGTGGGAAAGCAAATTTCTGTTGTTCTTTGTTAAAGAATTCCTAGCAGATTAATACCTGCCCAGAACCTCCACTCCTGAATAACTACAAAAGAAAGCTACCAATAAAAATACCTAAAATATCCTTATATTCCTTTCCATTTTAAGGTGAACAAGAAAAGTCTCTTCAAGAAGCCTAAACTTATTAAAAACTATTTTATTCCACTGCATTCTGAGGGTACTGATATATATTCTATAGCGAATTCTATAGCTCCTAATTTTAAATATTATAATTGTATTGTAGTTGGTTCTCTACAACTGAATAAATGTTAAGCTTCTTGAAAACTGGTTTTCTCCTGGTAGCTAGGGAAGAGCCAAATATGTAAATGTGCCTCTTAATTTTTAAAAAACAAAGTAGCCTAATGTGGTAGGCTTCAGAGTCAAACACCTTGGAATCTAAGACCTGGCTCTCACATTCAGCATGGATCTCCTTGGACTTAGGATGATTACAAAGATTAGATCTTATATGCAAAGTATTTCCTACACTGCTGATATAAAGAAGACATTGAATAAATAGCAGCTAGTAAATGGAAGATGGTAAAAATAAAGGGAAGAGGTTATAGATGGAATGTGTAGTCACAGAGAAGTATCAAATCTTGAATATTATGACCATGCAAAGATAATTCACTATCTTGAGCTTTGGTTTCATCTCGATAAGTAGGATGATAATGGATAACATGATTATTAAATGAATGAGCCTGTTGTCGGTTAAGCTATACGAATTCAACAAATTATATAAAGCCACCAAGTGTTAGGTTGCTCTAATTTTATATAGAGAATAATTCAAAAAATTACAAATATGTATACCAGCTGCATACTATTCCCTTTTTAACAGATGGTTTTATAAGCATCCCTCTCTCATTGCTTTGTTGAATGGTGCCCTTTCAGGGAGCCTTAGTTTCTATCTTAATTCTAAAGATACAAAGAGCAAAATCTTTAGACACTCAGGTTTTTAAATTAAGCCCCTGATCCAGAATCAGGTGTTCCATGAACACATATGTCTTGCGCCAGGATCCTTTATCACCAACTAAGATGTAGATCCTAGATACACCCTGTTATTGCCTTGGTTACACAGCAAGCCCAACTTAAACTCCAATTGACAAAACTGATGAATCCAGATGGATCCTAGTCTTCCAGTCTCTCTCTCTCTTTTTCTCTCACTCTCTCTCTCATCACATAATACTCGTTTTTTTTGCAATGAAAAGATTTTTCTTAAGTTAACATATTATATCCCAGGTATTCAATGGGAATCCCTATTTTCATATCAAAAAGTAAACAATAAGTCAGGGATTCCAGTGTCATAAGGAACCCCTCTCTACTATCACTCCTTCCATCTTGCATGACTGTTTTCCTCTTTCCTGTTCTGATGCAATTATTTGCTCCTTTGTTTCATACTGAGCCATTTATGGCCAGCCCCAGTCACTAGCCTCCATATTAAATACCAAGCCACCTGAAAGGAGAAAAAAAAATCTTTCCCAGTTCCAACTGCCAAATTACTGATGAAAGATTTCTAACTGTGCCAACTTGGATTATGTTCCTAATTCTAGTCCAGTTCACCGAGGATTCAAAATTGGAATTCCGGAATCTGTGTCCCAGTGACTAACCTGTATGAATGGAGGGTCACAGGGATAAATACTTAGTAAAACAAGATCCTGGAAGGCAATCAAAAAGTTACCAGATATTCCTATTCCTTTTCTATGTCAGGGATCCTGACACTTAAAAAAAAATGGAAAAAACAGTTCCTATAGCAACTCCTCCTCCTCATGAGTCTAATGATTGATTTGTCTTACTTTCTGGTCATCTGTAACTTCCTTGTTTGTGCAAATCTCTGAGAGCTATGACTGATGCCTACTTGGGTTCTGGATGTCCAAAGGATACTTGAATTGACTGTTGGCATTCATTTTCCTCCTAAAATCTGTTTCTGACTTCTGATGCCTGCAAGCTCCCAATTATAACTTTGGATTATCAAGATATATCTTGGACCATCATGTTCAACTTGTATCATGTTTGTTTTCCTTTCAGTATTAACTTCCTCTAATGTCTGATGTCTGGTGTTTACGTTCTCAACCACAGCATGTCTCATACGGCAGTCTGACCTTATGAAGATAGTAGACACTCTTTCACATTTTGACAGCCAGCACTTCTCTCCAGGTAGCCTTAGGAAAACTTTTGCCTTCCTTGACATAATCTGTTGACATGCTGTAAGAGTCATGGCTCTCCTCTCTCCTGGAACACCAATATGTTGGAATGGCCTTCTTGCTTAATCAATCTTATTGCAGAGACCAAACCGTGTGCCAACTGGACACCATGGCTATTACCCTGCATGTTCAGCCCCCATGCCAGAAGGAAAAACAAACAGGACTTTACTGGGGCAGTAAATATTCCATACGGCCTTGGACTAAAAGTAGTTACATCTGTGAAAGATTTACATTTACAGTCAACATAAATTAACTGTCCCAAGAAAATGAAAAATATAGATGTCCATGTAATTTATTAGCAGACCACTTTGCATAGTTTCAAAGTACATTGAAGTGATTACCAGGAGAGCACTAGGAATGACAGGAGATTTAGATTCACAGTGAGGATTATTGCTTCCTACATAAATGGGTGAAAGCATAAATAGTATAGCCTCAGGAGGAAACTCCTTTATTTTGGTACCAAATATTTGGTCATCATAGGACAGGGTAGCAGAAGGTTTGGGAGGTTGTTAGTCTCTCATACTGAATCAGCTTGAAATTATGGAGGGAAGATGCATGTGCTCTGATTTCTTGTGATAAAAATGTGTTGTGTGAGTTCAATGAACATATGCTTCCAAAAGGATAATCACCTCCAAGAAACACCAGCCTTAGTGAAATCTGCCTGATTTAGGAAGAAGCAAACAAATTAAAGAATTGGCCCAAGAAGTATATGGTAATTTAATTATATAATAAATGTTACTCTAACAATAGACATTTCAGCATTGAAATGGACCTAATATATCCTTCTGGATGCTCTTCGACTACAGGAGCAGGGTAGATAAACAAAGTGAACCCTGTATTTTGAAATCACAGGGTTACGACATGACTAAAACTAGTCATAACTAAAACTTAAGGGTTATCATTCTTATCAGAATATTCATGAACTCGTACCATTCTCTTTAAGAAAAATCACTTAAGATGCCTAGCACACTTCTTAACACATACGTGGTACTCAATAAATATTTGTAGAATGGATTTACAAATGACTGAATATTTATTATCATCAATAGAAAAGTCAAAGTTTAAAGACGTGAAGAAAGAGTCCCCTTACCTAATCAGCTTGTAATTCAATAGCTAAAGAGAAACCAATATATTTAGAGTTCCTACTTTAAGCCATTTATTCCAGGCACAATGTCATTTTTGACATGAAGTTTTTCCTGGAAACTACTTTATTACTGCCACTTGAATTAACACTCAGCATAAGTAGGGAATGTGTAGCTGTGAATACCTGGGTCTTTCTCCATCTAAATGGTGGTTCTGACACAAGATCAACCTTGGGAATCTGACCTTTCAGTCAACTTAGGTGAATCCCGTCAATGATTTTGCATGTTTTCATCTTCTGAGCAGTGAAGTTAGGTTGAAAATAAAAGATTTTCCTCTTAACAAATATATAAAGTGAAGAAAACTAAATCAACATTTTCCTGAAATATAATATTTCTTATTATTTGAACTAGCAAAGATATCACTATGAATCCACCACTGTAAGAATATTCTATTATTGGTATAAATTTCCATAAAAAAGGTACAAGATCTATGTGTATGTGTGTTTGTGTTTGCATGAATAGAAGAGAAAATCAAAGCTCATAAATAAGTATTTCTGAACTCCATTTTTAGAAAAGTCCCCTTTCCCCACAAAATAATCTGTGGTCATTAAATACCATCAGTTTTAGGGGCACCTGGGTGGCTCAGTCAGTTAAGCATCCGATGTCGGCTCAGGTCACGATCTCATGGTTTGTGGGTCTGAGCCCTGCATTGGGCTCTGTGCTGATACCTCAGAGCCTGGATCCTGCTTCAGATTCTGTGTCTCCCTCTCTCTCTGCCCCTCCCCCAGCCATGCTCTGTCTCTCTTTCTCTCAAAATTAAATATTAAAAAAATTTTAAAAAACCATGAATTCCAAATAACTAAAATATCAAAATGATTATCCAGATAATTAGTCAAGAATAGTAATACTACTTCCTCAAAACAAATGACTGATTTTAAAAGAGAAACCATGGACAAAAAAGTATGGCACAGAATCCCAATCCATCTTAACATTTGCTCATCCCCTTTCCATTGAAATATAACCTATTTTTACAAGAAGTAGAGTTGCCCAAAGTGAAGCTGTCTTTTCACTGGCTCATTTTCAGCTAGATGTTACTACATAGGTAACTTCCAATGAAGAAGATTCAAGAAAAAATGTTCAGTAGCAGATTTTTGTAACTTTCACTTAAAAGACAATTACTGCTCACCATGGCCGTTTATCATTTTTCTCTTTTTTTCTGGATTGGACTGTGAACATGATGACTAGATATGAATCAGCCATCTTAAACTGCACGTTCATATTGGACACAGAATCCAGGCACGATGGAAATACAAGGTTGAAAAATCCAGGCTCCATCAAGAAATTCATGAAGCAGA
Organism: Acinonyx jubatus; assembly: GCF_027475565.1. Classification (NCBI taxonomy): domain Eukaryota; kingdom Metazoa; phylum Chordata; class Mammalia; order Carnivora; family Felidae; genus Acinonyx; species Acinonyx jubatus. Next base: position 22,386,369 of record NC_069396.1, on the reverse strand, counting down.
TTCCCCATTCTGAAACTGGACTACCTGCTTCATTACTATAATGTGAGAATAGCATAAATTATTAAATTTATGATAATTTTATGTCATGATACTCTTGCTAATAAATAAATTAAATCTTTAATTATAAAAGCAATTTGTATCCAGAATATTTTGTGTCTGAACTACATTTAATATTGGGAAAATATAAATATTCATAAATAGGAAGAAAATGTGCTTAAGTGGTATTCATTCAGGAAACCTAAGAATTTTTCATTTTTCCGTGGCACAATTATTTTACCTCATCACCTTGAAGAACATTCTAGGATACTAGTGTATAGGAAACGGCAAAGTATACCCTATTCATTTTAAATGACGTAAGCTACAGATTCTAGTGCTGTATTCTAAACAAGTTTAGAAGAAAAAAAAAAGACTGCTCTCCCACCTCAAAATCAAACTTTACTACCTTACTGTACTTATTCAAAATATTTTTTCCCCATGCAGGGCTCCAACTCAAGAACCACAAGATCATGACCTGAGCCAAAGTCAGACGCCCAACCAACTGAGCCATCCAGGTGTCCCTTACTGTACTCATTTTAGAAATGAATGACACACATTAGAAAATATTTTTTGAAGACAAAAAATATCTGTCTCAAGAGCTTATGGCTATAATGCCTCTGTTTAATATACAGACCTTCTTAAAGTCAGGAAGTATTTGGACCTGACCAGTAAGGCAGGGAAAGAGACAAGAGAGGTATATATAGACATAGAGACAGGGACAGAGAAACAGACAGAATGAGAAGTAACCAAATGTCCCTCTTTTTTTCTCCTTCAACTTACTGATAGAAAATAGTAGACTTAAATTTAATCAAAACTCCTCTTTATATATAGTTGGAATTTCTGTATCATCCTTGCTCATCCTTAAGAGAAAGGAAAAAGAAGAAACTGAAAGGTTTAAAGTAATTCTATGTGTGCAAAGTTTGGAAACATTTGTTGAATGGGGACATGAATTAATAAATAAATGAATGATCAGATCAATTATATCAACAAGTTGCACTACTGACGTTTAAAAATGCATGCTCATTTATATATGGTCTTTCTTGAAGTGTAATATATATTTAAATATACCTATGGTAAAAATCAGTTTTTTAATATAACTGTATGGATTTTAACATATGCATAAATTGGTGTAACCATCACAACAAACAGGGTAAAGAATAATTCCACAACCCCCAGAATTTCTCCTGTGCTGCTCCACAGTAGGCAAATATGCCCACAACTCCTAAACCAAACCCATTGGATATCTATTCTCCATCCCATCCCTGAAATGTGTCTTTTTGAGAAAAAAATAGATTTAGTAGAATCAGATATCATGTAACATTTCCAACTATTGTCTTTCATTTAACATAATGCATTTGAAAATCAGTGATGTGTGTGTCCCTTTTTTTAGTGCTGAATCTCATTTCATTATACCACAATTTGTTTATTTATTCAAATGCTGAAGAGCATTTAGGTTGCTTCTACATTTGGGTGACTGTGGATAATGCTGCTCTAACTATCCATGTACAGATTTATGTCCAAATATAAGCTCATGGCTAGAGGGTAAATACCTGGAAGTGGGGCTGTGGGATGCTAGGTCAGTGTAAGCTTATTTAATGAGAAATCACCATGCTGCTTCCCAAAGTGCCTGCAACATTTTGCATTCTTACCATGAATGGATGACAATTCCAAATGTTCCATATCCTTAAGCATCACTTGGTACTATCACTGTTATATTTCTAAGTTTTTTTTTAACCAGTCAAATACTGGTGCATTAGTCTATCAGTCTAGATTCAATTTGTATGTCTTTAATGACTAATTGATACTGAGCATATTTTCGTATGTATAGTTGCTATTAACATAACTTTTTCAGTGAAGTACCTGTTCACATATATTGCCTATTTGGATTGGTTTGTTTCCTCACTGTTGAGATTGGAGAGTTCTTTTTGCAACATAAATAAAGGTTTTTGTTAGGTATATGATTCCAAACTCTTTTTGAAGTCTCTGGCTTATCTTTTCATATTTGTAACAGTGTCCTTCACAAAGCAAAGTTTTTAATTTTGATGAAGTTCAATTTATCATTTTTATAGTAAGCATTATTTTACTATCATGAATAAGAACAGCTGGCCTAACTCGAGTTCACAAAGATTTTGTTTTCTTTTCAAAGTTTCTTTTAATAGAGTTATGTTTTACATGTAAGTCTGTCTACTTGCAGTTAATTTTTATATAAGTGTAAATTTCAGATCAAAGTTCTTTTTTTTTGCATATGGACATTCAATTATTCCATGAATATTTGCAGAAAATACTATGTTTTCTCTACTGAATTGCATTTGCAACTTTTTCAAAAATCGATCGACCATATCTGTTTTTTCTAACTCTTAAAAATCAAGAAATGGGAAGGGTTTTTTTGTTGTTGCTTCTCAATATTGTTTTGGCTATATAATACACTTCTCTTTCCAAATAAATTTTAGAAATCAGGTGTTTATATTTACAAAACACGCTCTGAGTTTTCATGAAGATTTCATTAAATCTAAAGATTAGTTTGGGAAGAATTGGCATCTCAACTATATTGAGTCTTCACATCCAGGAACAGTTTTTGAAGTAGGCAATAAAATTAAAAGTGGGTTCAAAACCTTACAACCAGAGGGATCCCTACCTTATGTTGTAGTTGTCCTATGTATTACATATACATACTTTGAAAAAAAAACACATTAGACAATGTAATAATTTTTGTCATCAAAAGTCATAGATATTTTTAAAATAGTAAGAGGCAAAATGTAGTCCATTCTATTTACCCAGATACTTGGCATTTTGGTTGTTGTTAATTCATCCCTAAGGTTCCAGATTTCCTCCTTTTATAATGTGTCTTCCATCTAAATAAGCTCCTTTTGTTACCTTTTAAAGCATGTCTATGGATGACAAATTGTCTTAATTGTCTTTCATCTGAGAATATATTTCACTTTCATTCCTGAAAGATAGTTTTGCTGAACAGAGAATTCTAGGTTGACATTTGTTTTTCCTCTCAGCACTTTGAGAAATGCAGTTCGACTCTCTTGTGGCCTCTGCTGATTCTGATTAGAAATCTGGAGCTATGTGAATCTCTTCTATGTGCAATGTGTTGTTTCTCTGTCTTCTTTTAATAGTTTTTATTTTTCTTTGTTTTCAAGAGTTTGATTATAAAGTCTTTGGGCATGGTGTACTTTAAGTTCATCTTGCGTGGAGTTTGCTGAGTTTCATGGGTCTATAAATTTATTGGCTTCACCAAATTTTGGAAGTTTACAGCCATTGTTAATTCAAGTATTTTGCCCATATCTATCTTTCTTGCACTTCCTAATGAATTTGCAATCACATAAATGAAAAACCTTGTAATACTGTTGTAGACGTCCTTGAAGTTCTATTCATTTTGTTGAATCTTTTTTCCCCCTCTGTTGTTTATGTTTTATACTGACCTTGAATACCACTGACCCTTTCTATTCCATCTCCACTCTATTTTTGTGTTATTTTGACAGTGTTTTTTTAAATTTTTGATGTTTATTTATGAGAACAGAGAGTGAGTGGGATAGGGGTAGAGAGAGAGGGAGACACAGAATCTGAAGCAGACGCCAGGATCTGAGCTGTCAGCACAGAGCCGGACACGGGACTCAAATTCCTGAACCACAAGATCATGACCTGATGGTGAAGTCCAACTCTTAACTGACTGAGCCACCCAGGTGCCCCTTGATGGTGTTTTTAAAATTTTATTATTGTGGCTTTCCGTTCTAAAATCTTAGTTTTTAAAAATTCTATTTCATTGACACATCTATATTTCCATTCATTTGAGGACTGCACTCACTTTATGGTACATGATTATGATAGATGCTGTTATAAGACTTTGGGTTCTATTAAAATCTTTTAGAGAACTTGTATAAAGCAATCAATCAAATTGATTTCATTTAAATCACAAGTACTGACTCACTTTTTCCGAACTGACAGTTTAGTTTTCCAAGACTTTGCTATGCAATTCTGGTATATACAGTATGTGAAACATCCAAGGTTTTAGTCTGGAGCCTGCCAGCGATCCACACATTTTTTCAGTCTTCAAAATCTTTGTGTTTGTGATTTGCATCACTTGCATACATGGGTAGTTCAGAGAAGAGCCCAAGACCTCATACTAGATTATTTTCCCCCTGTTCTCTGTCATCTTTTCTACACTCTTGAGTTCACAGTGGTCCCTTTCCGATTGCTCTGGAAAAAAGCATCTGGTATCCCCATTTTGTTCCACATGGCCAATGACTTGGTCAACGCTGGGGTAAAACAGCAAGAGAAAGGAAGATGGGGCTGCCCCTCCTGCCACCACTGTCTCTCCCACCCCTGCTACCTTTACTGCCATCACCTTAAGGATTCCACTTCCTACTGGGGTTTGCCTAACATCACACTAGAAGAGTCAGAGTGTCATTCCGCTACCTTCCCCAAGACCCTCTCCTTCTCCTGTCAATAGAAAGTGTTTTTTCTTAGAACTTATTTTCAGCATTCTGGGAAAGGATCTTCTTCTGTTCCTGATGAGAGTAACTAGCGTTTGGTTTCTACAACAAAGGTGGGAACTCATTTCCTTAGAGCAGGCCTTTGAAAGTTCCTTGACAGTGAAGGTTACAAAGTGCATTAAATGAAAGGGAGGGAGACAGAGAGAGGGAGAGAGGGATGGAGGGAGGTAAAGGGGGAGGGAGGGAAGGAAAGGGGGAGGGAGGGAGGGAGAGGTGAGGAGGTATTTAAAGAAAGAGAAAATTATTCTTTTTAGAGGTATGAGGAGTTAGCATTATTCTATAGGAGGTTTGAGGAGGTAGTCAAAGGTATTTCTTACTTTTTTTTTCTTTAGGTATTATTTTACTTGGCATCATCATATCAAAGCAAATATTTTTAAAAAATTGGTATAGATCACTAACCAGGGAATACTAGGAAGAGAACACAATATAAAAACCAGATAGTTGGTGAAATAAGTTTTGAGCATTTGGCTACATTTAAAATCTCAGTAACAGTTTCATGGGCTTGTTTAAGCAAGTGTTGACTCACAAGATGGTGGGTAATATGAGATGAGGGTTAGGAAGTATTACCACAGATAAATCAAGGGTAAGCAATTTCAGTGCCTGTCATGTCAGGGAGAAAGTTACTGTCATGTTCACTATACATGTATGCCTCTAAGAGTCACAATGTCCCAGGATCCCACAGTCAGGACTATTAGAGAGTAGGTGGCCAGAGATAAATGTAGGTATCTGAATTCTAAATGCAAGAGCTGACCCAAGGAAGGAGAGGCCATTTGATTGATGTTTTTATTTCCATTGCAGGTTGACCACTTTGACAAGGGTGTGAAGATGAATCCAATTCAAAGTATCAATGCTGAAAGGAGCATAGGCAGCCGAGATGCATGGCTACAGACTTGTTTTGACATGGAAGAATTATTATCTTTTGTGGTTAATATTGTTATGAAACTTGGGCAAAGTTTTGCTAGATGTTTAGATACCCTTAGGATGGAGAGGATATGGCTCTTTATTGTACACACATCACTGGTGTGCTAATGGAGAGGGAGAAATTAATGGTAAATTTCCGATTTCCAGTTTGTAAAACTAGCAGATGCTGAAAGACATATGAAAGACTCGACAGCCTCCCAAAAACACAGAGTAGGCAATGAAAAAACCCAAAGGATAAGAAAAAGAGAATTGTGGGGTCAAAGAAGGGGAAGATTATGATTTTATTTATGGATATTTCAAGGTATTTGTGAGCCACAAAATTGGGGATTCCCAGTAGGCAGCTGGAATTCTAGAATGCAATCTCCTACTATGGAATCAAGCAGTCAGCTCTAGAATCTGGAGTTTATACAAAGTCCCATTCTAGAAAGATGAGTTACAGCAACAGCCAAAATGGTAGGGAATTGTTAACTCCAAAAAGGGTGGCCACACAATCCCTCACTAACCTGGCTGCTTTGCCATGTCAGGGTTAAATGATCCTGGGGATGCTTTATTTGTAGGTGCTGGGTTGAGGCAGAGAGAGTTGGAAATGGTGAGTCTCACTGCGGTGTCAGTGACTATAACAACTTAGATAATTTTGCTTATACTGCATAGAACAGAGATCTCTCCCCAAGAAAACAGAAGTACTCTAAACCATTTGGAATTATTTCTGGTGAACTATTCTCAAATCAGCTTTTACTATCTACAACTAAGGGAGCAAATAGGATGATTTTGACAATTTTTTTCTTTTTGAAAAAAAATGTTCAGAAAATTTGAGTTTTTTTAAAGAAAGAAAAATGAGAAAAAGAATGTCTTTAACCTTTCATCTGACTGTTCTACTTTCAACAACTTTAATGACAGTTTCTATTATTTTGCAAGAAAACTCTAATTTCAATCTCTTATCTGAGAAATCATGTATTCCATTAAAATTTGAACAATGAAAGCACACTGCACTAATTCACCCAAAAATAATGCAACTCTTCAATTATTTATTTTTGAATTCAACATAACAAGTAAACCAACTCCCATTTAAACCTAATATGGATTTTAAGCAAAGTAAGTTTTTATCACCAAATCAGGATTACGCTTCTCCATCTTGAAAATGAAGACTGGATGGAAAATAGAAAATTGTCTACGAATGAGCCTCTTCTTGACAAACATCTAATAAAAAGACATATAAGACATCTTTCTTTAATACTTGAACTAAATCTCATGTATGAATTTCAAGTCAATTAAGGATGCTGGAGGATTTTGTCAACAAAATAGTTTAGTAGAAAGCAATATGACAATTTCCACCACAGCCTGGGGGGATGAGGAGTAATTTAAGACACAGAATTGTTTCATTATCTCAGAATCCCCATGACTTTGGACTCCTTGGATGGAAGCACCAGAAACCATTTTTGTAGGGATAAACTTGCAAGTCATTTTTTTAGCCAGAAAAGGAAACTGACTATAGTATTTCATTCTTTATTAAGTTTTTTTCTCTTTAGAGAAAATTCAAAGTTACTATAAATATATGTTTATCAATAAGATTGCAGATATATTTTATGTCAGGATTATGTATATCTACTTGGGATACATATGAAGAAATCAACAGGATGTCACAGAATTAGGAAGACATACACACATCAATATACTCACTCCTATATATAGGAAGAATATAGGGAGAAATCACACTTTGGAATTCAGGAGACTTAGATATGAATGACAAATCTGCTGGTGAGTTTGGACAATACATTGCTGTTCTTCAGTCAGTTTACCCTCATTGGAAAGAGTATGACAGTCCCTATCATAAGGTATTAGTGTGGACATCATATAAAAGGAGATTTAAAGTATTCATTGGAATCCCTGACACAGTCTTCATTAATAAATTGTTACTGTTGCCATTACTCTTTCTGTATTGTTTTCTAAATAAAACATGTATTAAGGTCAGTATGCTGTTGTATAATGCATGTGAGAAATTAAAAGGTATGATGGATGTACTCCAAATGGTTGAATCCAATGAAAGACATGTGTTTGACATTCAAGCTGGCATAGTGACACATCACAGATTTACACTGTAACCAGGTCATGGTAGGGGTAGTGATCAGTGGAATAAGAAGGTTACGGAATGTTTTCATCTGGTGCAAGACTAGATTGATGGAACAGGTGGGCACTGGCTCTTCCCTTAGCTCCCTCTATCCTTCCTCCCACCAAAATGAAAATTATGGGTTAGAATGAGTGCTAACTCATGAATGGCTGAACCAATGACTGACATGTTAAAAATGTCATTCTAGATGTTAGCTCAAAAGAGATTTATAAGGTGAAATGGGAAAAAGAAATGGGTTTGTGGAAGCATGACCCTCACTTCTTTATTACTGAGGGTATTCCACTCTGCTCACATATACTGGGGAATACTGGTTAATAATTCATTTGTTCCTTCAGAATCTCAGGATGAATTCCCACTACCTCAACTGTGAAAGAGATCAGAGCTAGAATATTGCATTATGCAGAAAAAAAAGGAAAATAATTAAAATCTATGGGACTTTGGAGGATATATATATATCCTGTCTTCATGCCTGACACTTTTTCAGTTATGTATTTTTTTTTTGACTGGGTACAAGGTAGGGAATAAAAAATGAGGTATCTTATCATTGCTTTGAGTGAGCCGATTTCGAAAATTGTCTGAAGCATTTCATGACCCATGGTTTATGCCACACCTCTACCTATGCTTCTCATCTGTTTTGGGACAACCAATTAGAGATGAAAATTTGCTACAATACAATGACAATGAAGGGGATACAAGTGGATAGGTTACAACACATTTCATAATGTCAAAGTGACTACAGGAAGAAGAGAAAAAGACAGGATCAGGGAAGGAGAGGATATCAGAAATGTTGTATTATCTCATGATTATATTCCACTCTGTTCTACTCTGCAGTAATTCTACCAAAGGACAAATTTCAGAGTACTTCAAAATTATCCAGGAATATATTTGCCTCTACCTCCTCAGAAAGTGCCAGAATCATACATGATTGTGAGACATGTGAAATATATTTGTGTTTTGGCTATGAGAAAAGGTCTTATCTGGCCTAATGCTTGAGATTACTAGGTTATATTCTAATAATATATTGACAAATAGTAATGGGAGTGAAGAGGCAGAATCCAAGCCCTATCTATTGGCAATAGGTCTTGGATCAACTTTTCCTGGTATAAGTGTTTGAAGAGAGAAAGTAAGCTGAAGAGACATTTCTGATACATAAAATACGGAAATTGTTACAATAAGAATAATTTTAATTATTTTATATTACATACCGTATATATTATGTATACATGACAAAACATATTATTATATATTACATAAATATATAGTATAAAAAAGCAAAGAGTATGATAGAGTTTGTGTTCTAAATACCTATATACATGAGAAAAATTATTTTATGAACATTATATAAAAAATACATTCACTCAGTGCATATAATATAGTATAAGTTAAAAAACTATATAAATATTAAATTAAATAAATTGTGGCTCAGGAGTATGGTCAAATAGTCTGAAACCAATAAAATTCTGCCATTAAAGTGTGTTTACTATCAAAGTAAAATAAAAATATCAAAACAAACATTTATATGTAAACAGGAACTCAATATGATAGTTTATTAACTCACTCTTATGTAAACACACATTCATCATATATGTACATGCACAGACAGAGTCAAATGGAAGTATGGAATTCTCACAATTCAATAGTTCATTTCTCTTGAATAATGGGATAATGGATATTACTGTTCCTTTTTCATGCAACTGTGCATGAGCTTACTTCCTTTCAATCAACATGTACTACTTTCATACTTTTTTTAACACACAAATTTAATTACAGGCAACATCATGAGAGATGACAGCCACAATAAACCTTTAAAATGCACCTAAAGCCTAATGCTCAGAAGAAAATACAGTGTCTCATTATAGAATTAGATTTCCACAGTGAACTTTATGTTTGTTTGTTTTTAACCAAGCTCCACGCTGAATGTAAGGCTTGAACTCAAGGCTCTAAGATGGAGTCAGATGCTCTACCGACTACGCCACCCAGGAGGTCCTGTACGGTGAGCTTTCTCAAGGTAAGGATGGTCTCATTTCTCTTTTATGGTCCATAAAACAAGCCTGACAAGTATGTGATGGCCCAACAAATATTTGTGAAATTTCAGAAAAGAGAGATGTTTCAATAGTCTTTGCTTAATGGGACAGAAGAATTTTTAATGCATTTTATCAAAAGTTAAATTAAAGTATCTTCTTTTATAGAAAAGAAATTGAAATCTAGGCAGATTCACTCACTTTTATAGAAACATAGAGGGAAAGATGTAGCAGTAGATCATTCCAAATTCAACTCCAATATTCTACCGTTTCCCTAAAACACTTAATAAATAAGCATTTTCTGAGAATCTGCTATGTACAGAGTCCTACTATATTTGACAGTATTTACAGGCAATAAAGTTCTCCAGACTGTAGAACATCCCATTAGAGGAAGTCTCCTTTGGGGATGGCCAAAGATTCAGTGCTTTCAGAAAGCATAAAGAAGGGGCACTGGGAAGAACACTGGGAAAAAGAGTCAACCTGCCTACTTCCCAAGGCTTTTCAGATTCTCCTGTAGTAGAAACTGCCAAAGTTTCTGAAACAACATCAATGTTATCACTCTTTTTCTTTATAATCCCTGTTTCTTATAACTAAGCTGTTGCATTTTGAGAAAAGGATTTGTTCTACCTGGTTTCAATTCCTAAGGACGGTAAAGTGTAAACCATGCACCTTCATTCTAGAGCTCCCTTGATGAAACTAAGAGATAATAAAATGGAATTCCCGATCCAAGAAACACTCAATGTGAGGACAAGGCAAAGGGCTAAGTGCATCTGAGTTTATCTGAACTCAGACTTCATGGAGACAGATACTAATTCCTCTTTGCCAAAGACAAACCAACAAAAACATGAACTACATCAGCTGAAAAGTGCTTTTCTCAAAGGTCACGTAAAAACTAGAGGACTCTCAAAAATGTTTGGAAGTATTCTTTGCTGGAGAGAGTTGATTTAATTACCTATAACCTATCCTGTGGGGACAATTAAAATTTGACAGCACTCTGCAAAGACACATTTGCAGGAAAGGAAATGCTAAAGATATTTTCTGTAAAAATCCTAACACAACGCAAACTTTTATAGTTCCTGGATTTATTTTCGCTTAGTATGAGCAGAGCTAGATTTATGACTTTGTTCTCGTTTGTTTGTTTAATAAATATCTCTTTTTTTCCCCCAGCAACATTACCAGGAATCCAAATGATTCAACAGCAAGAAATATTTCAAAGCTAAGAATGAGAAGCAGCCATAAAGAATTGTGCTTAATTGTCTTCACAAATCTAAGCTGACTGTTCTCATAATGCCTTCTTCCCTGGGTGCCTGTGCTTCAGACCTTTTGTGTCAAGCAAGGGACAATTAACACAGACTTAAGAGTGCAGGTTATATTTTAGAAATGATACTTTCACATTCTTGCAGGAGTTCCAAAAAAAAAAAACAAAACTATATATCTGTAGTGATTTCAACAATAACCAGGTATCATCATATATGATGAGCTCATTTTAAAGCTGAGGTTTTTCTCTTGGGGTTTTATCACCAGAAATTGGCACCAAGATCACAACACTGGAGAGGGAAAAAAAGGAAGGGATATCTTTACTGTTTGACTTTCAGAAATGGCTCAAATGACTGTTTTAATTTTGTTTTTAAGGAAAGGCCTGAGCATAGCTGGGAGAAACTGAAGTAGGCAGATTTTATCCATGGACTTAGAAAATACCATTTGCAGAAGTGTATTCTTCAGAAAACTAAGTCTCTGAAGTACTGTTAATTTGAAAAAAAAATTCTATAATCAACTATATTTGGGAAAATGTACACTTAAATAAAATTAAAGTCCTATCTTGCTTTTTATTTCTCAAAACTTTTCTTCAAGCTAAGTAGGCATTATCAATTTACAAAAAAGGGATACAATGGGCAATTCTCCAAAATTTAGTTGTTCCCATAACCCTGATATAACTACACATTTTGTGGAGAAGGGCTCTTCAATCTCAACATTGGGTAAGGAAATCTTGTAGTCCCAAGATCTCCTACACTTTGTGATGGACTCCTGACTGACACATAATATGTTCTTTCAGGGATAGGAGGTGTGACCTAAGTTTTTTAGTATGCAGGGTTTTTCCAGAATTTTGGCAGCCTAATATTAAAGCATCCATGTTATAGAATAAACTACTCTTTGTACATCTCCATAGCATCAGACATCGTGGTAAGTACTCTTCAAAATGTAAGACTTCAATAGATGTACATGGTTAAAGAAAATGAGACTCAAAGTAATCTGGGTAGCTACTTGTGACAAACATGGACATTAGAATTAATTCTGATGTGCCCACCCTTTCCAAAACCATCCTTGAAGATGAACCTTGTTGATGCATGTTTGCATGGTACTTGGACCTTGTCTCAGACCAGAAGCTGACACGGATTCCAACAGAGCAAAACAAGTTACCCAGGCCACCATCACTTTACTATCAACAGTGAAGACTCATCAGTGAACTTTAGGACCGTTAAAAACCCAATTTCCAATCCATTACTTACTTCACATTACTTCAGATTTTACAGAATAGACCTAGACATTAAGACAGGCTTCTCATGCTTGTATTTAAGAATCAGACACTGCCTCCCCAAGGTTACTCTTTAGAATACAGTAATCTGTATGTTTAATTAGCTACTAAGGTAACACTCTTTCAAGTGATCTTTGGACCAAGTTTTAAGAAGCTCTGATATGGAAAATATCAATACTACCAGTTATTGCATGTTGTGTTTCTAAGTCATTCATTGAGGAGCACAAAGTCTTTGTTGGACACTCAAAAAAGGAGACAAAGTCAGAATTTACTAGATTTTTTCACTGTTTTCAAAAGGCTCTATGTAAGACTCCTTTGTTTCTAAAGCTAGCTCAGATTAAAGGACAAATATCTGCTGTCTACTGTTTCAAATTTAATAATTCATTCTTCAAAGACTTTGCCTTTTGCTTATTTTTAAATTCATGTTCAATTCAGATTTACAAATATTTAGGGTATAGTAAGACATGGATTCAATGTAGAATACAAAAGGAAATCAGACACTGGTCCCGCATTCCCACATCACAGGTTGTTACTGGATGTAGGAGAGCAAATCACCTAAGAAAATAAAGTACGGCTATCTTACTCTCTAGAACAACAGTTGCATTTGTCTGATTAAGGGCTGTATTACATCAAGCAGAACTTAAACAGACAAGATTAAAAAATAAATAAATAAAACTAGTTTCTGAATCCCAAAGGCCGAGGTTCAAGTACAAGTACTGAGACTTGACAAATATAGGCTTTCCAGTTGTAAGAATATCAGTCTCCTATTTATCCAGTGAACTTACATCTGTGTTTTAACTGTCATTTTATTCTACTGCTCCTTTTTTCCCCCAGCCCTTTCCTACTTATCTGAACAAAGGAAATAGTAACAGAAAGTCACTGGGGGCAAGTAAAATATTTTTGAATAGACCAAGGAGGAGCCCTGGTTTAGGGACAAACTAGTCCTTTTCAGCACATGTCATACTGACAGCTCTCTTACCCGGTATCTTGCAGTGAGACAGATAATATCACAGCATGCCACGGAGACAAAGAACTGAAGGGCCAAAACAGAGCTCTCAGAAAGGAGTTGAGTTATTGATTTTTTCTTCGTAAATCACATTTCTCTGAAAATGGAGAAGCTGAGCATCTAAGAGGAATGATGGTTTCAACTTAATACCTCCTTGATTCCTAAATACTAGTAAAGAACTAGGGAATGGGGTAAGTGTTTTAAAGAAAATCTATGCAGATATGCAACCCAATGCTAGCAATGGGACTAGAGCCCACTCGTTCTGTCTTTACGGTTACTTTGTTTCTGTCATTCTGTTTTTATATGTTTTTGTTTGAGATTCCAGTAAGTTGTGGATAAAATCATTTTAATGGGTAGAATAATGATTTTTATCTTGTCCTATCTTCCTTTGTGATAATGTCTAAGAAATGCTAGGGATCACAGCAGTACTTAGCAAGACATTAGAAGAGGAAGTAAGAAGCAGAAGCAGAGGATTGCCAAACTAGGGTATCTTCCTTTCCTGCCCTGGAAGCAACTACTTCTGCTTCAACAGAAAGTGCCCCAGGTAATTAGAGTAGATTGGGCTGGGATCCCTGCTTATGTTGTGATGTTCTTCTGGTCTCCACAATGATCTCAGAAGGAACCACCTTTACAAAAACAGAATAATCTCATTATCCAATCAATCCCTGAAGACAAGCTAATGAAACACTACATATTTATTGCGCCTATTGATTTATGGTGAACAGCTTCCATCAGTATGGAATGGATGGCAGGAAAACAATTAAAATACCATTTTTAAAGTTTTTTATCTGCACATAATTATGACTATTGGAATTCCCCCTCCATTTCCTCCAGGATTTATGATTAATTAATGAAATAGGTATTATTATCTGTCAGATATATATATATATATCTGCATACATACAGAGAGAGCCAAAATTCCAACTCTGGTTTCTCCATCTTCAAACCTCTTTTCTCTTCCCTGTGCCAGGATATTTTCTCTCAGAAACAGAAAGTATTTTGCCATTTCGAAATGGTGATGCTCCTATGTGTTATGTGTGTGATATTCTAACATTCTGTAATAATTACCCACATGTTTTGTTCATCGTTTAGTGTCTGACTCATGTCTGAAAATTTGGTTTTCACCTGTGTGTTTTGAATGTGAAAACTATGATGGCATGGAACAAAAAAAAAATGATGCTGATTTAAACACAGACTTGAACCCTGACTATGCCAGCAAGTAATGATATAAACATGGATTAATTAACCAGTCTCCTGGGGTCTCAGTTCTCTTGTCTTGAAAGTGAGAACACAATTGCTCTCTTACACAGTTGTGATGATTAATATTAATGAGAACTAAAAAAAAAAAAAAACAACCCTATGTGTATCAGGAATTGGAATTCATGCTACTACTTTGTTTTACTTTCAATCTGTTTTTTTCATCTTCTGTACTTTCTACTTCCATTCCTCCAGACTCACTACATCCTGGTAGTTTTGTATTGGTCTGGAGTGTGTCCAACTTCTCATATGCAGAAATAAAAATAAACAGATTCCATCCTGGTTTTACCACACAAGCCCTCCCCTGAGACCTCCTCTGTCATGTTTGATTGGATGGAGTTGATTATGTTTTATTTGTAGTTCTGCTGCAATTTGTGTCTTCTTTTTGGGGCGAACATGTTTACTTTAATTTGTTAAACTAAATGTACAAAGTTCTGGCTCTGGTTTACTAATCATCATCACCATCATCACAAACATATGAATGACAGACTTTAGACACCAGAATCAATAATCCCCTGCTCTATGTCTTTTTCCCTATCATCTGTCCCTCAGTGGAGAACAGAGGCCTGACAATATTGTTAAAGTAAATCCTTTCACAAAGGGCAGATCAGGAGAACGAACTCTGAAACCAGATATGTAGAAAAAGAAAAATCTTCTCATAGGAGTGTAAATATATGTGTAATGAAAATTAGGGAAGGAACCTGACAACTGAATGAAAAGATGGGCGTTTTTCCAAAAACTGTGATTTTTAAGTACTGTGGATTCATAGAAGAAGATGGTGTGTTCAAGGAATATTTTCCAATGACATTGGAACACATATTGTAAGGTAAAGGGTGGAGTTTATGGCAGCACCTTGGGTAGGTATGACACACTAAGAAGCTCAGAGAATCTGGAAACCACAGCTTGCCAATTTTGGCTACTCTTCAGAATTGCCTGCAACATTTTGAAAAATGCAGATTTCTAATTTTTACTCTGAATTAATGATTCTACAGATTCAGGGTGAGATTAACCTCTCTCTCTCTCTCTCTCTCTCTCTCTCACACACAAACACACATTTTCTCTCCCATATATATAGAGAATATATATATATGTTATATATATATATATGGAATATATATATGTTATATATATATGGAATATATATATGTTATATATATATATATGGAATATATATATGTTATATATATATGGAATATATATATGTTATATATATATATGGAATATATATATGTTATATATATATATGGGAGAGAAAATGTGTGTGTATATATATATATGGAATATGCATATATGTGTATGTATATTACATTTAAAATATATTCATATTTTATATGTACATAATATACATATCTACATACAAATATACATACACAAATAGTATATTATACTATACTATAACTGTGTCTCATATATACACACATATCTTTTTCAAATACCCAGGTGATTACTATTATCAGCCAGGTTTCTGCACTGCTAATGTACATGCTAGAGAACCTCAAAGAATACTGTGTTAGAAGGAGAATTGGTGATCTAGCAGTGCTGTGCATGACAGAAGCATATTTCAGGGATATCAATCAGTTTAAAATAGAGAATGTAAGGGAACAGTGATTTAAAGAGCTTGCTCTAGAGTCCAAAGGCCAATGATTTAACAGTAACTATCTCGGGGTAAAGATGATTATTTATGTATAACTTATAAAACATATGGTAAAAATACTGATATTCACCAAACATCCCAAAGTAAATGCATCACTGGGGTATCCAAAGAGGAACTGGAGAAAGGGAAAATTCTTAAGAGATATTTTGGTGGTAAATCAGTAGGAGTAAGTCATGAAAATTGGAAAATGGTTAAACTTAGAAAATGCAAGCATTAAACACTGGATTTTATTGTGAACGTGATGCATTGTAAGTTTCTGTAGTATATCCAGATGGTGATGAGAGTAGTCAGAAGTGTATACTGGAAAAGTGTGAAGAGACTATATGGCTGGGAAACATGTAGCATTTAGAGAGTTGTGCATTATCTGTAGAAGACAGTTTCCTTAGCCCACTAGCTCTGTCCTTTAGCCCACACATACCCCTTTGTATTAATTACCCTGATAATTCTTGAAGTATACACGGCTGTCGATTTTGTATTTTTATTTATGTGGTATTTGTCTACTGACTATCTTCCCAAAGAGAGGACAAGATCTGCAGGGGAAGATGCCGTGTCTAGTTTGTTTGCTCTTTCATGTCCAGAACCTAGACACTGCTTAATGCATATTGTTTTTGGATGAATAAATTAATGGTTAGGTTGAATAACTTCAATTTTTTTAAGAATTTTATTTTTAACTAATCTCTACACCCAACATGGTGCTCAAACCCACAACGCAAAGATCAAGAGTCTTATGGTCCACTGACTAGGTTAGCCAGGCACCATTTGAATAACTTTTAAACAAAACCACAAAGCTTAACGAAATGTCCTTTTTTGCAAACATAATGTTAAGAAAAAAAGATACCTCAGCAGATTCTTTCACTGCCAAAAACCCAATAGTATTAGAAATGATAATACTTTTGGGGCACGTGGGTGGCACAGTCAGTTGAGTGTCTGATTTCAGCCTAGGTCATGGTCTTGGGTCCATGAGTTCAAGCCCCGTGACAGGCTCTGTGCTGACAGCCTGCTTTGGATTCTGTGTCTCCTTGTCTGTCTGCCTCTAGCCCACTCACACACACACACACTCTCTCTCTCAAAAGTATTTTTAGTGTTCAGTTGTGAAACCCAAATATCTAGAGTTATAGTTCCAACATGATTTTGTCTTTTCCTATAGTAAAATGTAATATATAAATCACCAGAGTGCTATTTATATAACAAATAGATTATGAATATGGCTTATCTCATTGTTATTACATACTACAAAGTTACTTATGGAGCTACTACTCTTTTCAAAATACAAAGACAAACCTGGGAACAATTCAAGGGATAAACTTTAAAAGTTACATATTAAATGAGACAAATAGAATGTTAAATGTAATTTTCATAGCCTTAATTATACAAGTTATAGAAGCAAAAGTAAAATTTGTATTGAGTAACATATGTTAGTAAATTTATATTCAGCTCTCTCAAAGCAAATGATACAGCCCACTTTTATAGCTCTACAAGTACTTTATTCTATGGAACACTGAACTAATGACCAGATATAAAGAATTTTCTGCTAGCTTTAACTTAGCTCTGAAAAGTCATAGCAAATGCAATAAAATTATATTGCATCTTGTATTATTGATATTTGTGTTACTTTCTCTCTTTGAATAGTCTCTTTTTTTTATATTCTCACTAAGATGGGATATGAAAAAATAATATCAGGCAACCCTCACTGGCAAATATATCTAATGAGAATAAGTGAATGGATGAATGAGAAAGGAAACACTGTCTTAAATTCTTTTGACAAAGTTTCCAAGAGTGACAGGTACTTAGGTTAGTCCAACTACATCATTTCACATGATTGCAAACTTAAACCCAAGGAGTTGGAGTGTCTTTTCCAAAATCATGTGTTTAGTTAATGAAAATAGTAAGATTATAATTCAAGTCATCCAATGAACTTCTTTACTAAACTGTGACAGTGTGTCCCAGTGCCTGGAAAATGGTCAATCTATGAGAGATTGTTTTAATACTTTTCCTGTGTTTAATGGGCATCTCTTACTTTTTTTTTTTTAAGATTATTTATTTAAGTAATCTCTACACCCAATGTGGGGCTTGAACTCGTGCCCTCAAGGTCAAGAGTCGTGTGCTTTTCTGACTGAGCCATAAAGGCACTCCTTACCGGGCATTTATTTAAGGAAAGGAAAAAACTAAGCAGAATTCTCACTTGTTCACAATTCAGCATTCACCTCTAACCCAAGAGACTAGTAAATTTCAGATTTCAGGGGAATTTTAAAAAATCTCTCCATCAGGAGAGTGCTTTGATGCTTTCATTATTGCAAACAATATACACAAATGATTGTTCCATCCTCTGTGGAAGATGGTATAATCAATCATTCATCATTTAGTTGTCATTCACTCAATATTTATTGCGAAGATACTGCCAGGCATTTTGTTAAGTCATTCACACATGAAAATTTAAAAAAGGACAAATAGTTTTTGGCAAAGCAGAGTGCAAATTGAACTCAAAGAAATTAAGTAAATGGTAATATTGTTTAATTTTTACTTATCAATATGTAATTTTCAACTATGATATTTTTTTACTAATGTAGATTTAGATGGGAAAGACACATCTACTAACATCCAAGAAAATTTTGATTTAGGTTTGCCTTCTTGCTATGAGCAACTAGATAACTCAACAAAATATATTGAATGCAAATAGTTGGACACTAAACAAAGGTCATAAAAATACTGCAAGGCTAAACAAAGAATACAATTTAGGTAAGCCTATGTTTGCCTCAGTTTATGGCCTGGAAGTAATTTTCAGGCCACAGAGAAAGGGAGGGTGCAAACAGAGTCTGATGTGTTTACTGAGCGGAGGATGCAGAGACTAGACTCTAGGGAAACTGAAGTAACTAGAATGTTCCAGTGGCCCTGACAAAAACGAAATGCATAGGTAGAGCACTCTTAAAATCTGAAACTCTGGCTTGATACTGGTCTCTACAGTTACATAAAAAGAAATTACCCAAGGCCAGAGAAAAAACCACTTGGAGGCAATAGACCATGCTTCATCCAAACTCACATGAGTTTGGCAATGTTTGTGATCCGAGAAGCCAAAGTAAAAAGGCCTCTTAGAAAATGAGGCATCTGTTAGATTGTACAGAATGGTACTACCTTAGTAGAGGGGCTAAAGAAATCCCAAAATGAAGACTCTCTGGAACACTCATAAAAGAGCCTAAAGCAAAACATTAAATCCACAAATTGGTGTAAAGTTGATTTTATCCAAGAAATAAAAGCCAATAATCATTAAAAGAATGTAAAAAAAAATTCTATAACCAGTAACATAAAATTTTAAACTTCAGGTATCTAAAAAAATTGCCAGGCATAGAAGTTAGGAGGAAAATATGGCTATACTAGGTGTATTGATCAATAAAAACAACCATTCATAATTAAACATCTCCACAAAATGGAAACTACAATACTACTTCTTCATCCTACTAAAATACATCAATGGGAAATCAACATCATTGGTTAATATTGAATGAAATTCCAGTCAAAATCCCACCAATTTATTTTATGGATATTGACAGACTAATTCTAAAGCTTATATGTAGAGACACAAGATCCATAAGAGTCAACACAATATTGAAGGAGAATAAACTTGGAGGTCTGATGTTATCTGACTTCAAAATTCACTATAAAGTTACAGTAACCAAGGCAGTGTGGTATTGACCCAAGCCTAGACAGACAGATCAACAGAATGTAACAAAGAGCCGAGAAAATGACCCTCATAAATACAGTCAATTGATCTTTGATAAAGGAGCAAAGGCAGTACAATGGAACAAAGGTCATCTCTTCGACAGATGGTGCTGGAACAAATGATATCCAGAGGCCAAATAAATATATAAATAAACAATGATTTGAGACAAAGACCTTACTCCTTTAACAAACTATAGTTCAAAATGGATAAGAGACTTAACAAAATGCAAAGCTATAAAACTCCTAGAAGATAGAAGGGGAAAACCTAGATGACCCTGCATATGGTACTTACATTTTAGATAAGACATGAAAGACATGATATATAAAATAATGGATAAAGTCGCCTTCATTAAAAGTAAAAACATGTTCTGCCAAAAACAATGTCAAGAGAATTAGAAGACATGCCATCAACTGGCAGAAAATATCTGCAAACACACAGGTCATAAAGAACTGTTATGTAAAATATTCATATAACTCTGAACACTCAACAATGAGAAAACAAAAACCCAATTAATAAATGGTACAAAGACTTTAACAGACACCTCACCAAAGAAGATACACAGATGACAAATAAGCTTATGAGAAGAACTTCACATCATATGGCAGTAGGGAAATACATACAAGTCAAAAACAAGGAGATACCACTACATATTTATTAAATGGCCTAAATACAGAACTGACAATGCTAAGTGCTAGACAAAATATGGAACAAGAGGCATTCTCATACATTACTGGTGGGAATATAAAATGGCACAGCCACTTTGAAAGACAGTTTGGTGGTCTCTTACAAAAGAAAATATATTCATACCATATTATCCAGCAATCATGTCCCTTAGTATTTATCCAAAGGTGTTAATAAACAGTCTCTTCCCCAACCCCCGCCACCCCAAAACCAAAACCCTGGTAATTGATGTTTATAGTAGCTTTATTCATAACTGCAAAACCTTGGAGGCAATTAAGTTGTCCTTCAGTAGGTGAATGAATAAATAAAAGATGGTACATCCAGACAATGAAGTATCATTCAGTGCTAAAAAGAAATGAGCAAGAGAATAATTAGTGGGGCCTGCCAGCAAGTCTGATGAGGAAAAGAGAGTGAAAAAGAGGTTTGCTGAAACCACTGTCATCCCAAAGTGACCGTGCGCATGGCCAAAGAAGTACCTTCTGCGCAGCAACATCAGAAGTTTCTCACTATAAGGGAGATATAAAATTGTCCAGCTACTAAACAAACTAAAAGAAAAAGCAACAACATGTTTTAGAGGATGAGGGATTCAAATCATATCCAGATTTGCTAGATAAATTATCTAAAATGTCTAGTTTTCAATACTAAGTTTTAAGACACATAGGACAACAGGAAAATGTGACTTATACATAGGAAAAATAAAGCTGCAGGAGAAACCAGTTGTTGGATTTAACAAAAACATCAAAGCAGTCCTTATAAGCAACTTCAAATTACTAAAGGAAACCATTACTTAAGGTTAAAGGAAGAAAGAAGGCCAAAATGACAATGTTTCTTAAGAGAGACTAACAAGTTTTTTTCATAAGCGAAATGTAAATTATGGAGTTGAAAAGTAGAATAACTAAAAGGAAAAATCCACTAGAGAGGCTCAAGAATAGATTTCAACTGGCATAAAAAAGGAAAACTTAAAGAAAGATTGATTTACTTCATGGAATCCGAAAAATAGAGGGAAATGAATGAAAAGAAAATAAAGAGTTTAAGAGAAATGTGAGATCCAATTAGGAATGCCAGCATACACATAATGGGAGTACATGAAAAAGAGAAAAGAAGCAGGGGAATATTTGAAGCAATAGCTAAAAGTTGTTAAATTAATCTACACACCTTGGAAAGTCAAAACCTTCAAGGCAGGTAAATGCAAAGAGATTCACACACATAAGATAAAAGTAAGAAGGTTGAAAGAGAAAATTTTGAAAGGAGAAAGAGAAAAGTGATCCACCAATACAAATGCACCCCAATAAAATTAACAGCTGACATCTCAATAAAAACAGAGACGAGAACACAGTGAGTTGATATATTCAAAATGTTGAAGATAAAAAATTGTCAAGCAAGAATCTTATATCCAACAAAACTATTTTTCAAAGCTGAAGGCAAAACAAAAATTTCCCAAATAAACATGAACAAAGATTTTTTTGCTAATAAATATGCCTTAAAAAATTATTTCTCAAGTTGGAAAGCAAGTATTCCCAAACTATAATGCAAATACACACATACACACACACATACAGACACACACACACACACAAAATGATGATCACCATTAAAGGTAATTCTGTTACTACCAAACAATATAAAAGTGTATGTCACCTTTTGTTCTTCACTGCTTAGGAAGCAATTACAAATTAATATGCATATAATTATATTAAACTACACCATTAAGAAATGTAATATATTTGAAAATAACACCATCAAAGTAGTAGAAAAGGCAAACATGTATGAGAGTAAGAAAAAATACATCAGATGTAAATCAATAGCACAAGAATAAAGGAAGAGAATGCTAAATGGTAAACAACAAAGTTAATATTAAAAAACACTGTAAATGTATTTTGTCTACTTCTTTTACCTTCTTTTAAAGCCATAAGATTATAGGAGTTAATAATTACAACAGCTTATTATTTTGTTGGGACATACATAGGTGTACTTTGCATAAAAATAATAGAAACAAAAGGAGAAATAAGGGATAGAGCTCTAGAGGAATAATGTTTCATAGCTCACTGGGGGTCAGGATGTAGGTTCTCATATATCAGCATGTATATGATCAAGATTAAACCCTAAAGCAGCTATAAAAAATAAGATAGTGAAAATATCACTGAAAAATTAATACCAAAAAATGCAGTAAAAGAAAAAAGGTTGATTAATGAACGTATGAAATATGTAGAAAATTAAAGTAAAAGAGCAGGCATAAATCTAACTATATCAATATTAGTGTTAAATGAAACAGATAAAGCAATCCAAAGCCAAGATTGTCAGACTGGATAAAAAACATAATCCAACTGTATGATGCTACAGAAGATCAACTTCTGTAGATTCAAAGATATAAATAGATATATATAAATATATATAATATATTTTATATATTATATATATTTTATATATATATAAATATCTATATTATATATATATATTATATATATAGATATATATAAATATAAATACTGAAATAAAAGAATGAGAAAAGATACATCATGCCAGTAACAGCCACAAGAAAGCTGGCATGGCTGAACTAATTTTTCTACAGTGGGGATTTGAAAGAGGACTTCACTCATCTCCATTTTGACTTCCAACTTTCTAACTGATTAAGTTCTTCTTTCCAGCTAATTGCTTAAATCAAGCAGAAGAGTTAAGTAGCCCCTAATATCAACTGAAACTACCCTCTCAAGCAATAAGGACTGTCCAGAACCAGCAAGACCACACAAGACTGACCCCAAGACAATACTCAAACTGACCTTCACTGGCTACCTGCACATACCCATTGACCTTTGTCCTACATATTCCTTAAATGAGCATGGAAGTATTTTCAGCACTTTGGAGATGGTCTTTGAGATGTTAGTCACTGGCTTCCCCATGCTGGCCTTACTGAAATAAATCTCTTTCTGGTTTCAACACCAAAACAACAATAACAACAACAACAGCAAACAAAACAGACGTTAACTTTTTTTTTACAGTTAATAAAGGACTCATTTTTAAAGGACACATTTTATAAAGATGAGAGAATCAATCCAATAACAATATTAAGAATTATAAATAAATATGCATCTAACAAAAGTGCACCACAATTCGGGACACAAAACTGACAGAAATAAAAGATTAAATAGACAATTCATCAAAATAGTTGAAGACTCAAGACCACACTTTGAATAATGGATATAACAACTAGACACAAGATCAACAAGTTATGAAAAGACTTGAATATGATATAAACCTATATATAAGTTTGAGTATAATAGACTTAACATCTGTGCAATATTCCACACAACAATAAATTATACCTTTTCTCAAGGACAGACCACATGCAAAGCCATAAAAACAACCTCAATACATTTAAAGATTACAAAGTATGTTCCTGGGCCATAATGGCATGAAATTAGAAGTATCACAAAACATTTGGAGAAACGTACAAATATGTGGTAATTAAAAAAATTCTCCAAGATGAGTGAAACAAAGAATTTAAAAATGAAATAAAAAAAAAAACACTTTGAAATGAGTGAAAATAAACAACATGGGATGTAACCAAAGCAGTGTTTACAGTAAAATTTACAGGCGAAGTGTCTATACTAAGAAAGAAGAAAGATCTCAAATCAATCATCTC
Source organism: Acinonyx jubatus (assembly GCF_027475565.1). NCBI lineage: Eukaryota > Metazoa > Chordata > Mammalia > Carnivora > Felidae > Acinonyx > Acinonyx jubatus. The sequence goes on along the minus strand of NC_069396.1, from coordinate 22,362,281 downwards.
AAGTTCCAACTTAAGGCATCAATAAAAAGTGAAAACTAAACCTAAGTGAGAAGAAAGGAATAAAGGTGAGAGAACAGAAAACTAATAAAGAAAATCAAGGAAACCAGAAGATCTATTAGGAATCGTTGAATGACAAATGAGCACATGAGATGTTGAACATCACTGTCATCTGGCAAATGTACTTTGGAACCACAATGAGATGTATAAAAGGTAAAATTAAAATGGTTGTATATTTGCTAAAAAAAATCTGACAATATCAAATCTTGCCAAGGATGGAGAACGACTAAAACACTCACACTTTCCCAGTACAAAGTCAAAATAATGCAGCCACTTTGTGGGGGAATTTTTTTTGGCAGTTCCATATGACTCATCAATCCCACATCCTACATCTTTCTCCAAGAAGTGTGAATATATGTCACACAAAGAAACATGGCTTTGTGTGATGTATGTAAGTAACTACTCAAAGAAGCTTTATTCATAATAGCCTAAATCACGTAAAACTCACATGCCCATCAATTGGTGAATGCACAAAAGATTTACAGTATATATTCATTTAGTAGAATATCACTCAGTAATGAAATAAAGAATGAACTACTAATGCATGCAAAAACTTGAATGGATTTCAAATGTGTTATGCTAAATGAAATTAGACAGACACAAAAGACTGCATACTACATGGTTCCATTTATATGAAATTCTAGAAATGGCAGAGAGCAGTTGTGTTGGCCAAGGGCAGACTGCTGAGGTATGAGAATGGCTGCACATTGGTTAAGAAGAATTTTGGGGGTGCTGGAAATATTTAATATGATGACTATGACTACATGGGTTAATTTGTTAAAATTCATTCAAACCTACATACATATTTGGTGAATTTTACTTTATGTGAATTATATCTCAATGAAGCTAATTAGAATAGACAAGGTATAACATATGTATATCTTAATGCAGCTATATAATCTGAGTCTGTTTGCTTTGCTTTATCCTTTCTTTTCTGAGCATGCAGAAGAGAAACTCTTCCTCTTTCCTAATTAATGCCTAATATCTATGGAATAGAATATTTGCTAAATTTCAGATCAAGCTTTTATATTTCATATTCTAAAACAGTCTACTGGCTGTGATATTTCCTACAACTGCTTTCTAAAACAGCTAAGCTTTATTTTTCAGAACATGTAAAGGATCACGTCATTTTAAAACCTGACTATACAATGGTTTATGCACAAGTAGAAATATAACACCACGGTATACTACCATATTTTGACTGTTCAATTACCCATCATTTGGGTAAGAAAGCAGTGTGAAGAGTTTTTGCCAATATACTCCCGCCAACCAGATATTAAGCTTTTATTAAGAGCAAGTCATTAATTTATTGATATAGTTATTAAAAACCATACCATTTCAAATGAGTAGAACACATCCCTACTGATTTTTTTTTCACAAGACTATAATATTGAACATCCTAAAGGAGATCATATTTGAAATGATAACCAAAAAAGAGTTGGAGTTATTATATGCACCAATTTGAGGTCACTCAAGTAAGATTTAGTAGAGTGTATTAATTATTTTTTAAAGGAAACACCAAAATCCAAATATGAATTCTAACTTATATCCTATTTTTCTGGCCAGAAATATCCATTACTGAAAAGCAAATACACTCTGTTGCTAATAAACAAATTAAAAAGATTTCTTCTTATTCTCAAATAAGAAAGTTTATAAAACATTTGACAATACTGAAGATACCCAAACAAATCTTATTACCCTTTAAAAAAATTTTTAATGTTTATTTACTTTTGAGGGAGAGAGTGACAGAGTGTGAGTGGGGGAAGGGCAGAGAGAGAGAGGGAGACACAGAATTGGAAGCAGGCTCCAGGTTCTGAACTGTCAGCGCAGAGCCTGATGTGGGTCTCAAACTCACATACTGTGAGATCATGAACTGAGCTGAAGTTAGACTCTTAACCAACTGAGCCAATCATGCACCACACTATTACCCTTTTATAAACACAGTATTAAAAATTGTGGTGAGAAACCTTGGATACAAGCTGCAATTGATGCCAAAACCCACTTACAGGGTCTACTTGTATTTACTGTAAGGAGCTGATAATCTGACACTGTTCATGTGTTCTTTTACCTTATAACGATGGCACGTCTGAACTGGCCCTAGGATATCTCTTAACAGGATCAACTTAGCCATGAAGGAATGACACTGTGCCAAGGGCCCAAGTAACTTTTAGAGACAGATGGGTATATTTTAATTTATTTTAAAATCATTTAAAAATAATGAGTAAATTTAGCTGGAATATAGTTGTCTTTATACAATACACTCATATAATTTTATCATTTGATTCCATCCCAATGGTCAACATTTGAGCAAAGTTTATGAATCAGTGAATATGAAAGCGATGATTGAGTACTGTGTGACAATACTAATCTTAAAGGAGAAGCTGAGAGGATGCCAATATCCCCATATAAAGCAGCCACTGGAAAGCAAGTAGACATAGGAGGGAAAAAGAGGCAGGAACCAGATCTGCAATACCTAAAAGGGAGCTCCAGGCTTTATATGCCAAAGGTTGACATTTTCTGCCTTTGTCCTTGAATTAGACTATTTTTTAAAAAAACATAAAGTGAACATAGCCATTATTGGACCAGTCTTCTTGGTAGTGGGGAAAAAAATTCTTACTCAGGTTGTTAATTATGGTTATTTATCCCGCCATGGTTTATTTTGCTGTTCTCTCCCTCTGAGAAATGTATCATATGGTGAGTGATCTTTATGTTCAGATACTCTTACAGGGTTTCCCACTGCACAATTCTTAGCTCCTCAGTCCACATTGAAATCCAGTCTGTGTGAAGCTGAGATATTATTTCTTCTTCACTATTATGCATAATAAGAATTACAATTTGTTTGTCAATGATTAATTACCACTCTTCCCAAGAGACAAAATGCTGAGAGTTTTCATATGCTAATATATGCCAAGCTGCCAGTACTAACTCAGCTCTCTAATCCTAAAACTCACCTTAAGTGAAAGAATATCACTGTTTATTGCCAAAGTTGTCATTCGTCTGGAAATGAAATAAATATCTAAGAAGCATTTCAATGATAGACCTGCTTTTCAGCTGACAGATCACTCCTTGTTATCAAAAGGCAAATATATGTCAATGTGTGCATTGCTTAAGACTCATGAGATAATTGCTTCAATTTGCCTGACAATCTGATAATGTCATTTGCACAATTCTGAATGGTGCCAACACTGAATGAATGTTCTTGAACGATATTAAAGGTGTAAAGCAGAGTTGGGGGAAAAAAGAAGAAGAAAAAGACACCTATTGAAGTCTCTTCTGCCAGATGAAATCCTAGATACTAACTTGCCTTTTCAAAAGTCTGTGTCCTTGACTTAAATTTGATACTGGATTTATCACCAAGTAAGACAACAGATCCAAGACACTAGGTCTAAGACAATGTACAGGATTTTAATCACTGCTTTAAATTCAAAATTATATTAATTGATATTTCCAAAAATGTCCATATAGTGAATGGGCATATACATGTAACGAGCTATATGATGGGTGGTGGGAGAAGGCTGTGTTCTAGAATCAGACTCTTCTCATCTGGAAGCCCACTTCTACCACTAAGTTTCATGATGTTGACTATGTTTTGTTTTGCATTTTAAAAGTTTTCCATATTTAGTTTTCTCATTTGCTTACATGGGTATAGTACCTATTACTATGGATTTTTATGGAGATTAAATGTGCTAATAAATAAAAAGCATTTACTATTACTGGCTCAGGTTAAACATTTAGAATATTGTAACTATTATTATTAATGGTACTACATGTATATTCAATCAAGTTATTAATTCTTCCAAGCCTCAAGTACTTCATCTATTGAAAGGCTCCAATAGTAAATTAGATGTGATTCTGATTTCCTTGAAGTGCCGTGATAGTCACATTAGAAACATATAAATATTGGGGCCCCTGGGAGGCTCACTGGGTTAAGCATCCAACTCTCGATTTCGGCTCAGGTCATGATCTCACAGTTCATGAAATTGAGCCCCACTTGGGATTTTCTCTCCGTCTCTACTGCCCCTCCACCACCTGTGTACATTCTCTCTCTCAAAGTAAATAAGTAAACTTAAAAACAAACAAATTTCTTATCATATTGTATAGCACAAAGAAGATTGAGGGAAAATGTTTATTATCTGCAATCAATAATGAAAATACAAAAAAAATATTATATATTTTATACATAGAAGGCACTGGCAGGCTTCAAAATTAACTGCAATATATTTTATTTTATTATTCACCTGAGCTAGAGCTAGCAACAGATTCTGCCTGGAGTAATTGTTCAGATCAGTGGTCTATGGCCAAGGACAGAAGAAATGAGACTTTTAATTAATACAGAGTGGAAACCAGAGAGATATAATAGTTGGGGCATCTGCTAAACTATAAATCCCTGAATAGAAATGACCCTTTATTTGACTGCAATTCAATATTTGGAAATTACAGATGCAACATGAAGTTTATCTCAAATAAAACGTTCTTATTTAACTTAGAATGTAAGCCTCCCATGCATTAATGCATGTACAATTGAATTTTATCATCAGAGAATTAAAGAAAAATGAGGCTTAACATATTTCATTCAATTCATGCATTCATCACCCAAACATCTATTAAAATGATAGGAGATAATTCATTTTTTTCTTTTTAATTAAAACACTTGACTACTAAAAGAATGAGAAAGAAGGTATTTGTTCATGAGAATAGTCAACACATATTTGGAAGACTTTAAGCAGCTGTATCAATGTTAATTTTCTTAAGAGAAAGTAGAAAATCAGAAATAAAAAATATAGTGTTTTAAGAAAACAAAAAAATGTGGATTAGCCCAGAATTAGCCATGGAGTCTCAGGAATTAAGAGGCAGGAATATGTGATGGTTGAAGGAAAAATGAGCAACCACCTCCTGCCTGCACTCTTCTTCCCACTACTGTTCTTGACACAGAGACACTGGCCACGGAGAAAGACTGGGGGAGGCATAATCATAAACAGAAGGAGTACATAAGTACATTTCTATTATCTGAAATGTGAGATTCATTTTATCCACAATCTTCCTCTGCTACTTAGCTTCCAAGTTTCCCGTAGCCAGATTTATTGAGCCCATGTTGGAGATTTGGGGGAATTTTCCTTGTTTGTTTGCTTTTGCAAAATGGAATACTTCCAAAGAAAAAGATTTTAGTTTTCTCCCTTCATCCTCTGATGAGTTGTACCAGTTGACAAATACTAACCCACCACTGAACCACAGCAAACTAGAAAGCACTTACTGATTTTTCAATATGAAAACTAATACCAATATCAGCAGATATTTAGAGGAGGGAATCTCCTATAAAGCTGGAGCTCAAAACAAAAAGACAAAGGAACAAAAGTGAAAGGAAATGAACCTCACATCGAAACCTCACATCAGTAGCAGTACATAAGAAAATCAAAACCTTACATCAGTAGCAGTTTTAAGAAATCAAAACCTCACATCAGTAGCAGTACATAACGTTTTAGCAGAAGTCAAAATACATATTTCAACCAACAAATATGAAGAAGATGCTATATAAATGAAATACAAAGTCAGAAAGAGTTCTGGGATATTAAAAAATAACTACTTGTGTCAAGGAAATCACTCAAAATGTGGAACGAAAATAATCAAGGGAGGACTCCAACAATTACATATGAAGAACTTCGATGCAAGGCATTTTGCAATACAAGATATTAGAAATAATCCAAATGATTAAATATAGTGTAGAATCACACACACACACGACATACACACACACACACACACACACACACACACACACACACACACGGATAACAACAAACTTTCTATGGCATGTGACAGCTCTCATAGAGAACTGAAAAACCTATGAAAGACATGTAACTGTTAACAATAGTGTCCAAAATTTGTTTAGGTTATAAGGTAACAAATGGTTTTATTTTTTAAATTATCTTCATTTTTAAAACTGTAGATAATATATATTATGTTTATTTTGACAACCTTATATATAAAATAAAATAGTAACAGAAATTATTTTTTTCAGTTCTAGGTCCTAAATGCCCTTTACTGATTCAGTTAAATTAATTTCATCTAAGAAGTCACGGTACATTTATTGAGCACTTGCTATGTGCAATATGTACTAGTCACCAAGAGTAATCGTGATCACCAAATATGCCAGTTTTTGCTTGCATTCTAAAAAGGAAGGGAGCTAAGAAAGAAAAAGCATAAACATAAATGTACGTCATTGCTTATAAAAGATGCTGAGATGGAAAACACAGATCGATTAAATAGGGAGTATCAAGTGGATGGTTAGGAGAGTCCTCTCAAGAAAAGTTGACTTTTAACCTGAAAATTAGATTACGGAGCCATATAAAAGAAGTGCTGAAAAAGGATAAGGGACTGCAGACATCAACCTCCAAAGTCAAGAAAATCTCAATATAATCCAGAAACAAAATGAAGGAAAAAAACATAATTAGCAAGAGAAGATAGGTATGTGTTAATTTTGAAAGAAGAGGGAGAAGTTAAAATTTTAATTTTTTTTGTTTTTAAAGTTTATTTATTTTGAGAGAGAGAAGAGAAGAGAGAAGAGACACAGTATGAGAGGGGGAGGGGAGGAGGAGGCAGAGGGAGAAAGATTACCAAACAGGCTCCACAATGTCAACATAGAGTCTGATGCGGGGCTCGAACTGACTAACCAGGAGATCAAGGGACCTGAGCTGAAGTCAAGAGTCCAATGCTCAGCCAACTGAGCCACCCCCAGTGCCCCCAGAAAATTTTCATTGCTGGGATCCTTCCAACCTAATGCAAGATTGATGTGAGATGTTTACATATTTTGAAGATCATCCTTGTTGTCTGATGATACAAGAATAAGAAGAGAAAGCAAAAGCAAGAAATGTTGAGAAACCATTGCATTACCCATGTAAATAGGAAGGCACACTAAACTCCAACTATGCCATCACAGGTTAATGGTTTTTATTCCTGGGAGACCTGCTTCGTCATAAAGAATCAGAACGAAATGATGCAACAGAGATCTCTTGATCCAGGTTCTATTTCAGAAGAGCAGAGAACACAGCCCACTTTGAAGGATACTGCAAGGGACAAGGCCCACTACCTGAAAACACGTGGTTTCTTGTTCACTAACTATGCACTGATTTGGCAATGATGTTAAGTAGCACAGCTACAGGGGCTGAGAGAAAACACTGTGAACACAGAGGACCTGGTTTTCCCCTCCTAATCTATCTTTTAATAGCATTATTGTTATTATTATTATTATTAAATTTTAGAAAAGCAATGTTACTTATGCAACAGAGTAATTAAGATGCTGTGTTATAATAGAGTTTTGAAGGACCCATGCTCAGACCTACTGAATCTGATTTGCTGGGGCTAAGGCCTTGGTTGCTGGATTCAAACACACTCACCACACATACTTCCCAGGTGGTTTACTAAACTGGCCAATATGGGAACTGTCCTTCCAGGCCACATGGCAGCACGCTTCCCTGACACAAATCATTCGTGCACCTTCAACTTTTTTTTTCTTTTTTTAAAGTTTCAACAGACAGAGTTAGTGCCAACCAATGCCACATTAAAGAGTAAAATAGAATTTTAGGGCCCTGAAAGTACTGTTCTATCCTTATGCTTTTGAATTCCATTTTATTCAGAATTAATTTAGATAATAATCTACAATATAAAATAGGTATGAGTTTCCTCACCCAAATGGTAATTCAAACTCTTAAGAACAAATGCAGTTTCTTCTGAAATTTGCCTATCTGATCCTGAAGAAAATTCAGTAACTCACTTCAAGTAAATGTTTTATTAAAAGGGACACTGTAAAGAGGAACAAATGCAGCACTCTTGAAGTCAACATAATCTAGGTCATGACACCCTAGAAACCAAATTATTTATTTTGTGTTTGATACACTGTACCTTTTTTCTTTTGCTCTAAGTAGTAAGGATTTGAATAGATATTCAGCTGTTCAAGTAGATAAACCATTACTTTAATGCAGGCATTACAGACTACAAAGAGATGGGTAATTCCTGGTCCCAGCCATCAAGGGAAGACAGTATAGCATAATCAAAAGACCGTTCCTACCTTAATGTTCTCTGATTCTCAAATTCTAATACTGTTGCATGTCCTGAGAAAATCATAGGCTTGCTTTCAGTCATTTCAACATATAAAATGAAAGTGGAGAGAACAAATGTCCATTTAGTGCATTCTATACACAAACACTGTGCTTGGAGCTTTATATGTGCTGTATCATTTAACCTCTGCAAAAATGCAATAGGATAGTATTATTCTAACAATCTTTCATATGAGGAAATTGAGTCTTAGTGTGGTTAAATTATTTGGCCAAGGTCATGCAGAACGTATAAAAAAATCCACTTTGGTCTAATTGCATGGCTTATGCTGTTCTCTGCTATGTCAAATTATCTTCCAGAACGAGTTCTTTTTAATTTTCTTTTTGTAGAATTAACTAAAGGCTTTCATATTAAATTCTAATGCTCCCTAGGGGCACAGAAAGGACAAAGTCTCATGTGTTGTTTATGATTTCTGCTTTAGTACAGACCCACAATAGAGCTACACACCAGCCAGAGGAAAGGGAGACAACTTTGGTAAGGGAAATCTTAATTCACTTCACATAATGAAGAATCATGGAGTGCTGAATATTAGGGTTAATCTATTCATGGGATAATAAAAAAGTTTTATCCCTGTGGCAACTCTAATCCATAAATAGAGATTTCCAGGAATGATGTGTTCAGAAAGCATCTAAAAGTGTTGATGACATTTAGCAGAAAAGGGTACCAGGATAAATTTGCAAATTCTAACACGGATGCAGTAGGTGGGAGGGGTGATATTTACTCTGGCAATTTGCTGCTCTTTACTCTCCTGGTGTTTAAAACAAGACAACATGTCCAAAATGGAGCTGTTTATACTAAGCCCCAGACTGCCAAACCAAGATTTAATTATAGTTTCAGCTCTCCCAGAAATGGAATCTTAAAATAGTCAATCAAGAATCAACTGATCATCACTAGTTAAGTGAGCTGCCGGACAGACCCCTGCCATCCCTGAAGGAAATTAACCTTGTAATAAATAACAGACTTTTTTTTTTAAGCAGTGTGACTTCCTTGTTCCCATTCCCTTCTGCCTATAAAAGTCTTTCATTTTGTACAGCTCCTTGGAGCTCCTTTCTGTCTCCTAGATTAGATGCTGCTTAATTCATGAATCATTGCATAAAGCTAATGAGATCTTTACAACTTGTCAACAGAACTTTTCTCTTTCCCCCTTTTTTTTTCCTTTTTTACACCATCAATTTAAGTTTATCCAAGTAAATTTCTCCTTTCATTCTTCAATTTAGCGTCCTTGAAATGGTAGTGAGATCTACTGCTCAGGGTTTTGAGAGGCATTACATTAGTTGCATAGCTAAGATAACTTGCCTACCCCAGGGCCCAGTTCCTTTGCTGCCATAATGTCCTGGTGCAGGGTTCAGCACAGCTTGGATGCACTACAGATACTTCACCAGTCACCTGCTCTTCCATCTGCTTTCACTAATGCAGGTACTGTGTTATATATAAAACCAATAGGATACACACACACACACACGCACACACAGGTATGGAGTTCTATATATGGTGTGTGTGTGTGTGTGTGTGTGTGTATACAGAATTGGCTCACTTGATCATAAAAACTAAGTCCTGTGACATGCCATTTGCATGCCAGAGACCCAGAAAAGCTGGTGATGTAATTTCAGGCTGACAAAAACCTGAGAACCAAGAGTAGCTGATGGTGTAAATCCAGTTTCAGTCTAAGACCAGAAGATCAATGCCCCAGCTCAAACATATAGGAAGGAAGCAAAGGAGGCAAATGTCTCCTTCCTTCACCTTTTTGTTCAACAGATTGGATGATACCCACCCATACCAGGGCGAGCAATTAACTTTACGGCATCCACTGATTCAAATGCCAATTTCATCCGGAAACACAGTCACAGACACACCCATAAATAATGTTTAATCTGGGGACCCCTTGTCCTTGTCAAGTTGACACACACAATTAATCATCACACCATTTCTATAATGTTTTCATTTGGAGAATGTTATCTAAGTTTAATCATGTTAATTGATTTTGAGGCTGGCTATTTTCACTTAGAATATCCTTGAAATCCATCCAAGTTACATGTACCAATAGTCTATTTCTATTAAATGCTAAATATTTTCCATATTTGCATGAATCATGTCATTAAATAAATCCCACTTTCTATAATCTATATCTTCTAAAAACATGTTAAAATATTTGTAATGCAATCACTTGATATTAACATATTAACCTGAGACTTTTATTTTTAAAGTTTATTTATTTTTTGAGAGAGAGAGCTCCACACTGAGAGCAGAGATCCCAATGTGGAGTTCAAACTCACCAACCCCAAGATCATGACATGAGGCAAAATCAGACACTTAACCAACTGAGCTACCACTACTCTTGACAAGAACACTGTATATCCTTTAGCAAGTGGTGGAAATTCCTAAAAGGAAAGTTTGATTAACTTTGATATCAGCTGCCAAACAAAGGAGGATCTCCATCTTTATGCCTCTCATGCTTCAGTGTATATAGTTTTTCAGTGTTTCCCAGAGTTGACATATCAGTGTCAAACACACTAGAACACATTTTCTATTTATATCCTCCAGCTTTCTTTCCCTTTCCTGTTCCCAGAATAGACTACTTTTTAAGTGGATTCAAAAGGTAACAAAATCCTCAATCAACTGGTAATTCACTTTTGTTTTCTCTCTTCAAAACACTTCTCAAAATATTTTCTTGTTAAAAAAAGAATAAAAAGAACAATCTCTAGAAGTTCAGATTCAGCAGATATAAAGAGAGACTCTGGGATATGAATTTTAATGTACCTTTCTAAATCCATACTCAGTGAAATACTGGAATTATTCAAGGAAAGCAAGCAAAAACAAAAACAAAAAATAATAACACAACAAAAAAACATCCAGGACTGGATGATATATATAAAACTATGCAGGTTTAATACTTTTTAAATACTTTTTTAAGTTTATTTCATTTATTTTGAGAGAGAGAGAAAGAGAGAGAGTGAGTAAGTATGGGAGGGGCAGTGTGAGTATGGGGGCAGAGAGAGGGGAGAAGAGAGAGAACCCCAAGCAGGCCCCGTGTTGTCAGTGCAGAGCCCAATGCAGGTCTTGATCCCACAAACCATGAGATCATGACCTGAGCCAACAATCAAGAGCCACCTGTTTAACCAACTGAACCTCTCAGGGCACACTGCAGGCTGAATACTTTCAAGCTAATGATTTTCAAAATCCAGTTAGTGAGTTATTTGGGGGATTTAACGTAATTTTCCAAGTTTCCTATTCCCCCTCCCTTCCTTCCCCTCTAGCACTATGAACATCACTCATGACATATAAGCCTGCTGGTATGTAACTAGGAGGAAAAATTTAAACTATTTACCAAAAAATATATAAAATAAAAATAGAAGGCATGAAGCCATCCTAAAAAAATGAAGAAAGACATGTGAATTGATAAGTAACTAGTGCCTCCTGTCTTACCATACACCTGCCACCTTATATACCGCTCACAAGAGCTCTTTGAGATTGGAATTATTTTCCCTAAAGTAACTAGTAAAATGAGATTTAGAGATATTATGTAAATTGCCTAATTGCCCCAAGTGAGGTGGAGGCAAAACTGAGATTGCAACAGGAACTACATGGTCATAAGCTTTGTTTCCTTCTTTACCAACTATCACTTATACACAGGCCTGCTCTCTAGAAAAGACTTAGGTTTTTCTTAGTCAAATTATGTAAAATTTCTGTATAAAATTCCAAAATTTAAAAAAAGGAGAAAGAGAAAATGACATCTGATCATAAAATATAGCCAATAAAATAACATAAAATTATTGTCAAAAGGTAGCAAGAATTTTTGTCAAAAGATAGAAAGAATTTTCTAAAAGGCTTAAATGGGACCCAAGAGATTTTATTTCATGCCTTACATTTAAAAGTTATTTATGCATTTGTTAAATACAATAAGGGAGGCTTTTAATGAAGGGGGGTCAGTACAATGGGGTTAGTAGTAGAGAAGAAAAATGAGTTCAATTCTGGACTCTATAAGGAAAAATGGGAATTTATAGCCAAGTCAGGGGAGGGGGAATAGAATATGGACAATTATTAAGAGGTAGGGTAATTCTTGGTGAAACTACTCAACAGAGTTTTTGCGGGGAGGTCAGGGTGACAGGTAGTCAGAGGAAGGGTGGGTATTTATGGAGAACTGGAATAACGGGGCCAAGGGCAGGATCCAAGGTTGGGGTCTAGTAACAAAAAGGACTCTGTTTCATCATCTGAATAATAAATCAGCTGATCTAGCTAATTGCTAAGCTCTCCTAAATGGTGCTCACTTTTTCTGGTTTTGAGAATCCACTCAATCACGATGTACTTGATATTAAATTAATCCCCTTACAGAAGCAGAATGTTAGAGAATTCAGCATGACATTTATTTTTCAGTGGGATATGTAGAGGAGTTGAGGAACCTAGCTAAGAACCAGAATTGGAAAAGGATTCAGTACTGTGGGACCAAAGGGGGAAAATATATGTATATGTGTGTGTATGTATGTATTTATGTATACATTTATATACACACACACACACACATATAGCCTCTTATGTCTACCATCCAAGTTCCTAGAATGCCACATGCCTTGTTTATCATTTCAGAGACCAGTGGTCAACTTTTTAATATCTGCTCCACTTACATATAGTCTGAGTAAACATCTCACAAGATGTTGAGAAGAACTGATAAAGAACTTCTCTTCATAGTTTCACTTTCCCATTTACACACTTACCTTGCTTTCCAAATATGCTTGAGAAGAAAAGGTAAAACTACTGTAAGAAAATGAAAATACACCCCCAGGGCAGAAAGAATATATAGTGCATAACCACAGAAAGAGACACTGAAAATATAACGAATTGAAGCACTCTGTATCAACTATATATCGATAGTAAATTTAAAAGTAAATAAAAGAATTGAAAGCAATTGGGATTTGAAAATATATCATTATTGAGTATGAATTTTTCCTCCTCAAAAATATACATGTTATCTTTCTTACAAAAATATTTCTTACTTCCCATTAATTTCAGTACACAAACCTAATTTTTTGGCATTGTAGGTATTTATAATCAGGCCGTGTCTTTTAGGAAAAAAAGTCTCCAAATAAAATACAATGAGAAGAAAAATAGCATAATAACATAGCATAATGTGTATAATCTTGAAATAAATCAGCCAGTATCCAAAAATACCCCCAAAATTGTGAGATCTTGGACACGTTATCTAACTCTCTGTATCCCATCTGCATCAATACACAGATTCTCCATCTGTAAAATGGGAGAATTCAGAGTATTTAAAAATTTTTTTTTAACGTTTATTTATTTTTGAGACAGAGAGAGACAGAGCATGAATGGGGGAGGGTCAGAGAGAGAGGGAGACACAGAATCCGAAACAGGCTCCAGGCTCTGAGCTGTCAGCACTGAGCCCGACGCAGGGCTCGAACTCACGGACCGCTCAACCGACTGAGCCACCCAGGCGCCCCAGAGTATTTAATTGTGTAGATGGGCAGCAGAGAGTCAGACTGAATGATCTCATAGTGGGTGATATGCATCATTTTTGGGTGTGTGTGCTAATCTAAAGACTGCTGGAACACCTTTACCTTTCCTTGCTTTTCTGCAGGGCAAGACAGACCTCAGGACGCTGATTTGCTTGATAAGCAGCAAATTTCTCTTCAGTGGGCTGCCTCAAAGTATAAACTTGAGAGGGTGGTGAGCTTTATAAATAGTTAATAAAAACTTCTGTTCATTCATCAATCAACTTAAGGTTTGCTAAAGTGCTAAGTTTATATCCATCTCCAGGCTTCCTGTGTCTTATTCCAATTCTACTTCTAAGTATACAATACAAAGAGAGGACTTTCATACAACCCATTAGAAGCACTACTATCTTCATCTGAATATCATTGTTAACATTAACTGTATGAGATTATAAAAATGCACTCAGAACAGTGCTAATTCATGCTAGGACTAGAAGGAAGGTTATGGCTTTTTAAAAATTATTTGAGATAGAGACAGACTCTTAAGCAGGCTCCACCCATGGAGGCCAACATGGGGCTTAATTCCACAACTCTGGGATCATGGCATGAGCTGACATTAAGTCTGATGTTGAACCGACTGAGCCACCCAGGTGCCCCAGTTATGGCTTAATGAACATGTAAACCATACCCAAATTATATCCATTTTTCTAAGATATCACACTCTTTATGCACCTACACATATTCATACGTATGATTTTTCTCACTATGTTAAAATTCAGTATTTAAATTCTCCTCTATCATATTATATTTTAATCAAGTCTATTTATTTGAGGAAAAAAATACATACAAGTTTGTTCAAATAGAGAATGTTTGATTTAAGGGTCCCAAGTACAAAATCATATACTGTGACATCCTTCTCAACCACTCTCTCTGTTTCACACGTAAACACACACACACACAGAGTTCTTTTAGTGGTTGGGTACCTGCTCAATTTCCTCCCTATAGGTGACATTTCCTGTTTATTTCAGTTTGTTTACCCCTTTTAACTTACCTCGCAGGTGGATTTGGATTCCCCTGGTGTATCCAAGTCCATAATCCACCAGTTGTATCAGCCTAGCTTCTCACAGCTACCTATGACAGTGAACATGTGTGTGTGTGTGTGTGTGTGTGTGTGCGCGCGCGTGCGCACGCATACAGTATGTACTTAAAGGATTCTTTGGAAAAAAATAAATTTTTCAAATAAAAATTCTCAGCAAAATCGAGGAGATTATGAGCTATAAAAATTTTTAAACATTTTTCTTTAATTATAAATTCCATTCAACAAAATCCCCCAATTTACAAGTGAAATATACAGTTGGATGGATTTCAACAAACGTAGAACATTTCCATCATTCCTGAAAGTTGCTTGCTGTCTCTTTATATTCAATCCTCACTACTCACTCCTCACTTGAGGCAACCACTGCTCTCTAAATACTAATTCCTGGCGCCCCTGGTCTTTGGCTTTCGCTATAGTAGATAGATAGAGTGGTAACTCACTACGGTTTTAACTGGCACACTCCTAACTACCACTAATTTTGACACACTTTTCCTGTTCATATTGGCTTCTGTATACATCCTTTGGCTATATATGTATTTGGGTTCTTACCCTTTATATTCACAGGTGGTCTTTAATTCTAGGGATCAAAAATTTAAATCACACCTATTTGATTATAGTTATGGAATAAAATATCTAAACAAAATCAGAAAGAGATATTGGCTATATCACTTTCCTTGACTCTCAAACACTTGGCTTCAAATATTTCATTGAACTTTCTGTTAGAGTTTAAACTTCCCATTTTGTGTTTCATTAAACATTGGGCTACATGTTCACATGTGGGCTTTGATATGGGGAGTGGAAATGTCAGGTAATACATTTCTGTTGTTTTAAGCTGGTAACATTATAGTAATCAGTTATGCATCAATAAAAAACAAAAGCAGGCAAGATAGAATTTTTACTTTTTTTTTTTTTGGATTTTGCAGGTCATAAAGTCCTGTTACAACTACTCAACTCTGTCATCTTCATGCAAAATCAGCCATAGACAATACATAAGTGACTATTATGTTGATATTACAATAAAGTTTTATTTATAAATAGCATTATAAATTTATGTAGCTCATGGGCCATAGTTTTCAGACTTCTCATCTAGAAAATCTACGAGTTTATAGATATTAAGGAATTTTTACATTAACCCAGTGGGAATTGGAAACAATTGGATGATTTTAGCCATTTTACATTTTAAAGATCACTCTGCCTAAGATTTTGATAATTGATAACAGAATGGAGTAAACTAGAATGACAACAGAATACTTTGTTGGTTATTGCATTTGGTAGCTTTTGCTAGGAGAAAGATGGTTACAAGGATGACAAGGAAGGAAATAAGTCAATGTGCGTGTGTGTGTGTGTGTGTGTGTGTACCCATTTGCATGCACATACAGAAACTTTCTATTAGAAGTTGTACAATTCTGACATTTTTGCTCTGTGCAAATTAACAGATTCTGATACAATTGTAATATAACCATAAAGAAAGTGCCTGACCTTTATCTAAGAGAATGACATTGGAGTGATCAAATTATTTCTTGTACATAGTGGATTTACATGAGTTATAGGGATGATAACAGCTCTACTGATCGAGTGATTTAATGTCCTCTTCCTAACAACTTGCAAAACATTATGAGATAGTGAGAATGATATCACCAGAGGCATTTTGAAACTGTCTGAAATTGATCACTGCTAGACAATAGCTTCGTTTTTGCCTTGCCTCTTCTCAGACAGTGCTATTTGAAATACTATTTCTGAAAGCCTTTTTATTGGAATGCTTTCTTAGGGAACTGAATGGTGTCTTATGTAGCACAGCAACCAGCTCACTGACAGACACATAGTAACCATGAAGTAAAAGTCAGTGGACTCCATCAGATTTGGCTGAAATAAAGTCATTTTTATATTAAGTCTGGGTTTAAAACATTAAAGCAAAGTCCAGAATTATGGTGAAGATCATATTATTTAGACGCCAACATTACTTTTCTTAAGAAAATACAAAGGGACATGAGAAGAATAAATTGGGAGGCATTTCCCCATTATCTCTCACATTCCTACGTGTGCTTCTCAGAGCCACAACTCAATGCCTTGACCACTCATTACCCGTGCCATTTCTCAGGTTGTACTTAGAGCAAGTAACTGAGGACTAACTCTTCCCTGAAGAATGACGGTTTATGGATTTTCTGCTTGCTATAAAATGGTAGGTTTCTTAAACTTAGTGTTTCTCTTTTAGAATATAACCCTCTGTGTAGGGGACATCTGTCGAGGCTTTCCACATGGGATTTGGCAGGCAAGAAAAAATGATATAAACATGATGATGATCATGTTACTTATTGTGTCATGAATGACAGAGTCCTCTGTCTCTAAAGAGTTTCAGGTCTTCTGCCATGAAGACATGTATGAAAAAGTATCAGGCTTAATTTATTAGATTTTAAGCATGGAATAATCAAATCCTATTTTAAGAAATATTCCAGATTGACTAGTAATTATATACATTTGTGCATGTGCATACACACACAAATACGTATGTCACCTTTATTATTCATTTCTTAATAAATTTCATCATGGTGAAATTTTAAAATTTTATGCTAATGACATTTTCCCACATACTTATGAAATAACATTAATATTAATCATGTAAATGATAATAGCTTTGTCATTTACAAAGTACTTTTTAAAAGTATGCATTTGATCAAACTTTAAGTCACATATAGAGTATATTATTAAAAAAATATAAACGAAAGGCTACTGTTCAGAAGTTGTCTATAATTTTTCAATTCAGTGTACTATTTGAAACCTGGGTCCACTACTTACGATTTGAAATTGTCCATTCTAATGAAGAAAATATCATTAAAAATACAGTACTTTAAAATAAATTATTTCAGGATGACTTATGTATTCAGTCATTCATCTCCAACACTTCTTCAAATTTGCTGTATTATAGTAGCATATAACTTTACACAGTGCGTGTTCTGTGTGTGTATATATGCACACAAGTGTGCTAGAGAGAGACAGAGAATAAGCAGATGTAAACAGCACATAGTACTTATTAGGTATGATGAGGATCATTGGTTAGAATACTTGGTTTCCTTTTATAGCGTTGCTAAGTTATCTTTTGATCACAAGGGCCAAACATGTTTATTGAAATAATTTTGGAAATTCTAATTGCATCATCAGTGTTTGAGTTGAGGTTAGAAAGGAGAATAGACTAGGGTCAGGAATGAAGCTGGCTGAGAATCATGAGCTCATATAGATATCTAGATATTAGAATTTCAGACTGAACCAAACCTCAAATCTTCTGTTTCCCTGGGAGGAAAAAAAATCATAAAACTTAAAGTGCCTATGCATAAGTTCACATATAAACTGTAAAGCCCTGAATACCTTATTTCAAGTTTATTACTAAACTCTGTATGGTCTTTATTGTGAAGGCCTTGCCTTCCTTCCTGATACATGGATTGGAATTCTCAGTTTTCAAGGTGAAGTGAGGACTGAAGGATTAAGTTGGTGAACTACTTTAGGTCATGAGGTTAGAGATTCGTATTTGCTCATCCTTCAGTTCTTGGAGCCTAGATTGCACAGTGCCTTGACAAGGACAAGACACACACACACACACACACACACACACACACACACACGACATAAAAACAGAGAGAAGTAAGAGTGAATGAAGAGGTCAAGGAGACTCTTCAAGATGATTGATGAGGCAAGCATGAACCTTAAGCAATCTCTGGAGAGATTCCTCAGACAACGAAAACACATCATAGTCAGAAAATAATAACCACAGAAAAGTTATAAAACTTCATAATTATAAAGAGGAAGGGAAGAGCAGGAAGCAGGTAAGTAGGCTAAGGTAGGGAGGGCAAGTTACATAAAAAACAAAAAGAGGGACTAAGAAAGAATAAATGGAAGATAGTAAAACAAGAATAAGGGTGGATGAGGTGAAGAAGAAAGGTAGAGAGAGAAGCTGGGGAGAAGGGAAGGAAGGAGGGAGGGAAGAAGAAAGAGAGGGAGGAACAAACTTATTTATGCTAGCCAAACTTTCTTTCTATATGATTAGTAAATGAACTAGAGATTCTGTTTGAACCTTGCAGCAGCAGAGGAGAGGAGAAAATGGCCGTTTTTTATACACTTGACTTAAACATGCCTGCCCTTCTAACTGGCAGCCATTGCTTATTCCCCTGACAGTACCTGGAGAGGGTGCCCGTAGAACACCAAAACGGTGGTGGGAAAATATGACATGTGACACCAGGGCAAGATCTGATCCTCAACAAATGAAATCTGTCAGCCATCTCCTCAAAGGCTGCCACCTTTCATATCCCTGCTTGGCTGAGCTAGCTTTATACAGAGACTTATTGTATTATTCAGCTGGTTTGATTTTCCTTTTTATGACAACCCTCCCCTGGAGACCATCCATCTCTTTACAATCTTGGAGAATGACTCTAACTGAATGATATTTCAATGTAATTTATAACTCCCTACTGTAAACACAAATAGGGGTTGTTTCTTAGCACTGGAATGAATGCTAATGGCTGGTCTTGGGCCACTGTCACTTTGTATGAAGTTAGTATCAGAACAATTAATGAATCTAGATAGGAAAATTGAATGGGAATGAAAGATGAAAGAAAAACAAAAACAAAGCAAAATAAAAAACAAAAAAAGCAAACAAACATAAACGTCCAAAATGAATAAATGGAAAGACTAAATTTCAGTTTCCTGTGATCATTAGTTAATCTTGTATCCACAAACTTCACAGGCAGCTGAGAGGAATAATCTATGATTCAGAGTTATCAACAAAGTTATAATAACATCTGGGACTGAATCATTTGAAAAATCCAGGAAACCTTAAAATGTACCTATTCCACTGGGAGACCCAAAATGCTAAGATTTCAATTCTCCCCAAATTTATCTGTAGATTCACAACAGTTCCATTTAAAAGAATAGCAGGCTTTTGTTGGTTGGTTTGTAGAAGCTAAAAAGGTTGTTCGCAACTTTATATGGAAACACAAACACTATGAGAAGAGCTAAGACAATCTTGAAGAGGAACAAAGGCAAGGGTTTATAATACCTGATTTTAAGATCTTTTTTGAGGTACAGTAATAAAGAAGGTCTAGGTGGTGGTGACGGCACCAGTGCTACACACAGCCAGCTTTTCCCTCCGTGGTTTCTCTTCGCTCCCGGAAGTATGTTAGCTCAGCGGGCCCCTTCCGGAAAAGGCCTCTGCCACCCGCCTCAGAACCCATCCCTTCCCAAGGTCCACCTGCACTGGCCGCTACGACCTCTCCCACTCCACCCCTGCAACATAAGCGTCGCACTAGCTGAGGAACACGAATAGGGTCCACTTGATTTACAACAAAATCATCAAAGTACTACAACGTGCATAAGAAAGCATTTAAAAAAAATAATACTGTAATACCACTGAGGATACAACTAAGTGTGGGATTTCTAGGTCATCCAATATAATTAACTTTATAAGCAACTACCAACAAGTTGTACAAAGTTATTGTATCAGATTTATTAATGCCCCTCATTATCACCAACATTTAGTACCGCCTGCCTAGTTTACTACAGCCTTTCTGGAAGGTGGGAGCTGCTATCACATTGTGGTTTTGACATGCATTTCCCTGATGATTGATGAGGTTGATAACCCTTCCTAGGCTTCTTAGCCCTTTGAGTCTCCATGTGTGTGAAATGCCTAACCAGTGTTATGCTTACTTTACTACTGGGTCATTCTTATTTTCCTTATTGATTGGTAAGTATTCTTTTATATATCCTGAACATAAGAAAAAAAAATATGTGATTATCTTCCCTCTCTCTATTGAGTTATTTGGCCGCTCTCTTAATGGATCCTTTGGATAATTGAAGTTCTCAATTTTAATATAATATGTAAACATTTATAAAAAATATATAAAAAATATATTAAAAAGTATATACATAATATATAAAATACATAGAAATATATCCATTTTTACTTCTTAAATGTTGAGCACTTTTATGGCCCTATTTAAAAAAAAACTTTGCCTTCCTCAAAGAAATAATGATGTTCGCTTATGTTTTCTCTAAAAGATTCATTACTCTCCCTTTCATATTTAGTTATACAACATATATGGAATTAATATTTGTTTATAATGTCTGGCTGTTAGCTCACAATCTGCATCCCTGTACCCCCACATGAAGGGCAAGGGGAGACTGAAAAAAGAGGCAGACCCCTCCAAATTGGTAGGTGGAGGGTTTCATAAACAAAGGAACTTACACAGGAGATTTATTTTGGGTGGCTACAAGACAAGTCAATTTCCACACCTGCCTGCTGGCATTTTAAGAGTTTGTACAGAAGCCCTATCAAGGTTTGGGTCACATATTCAATCCAGATGATCTCAAGACTATATCCTTGAACCAGCTCCTGCTATGGCAATGGTTGATAGAATATATATTCCAAGGAGAGGGGAGAGGATAAGGAACCTCCTATTGCCGGAGTCCTGCTCTAAGGTCAATGGCTATGTCCTCTCTATGACGTGCTCCAAGAGTATCAAGAAAGATTTTTCTTTCTCACATAATTTTCCATTGACTCAGCACCATTTATTCAAAGGGCTTTCATTGCTGAACTTCAGTGTAATTTTAAAAGAATGTGTAAGAGGTCAGAAGTGAAGGGTACTGACTTTAGATAGTGAAAAACATGACTGTATCTAGTAATTTAAAACTTAATTCAGCCATGAACTAAATGTTAGTGCACTTTAATGCATGTAAGTTATACTTTAGTACAAAAGCGATTGCATGTGTATTGATATTCACGTAATATTGGCAAAGATGCTGTAAGTTAAAGGTATTAAATGTCTTTAAATTTTCTCAGGTTATATAATGATAAACAAGGTACTTCTAAGTTGATGAAAAACAGTTAATAACAACATGATGAGGCATAGTAAAACTTTTTTGATGCAGACATTCAGAAAAGTAACGACTCCAAAGACCAAGAAAAAATTTGCTTGCAAGTCAGATGATTTTCAGTACTTTTCTTCAGCAAAATTATAGGTGACATAATGGAGGCGTCTAATGAGGGAATCACTGAAAAATTTTGATGATAGAGAATGATGAACTTCTGAATTGCAGCTTGGAAGGGGTTTACAGCACTGAGTGACTTTATATGGCAAAACTCTTTTTATTCCCTTCTACTTACCTGTGTACATGGAATACTTAGTCAGCAGCTATCTCTGGTTTTAAAACAAGATATAACTGCTGTTGTCTCTTTCTTATTCTAGCAATAGAAATATTATCCTGTGAGTAAATGACCTAATTGGTAACAAATTCCTTTCACATTAAGCATCCAATTCAGAAAAAAAAGTTATGGTTAATAAAATGAAAATTATACAAATATTAATTACAATATCATACTAATCCATTTATTTGTAAATTCTTACAGACTTTTCGCTATGGGATGCTATAATATAAAATGTACTTTATATGCATAATTTATGAATATTTTAAAATTCATTTTATTATAAAGTTGTGTGATGTGGTAAAAATAGTATTTTCAGGGATAACCAATTACATTAGGATAAACTTCCTGAAGATAGTGAAATAAGAGTATGAGTAGAAAAAAAGGGATATAAAATTGGCTTAGAAAAACTGTCTTGCAAACTTATAAAATGACTGATAATGGTATGATAGTGGGATTTTTTACAATTTATTTCTTTATTTTGAGAGACTGTGTTCATGCATGTGTGGGCACAACTAGGGGAGGGACAAAGGGAGAGGGAGAGAGAGAATCCTAAGCAGACTCCATGCTGTCAGTGCAGAGCCCATGCAGGGCTTGATCTCGCAAACCACATGCAAGATCATGACCTGAGCTAAGATCAAGAGTCTCATGCTTTACTGACTAAGCCATCCATGTGCCCAATATTGTGGCTTATAATAATAAATACAGCAACCCCCCATGTATGTTCTAAGAGCCCCAGTGAAACCAGGGATAGTACTGGATATACATATCCTATATAGAATATGTTTTTTCCTATACATCCATACCCATGATAGAGTTTAATAAATTAGGGATTGTAAAAAGTTAACAACAGTAATAATATAAAACAATTATAACAATATATCATATTAAAAGTTATGTGAATGGGGTGTCACTCTGTCTCTAAAAATACGTTACTGCACTGTATTCACCCTTCCTCTCCTCCCAGAGTCAAGAGATATTAAACTGCCTGCCTGATGAAATGAAGTGAGGTGAATGAAGAAGGCTCTGTGAGGTAGGGTTTGTGATGTACGTTTAGATCGCTATTGACCTTCCAATGATTTCTCAGAAGGAGTAGCATGAGCCTCCTGATAGTGGCTGACTGCAGGGAATTAAACTGTAGAAAGCAAAGCCATGCACAAGAGGAGACTACTGTATATATTTGGTCTTCCTCCCCATTTCTGGAATAGAGTTCCTTTTTTTTTTCTAATTTTTAACATTTTTAAATTTCTTTTATTTTTCTTTTCTTTTATTTTATTTTTTAAAATTTACATCCAAATTACTTAGCATATAGTGCAGCAATGATTTCAGGAGTAGATTCCTTAGTGCCCCTTACCCATTTAGACCATACCCCCTCCCACAACCCTGCCAGCAACCTTCAGTTTGTTCTCCATATTTATGAGTCTCTTCTGTTTTGTCCCCCTCCCTGTTTTTATATTATTTTTGTTTCCCTTCCCTTATGTTCATCTGTTTTGTCTCTTAAAGTCCTCATATGAGTGAAGTCGTATGATTTTTGTCTTTCTCTAATTTCACTTAGCATAATACCCTCCAGTTCCATCCACTTAGTTGCAAATGGCAAGATTTCATTCTTTTTGATTGCCAAGTAATACTCCATTGTATATATATACCACATCTTCTTTATCCATTCATCCACTGATGGACATTTGGGCTCTTCCATACTTTGGCTATTGTTGATAGTGCTGCTATAAACATGGGGGTGTATGTGTCCCTTTAAAACAGCACAATTGTATCCCTTGGATAGATGCCTAGTAGTGCAATTGCTGGGTGGTAGGGTAGTTCTATTTTTAGTTTTTTGAGGAACCTCCATACTGTTTTCCAGAGTGGCTGCACCAGCTCGCATTCCCATAGAGTTTCTAATTACTTGCAATGTCCTAAGTGTTGGGAGTAAATCTCTTGTTATGTTAATGAGGTGACTTTTAGATCTCCCCTAAGGATGAGTGCTAGTGAGGGGCGGGGGGGGGGTTAAGGGGGGACACCCAATTAGAGAGTCAATGATTTAATTGATCATGCCTATGTAGCAAAGCCTTCATAAAACTCCAAAAGGGTAGACTGGAAAGTTCTGGGTAGGTGAACACTTGGATGTGGGAAGACAGGTGTCCCAGGAGATGACATGGAAGCTTCACAACCTTTCCCCTTGTTGTGCATCTCTTCCATCTGGCTTTCCTGAGTTATATCCTTTTACAAGAAAAAAATGTTTCTCTGAGTTCCATGAGCCCCTCTAGCAAACTAAAGGAACCTGAGGAGAGGGGTCTTGGGAACTTCTGCTCTATATAGCCAGTACGTCAGGAGCACAGGTGACAACTGGGGATTAGTACGTCAGGAGCACAGGTGACAACTGGGGATTAGTACGTCAGGAGCACAGGTGACAACTGGGGATTATGACTGGCATCTAAAGTGGGATGGGAGGTGCACAGGTTGGAGAGCGGACAGTCATGTGGGACTGAGCCATTTACCTGTGGGATCTGATGTGTAAGAACTGAGTTGAATTTTAGGACACACAACTTAAGTCCGAGAACTGCTTGCTGGGGGTGTGGGAAACCACCCTCCATGCACTGGAATTGGTTCCATGCACTCCAAAGGCTGATTATCAGCTTGCTCTAAGACTTCCATTTCTAGTGAATATATTTATAAGAATGACCTACTGGTCTTAAATTTTCAGTATTTAAAATGTGCCAGAAATTAAAACATTTATAACTATATGCACTTAAAGTTAAATGTCATATGCTTATTTCAATATTTGAGAGAGGTTGAGGTTTTCATAATCCTTTTGGAAATTCATGAACCAAAAAGTTGGAAGAGCCCTGTCCAAGAATGTAGAAGTAGTCATGTATAAACTGTCGGTACATGACGGGCACAGAATCCCTGCTTTCAGCCACAGTCCTTCCAGGGCTCCTCTGCAACCTTCAGGATGAAGTTCATCCAAGAACAAGACATGTGTGATATGACTTGCTTCTGCAGTCCTTCTTTCCTCAGTGGTATTTTCTATACTCATGTACATTGATCCATGAAAACAGAATGTTTGGCACTTTTCTGAAAGGATCTGCACATTTCCCGGAGGGCTTATTATTTCTGCCTCCACTCCAAATGGACAGGCAGAAACTCTTTCTCCTCAAAACTCATCTCAGCATCATCCCATTCTCAGAAAACACCCCTGGGTGATCATATAAAAGTCTGTACTCTGTTAGGATTAGAACCCTTACTAAGTGTTTATTTTTACCAATGTCAAAGTCCATGAATTCCTTCAAAGCAGTGGTTGTTGGTTTGTTTTTTTTTTTTTTTGTCTTTAAAATTTGAACTTTTAAACACTGTCTGTTATATAGCACACAAATGAATTTGTGGAATGAGTAAATTTAAGAATAAACATTGAATCTACTTTTCTTTTTCAATGCGGCAAACTGATTCATTTGAAATAATTGAGAAAGATATATCTGGGTTATCTGAAATCCTTAACTTTATAATACCCTAAAGGTAAATCTTTATTTTTAAAATATTGAAGTTACTTACAAAATACTACATAAATGGAACACTGATTAATTACATAATTAAAAACATGACAATTCTAGAACTATTACTCCCTTATTTTGTCAGTAAATATATCTTCCTAAAGTGTGAATACTCTTCTAAATATGTTGACATGGCTTTTGCCAACCTGCTGACTCTATTAACATTTTGTAGTACAGTGTCTCTTCTGATTATCAGAAACTGCAACGATGTGCCATCTTAAATATCCTCTCTAGTTGGAAAATCTATAATGGAATAATTTAGTTTGCTCATGATGATTATAACTATTGAGAGAATAAGCAGTAAACCAGAGAATTCCTAAAAGCCAAACAAAACTAGAAAACTCGACTTCTGCTTAGGTCATGATTCCAGGGTCGTGCATTCAAGCCCTGAATCAGGCTCCATGCTGAGTGTGGAACCAGCTTAAGATTTTCTCTCTCTCTCCCTCTGCCCCTCTCCCCTGTTCACATGCTCTCTCTCAAATACAATTTAAAAATTGAGAAGAGCTGAGAGAGAATGAGAGGAAAGAGGAAAGAACTAGAAAAGATAGGAAAGAAGAAAAAATGTATTCCCAACCATTCAACTCTACATCTTCTAGCCAGACATACTCAAATCTGTCATTAGATTTCCCAACAATGTGATTCAATGTGTGATACAGATCTTCTTACCCTGAGCTAGTTTTTGAGTTCTGTCACTTGTAATCAAAAGGGTTCTGACATAGAAATCCAGTTACATGAAATTAATTTTGATGTTTTAATAAATATTAAGCACCCACAGGGTACAGATAATACAGTGGTAATACATTGTTTTAATGAAAGGCCATATAAACAAAAGATAAATATTACTATCATGAACTAAAATATATAAGTTCACAACAATTTATGAAGAAACATATCACCAGCACAAAAATAAGTGTCATTTAATAGACCCTATCAAAAATGGAAGTGAGACACTCAAGGGCCTTGACACGTTTGCGTAAGTAATAAATGAAAAAGTATGGGATGACAGTATTTTCAATAACACTACTTCTCTTTATTTTTTGACTATACCAATGAAGCCATTGTCTTTATTTCTTTGAATACATTAAAATATCTAAAGATTAATCAACATAACAAAAATCACTAATTTTGCAGTGATATTTCTATTCTCTGCTATATTATCACAGAATATCTTCAATCTCAGATTACTGTGTGCTCCTTTATCAGTGTTTCTGAATCACTTAGTAATCTCTTTCAGAATTTATCATAATTCACCATAATAATCATTGTGTGTATGTTTTTGTGTGTGTCTCACTAACTATGAGTTCCTCTTGGATGAAAGGGATTAATTTTACATCTTGTATTTCTCACATATTTGTCCAATATTCAATACATACCTCATGGTCTATAAATGCTAATTATATCTTAAATAAATATGTTAGTTCAAATTCCAGATATGAGCCCCACTCTTTCAATAAACTCTTTCATGATTATGGACAAAAACAAATTTAGCTAATAATAAATATCTATGTATTTCATAATGGACACAATCTTTTTGCTTTTCTTAATCTCTTATCTTCCTTGAGATTGTTAGTAATTTAAAAACTCTCCATGAATTAACTTTAAAAGCTTTTATCTTCCTATGTGTGGACAACTAATATTCCACAAATATTTAATTAAGTATCAAATGATCTCCTACATTCCTTAAATTACTCAAACTCATGGAAGATGTATAAAATCATGTAGACTCATATTTGGGGATGAATCCAAAAGAAATCACCAGCATTGATTGTAACAAATATATGTCATCATTTTATAATATGAAGACTGAACTGGCCAAATCTTTCTCTCTCAATATTTCAGTCTTCTAGCATATTAAGTACAGGTGGACTAAATTCAATTTTAGGTCATGTCTATGACCCTAATGATGCCTAAAACTACCACGACACAGTGTTCTGCCTGCCACGTGAAGACGTATCTTTCATGTTAAATATTTGTTTGCAAATCATTTCTAGAATCTAATACACCACAAATTTCTACACTGCCCATCCACCCAAAGTAGCAGTAAACCTGGTTCCTTTTGGTTTCTTTTGTTTTCTCTCTCTTGACATTCCTTAATATAGCTGAATAGTTCTCCTACCTGAAGTCTGCATGAGGTAAAATTTGAGAGCATGCATTCTGGCCTTGATGCCTAGATTTGAATCCTGGACCTATTAGTTGTGAGATACATGGACTCAAACATATTATATAGCTTCCCTGAGACTCAGTTTTCTAATTTGAAAGATCAGCAGAATAATAGATCTCATATGTCTAATATGGAGGAGATAAAACAGGTATGTGTGTAGATATGGAGAAAGCACTTAAAACAATTAAAACAATTCCTAGTACCTGGTAACTATTGTATCAATGTCTGTTATACACTCGCAGTTGTAATTACTGCTATGCTAGCTTTAGTGACTGGACACTAGAGCTGTAGCTAAGGTACTACAATTCAGAGAGGGAGAAATAAAGGAAAATAATAAAGAAGAAAAGGAGGGAGAGCCAAGGTATCAAGGGAAGGCCTTTTGAGAGGCTGCATTTAAACACTGTGTTTTAGAACAGTTGCTCCAAGTTAAGAACAGAGAAAATATTTGAGCTAGCTTCATCTCTCATTTGTCAAAAGTTAAATCCACATGGCACTAACTCCCGTGTGCTTTGAGTTGTGTTTCTTTGGACACTGAAGGAGTCCCATACTCAGCATCAGAAATGCAGTCCTGAGACCAGAAGAAAGTGGTATGTTACCCATACAAAAAAGTAAAAGATTATGTTGCTTGTAAAAAAAAAAAAAAAAGTAATAATCAGAATATCCGAAGAGGAAGAGAGGAAAGACCAAATAAATATATGACATAATAATGACTTAGAACTTTCCCCAAACTAACCAGTCACCAAACTACAGCTCCAGGAAGCCCAGAGATTAGAATTCAGTATAAATACCAAAAAAAATGAGCCAAACCTATAATAAGGCATATCATATTCAAAATATAGAAAAACAAAGACAATTAGAAAATCTCAAATGAAGCTAGAACGGGAGTGGGAAAACTCCCGACCTATAAAGAAGGTTAAGAATGATGGTAGACTTCTCATTAAAAACCATGTAAGCAAGAAGATTGAGTGAAATATTAGAAGTATTGATGGGGAAAAAAAACAACAATAACCTGAATTTTATATCCTATGAAATTGTCCTTTAAAAATTACAGATAAATAAATACTATCTCAGATCAAGCAGGCAGAAAATCAACAAGGATAGGTTTGACCTGAACAGTACTAGCAATTAACTTTATCTGTTTGACATTTGTATAAGAATTCATCACATAACAGCAGAACAAAGTTTTTTTCTCAAGTTTACATGAAACACTCAACCAAGACAGAACATATTCTGAGCCACCAAATGTTATTTATCAAATTCAAAAGATAATATAAATCATACAAAGTATCTTCTCAGACTGCAAGTGAATTAAGCCACAAATCAGTAACAGAAAACTAAGTGGAACCCCCCCCCCAAACATCTGTAGGTTAACACACCTGTAACAATACATAAGGCATAATAATATTTATAAATAATATATGGGTCAAATAAGGAGTCTCATGAGAAATATAAAACTATTTTGAGTTAGATGATAATAACAAGTCACTAAAATTTGTGGAATAGAGAGAAAGCAATGCTAGGGGCAAAGATTTATAGATCAGAAAAATATATATGCTCTGATACATAAAACTGATAAAGGAAAACATATATGGCAAATTTTAAAAATATAAAAACCAATAATCTATGTGTCCACCATATGAAACTAGAGAAAAAGAAATATTCTTCTGAAACAAAAAATAAAATGAATTTGAATGGATATCATTTAATTTTTAAAAAGCAAACTATAGAGAAAATCAACAAAACTCTAGGTTAATTATTTGAAAATACTGTTGAAATTCATAAACTTCTAAACCAGCTAAGTAAGAAGAGAGGAACACAAATGATCAATGTCAGAATTGAAAGAGGTATGATTACCAATCTTATGGAAATTAAAAAGTTAATAAAGGAATACAATGACCTCCTTTTCTAGAAATTTGGCAATTAAAAGGAAATAGACCAAATTCTTGAGAGGTGCAAACTATCAAAACCCACATCAACAGAAATAATTTTTAAACCTCTATATCTATTAAGGAAAATGATTTAATAACTAATAACCTTCTAAAAGGGAAATCATTACACCCAGATGGTTTCATAAGTGAATTCTACCCATACATTCAAATAAGATGATACCAATTCTTTATACTGTCTTCCAGAAACAGAAGCAAAAGCAAACTTCCCAACTTATTCACTGGTTTGGTTAATGTAAGTACTCTGTCCATGAAACATAGGATTTGCAATGAATATATTTAATCCATGTTGTATTTTATAACTATTGCAAGATAAGGTTTATATATGTGGCAGTAGGTGATAGGGAGCAAGAGGTTATGTTTATTTCCAAATACTCAGAATATGCCCCCTTTCTGTTCCATAATATCAGGGAAATTTGAGGGCTATCTGACTCATACACAAACATTTTCCACATGAAACTCAACCGTCATTTATGGAATATGTTCTAAGTGCCAGGAAAGACCTTTTAAAACATGCTCCCAATTTATATTCCCAGTAAGCTCATGATGAATACGTTATATAACACACATAATACATAAATTCCCTTTTTTAGATAAAGAAAACAAGGATAAATTTGTAAAACAAGTGTACTCATTGTGATAGAGTTTTACTTAAGATTAGTTTTGCCTAACTCTGAATCTTCTTCTTTTACAAAATATCACATTGCCTCCTAGTAATAAAAGCATTTACTGTTATTTTAAGAACAATAAATTCAAGGGAAAAGAGTTGACCCATAAAAAAAAAAACTATGAAAGTTTCAATTATATATATTTATGAGAAGCTTGAATAAGAATTAGTGAATAAAGTCTTTTTTTTTCCTTGTCTTAAATGATAGTTTCCCAAGACTTGTTCCTTCAAATGGCTTGAGTCATTTCTATCTGAGTGCTTCTTGGCAGAAGGAATGAAAGAGCTTCATGATGACACAGTTCAAGAGTTACTGCATAAATCAGGCAGCATGAATGATCCCATTATCTGGTCATGGATCCCTGGCTGCAAGGAGCTTTTGCTAAAGGTAAATCCACAAATGCATCAACATAGGGAGGACCTTCTAAAAGTCAAGGCTTGATGCTAATATAAGATGATGGGATGTGTGCGGTGACACAGGACAGATTGGAGTCCTCTGTGGTAGGAATTTATCACTTCAGATATGGCTTCTCTTTGCTTTTATATAAAGGTGACAAAAGAATGCCATAAAGCAGATAGGAGTAAGAAGTCCAAGTGACACTAGGAAGAATATGCAGATATAAGGGGCAAGAAATACCTCAGGTCAAGTCTCTGGGCCACTGAAGTAAAGCAGAACACCACATGGTTAATTTAAGCACTGGGATTCATGGTCCATTCTCCAAAATTTCTTGTGCCGGGCATAGATCATAGATTAAAAATTTTTGTAACATAAATTTATGTGTATTTCAGATTATTTATTTTCATCACTAAAATGTGGGTTATAAAACTTGACATATCTTATATTTTTTTTGGATGAATTTAGTCAGATGTGGGATGAGAAATAATGACTCCAAGATAAAAATATTAGCTAAACTTTGATCAGGACACATGATGATCCAGACATCATGCTAAACGTTTTATGTGAGCTACCCTAATCAAAAATTGTAAGTCTCGAAAGCAGGCATATTTGCCATTCCCCCTACCCAGATGAATATGAATGCCTGATGTATATACCCTGAAAATCCAAATCACAGCTCAATCAGTCTCATTCTAGAATAGTTAAAGCAACAACAAAAAAAGTAACTAACATCTATTGATGGGCTTCTGTATGCCAAGGGGTGTTGTGTCTTCTGAGGTCCTCTATAATACTCCACCAGTTCTTGTACATTTGGATCAAAGTCCTCTGTTTACACACTAACGAGGTTATGCTCTCAAGGAACGATTAAAAATTTTCCTATCACATCGGCCGTAGGTGGAAATAAAACTTTCTACAAAATTATTTCAAAATCTATAGTCTTTTCACTATGTCACAATAAATAGTAAAGTGATTGGTACCCACTGGATACTTGGTAAAACATGTTAATGTATTTTTTTCTGTCTCATTTGTATTTCCAAATGGAAAAGAAATTAGTTTTTTTTTAATCTGAAATTTGTATTTATGTGAATATACACCATGTCTTACATATTGTAGGCACTCAACATTAATTAAATGAGTGAATAAGCATGTAACAGAGAGAGGGACATAAGTCAATGATTCAGAATGTTTAATGTACTATGGAGATTCATGATAAGTGAGTAGTGAGGGTCAGATTAATTTTTTCCCCTCTTGCTGCTTCTGTATTAAATTTCAGAAGGTTCAAGTCCTAGAATCTGTGGCAAACATCTGTGAGAGCTCACATAGTTGTTCAAGTGAAAACTATTTTATTTATGCCATTTGTTGTTCTTTATTACATGCATTTCTTTGTGATGATACAAACTACTTCTGAAGTTTTATGAAATGTTCTAGGAGTTTTAAGGACATGAAGATACACCCTGAGTTCAATTTGTGATTTAGTTTTCTGGTTAGTTTGTGATTTTCCTGAGAACTGGCTGTTGAAAATGTTTGCTTGTTTATTATTAGAATATTTTTAATTTGAATTTGTTATTTTCCAATGTACTTAAATCAGTATTTTAGTATAAACCTGGATATCTAAGGTTTTTTAAAATAAAACTTAGTATCTGGGTGCACAGTTTGACTTTCTTTCTTAAGAAATATTATTAGAGCTCCTAGGGGCTCAGACAGCATAGGCAGAGCTTGGTGTCTAAGAGGATGTGCCTTGAGATTGCTTTGCCTAGGTTCATATTTGTCATTGTCTATTGTAACCTTGGGCAAGTTATTTATACCCAGTGTATCTCAGCTTCCTTCTCTGTAAAATGGATTCGATTGTAGCATGTAACCCAAAGATTAAATTTGCTGCTACACATAAAGTAAGTGCTGATGCTAGAAATAGCCAACACTCAAGTTTGTTTTGTTTTGTTTTTTGGTGTTTGTTTGTTTGCCACAACAATTCACTATATGTGTAATCCATACTTGTTTAGCTCTAACAGGCATTTAAGTATTTAAGCAGTATATTAGCTTGGTTATTTTATTTTATTTACATTGGATTTGAGCTGCACAAGGCTAAATTAATCACATTCTCAGTTTACAGTACAATATTATGTTCACGCCATTATTAAGGCACATCTTATTTATCTTGCCCTTTCAAATCCAATCACCCTTTCCTTATGTACCTCTAATAGAAAACTACTCTCTGTAAATGTAAAATGCCTTATTTTGGAATATCTTAAATCTTACAGAAACATTACACAAATACTACAGAGAGTTCCTATGTACCTTTCACCCAGTTTCTCCTATTGTGAAAAATGTTAAGTAACCATATGGCAACTGTTAAAACTAAATAACTAATACTGGGACAATAATATTAAGTAACTATAGAGTTTGTTCAGATTTTACCAGTTTTTCCATTAGTAACTTTTTTTTTTTTCTGTTCTGGAATCCAATCCAGGAGTCTTAATTCCTCTTATTAGAAAATGGCATTTAGAAACCAATATCTAAGCACTTTGTGTGCTATTACTACTGGGATATCATTGATTCTATACCTTCTCAGCCAACTAAGATGGGTTATATATGCATGTGTAATAATATGCATTTACATTCTCTGTAATCTGTTTAGATGGGTGTGAAACTTGCAAAATAGTGTTTCTTTTTATATACATATACACACTCATTTTTCCTATAAACATATTTCTCATGGTTATTTTTTTCACTTAAAACTGGATCGTTAATCAATATGTGTGGCTGTATGCAAGTAAAATGTATAAATGTTGTATTCAAATCCAATATATGTAAATATAACATAAAGCCTCCAAATAGTACTGCTTAGTATTTCATGAAATGCATATGCTACAATTTATGAATTCCACTGACAGAACTCTTGTTTGCTTCCAACTCCTATCAAAACATGCCTAAGAATGTGGTTTATAAAAGAAAAGTCTTCACAAATACATGAGTTGTTTTTAATATAGTAGAGACAACTAGCTCATTTTAAAGAGAAATACCTAAGTTGAAACCCTACCTCATACCATTTGTAGAAACAACTCCCTTGGAATATCCTCATTCATGAATCCTTATGATCATTCATACTAATGTCTTGTAGGAATGATACATCCAAGGGTGTGATTTGTTAGTCTAGGGAATATACAAACTAATGGCCATTGCTCTTTGAAATGGCCACACTGGTTTACAACCCAAAAAGCATCCAGAGGCTTTTTATTCCCTCACTTTCTCAAGCATTATCCTGCTATCTGCTCTACCAAAATGATAATGCAAAGTGGGCTCTGGTTGTTCTGTAATTTTTATTTTGCAGATTGTACTTTTTGTCATGTATCTGTCATGCATTTCTATTACCTATGCAACTTTGCTATTTGTATAATTAACTATTTCTCTTGATTCTCCATCACTTTCTTGTTTTGCAGCAAAACATCATAAAATTCAAGTTATTATTCCCTTTCAGTTTTAAATTTTGCAAGTAACTTGTCCCAACGTGACATATGTCTGTTATATTTGCCTATGCTTTCATGTTTTGAAAAGACATTTTTAAATCTGATGCAGTTTAACCTGGCAAATTCTCCTTATATATAGTTTGTATTTTCTAGGGGCTAATATAGTAAATCCTCTTTATCCCAATGAACAGTGGTATTCTCTTATTATCTTTATAATTATAAATTTTATATTCAAATATATAAGTACTTTAAGGTTCATTTCTGCATTTTGTATTTACATTATTATTTTCCATATAATAATAGCTCTCTCAATATATCCATAAACTAATCAGTTCTTTCCTAGGTGATTTTGCTGTCCTGTGTGTATTATAAACTAAGTTTTCAGACATAAGAGGTTCTAGGTTCTGGGTTCCATATCATTTTTTGCCCATTTCAGCAAAAGTAACTATTTCTTTAACTTTTTAAAATTTAATTTTGGTAGACAGCACAAACAGGGGCGGGGCAGAGAGAGAGGGAGAGAGAGAATCCCAAGTAGTCTCTACATTGTCAATGTAGATGCTCAACACAGTGAGCCCCCCAGGCACCCCTAATACTTCCTTTAGATAGTATTTTAAATCAGACAGAGCAAACCTCTATGCTCATTCAATATATTCATAATTGTCTTTAACTTTCATGAATGTTTTTCCCTCCATAAATTTTCTACAAATTACAACTGAACTTTTGTTAGACTTCACCATATTTATAACTGTGTTTGAGGGAGAAATGGTAACCTTAAAATATATTCAGATATCCTGTTTATCAACAGATTTTTTTATTAAGACACTTCCAGTTACCTCAATCTCGTAAGCTTCTCAACAATACTGACCTCTGCTAACTGTATCCCCTATGTTGTACATATCATACTCCTAAATTCATGAATGATATAATCATAACCAGTTCAAAGAATAATATGTTCATTCAGAGGACTGGAGTTCAGGTTATAATTTTTCATCAACTGTGACTTCAAAAAAGGCATTGTACCTATCTAACCTCAATTTGCTTTATATAGTAAATTAACAAGACATTTGATAATTTACTGTAAGATTCTGATGAAAATATCTACATATCTAGCATAGAGTCTCGCCAATGCTTGATAATAATCACAATAATACATATTATTAATGTTCTTAGCATCCCACCATTTGTCACCAGACTAAATTCTACATGAACACTGACATGGATAATATCATACATATCAAATCATTTTACGTTCATTGTGGTATCAGTGTTATTTCTGATTGATTTAAATGGGCATCCACTAGTTCTAGAAGATGATATATTTATAATAGTGTTTTTAGTGAGTTTTTACAAGCCAGATCTGCGGTAAGTGCATCACATGAAAATAGCAATCAAAATGAACAACACCTGATATACTAAGTGAAAATATTACTACTATGTTATAGATGATTAAATTTTGCAACAGCAATTTTCATTTAAGTGCCCAACTTCACATAGCTTGATCTGAGATTTAAACTCAGGTTTGCTTAAATTCACAGCTTCTGTGCTTTGAAATACTAGGCAGAATTATTAACCAAGAGCATTTTCCTTCTGCTGTAATTATTGCAGAATGAAAGGACATTTGCACAAAGTTTTTAACAATTAGAGGAAAAGAAGGGACATTTGTAGTTTAATCTCAGGCAGCAGAACATTATAAAGAACAATTTCCTACTGTCTGAGTCTCCCATTTAACTGAAGATTTCTCTTTTTGTTCTCTTTAAAACTCTTAGCTTGTCATTACAATTCTCTTCAGAAACTAAGGGAAAAACAGGGTATAGAGTGAAATTTGTTTATGGAAAAGCGTTCTACAGTGCTGTCAGCTCAGCCACATGAGTTGAAAAACTTACTGTGTGAGAGGGAATTTAATGCTAACACCTTGGGACCCATTGCCCAACCATGGGTTTTGTCAGGCAAACATATGCAGCCGCTGGGAAAATGCATATACTTTAGCAAGAACTTTTTAGAGTCATAGTTTGAAACTTTCATGGGTCTAAAAGTGTCTTATTGCCTTCTCCTATATTACATGGACAGCAGTCATAATTCATTCATACTTGCTGCAGAACTCTTTCATGATTTG
Source organism: Acinonyx jubatus (assembly GCF_027475565.1). Taxonomy (NCBI): domain Eukaryota; kingdom Metazoa; phylum Chordata; class Mammalia; order Carnivora; family Felidae; genus Acinonyx; species Acinonyx jubatus. The sequence continues at coordinate 22,326,102 of NC_069396.1, read as the reverse complement.
TGTTATGTTTGGTCATAAACTTTCTGACATACTTTTTATTAGATCTAATATAAATTACTCACTGAAGATTACACTCGGGTTGCAAAATGGTAAGCATATTTTGGTCAAGATGCCAATTCATTTAATCATTTGCCTTCAGCTCCAGTATTTGTAAATAATTTTGTAATAATTTTGTAAATAAATTAAAATAAATTTGTAATAATTTGTAAATAATTTGTAAATAATTGTATTATAGTAAATAATTTTCTCCTTCCTGCTCAGAATAATTTGCCAATGAATTTTACACCATGTCACATGACTATACATACCTTGAAGACAGAGACCAGGTCAAATCATGTGTGCAGAATGACCAGGGAAAGTTCAATAAAAGCTGAATGGAGAAATGGAAAGCAAATGAATGCAGGTGACCCAAGTTGTAGTTTTGGTCCAGCATTATTCTATGTGCTATGACATGGAAGTCACTTCTTCTCTCTGTACTTTAGTCATTCCCCAGAGGAGTAGGTGGGTAGAGACAAAAACTTAGGCCATACTTCCCTAAAAAAAAATATCAATAGATAATGATTCCAGATCTTAACCTGGTACCTCTTGTATCTCCCCAAGATGTGTGTTCTCAACAGTGCTGTTTTCTCCTGGTTAGGAACATCTATTTCCTAACTTGATTAATTTTTTGGCTTTGTGTCTTAAGGCTATCCTTTATCTCCATCGTAGCATTGACATAAATGTAGAGCTCATACTCTTTCCATGATTTCCACAATAAAACAACAAGAAAAACACTAACAACAAAGAAAACCTCAACAAGAATAAAAAACATAACTTTTGCACCACTAGATTATTTTTATTATAAAGTTTTAGAGAGTATATCAAAATCACATCCTCAAAACCCGATAACACCCAATTAAAATTAGAATAAAATATTTCCTACTATTTTAGTATTAGCGTGCTAAATTGTGTTTCTGTTTTTAGAAATCTGTAGGAAACATGGCACCAATTATCAGATAATTTGTCTACTTAATTTCTGTTCCTCTTATCTCTCTACCAACCTCAATCATTTCCCTGTGTTTCCTTGTCCATCCCTCACCTGCACCTCTCTCCGACGTTGGTCTGTTTTTCTCCCCCATTATTCCCTAATATGAATCACATATAAGCAAGCACACACTTTATTCACTTATTATCTGTATTGTTTTTCTGTCTTTACCCACATTCCTAGTAGACTGTAAGCCAAAAGAGGAATTTGATTTCTGTCTTAATTTTTTACTGATGGATCCAAGAACTTACAACACTTCCCCATTCACAATAATCACTTGGTAAACGTTGGTCCAGTGAATGAAGAAACAGCTCACTGCTGGGAAATTCTACATTCTTTTATGGCCAACAACTCAGGACACATCACCACCACACATTCCGTTAAAATGAAAAAAGAAAAAAAGGCCTTTTTCCCCTCTTTTGTCTCTTTTATTTTGTCACTGCCACTGCTGATGTTGCCTTCTTTTTCCTTTTTCCTCCTCCTCCACCTTCACCTTATTATTATGATTATGATTATTTTGACTTTCCTTTTCCTTAAACAAAAGTCACCATTCTTGAAGTGTACTTTGGTCTTAGCTATTTTTATTTATCTGATTTTTTAAAAAAAATATTTGGTTATTACACGCATCGTGTCTACCCTGGCCTTTGATTTTCTTTTTATGAGGCAGATGCTAATCTTATGCACGAATGTTTTTTATTTACACATGAGCACAGTTTCTGCCAAAGTACTTTCCTTAGACGAAGGGCCAACTCCTAACCAACAGAGCAGTTAAGAGTTGGTTTTGCAAGTCTTGCCTTAAATATAATTGGCTTCTAGTTGTTTCAGCTGCATCTTCTAAGACTATCATGCCTACCATCGATATTTTTCCTCTTCTTCTATCTTTGTTATTCACATTTTATTTCTTTTCTCATAGTAATTTGCAGTGTTAGAATACTATAAGTGAAAGCACACGTTTGCCATTTTGTTTTGATTCTAACATGATTATCCTAAATTTCCCCTCTTCTATTGGGTGAATACAGAATTTAATCCCCCACTGGAGCTTAGAAGTAATATATGCCTAGTTCTTATTTTATAAAAGAGGGAATAAAAGGTCACAAGATGCACAAACAGTCCAAAGCTAGATGACAAGGTAGACATATGTTTACTTATAACCCAGTTTTCTTAGTTGAGGCAGTCCTCTTTTCAGTATCGTATTCTGAAGCAACCCAATAAATAAAGTTATTTGCACCTTCTCCATTCTGCTTAAGCGAGTCTTTCAGTAAACGACTGCTAGTTCTGTTTTCTCTTGCAGAAACAATAGTAGGAGAGTTTGCTCCCCTTTGTGATCTGCAAGGAGAAATCTTTGGACTTTCCCAATTTGTAAAAAACATGAGTTTTACACATTTTTGTCACAAAATACCTAGTACATAGTGAAATTTTAAAAAATTCTGAGTCTCAGTTGCCAAATTACCAGAATTCAAAATCTAAGCATCTGAAATTCTCTTTCTCCCCAACAAATGCAACAAGTTAACATGTGATGTGGATGCAACTTGAAAAGGTTTCATTCCAAGGATATTTTTGTTCAAGAAATCAAAGTGTGGTCTTAAGAGCCAGTAAATTGGATCAGAGATGTGTAGAACAAATTGGGCCCACTCAGTGCAATGTGTCTCTAGGGTGAAGAGAGTCATTTGAGGGTTTTTCAGGAAATAATATATAAAGCAAAAGAGTTAAAAGTTATATATTTTCCCCACTCAAATTCAAATTATTGAGTTGGCATGGGAATCAAATTTTTCACACACACGAAATTGAAAGCCTCCTGTGACATAAGCTTTTTTTTTTCGTTACTCAGTAAATTGACTTCTTTTTATGAACAGTTACATGAGTTTTAACATATATATAAGTTCATGTGACCTTCCCAACAATCAAGATACAGAACAGGTTCAATGTCCTCCCAAATTCATGCCCCTATCCATATCACCTGGGAATTACTAACCTGTTTTCTGTCCTATTTGCAGCAAAGTTTTCTGGAATATCTAGGTGCTGTATTAAACATTAGGATTACAGAGAGTATAAAAACCACTGGATTAGAGACAATGATCTTCAAAGTATGATCCCAGGACCATCAGTAACAGAGTTAAGTAACAAGTTCCAGCATCACCTGGAAACTTGTTAGAAATGCAAATTTTGGGGGTGCCTGGGTGGCTCAGTTGATTAAGTGTCTTGATTTTGCTTCAGGTCATGATCTCATGGTTTGGTTCGTGAGTTCAGCTTCACATTGGGCTATGTGCTAATAACAGCTCAGAGACTGGAGCCTGCTTCAGATTCTGTGTGTGTCTCTCCTTCTCTGTCTCTCCCCTGCTCATGCTCTGTATCTCTCTCTCTCTTTCAACAATGAAAAAAAAAGAAAAGAAAAGAAATGCAACTTCTTGGGTCTCACCCCAGACCTACTCCATTAGAAACTTTGAAGTTGGAGACAAGCAATCTCTGTTTCAATAATTTTTCCAAGTAATTATGATGTATCCTCAAATTTGAGAATGAGTGGGCCCAAAGTTTACCAGCCTACCCTGCTTCCTGTAAGAAAATTTGTGATGTCAATGGCTCTAACCCTGTTGTCATCTAAGAGTTAGTTGATATTAAAAAATACCAATGTCTTATTAAATTGGATGTCATTGAAGAGAGGACTAGTATTCTGAGATGTATATTCTTAGAGATTATTTCATTACAACACCAGGGTTGATAAACATTGTGATATGTTACAGAACCATGCATCACTGATCCCCTTTGATACCTCAAAGCAGTAAAACAGGGCTCAGTTTGGGAACAATTCAGGTTATTTATTCTTTTTTCTTTCCTTTCTTCATTCAGTAGTCCTTTAGTAGATGCTATGTGCCTCGCACACTAGTTAAAATATTAGCAATGTAGTGGAGCACCTGGGTGGTTCAGTCAGTTAAGCATTTGACTTTGGCTCAGGTCATCATCTCATGGTTCTTGACTTCAAGCCACACTTCCGGCTCTGAGCTAACAGTTCAGATCCTGGAGCCTGCTTTGGATTCTGTGTGTCCCTCTCTCTCTGCCCCTCTCGTGCTGTCTCTCTCTTTCTCTCAAAAATAAATAAACATAAAAAAAAAACCCATTAGCAATGTAGTGGAATGCATGACAGAAACATACTCTTTTAATAAGGAATGCATATCATGAACATGGGCCTTGTCTCTTCAGCCTAGCCCCACGATTTTCTCTGTCATGATCCTAGTTGGATGGTTTGTGTATAATTCTGCATTCAGAATCTGGAGGATCCATGCTGAGATCTCACTCCTAGGTGCCTGGTACTCCTAACTCTTCCTAAAGGCCCTGGGAATATGCCAACCTTCAATTCAAGAATGAACAGAAATAGGAAGGCAGTTACTACCAGTATGAGAATGGGTAGTGCTAATGGCAAAAAATTTAATGCTATATAGAATTATGATTATAGATATATCTACATGGTTAATAGTTTTTCTTTTTTTAAAGTTTATTTTACTTATTTTGAGACAGAGTACATGAGCAGGGGAGCAGCAGAGAGAGAGGTGGGGGGAGAGAGAAAGAATCCTAAGTAGGCGCTGCACTGTCAGTGCATAGCTGCAGTAGTGCTCCAACTCACGAAGAGTTGGACGCTTAACCAACTGAGCCACCCAGGTGCCCCAATGGCTTTTCTGAGTGAAGAGTGGAGTTACTACCTATTCTCTGTGAACCAGAAATTCAGTGAACTGATGAAGGGCAAAGAGCTAATACTTCCACCATCTCTTAATTGAAGGCAGATCCAGGAACAAAGGTAGTGGCCTGAAATGTCTATTTTCTATTAGAAAAGGAGTTTGTAGATCACCTATCCCCAGAGGTTAGTGGGGGTTACTTTGGTAATTCTCAGGTCTTTTCTCCAGCGGAAAAACTGTGATGATTGCAGGCTCTACTTAGAAGGTTTAGATGGACAGACAGTATGACCATTTTTTTGTGTACATTTGTTTTTTTTTTTATATGAAATTTATTGTCAAATTGGCTTCCATACAACACCCAGTGCTCATCTCAACAGGTCCCTTCCTCAATGCCTATCACCCACTTTCCCCTCCCTCCTACCCCCATCAACCCTCAGTTTATTCTCAGTATTTAAGAGTCTCTTATGGTTTGTCTCCTTCCCTCTCTTTTTTTTCCCCCTTCCCCTCCCACATGGTCTTCTGCTAAGTTTCTCAGGATCCACTTAAGAGTGAAAACATATGGTATCTGTCTTTCTCTGTATGACTTATTTCACTTAACATAACACTCTCCAGTTCCATCCACGTTGCTACAAAAGGCCCCATTTCATTCTTTCTCATTGACAAGTAGTATTCCATTGTATAGATAAACCACAACTTCTTTATCCATTAATCAACTGGTGACCATTCTTGAGATAGGATGGTATGTGAGAGATGCCTCTTGCAAAGGGTTCCTCATCAAACCAAGTGACTTGTGGGCAAGCAAGTGTGACATACTTCAGTAGTTGATATAACTTCTGCTGCAATAATTTACTTTTTTAAACTCAAGGTATTCATCTTTTGAAAATAAAATTAGGAAATTCAGATAGTGTTAATATACATATTCTACAAATGAGTGCTTTTATAATAAGGCCCTCGTGTTCAGACTAAATAATGTATTGGAAGAAGCCAGAATTTTGGATGAGATATCAGGAGGTAAGGTAGCAGTTGACATGTCATCTATCAGACCTGTGGGGCTAGAGAGATTCAGGAATACACAAGTCTTTTGTAAATGTGGATATCTCAGGCATGAAGCACTGTATCTCATTAAATCTATCCAACTATCCTCTCTGAAACTAATAATTATAATTACTCTCAAACTTAATCCTCAGAGAAGGGGATAAAACAGAGTTAATCGTTGGGGGAAATCTCTCTTTTTCTCTCTTTAAGAACATCTCTGGCTAAATAAAAACATTCTATCCTTCCACTTATTACTTTTCCCATGACTTTCATACACACACACATTCCTGAACTCTGATAAAGATGCTCTGTAAGGTTTATAAACTCACTTCAGCAACGGACTTCAAAGTATACCAAGTGTCTGGTAAGACAGAAGGATTCCAGACAAATGATGTTCAAGTCTTTTGGTGCATGTGCTTTATGTCTTTATCTAGTTAAAAATGCTTGCACTTAACAGTCATTTGCATATTGTATAGACACTTCCCCTGATATTTTTAATCTTTGACACCTTGTATCATTATTAAACCAATCACTGTAACACCTACTTCAAAAAATGATACATTATATCCCTTGAGTTTATCAATCATAGAACAATCTCAGTCCATCATCATATGAATTATTACAACACTGTTTGATATGTGTACCAAAAAGGGAAAAGTAGTCTCTTGTCTTTGAACTTTTTAAGACAATCGCGTTAGGGCTGAACTGTACAGCACTCTCATGTCAATTATAAAGACATTATTCAATGGCTCTACTCAATCCATTTGACTTACAGTTCACCCCACAACTTCACTATTAACTTTACTTTCTACTTCTTTTAATATTTGACACTTACATCCTAAAAGATGGGTAGGATCTTTGAAATAAAATTAGAAATCAACTAGCACAAGGTTTGCCAGAGTGGGGGAGGTGAAACCGGGGTGTAACTCCAAATGATTTTCAGCGGAACACAAGATGGTTTCAGATAACATGCTGGCAAGGCAATAATTAACCTTGAATCTTGTAGTGAGAAAGTTATTCTCATATTCTTTCTTTCATTCCCTCTGGATACATCAAGAAGAATGAATCAGTGGCCTGCTAATGTGTCTTACACTTACTTTCCTTCAACACTTGCCATTATAACCCAGATAGAGTAGACCTCAGGCTCAGTGCCTTATGCTGGAGCAAGATGAAGGTATATATTTGTCATTTTTAAAGTGTTAGTCTTCTTCTTTTAAAAGTAAATATGATTGTTTTCCATTATTGTAATGATAAAAAAAATCCCTTTTAAATATATTTATAATTTAAACATTGATTTAATTTTAAAATATCAACAAATAATAATATAGACAGTATGCAGAAATAGCCAAAATCATGACAGTAATTACTATTTGGAAAAAAATGACCTAGTATGACACACTCATTTTACACTTGGAAGACTGAATTCTTGAATAAACAAAGTTGTTAGGGACAGTGTCCTGTTCAAATTCATATGTTGAAGCTCTGACCACAAATTCCTAAAAATATGTCTCTATTTGTAGACAGGATCTTTAAAGAGATAATTAAGGTTAAATGGGGTGGTATGGGTGGGTCCTAATCCAATCTGACTGGAGTTCTTTCAAGAAGAGGAAATTTGTACACATGGGAGAGATACCAGGGATATGAGCACACGGAGGAAAGGCCACATGAGGACAAACCCAGAAGGCAGCCTTCTATAAGCCAAGCAGAGAGACTTTAGGAGAAACCGAATCTTCCAACACCTTGATCATGGATTTTCAGCATCTGTAACTGTGATAAAATAAGTATCTGTTGTTTAAGCCACCTAGTTCATGATATTTTGTTATAGCAGCCTGAGCTGACTAATGCAGTGGTCAAAAATTTTGTCAGAAGAGGCAAGTCACAATTTAACAATAGGTTTCCTGACTCCTTTTTAGCCACTCATTGAGAATTATTTGTGTTCTTCATTTATAGAAGCTAGACTGTCTTGAGAACTCTACAAGCAAATGAAAATAAGATAGTCCCTGGGCTTGATCATATTTGAAATACATTAGTAATAATAGTTAATAATTATGTACAGTCCTAATAAGCAGATCTAATGGGAATACAATTGCTTTAATCAAAATTCTCTTGATTATGGATGGGAACTATAGTGTCTCAGTAATATACACCATGGTTCTTAACTGAAAGTGATTGTGTCTCTAGGGAACAGTTGGTAACATCTGGACACATTTTTGGTTGTCATGAATTGGGGTGGATGGTGTTGCTAATGGCATCTTTGGGTTGAGGCCACGGAGGCTGCTAAACATCCTACAATGTATAAAGTCATCCTCTGCAACAAAGAATTCTATGGCCCAGAATTTCAATAGTGTTGTGGCTGAGAAATTTTTTTAGAGAGAACAGAATGGTAGAAAATAACTAGACCCAAGTTGGTATGAATTTAAGATCCATACTCTTGCCATGAAATCCAAAGTGAGGGCAGAATTGAAATCATTAAAAACATGGCCATTTGATTACAATGTGCTCTATTTTTTTCTTTTGTAAAATAATTATAAAACATTTCTTTGTATATGAGAGGGAATCAGAATGAGAGGATACATGTGTGGGACATATATAAACTGCTGTAAATTATCTACTATTTAAAAAATTTTTTTCTTTAACACTTATTTATTATTGAGAGACAGAGAGACACAGAGCATGAGCAGGGGAGGGATAGAGAGAGGGGAGACACAGAATCTGAAGCAGGCTCCAGGCTCTGAGCTGTCAGCACAGAGCCTGATGCGGGGCTCGAATTCACAAACTGTGAGATCATGACCTGAGCCGAAGTTGGTTGCTTAACTAACTGAGCCACCCAGGTGCCCCAATTATCTACTATTTCAATTACGTTAGACATCACAGACTGCCAGTTTTTAAAGAACTAGGATTTACCTGTTTGTCCCAAGTCTTCGGTATGACTTCGGGAAAATATATGCATATGCATACATACATACACACACACACACATATGTATAGAAGTGTGTGTGTGTATATATATATATAATATATATATGTATATATATAATATATATGTATATATATAATGTATATGTATATATATAATATATATGTATATATATTATATATATAATATATATGTTATATATATACATACATATACACAAATATTTTATATACACACACATACATATATATGTGTGTGTGTGTGTATATATATATACATATATATATATATTTGGGTAATTTTTTCGTATATATATATTTGGGTAATTTACTCATAAACACACACACACACACACACACACACACACATATATTGGGAATAAGATACCCAGTTAGTGAGTGGATACATGAAATAGTCCCTAGGTTAAGTAGCCTAACTTATTTATTTATAATATCAAAATTTAACATCTATCTGATGGAGGTGTTCAAAGAGTAGCCTAGGATCTGACATAGGGGGAGAAAAATCTGATATAAAACATGTATTTTTGATTCATTTTAGTAATGTTTCCTTACAATGAAGGGGTGCTGTGGAACACTTGTTTTTGTCAATAAAGATACATATAAATTTGGGGTGTGTTATGTATGCTTAATTCATCAATTAACTCAAGTAGTTACAGAAAATATTGTTGAACTTGTAGGCAGCTTCTTTTTTCTTCTATTACTCTTTCTCTCTTGAACAGATGGTTTGTCATCCCATTGGATGCCCCAGTGCTGGTCATTAAAATTCTCTTGCTTTATAGGCTGTGTGCCTTCAGGCCTCACATATGTCTACTGAGTAAAGAGAAGATGTCTAATACTTAGTTACACTCCTTAGAACCTAACATCCAATAACACCCCGGAATGATTTTCACATATTGGTAATATTAACACAAACAAGGAGTAAATGTACCCAAAACTATTTTCAAGTCTGTAGTATAAACTCATCCTGGAAGCCAATAGACATTTTTTTTTCTGAATTCTGAAAGCATAATTTAAATTTAAATGTACTCAGTAGCAATATGGAGTTATTTCTCTACATATACCTGTGTATCATTATGAATCTATGTACATATGTATATAGTGCTTTGAAAAATTCTAGCTAAGTCTTATTGAACATGTATTATATGCCTGATGGTTCTGAGTGTTACATTTTCCTTAATTTCCACAGCTATGTATGAAATTGAATGAATGGTACTCCCATTTAAAACTTTTTAATGTTCATTTATTTTTGAGAGAGAGAGACAGAGTGTGAGTGGGAGAGGAGCAGAGAGAGAGAGAGAGAGAGAGAGAGAGAGAGAGAGAGAGAGAGAGAGAATCTGAAACAGGCTCCAGGCTCTGAGCTGTCAGCACAGAGCCTGACATGGAACTCAAACTTGGGACTGATGAGATCATGACGTAGGCTGAAGTCGAGCACTTAACCAACTGAGCCACCCAGGTGCCCCAGTACTAACCCATTTTAAAAATGAGAAAACTAAGATCAAAATTAAATATGGTGCACATAGTTATATAGTAATATAAAGTAATAAAACTTAACTTCAAGTTCAGGAAAAAAAAAAGACTTTCCTGAAACACAGGGAAAAGACAACCCAAGATATATTAATACTCCTTTAGTATATTTATACAAAAAGATAACAAAAGGAAATTCTAAGGTATATAGGCACTAATGTTAAATCATTTTGTCAGAATTCTAAAAGGGTCCCATATCCTGATATATCACACCTGTATTTTTAGAGATAATTGGTTTCCTCAACCTGTATGTTGTTCTTATGCTCTTTTCCACTTCATGAAAATCCTTAAAAATTAAGCAGATAAATGTACAGTCTTAAGTTAAAAGTTCAGTAAAGAATAAACAATTAACAGATAACTGAGTGAGTCATATGCAATCACTGAAACCTGAGTTCAAATCCTGAAAACATCATTTATTATCTTTTTGTCTTTCGAGAGTAACCTTCAGTTTTCTCACATTGATGGCTAACAATAATTGCTAATGAAATATTTGTGTGAGGTATTAATTAACTGCTTAAATAAAAAACAAAACAAAACATAGTGTCTGACATATGCATATATAGCAAGTGCTGTCTGAAAATGGTTGGCCTTTCATGTCCCATACATCTAACTCAGGTACTTCCCAATCACCTCATTTAAATCCTGCATATATTCTTGCCAAGACTAACTGTCTCTTAATGCAGAAACACTGTCAACATTGAGGTGACAAATCTGAAGACACAATGAACCTTAAACTAAAAACCACCTCTTCTCCAACAGGAGTTAATCAGCTGCGACTTTTGTGTGGATTTTGGACAGATTTCAACTGTCCTGAGAGAGACATACAACTAAATACTTAAAAACTTCACCAGCATCATTTGCTGGCTGTATACCATATATATATATATATATATATATATATATATATATATATATATATATATATATATACACATATATATATATATATAGTATATGTTTTATATGTAAATACATATATACACACACATATATATACAAACCCATACCCATACATAGGTTAATGGTTTTTGAATCTACCATAACAGTCACATAGCAGGTATCTTGGGATATCAATGAATTAAGAGATGGATTTAAATATATTGGTTAATGGTTGGTGCCAGAGGTGTTAGTATTTTTTGACTTGAAGAAGTGAGAAATTCAGGGGCATAAAACATGACAATAACGTTGATGGTGTTGCACCTGAGGAAACGTAATAGACTGAAAGAAAATAGTCCTGGGTTCCTACCCTCATGTAACTCACAGAGTGATGAGGGCAAAAGAAAAAGAGAATTGTGCTTATTGGTTAAGAGCATACGCTCTGAAATCAGCCTGCTTGGGTAAAATGCTGTTTCACTCTTATTATTTCTGTAACCTTGAGCAAATTCCTTAATATGTCTGAGTTCACTTTCCCCATCTACACAATGAGGAGTGATGATATCCTCCTTACTGTTTGGTTGGTTTTTATTTGTTTGTTTGTTTTTGTAAGGGTAGAAGGGCCATAATAGATATAAACGCTTAGGACAGTACATGGAACATTAGATCTTTCCATTAATACTAGTGTTATTGGTGTTGTCATTATTATGATTATGTTCCACCTCTATTTTATTTGAAATATGAGAGAACTGAGTTGACAAACTGAAAGAATTTTCCATTGTCACATACTATGGTCTTTCTTTCCTTCCTTTCACTTTAGTTTTCTTAAAAATCCACTTTTAGGTACCAGAAGCGCTGAGGACGGATAAGGATTTGTCCTGTTTACTGCTGATTTTTAGCACTGAAAAGAACATCTGGCGATATGCTCGATAAATATTAATATTCTGAATGAGTACAAATTCATGGGCACCGAGTAGACTTAATCAAACCAACATCTCTGAGAATGATACTCAGGAATTTGTTTTTTCAAACAATCTCTTCAGGTTATGTTATGTTTAATCTGGGGTCTATACTCTGAAAAAAATACTTTTAGTGGATCTAGTATGTGGAGGTGATTAGAGTGACCATTCAATGTATTGTCAAAATGGTGACAATTTGAGGCGTAAACTGGAATTTTGATGAGAATTAGGACAGTAAAAAAAGGCATAAATCTGGACTTTATGGATCATGGGGAAATATAGACAGTTTAAAAGTAATAATGTTGCAGGGCATCAAGAGGATTAATGGTACAGAATTGTTGCTTAATCCTGAGGAAACCCTTGTACGTGCAAGATCTCTGTAAGTTTACTCTCCTAGGCTGAGGTGTTTGGAAGCCACTGGAGCTTGGTTAAAGTTATAAGACCCTAATTTGACCCAGAGGTGGAAATTCATGTAATTATTACATTTTTATTATTATACTATTTATATACATTTTATTTAGTTTATTTTAACTATAAGCAACAAGTGAAGCAGGGGAATTCAATCAATGTTGCCAATGTAACACAGAGGAGGTGTTTTTCTTTTATTTCAAAGTAGGTGTAAAGATACAAGGTTTACAAAAGCTACGTATTATCCATATAGATCAGTACTTCTAATATCTGGCCTAGACATGTCTGTAAACCCAGTCTCCTCACTGGCACTTGGAATGAGAAAGTAAGCTCCCTCCCCCCATCCGAGCCCATGTTGCCCCTGGCAGCTATTTTCCTCTTGCTGAAAGTTGATACTTCCAACTGAAGTATCAACAGTCTAGCTCCTTTCTTTCATCATTCATGATCTAGGCTCACCAAAAAGGGGACTATCTAGATATGAACATCAGGTCTATTATTGTATTAGTTACCTATACTGATGAGAAGATGTAGTTGAGGCTAACACAAAACTTTTTTTTTTTTTATGAAAAACACCAGGAATGAAGTCAATACTGTTATTAGGTTCTAAGTCATATATTCTTTAATATTCTTTATTTGGAATGCTCCAACCTCCCCACCCCAAAAAAAGCAATGAAACAGGCAAATGCAAGCCTAACAGTGCAAAATCAAGTCGGCATTCAAGAGACACTTCAGAATGTTTAGGATGTACCTGATGCACTGGCCAGATTGTCATCCTATTGGATGTAGTTTATGTCACATGTACACAGATGTGTGTGTGTGTGTGTGTGTGTGTGTTTGTAATTACTTTGATTTCCTACAATCATTTTAGTATGCAGAATGGGTTCCTCTTTTTCTGCTCTCAAGACTCTATTTCACAATGAGCCAAATGAGCTGTAGAGAATGCTTTTTCATAGTCATGAATCTGAAAAGGAAAAAAAAAAAAGTGAAAAGGAAAGTGAAACCCACTGCAAAAGGCAAGGCACTGGATGATACCCACACAAGACAGGGGTGATTATTGGCCACTTCATGCATCTGGATGCTTGGTGCTTTCAAATAGAATCATCATTCCTGTGCCGAATGCGTCTCTGTGTCTAGCAGCTACAAACAGATCCAAGAGTTGCCAGAGTTTCTGTCTTCTGATCTCATTATACAAACCACTAAAATGAGCAAAGGAATAACTCCCAAAAGCTTTCATGTAGTTAATGGCAGCAGGGGGAATTCTTCCTTTGATATTCACCTGTTCAGCATACCTAACTCACTTTATGCCTTTATTTCAAAAGCAATTTAGAGGGGGAGGGAGGTGTGTTTCTTTCAAAGGCACTATCACAGGGGTGTTATTGGCCAGTTTCTGCGTGCGCGCGCGCGCGCGTGTGTGTGTAAGAGAAAAAAGAGAAAAAGAGACAGGGACCATTCTTGGGGGGATAAATGCTGTTATGTTTGCAAAATCAAGCTTGTAATTCAACCATAATAATATTGTCCAAGTACATAAAAATGCATCAGTACATTTTCTGGGTATGAGTCCACCGACTCCACCTGGAGTCCACATCAAGCATCACTTTCATTTGACACCCACACATTTACTTGACAGATATTTCTTGCACATTTAAATCTTATAATGCCTTCCTGAAGAGTGGGGTGACAGTGAGTGAGGAAGTACACAGAAGTGTGAAACAAGAGGTAGTGTCTGCTTCTGAAGAATTTATGAATCAGGAAAAGCAACTGGCATGCAGCTGTGATAAAAATTGGGATGAAAAACTGTTAAATCCAACTAGTCACCAAGGACTGTGAAATAATTCTGACTGGGAGTTAGGGGCTAGAAAGCAAAGGATGCCACAGGAAGTCTCACAGAAAAAGAGTACGTATCACCGGACAAAATTAATAAAGTGAGATAAGAAAGTAAAATGGGAGAAGTGCCTTATAGGAAAAGAGAGAGAGGCATTTGCAGAGGATTGAAATATGGAGTTGAAAATACAACATAAAGGGAGAAATAATAACCAAATTGGTGTGTCCAAAGCCTACTTTGTGAAGGAATTCACTAGACAAGATGATACTAAAATTATTTAAAACTAAGATTGGAGAGGTCTGCATTAGAAAATACTGATAAATTTCATTATTTTTTTCTGTATTCAAAATGATACAATTAAACTGTATTTAAAAGAGGAAAATTGTATTCGTTTTTATCTATTCTGTTTCAGGTACAGAACAGCGTGTCTTTGGAATCATATTTGTGTTAATATTATTGTGTTTCCTTTCTTGGGTTACTTGGTTCAACTTTCATGGATAATGTTTGTCCTGTGATATTATGAGGTGGAGTACTTGAATCAATATGTGGGTCTTTGATTAATGAATTGAAAACCGAGAGAGTAACAAACAAAAAAACAAAAAACAAAAGCAAAAAAACAGCTTCTGCTTCTCTCAGTACTTTGGAGCATTTGCTAGAAGTCAAATACCATTAACAAGTCAAGGGGGTGATCTTGGTACTTTACTATTCAACAGTCATCTTAATTGTTCATAATTCCTAAGAGCACTGGAGTGAAATATGAAAGGGTGGATATTTTTTTAAAAATCAAGTTTTCACAAGGAATCCAAGTCCTAGAAATATTTAGCAAAGGTCCAGTGTAATGAAAGGCAAAATTATAATTTAAAAGTGAGATAAAATCATTGGGTATCCATACCAAGTACAAAACTTGGCAAAAAAAAAAAAAATGATTACTGTCCAGTACAAATATGTATGCTCTTTAGGGCCAGAGGCCTTTGTAATGTAATGGCCTCAAGGATTAGCACACAATAGGCCTATAAAGAAAGATGCTGATGGTGGTGATGGTGGTGATGGTGAGAGCAGTTCTAGTATGAGGGGAACTGTTCCACATGGTCTTCCTATAACGTTCAATACTATCCATAACCCTATGGGGTAGATCCTATTGTTAATACCTCTGTTTGACTTCTGAGGAAATGGAGACACAAAGAGTTCTAGTAATTTGCCCAAGGTTTCACAGCTTTTAAATGAAGCCCTAGCAGAATTAGATTTCAAGTTTACACGATATGGGTCCAGAGCATCCTTTAAATCCTGTCCTGTTGCTCTCAGTGAATCTAATTATAGAACAAAAAGCTAATGATAGATAATAGTAAGTAACATACATATACTTGGTGCAAATGCCAGGCACTGTACTAGAGATTTCACAAACACTAATATAATCAATCCTTGGGACACCTGGGTGACTCAATTAAGTGTCCTACTCTTAATTTCAGCTCAAGTCATGATCTCAGGGTTTGTGGGATTGAGCCCTGCATGGGGCTCGGTGGTGACTGCATGGAACCTGCTTGGGATTCTCTCTCTCTGCCTCTCCCCTGCTTGCACTGCGTTTCTCACTCTCAAAAATAAACATTTAAAAAGAAAATCATCAAAACACAACCAGGAGGTAATTATCAACCCACATTCCCCCAACCCATTACACATATAGATGATACTCAGGGGTTTGGTAATTTGACCACAACCAGTAAATATGAAAGACAGTTTTCAATCCCACAACTACTGCCCTCAGAGCCAACATTTGTAATCCTATACTTCCGTAAATGAATCCTGGCCATGTGTCTCAAAGACCACACATTACATCATACAATAAGATACCAAGCTATATCTCTTATTCTCTGAGCTGGTCCCCTTTTGCGAGTGAAAGGAGAGGGTTGTCACAATTATTTCAGGATAATACCAATAAACAGCATCTTTCGTACATAAAGCTTCTAGAATGTATAGACTTTCTTCATATAAACTAGTGACAGAGCACTAGAGATCAAGATCTGTGTTAATACCTTACAGGTAAAATCTACAAGAGGTTGCGGCTCCTGGCTGGCTCAGTTGGTAGAGCATGCGATTCTGGATCTCAGGGTTGTAAGTTCAAGTCCCACATTGGGTGAAGAGATTACTTACAACAGAAAAAATCTACAAGTGGTCATTCAACCGGGGATGAATTAATTCTCCTGTTTGGACCTTCATATCCTCACCTAACAAAGGGAAAAGGGGTGTCTTACATTTGGGCTGCTATAAGAAATAAAATAGACTAAGTCACTTAAAAATAACAGAAAAGTATTCCTCACATATTTGGAGGCTGGAAGTCCAAGATCAGCCAGCAAGGGCCAGCACAATTTGGTTTGGGTGAAACCCTTTTTTGACTTACAGACTGTTGACTTCTCATTCTATCCTCATGCGGCAGAAAAAGGGCATGAGAGCTAAAACTTCTTTTATAAGGACACTAATCCCATCCATGAGGACTCCACACTCATAACCTAATTATCTCCCCAAAGCCCTACCTCCTAATCCCATCACACTGGGAAATAGCATTTCAATAGTTGAATTTTATCAGGACACATTCAGTCCTTTGCAGTTGGCATGATTACTTCTATGTATTTTCTCAGATCCACAAATTCTTCTCTAGGAAGCTCTCTCCTCTCTCCTTCTAGTCTAATGTATCCTTTGCCTTCCTCTTCTAGCTCCAATCAGACAGTACTCTTGTTATGTGGGTACTTGTTTGTCTTCTGTGTTATACCATAAGGTTTGGGAGGACATGAAATTGTCTATCTTAGGATTTCATCTGCCTTAGTACAATGTATGGCACACAGTAGGAACCCCATCCATATGTAAAGGGAGGAGTAAGGTTTGCTGGTGACCTAAGTATTTTCATATATTAGCCAAATCTTTCTTCAGCACTACATCAAAATTTGGGGTCAGCTTTGGCAAGGAGAGATTTTTTGATTAAGGAGTGAAATAACCACACATTAATTTATTCATATGTTCATTCACTCAGTCTTTCATAGCAACTGCTTGCAGTCTTTCAGGCAGTAAATGATAGAAATGGTGACTGAATCCCCATTTGACTGAAACCGTAGTCCAATTTCACAATGTTATAGTGAATCCATCCTAAGCTATCTCTTACTGGGAAATCGTTTCCAGTCTCTTGAGTGAAAACGTAATGATCTGATTGTTTTAGCCACCAAAATGTCATTAAGGGGGTGGGGGGCTCCAGAGTTTTGAGATCAGGTGCTATCTTGGAGTTAAGTCTGCAGACTCCCTAGGTACCTGTTTCAAACAGTCAACATTCATTTGGCTGTATAAGTTCTGGTCTGTTTAACAATTAGTGACATTATGTTTCCCCATAACCTGTATTAGACCCCATTCAAGCATTTAATCAACGTGTCCTTAAAGACAAGCTCCAGACTGTATATTGTCCCATTGCTGCTTGGGGGATAGGGACGGCACACAAGTACTGAGTGCACTCCTACTATTCAGTATTCTGTAGTCTTACTAATAAATAACTTCACCTCTTTTTTGTGGGGTGGTATTAATAAAAAAGAAACCATTTGTATCTGGTTAAAGTCTCTTAAAAAGCTGTCTTTCCTCAGGGTTGTGGATCCCATGCGACTATAAAGTAGTAATTTCACTTGCATTATTCACAAATACTAAGTAACATTTAAGCAAATTAGGCTATTACCTCAACTTCCAAATTAGAGACCAACATTCTTTTCAAGTCAACAGAAAGTTCTATTTGTTTGAGTTAATATGGTTAACTCAATACATATTATTAATTATGTCTTTTGGTTGTGTTTAGTAGGTGACTCGAATAATCCCGACATTCGTGTTTTACGCCTAATGTCCACTGCAGAGCCAATCAGTCTGGGCGTTCAGATTAATTTTCTATCCTGTTCTTTTTGTCTGTGTATTTTTATTTATTTATTTTTTTAAGGTGCATTCTTCTAGAGAGCTCTCCGGTCCCCTCCCACGAAATCCACTATATGCTTAAAAATTCTAGCAAATTAAATTTGTGCTAGCAAGTAAAACAAATAAATGACTTAAAAACATCACCATCAAGTATGATAATAGCCAAGTGTTATACTTTTAATAAATGATTAGGAATGGTTGTAATGCAAAGATTTATTTCACAGAACAAAAGCACTTAAGCAGGAGTTTATATTGCTGCTATGCTTCAGTGATGATAACATTGGGACTTCAACCTGCATAGCTACAATGATTAATTAACGGCCTTGTTCAGGATGAGTGAGCACCATTATTGTTCTTAAATAGGAAAAGGCAGATAACCATTACTGATTATTCCTCAATTCCCTGTCTTACTTGTTAAAGACTAAAGAATGCTAAAGTAGGTTGTGCAATTTCAAAGCTGCTATGAGAAGCAGAAAATAATAGAATTTCTATTGTGTTTATAGGTGAAAGTTGCATTAGTTAGAAGATTCAAGTTAGCAGATTTATCCCAAAAAAGTCTGAATACAAAATCTGTTCATGTGAATAAGATTTTAACAACTTTAAGATGTCATTTGGATCTCCAATATACTATCAAGCCATATGTCTCTGTGTGGTGCAACTACCTCTCATCAAAATAATAAGAAAAAAAGTAACTTAATGATTAAAAAACATAAACTTGGAAAATCAAATGAAAGCAGCTTCTATAAGTGTGTACTTTGTTTACTTATTATGTTCATTTTATTTTGTTGTTTTCTGGGGAATAAATGAATAGTGTCAGGTCTTTTGTTCTTTCTCTTTAACGATCTTATCACTGCATTTATATTTCTAACGCAAATTTATTTGGTCAAGTTCCACAAAGTTTAGAGACAGTTTCTTTCTCTGTCTTGGAGATGCTTCGACCAACTCTTCTTTGGAAAGTCTACTAATTTGAAGAGGGAGAAGTAAACATTTTTTTTAACGTTTATTTATTTTTGAGACAGAGAGAGACAGAGCATGAATGGGGGAGGGTCAGAGAGAGGGAGACACAGAATCTGAAACAGGCTCTAGGCTCTGAGCTGTCAGCACAGAGCCCGACGTGGGGCTCGAACTCACGGACTACGAGATCATGACCTGAGCCGAAGTTGGCCGCTTAACCGACTGAGCCACCCAGGCGCCCCAGAAGTAAACATTTTTGAGAATGTTTCTGAAGGAATACCCTCTGGGATTCTGTGATTGGCCAGGACATGCCAGTTATTCCAATTCAATGCTGTTGATGGTTCCTGGAACACCTCTGAGCTGAGATATCCTGACTCCAGAACAATATAGGAATGTGCCTTATGCTTTGTCTATCAGACAAGATGGAGAGTGTTACATTATCCATAACTATTAGAATTCCAACAAGAGGGCTGGTTTGGTAGTTGCCACAATAATCATGGTAAAGATTCCAACGAACAGAGTTTGGTTGCTTTTACTTAAGTAGTTTTTTTTTTTTTCCAGTAAAGTATTCAATTATACTTTTGCTATTTTAGAAGAGTAGATTCACATTTTTCCCCCTGGTTCACAAAACTTATCAAACTATTTTGCAGAGGAGAGAATGGACCCTGGGAGGAATTAATTCTCTCATGTTGCACAGCCATTAATGAAAAGACAAAAATCAGACTTAAGTCACTTTCTTAAAAGTCTAAGATTAAGAATGTGCTCTTCTTCTATAACATATAATATGGCAAGAGAGGAAAGTTTTTTTTTTATTATTATTTGTTCAAAAGTCATACCCTACCTAGTTCTAAAACATATCAGACTATTTACAACTATGAATGTGGGTTACAAAAGGAGCAAAGACTTCAAACTATTTAAGTAAAGGAACTTTTAGAGAAACAGTTAATTCGAGTACATTCATACAATGGCATTTTATTCAAGCATTTTAAGTGAAGAGACAGATGTGCACAGGATAAAACTTTTTATACCAGGGTGAACGCAGGTCTCAAAGATGTATTAACTAAGAAAAGCAAATCACTTGATGAGACTGAGTGTATGAACTTGTCTATGTATTATATCGTGTGTGTGTGTGTGTGTGTGTGTGGTTTGTGTATGCTATTATTTCTATGTATATTCATGAACAGAAATATTTTATATTTGACACTATAGTTACCTAGAGCATGGTCAGTCCAATAGGTCAGGGCTACAGCATCCAAAAGATTAAGGGTGATTAGTGAAAATTTAGTTCACATTCTGTATTATTTATTTTTGAATGTGTGTTTATTTATTTTGAAAGGGAGAGGGTGAGAGACAGTGTGCATATGTGTCCATGATTTGCTGAGGGGCAGAGAGAGAGAGAGAGAGAGAGAGAGAGAGAGAGAGAGAGAGGGAGGGAGGGAGGGAGGGGGAGACAGAGAATCCCAAGTAGGCTGTGCGAATTCAGCGCAGAGCCCAACACAGGCTTCCAACTCATGGCCATGAGATCACAAACTGAGCCAAAAATCAAGTCAGGTGCTTAATTCATGAAGCCGCCCAGCTGACCCCATATTCTATCCTATTTTAATCTTTAAAAACAGATACTTGCTCTTTTCTTGAAATTATAGACAAAAACCAGTAGCCAGCTCTATTAGAAACATTTCTCACACAGAACACATTAATATACAAGGTTACTTATTCACAAAAATCCAGGCAATTCTCCCCTTCCATGACCCCTCCTTGCACTCCTAGATTCCCCTGATTAAACACTTCATTTTTAGTGCATTTTTTCAGATATTCAAAGTTAAGACTTTCTCTCAACCCAGAACCCTACAACTGGAGTATTCTGGCCAGAACAGAGCACTAGCTCTAGAAACTTTTGAGAATTTGACCTTTTTCTGCCTGCTCTGACTCCTAGACAACATTTTTCTAATGACATCGTGGGTATGACCAATGATTCCCAAATCTGGCTGTACTTGAGAATCATCTGTATTGGCTTTTGGAGTCATTGATAGCTTTGAAAAGTACTTTACTAGCTCCATTTCCTGGCTGAAAGGAAATTTTGAACTGAAGTGTTTGTTTGCTTTTTGTTTTTTTCACATCTTAAAAATCAGTGACTTTTAGTTATCTGAGGGACTTCAGATTACTCCTTCAATCACTTAATTTGACAAATATTGAAACTGAGGTTCAGATCAGTTAAGTGAATTTTCCAAGGTCACAGAGCAAGTTATTGGAAATCATTGTTACATATATCAGGACATTTTCCTGCCTTGTTAGCTATAATCTAATGAGTAAAATTTAATCTTCCTGTGATCCTTAGGGCTTCTGTCAAGTGTGCAACTATTATGAGTACCAGTGACCAGCATATAGGAAAGGGAGCTAAAAGATGGGTTAATGTTTGGAATTTTTTCCCTCTGTCTTTTTAGGATTTAAGAGGATTAATTATTTCCCCACATCCACTATTCTTGCCATTTTATCTTTTTCTCCTCAACATAAATTTTAAAAAGTTTTTTTTTGTTGTTTTTTTTGGGTTATTTTTTACTAGGGAAAGTTCACAATGGGCCATGTTATGGGAACCTGAAATTGTGCTTTTAATTTAACTTTGGGAATCTGAAATTCTGCTTTTAATTCCACTTCATAGAATTTATAGTCATCATTTGTAACAACTTATAAGAATCTGTTCAGTCCCTTTAGCCCTTTCTCCTTCAAATACCCTCTTATAATCTTTTTCCAAATAATTTGTTTTTTTCTTCCACGACTACCCCTACCTCAGGCAACAGTTGTGTTCAAGTTTCTTAAAAAAAGAAAAAGAAAAAAAGAAAAAAAAAGTTCAATGGACCTGAAATCTAACTCTTTACCTCTAACTTGGGTGGGGTCTCTGATAGTCGGACAACACTTGTGACATTGAAGAATGAGTACGTGTAGGAAGCCATGTATGCGTCTTACTCTCTAATGTAATTTTTCTCAAAAATGCAGAAGAAGGAAGAGCTAAGCATATATACGTAAAATATTTCTCAGGGGCATCTGGGTGGCCCAGCCAGTTAAATGTCCCACGCTTGATTTCAGCTCAGGTCATGATCTCATTCATTATCATGGGATTGAACCCCGCATTGGACTCCACTGTGGGTGGGGAGTCTGCTTAAGATTCTCTCTCTTCCTGCCCCTCCCACTGCACACACACACACACTGTCAAGAAAATTTTTTTTGATCAAAATTGTTTTCAAAATAAGTTGGCATTTTCAGTTACATGCAGAAACATATAGCTGTTTATCACATATTTATCTTTGCATATACCTGTTGCTAATTGCAGAATAGTCCAAGTTTTAAAAGAGAGAAAATTAATTTTAACTTTCTTTAAGAAAGAGGATTAAAAAATGAATGTTACAAAATAGCCTTATGAAAGATGTTTTCTGTGACAGAACTTTTAAATTATTTGTAAAAAAATAAAAATAACTATCTTTTCCATCACTGAGTACGAAAAAAAAAAAGGATAGGTTTGTTCACAGATGCCTGAGATCTCATCTGCTAAATCTCAGAGAGGTTTGCCAGATGTTGGGCTGATAGGCTCATACTAACTCAAATAAGTAGGCATTACTAACCTATACCCATCAATTTAAGTTTTGCTCTCTCAGATTCCCACTTCTTTTTGGGCCTTAATTAATCCCCACCTCCCTAATCCTTCAGGGTTAAATGAATGCTATAATTGTTGTAATTATTATGTATGAGCACCTGCTTGGTGAAGGGGCCTGCGTTCTGTGCTACAGGAGACAAAAGGGACCTACAAAAAGTTACCACCCTTAAGAGCATGTGAAAATTATTTGGGTCAAACTCGGAATGGAGATGAAGACACCACATTTCTTCCTCTCTAAGACTTTGCAACTTCTAATTCGTTGTCCTCTTTGCCTGCCAAGAGGAGGCGCTTCTGTAAGGCAGGGCTTTACAATTCTAACTCTGAAAGCTAATCCCTAGGCATACAATAGTACTTAACAGCATTTGCAGCATCTAAATTTTTGCCTGTTGGCAATTCACCTGCTTGAATATTTTAGTGGTGACAAACTTGATGTATTAATATCCACACTTTCTACTTAGCCCTTTCTGTCAGTTCAGAGTCTTTGAATCAAATATTATAATGTTCACATAAAGGACAGTTTAGAGTAGATTAGATCCTTAAACACTTTCATGAAAACAGTTATATTTCATCTGCCTCTTAGAACTGGACATACATGAAGCTTGGTACAATTATCAGTGTAAGAAGTCACTTTATAAAAAATCACAACAGTAAGTAGCCAGGAGATACTCCACAGAAGACTGATTACCCAGGAGTCAAGACTAGAAAAATCTACCTGCAACTAATGGCCTTGGTCTATTTTTCTTTTACATCATCCATTTATAAATCACAGCATTCTAATCAGTGGAGAACAATGAGCAATTGTGCCCAATGTAGAGCAGCGAGGGGATGAGCAGGTTTGTGAATGAATCATCAGTGATGTTACTGAAACCCACAGGGCATGACATAGATGGAGTGGCTGGAGCTCAAGGACCATTGCAGTGGTGCTCTGTGGTCTGAGAATTCTACCGCTGTGCTCTTTCTTGACCAGCTGGATGCTTTCTCATGCAAAGGCACTTTCAGTGTTAACTCCTACATAAATGCACTAGGAAGTTTATTCTTTTAATCCAGAGAATGGAAAGAAGAGGGAGAGAAACCAGGTAACTCATATACAAAGTAAGAATTTGAATCAAAACTTTTGATTTTGATGGTCTTTGGAGTTAAGAACCCTGGGAACAGTATTTCTCAGGAAAGGTACAGAGAGAGTACAGGAACGGTACAGAGACTGAGACAATGATAAGTCCTCCCAAGATCTACCATGAATGAGTCCTCCTCTGAACCTACTCTTTCACCTGCCTTAACTGGTGTATACTCAGTCTTCTCCAAAAGCTTCCAGTCTTAGTCTCTTGCTGAACTTTAGAATCTTTCTAGATTCAGGAAATCAAACTTTATGCTTCCCCCAAACTCAAGACCCTTCTTTGTTTTTATTTCACATTGACTTTGTCTTTTTCTTTTCTGTGAAAATATTCATGTATATTGAAGCCTCACAAGCAATACTCTTTAAGCCCCAGTGACAACAATAGTGTATTCTCTACTGTAGATGCTCACTATGTATTTACTGAATGGATGAATGAAAGCAAATTTACTATGTGAAACATTCAACAGTTACCTGCTGAGCACTCCCCTGTTGCAGGTGCAGTTTTAAGTGCCACAGACACTGGAGGGGTTGAAAAACTTCAAGTCTCTTCGCAGAGACATGAACTTGGCTTCCATATGCCAAAAGGGGGAACCCACGTTGCTTCTATATATAATCCTTAGGTGGATCACATCTTTTCACACTTTAATTTCCACCTTCCTTTCTGACACAGTGCTAAAAGTACATGGCTTATGAATATAGAAACACAGAAAGATCTAAAATACAGTGATCTGTTACCCTGTCTACTGGCACCTACAGATTGAGGCAACTCTGCCTCTCAAAGGTGAAGTAAGTTTTCCAAAATTTTACAACTACTTTTCAGTGTTCGTTGTAGAATCTTCAATCTTTTGCATGTGGGTCCGGATATGCTGCCTTATTTTTTTTTTTCTCGAAGCTGAGTTCTCATTTTTAATTGTATAGATTTGTATCAGCAGCTACCATCTCCAGATTTTCTTTAGTCACCAAAATTACTGAAGCTGAGTGTGTGGTCAGCCTAGCGGTGCCAAAAAGCTCAGGGGTCCTCTGGGCTCTGGGGGGGGGGGTCCTTTCCATCCTTCAAGCTAAAGTTTTGCCTGCCCTCTGATTCAGAGACACATCTCAAGTCCTGTTTGTGAAACTGAAACATAAAATTAATTACAGATTGGTACAGGTAGAGTTGTCTTCCTCTTTGGTTCTAATTAAAGGCAGTTAGAAAGACTATCTAATGTGGAAGCTGAAGCATGAGCTTTGAAACCCCTTCTGCAATTGGTTGTGTGAACTTGAGTAAGCCTATTTTTATCTCTGAGTCTGGAAGTTGAGATGCTTAAAATGGGAAGTAGCTGTTACATGGTAGTGTTCACTGTGATACTTGTGTTAGAATCAAATGAGATACTTATCACATGGGAATACCAAATGCATGTGCACAATTATTGTTTTCCTATTTTTAAAATCTAAATACATGCAAACATCTACCTCTAGTGCTTCTAGTAACTCCCTACCAATTCTTGGGAAACAAAAATGATCTATATTAGGTCTGCCCATTTCATTAACCTGAGTGTGAGCCTTGCCTTTGTCCCGCAACAAGACAGCATTGATTACTCCTATTCTATTACATGTTCCCCCACTGGACCTGGTAACACCTTTCTTTCATGTCACATGTTGCACATAGCAATATAGTAGACTCCATTACTGCCCGTACCAATACCTCCTATGGTCATTCTCTTTTGCCACAATGATAGCTTCTGGAAGGAGTCATTCTATTTATCTGTTTAGCCAGTTTATTTAGCATAGTTGTTTTTTTTTTTTTAATCAGAGTAACTGCCAAATAAATCCTTTTTTGATCAATGAATGAATTGCTACTGTTTCCTGAGACATGCATTAACAGTTTGGGACTCTGGCTCGGAATTTTAGAGATAGCCCATGATCAGCAGGGTGTATAAACATTTAACCTGAAGTTGGTCTGAGTTCCAATTTTCGTTCTGTTACTTATTTCATGGAAATATGAGAAGGACACATAGCTTGTAGATGTCCTAAGTAACTACCACAAAATAAAAGAACAGATCAGAGTTAGTTAATGGTTTCAAGTATATGTGGACCCTTATCCATCTTTATTTCTGGGATGGGGAAGGATTCTGGTCCCAGATTTAGCTAATTAGGGAAAAGTGCCATGAAAAAATATGGGTGTCTATCTTCAGAACAAGAGGGCAGAAAAGCCATGCAGATCCTACATATTTTTCAACCCTGAGTGTTTCTATTTCACTAATGCAATATTTCAAGTGTTAAGCTGTTTCTTTAAAAAAAAATTACAATTGGACTGTGAGAGATCATGTACCTTGGACGAGATTACTTATGGAGTATGTAAACATGGAGTTCCATATGTATGGAGTTCAACATGGCTTGCTGCCAGGTAGAAATCTTTTATTTATTTTTCTACCATGGATTGTTTACCTTTACTCTTCCATTCTTTGTACCACAAATAAGAAGAGCATAAACAAATTCTATTGAGTATGTTAAAATAGATTCTTTAGGGGCGCCTGGGTGGCGCAGTCGGTTAAGCTTCCGACTTCAGCCAGGTCACGATCTCGCGGTCCGTGAGTTCGAGCCCCGCGTCGGGCTCTGGGCTGATGGCTCGGAGCCTGGAGCCTGTTTCCAATTCTGTGTCTCCCTCTCTCTCTGCCCCTCCCCCGTTCATGCTCTGTCTCTCTCTGTCCCAAAAATAAATAAACGTTGAAAAAAAAAATAAAATAAAATAGATTCTTTAATTTAAAAAATGATAATGAGGGGAGAGTAGAAAGAAAAGGTGATTAGAATTGGCCAAGTGGAAGTATTTTAAAATAAAGCTTCCTGCAAATTGGCAAAAGGCAGAGACACAGATGCAGGCAGAGATGGTTCTTCAGAGGTCTGCACTCCTCACTTGCCTTACATTTGGATTTTGAACTGCTTGAGTTATGAGCCAGCAGCACCATCTAGAGGCACAGAAGAATCCTGTACATGAAAGAAGCTGAATGGAGCCCATCTATTTAATGTGAGCAATGGCAAAACCATTGCTTCATTTTCCAATATATATAGAGAGCCCCTTACAGAAGGCCTGTAAAGGAATTGCTTCCCATTTCCATCAAAAGATGACTGCGGAGTTCATTACTGGGAACATTCAAGGCTTGACTTCAGAAGCGATAACTTACCTCCAGAACTTCCCTACTGAGAGGGAAGTCTCTGACTCTCACATTAGCTAATTCATTCCATACATTTTACTGGATACCCCCCATGACTCAGGCTTTGTGCTAGGCACTAGGAGACACAGACAAGAATATATTCCTGACTGTCCCCTCTACCCCCTAGCCTGCATATCTATACCTAACCACGAGGATAAATCTTCTTCTGTCTTATCCTTTTAAACAGTTTCTGGGAAGTGAGAGCAGAAATATTTGAAAGCAATCATCATATTTCAAGAGTACTTGCTCTGTGTAAAACCTTCAGAATGTTTTATGTCAAGTCATAGATTCAAATAAATTTAGAGTGACAGGGGATCCTACAGTCCTAAGGTAGTCATTATCAAACTTTGGTGTCTATGAAAATTACCAGGTAGACTTCTTATTATAATACAGAATCTTAAGCTCCAAGCCCCAAACATTCTAATAATATAAACAAGTGGTGTGGCCCAGGATGATGCATTGTATTTAAAATATGTTTATCTGGTTTTCATGATCCAAGTGAGAAATGAACCGGGCTTTCAGAGTACAATTTAATTTTCACTCACAGGGAAGGTAATGCCACCACCATGAACCAGAGCGATCTTTTTCTATATTTTCTTCTTTCTTTAAGTGCCTTTATTTATTATTTATACTAGACAATATCTAAGGACCATATCGACACTATAGTCCAGTAGTGCCAAAGGTTTTCTGTAATAATTCCTTCTCTTTGCAGCATAGCTCCAATTTTCCCACCTGGGTTATGGCTACGTACTTACAATAATTTTAAGAATCATTCTATTAAGGGGTACCTGGGTAGCTCAATCGGTTAAGTATCCAACTTTGGCTCAGGTCATGATCTTAGGGTTTGTGAGTTCAAGCCCCTCATCAGGCTCTATGCTGACAGCTCACAGTCTGTAGCCTGCTTCAGATTCTGTGCCTCCTTCTCTCTCTGCCCCTCCCCTGCTAACACTCTGTCTCTCATTCTCTTTCAAAAATAAGTAAAACATTAAAAATAGAATCATCCTTTTAAATTATAGACCCTCAAGTTTACTGGTATTCATATTTTTATCTAGGTTTTATTTGTAAAAAAAAAAAACATACTGTATAAGAATATTTGCATAGTGAGCCCCTTGTTGTATTAACTTGGGAACCCGTTTTATTAGCAAACTCCTAACTGTGAGGCTGCGTGGGTGCAGGGGAGCTGAAAATTAGAAACTTGAGTGGATTTCAATACCTAATTCCACACCAAACATAGGCAAATTAGAGCTGAAAAAAAGGCTTCTAAGTTGGAGACAAGTTAGCTTTCACTCTTTCTCATTTCAGCAGCCCCTGTTTTGAAAGATGTCCAACTGTAAATCCGTGGGATTTAAAGAACTGAGCTTTTCAAAAGAAACTCTTGTAAGAAATCTGTGATAATAACTATCTTTCATGTATCTCCTCTTCTCTGTTCCTCCTTGCATTGTCATGGAAAAGGTCCCCATTATATCTCAGTGGAACAATAAACTAGCCCAGTAACGATGACATTCTCAGTCCTACAAATCCCACATTTAACTGCCATCTCTCCATCAGGGCGATCTTTCCACACTGTCAATATGATTGGGTCACTTGTGTGAAATCTTTCAGTGGTGCTGCACTGACTTAAGCAACAGACTCCAAAATGGTATCATCCATTTGTGATTTGGCCTCATGCCTAATTCATGGACCTCACCTCCAATTCAAATGTCAAGCATGCTAAAGTCCCCAATTCTAACAACTCCTTGACACTTCCATCATTTTGCATGGCACATTATATCCTACTGAATTGTGCTTTGTGATCATCACCAGGATAATTCAGCTCAGCCATTACCTGTCCTATGGAACAGTCTTCTCAAGTCTTTATGTTGTGTTAGAGGCCCTCCTCTTTAGTTTTTCAGAAACCTATACACCCTACAACATAGCGGCAAAGCATAGAAGAAAAAATGAGATGTGGGGCTTAATCTTTCAATTCTTAAAAACCACAGGATTTAGGATTCTTACCTTCAACTACCATCAGACTTCATCAAATTTCATTCACTGAGTTTATTAAAGTCAGAGAATACAATTAACCTTATATTCCCTAATTTTAATCTTAGTAAACACTTATTGAATGCATTCATAAATGCTCCTATTTAACTCTGTTTACGCAGACACTGATAACCCTGAAACAATTGAGATGATTTTCTATAGAATCAAACTTACTAATAAAATAATTTGATCTGTGACTACAGATCAAATAGGCATAGTTATTCTTTAAAAATTGAGTTTTAGTGGGGCGCCTGGGTGGCGCAGTTGGCGTCCGACTTCAGCCAGGTCACGATCTCGCGGTCCGTGAGTTTGAGCCCCACGTCGGGCTCTGGGCTGATGGCTCAGAGCCTGGAGCCTGTTTCCGATTCTGTGTCTCCCTCTCTCTCTGCCCCTCCCCCGTTCATGCTCTGTCTCTCTCTGTCCCAAAAATAAACAAACGTTAAAAAAAAGTTTAAAAAAAAAATTGAGTTTTAGAGATACAATGTTAAAGAAGAAAACAATACAACTCAGGGGAATATTGAAATCACAATGGATGGAAAATACTTTAGCTAACAAATTTTATAAAAATACTATAGATTTAGTAATGTTTTGTTTAATTACTTTTTATTTTGAAAATTAAAATTACATTCATCTAATTTTTATTTTTATTGACATAGTTTGGACTACAAAATATAACTTTCTGATTGTATACAGATTCACTTGTTAGAATGTTGGATTGCCCGGGTTGCCCAAACCAGCCAGCATATTGTTGTTTTTGTTGTCATTTCAGAACATGCTGTGAGACACAGCCAGCATTTCATCAGGTAAAACAGTCCTGTTTCAAATCCACCTTAGTAAAACACACAGCCTGCCTTTGTACTGAAGGACAAAAAACTCTGTCGCCCCAAATCAATACAAACACATGATGCAAAACTTGGTCTAAGTATCACCAGTCTGATGGACTTAAAGAGAAAGCAATGCTGATAATCCCTTCACACACCTTCTTAACTGAAATAGGACTTCAATGGGACAACATGGTATATTTTATGTTCTTTAGATTCTGGTTGGCTGTCAATTTGAAACTTACACTAATTGATGTTTTCTGATCTTTCTCCTCCCTTCCCTTACCTCAGCCCTAAATGCACTGCCAAATTTCTTGGTCTTTATCCTCTTTTCCTGGCCTTTCCCAGGCTACCCCTCGTTTGGAAGTGCCCTTTCTCTCTGAGCTTCCTAACCAATGACCGTTGTACTTATTAAAAAAATTGGCAATACACATTAAGACATTAAATATGTTCATATGTATCTCCACATATTCATTCTATTTTAACAATATGGATACAGAAAAATCTATGAGTAACAGAGATGTTCAGGGTACCTTAAGCTATAACACAGGTTAATTTATAAAAAGACAATCTCTTTGGCAAATAATACTGGCAGAATTGGACAGCAACATGCACAAGAATGAAACTAGACCACTTTCTTACACCGTACCCAAAAATGAACTCAAAATGGATCAAAGACATAAATGTGATACAGGAAACCACCAAAACCCTAGAGGAGGAAGCAGGCAATTTCTTACTCAACAACTCTCCAAAGGCAAGGGAATTAAAAGCAAAAATGAACTATTGGAACCTTATCAAGATAAAAAGCTTCTGCACTGCAAAGGAAATAATCCACAAAACTAAAAGACAACCGATGGAATGGGAAAAGATATTTGCAAATGAAATCTTGGATAAAGAGCTAGTATCCAAAATCTATAAAGAAATCACCAAAATCAACACCTAAAAAACAAATAATCCAGTGAAGAAATGGGAGGACATGAGTAGACACTTTTCCAAAGAAGACGTCCAGATGGTCAGCCCATACATGAAAAGATGCTCAACATCACTCATTATTAAGGAAATACAAATGAAAACGACCCTTAGATATCACCTCACACTAGTCAGAGTGGCTAAAATCAACAACTCAGGAAACTACAGATGCTGGTGATGATGTGGGGAAAAGGGAACCTTCTTGCACTGTTGGTGGGAATGCAAACTGGTGCAGCCAGTCTGGAAAACAGTGTGGAGCTTCCTCAAAAAATTAAAAATAGAACTACCCTACAACCCAGCAATAGCACTAAAGGAATTTACCCAAAGGATACAGGAGTGCTGATGCATAGAGGCAAATGTACCCCAATGTTTATAGCAACACATTTAATAATCGCCAAATTATGCAAAAAGCCTAAATGTCCGTCAACTGATGAATGGATAAAGATGTGGTTTATATATAGAATGGAATACTATTTGGCAATGAGAAAGAATGAAATCTGGCCATTTACATCAATATGGATGGAACTGGAAGGTATTATGCTGATTAAAGTAAGTCAGAGAAAGACAGGTATCATATGTTTTCACTCATATGTGGATCCTGAGAAACTTAACAGAAGATCATGGGGGAAGGGAAGGGGGAAAAAAGTTACAGAGGAGGATGGAGGAAAACTGTGAGAAATCATTAAATACAGAGAACATACTGAGTGTTGATGGGGGGGGGGGAGGGAAAGGGGAAAATGCGTGATGGGCACTGAGGAAGGCACTTGCTTGGATGAGCACTGGTGTTGTATGTAACCAATGAATCATGGAAATCTACCCCAAAAACCAAGAGCAAACTTTACATTTTGTTAGCCAATTTGACAATAAATTGTATTAAAAAATAATAAAAAAATTAAAAAAATGTTCACGGGAGCTAAAAGGACTTTTTGTATACCTAATACACAGGTAATGGCAAATTATCATTCCTCAGGATAGAAAGCTATCAAGTTGTTAAAATGTTGTCTATAAAAAGTTGGGTTATAAATTCCCAACGCTAAATGGAAAAAAGCAGACAAGAGATGTGGCAGTATATTAATTTAAAAATAATACAACACAGAAATACTAAAAGATAAAAGAAAAAATAAGAATTCATAAAAAGAAATGTTGAGAACTATCACATGGTTACCTATGGATCTTTGGACAATGAATGAGTTTACCTTCCTTCTAGAATTTCCCCCAAGTCTATATTGAACATTTGTTACCTTCATAATGATCGAAGGGAAACAAAGGAAATGTTATAATTAAATTAGGATACAAAGCAACAGAGTTTTTGACATTGTGTAAGTTAAGAACATTCAAATTAACATCACAATTGGATTTTGTGACCTGGCACCCATAAGGATTTTAAGACGCTATTTACATATCTGTGCAACACGTTTCTATCTATCTGCAACCACCCTCCCCATACCTTTCTTTCTGGACTCTTCATTAGCTAGTGTAACCAGTCCATTTCTTAAAACTTATTTTGTTTTGATTGGCAAACATGCTTGGTAATTGTTCCTTGAGCACAGGTAGGATATTCCATATCCTAGTGGTCAGTGTCTGGACTCTGGAATCAGGCACCAGATTTAAAATTTCTTAACATTTATTAAGGTGTCTTTACACAACTTGTTTCATCTCACTGAGCTGTAAGTTTGTCAAATAAAAATGGGGATAATGCATTACAACTCCAAGTCTTATAAAGAACACAATTAAAAAAAAAAAAGCAAACACAAGTGCCTGGCATAGAGGAGATCTTGCATCAGTCACTGAAAGTTATTTCCCCTTGTTCACTGGGCCCAGTGTATATTTAGGGTCCAGTGTATATTTTCTATAAGCAGGTGGAGAACAAATGTGAAATGGGAGCAGCTCCACCAGATTCCAGATTCTGATTCTTGAGGGACTTCTCACATTAGTCTTTTTCCTTTATTTTATTGTATGCACCCAGAATCTCACAAAGAAAAGAGACGTACACGCATAAAAGCTAAAAATGGAGTGATACAGTTATAAGTACTTTGTTAGTACCTATCCAGAGAAATTGAAATAATATTCTATTAACCTTTTATTTTCATACTCATAAATATTTTAAGAAGAGCAAGGAGCTCTTAAATTCCCATCTTAACCATGGAACACTGATTCTTTTTGCCTTATTGAGGGTTCACAAGCCAGCCATCATGGTGGTCATGCTATTATTTGCAGTAGTATTAATTATAGTAGTAACAGTGATGGCAATCATAGTGATGATAAGCAGAAATAAGTGTTTCCTATTTGTTAACCTCTGATCCAAGTGGTTAACATGTATTGACTCACTGAGTACAACTAAGTTATGTACTATTATTATTTCCATTGTGCCAACCACTCAGGTACAGCACAGAAAACCTGAATGAAGTACTCAGCGTTGCCTAGCTAGTAAGTAATGGCAACACGATTCAAGTCAGGCATTTCAATCCTAGAATTTCTGCAGTGTTACCTCTCCAGAAATGACAGTGTTAGAATTAACTTCAACCTAAGACACACAGAATGTCACAATGAAATAAAACTGCAAGGAGAAGAGCTTAATGGAGATGAATGGAGCCCGACTACCCAGGTTTGAAATCAAGGGGTTACTTACTGTGTGACCATGAACAAATGGGACTCTTTGTTGCAACTTCAGCCTCTTCATCAGTGACATGGAGATTGCAGCAGCACCTAAGGTGTAAGGATGATAGGAGGATGAGGCAATATAATCCACATTAAGAACTGAAGTATATTAACATGATCAATGTAGTTCATCCAATGTTATCGTGGTAAGTTTGACAAATATAATTAACCTGAGACTAAGAGTAATGTGGTCATTGTTTTCTATTGTTTTCCATTCTTATCCAACCATACAGACAGTATTAAGTACAAAATAAACGGGTGTTAAAATTTCTTTAATTGGAGAAGAGACTACCCTGGAAATCTTAGATTTTGTTCTTATTGTCAACGAATGTTCAGTTAAGGCTCTAAGGAGAGGCATGAAGAAAATCAAGTAAAGCCCTCTGGAGAGTAGAAGTCACGTAAGTCTTCACCGTATGGCAGAGAAGTCCAGTAAGTTTGGGATCCTGTGACATTCTCCTATGGCATTCCTGCCTAGCAAGTATTATACTTTAATTGTTCATTTGTCATCTCCCTCACTAGACACTACATGTAGTTACTGGTTAGCTTCTTGCCTGGGGTTAGCAGACTCTTCCTAAGAATTTACCAAATAGGGGCACCTGGGTGGTGCAGTTGGTAAGCATCCACCTCTTGGTTTGGGCTCAGGTCATGATCTCAGAGTTCGTGAATTTGAGCCCAGCAGCAGGCTTCATACTGACAGTAGGGAGCCTGCTTGGAATTCCTTCTCTCTCTCCCCCTCTTTCTGTGACCCCCGCCCTTGCATGCTCGCTCGCTCTCTAAATAAATAAATAAATAAATAAATAAATAAATAAATAAATAGAATTTAGCAAATAGATCAAAGAAATGCACATCAATGGATTAGTTCAGTCTAGAATGAGAGGTGATACTGATGCTTCCCAATGACTATATTGCATGAGGAGCTACGGAAGCACATGGAAAGGTAGCAGAGAAGAAAAAGAGGACTTGGTGGAGGATGGAAGATGCAGAGTTCTGGTGTCAACTTGCATGTCCCTGTGGCTTTAGTGTGCAGTCCCCAACAGATATGCACCCAGAGGCAGAATATAGAGCTGAGGAGGACTGCACACACGAGCCAGACCAGGAAGAACCAGAGACTCTGCACTAAATGGAAGAAGATATACCTTCCCCCAGAGAAAGCTGGTTAAAAAGCCCATTTCTGAGCCCTAGCTTCACAAAGGAATAGCCAGGGAAGTTGCCTTTTTTTTTTTGTTAGCTTTACAAATTGACCAGGTTATTCTGATTCAAAGATCATGTTTGGAAGCTAATGCCTGATGAGATTTTTTTTAAAACACCACTGTTAATATTAACTTGTAACACCCTTTGAATGTGTTAAAAATATGTCCCTCTCTGAACATAACCACAATTAATCCTTCTGTCAACCTAATAAAATTGGGTGTGTTTTAAAAATATTTTCTAAATGCTATACAAAAGATTCCTCTTACAATTTTCTTTCCATTTATAGAATTCCTCCAATACCGTTAAATCTTTTTCTTACTAAGTTTCCCATAAGGAAAAGCTGGACTCTTTTTTTTTTCCCTCCCTCTCTCTCTCTCTCTCAGCCCTTTGACTTATCTAAGCTTTTAAGTTTCAATCGAACTGGGCTCAAATGCTATCTCTGCAAATAGCTTGACCTTGCCAATCACTCTTCCTCCTTTTGGATAACGTGTGGCACCTTCTCACGCCTCCTCACAGTCTGCCTTTGACAATCTCACCAGGGGTTTACCTTGGACTTTGTTCCTCAACCCAGAAAGTTCCCCATTCTGTGCTTGTTGCATTTCCCAGGGTGAAAAGCACTCTATGCTACCTGACTATATTAAGAATGAAATGATCTCTACTTGAAGAGACACATCAATGGCATGACATTAAAATGAATACAGATGGTGGAGGTGAGGCTTCAAAGATATAGTCCAGTTGGCATACCTACTTGACAATGTAGGTTACTGAATCAAAACAAGGTTAAAAACCCACATTTCTATTCTGGGAGCTGTAACTGTTCTTTACAGGCATGTTAATGCACTCCCCTTATTTAAACTATCAGATTTTCATTTGGGGCACATATGGAGGTTTGTAAGGTTATACTTTGTTCCAAGGCAAGTTATATTTATGTAGACCTTAGAATATTGAGGAAGGTACAAAAGGAATGGAATATTTACTAACACCTACCTCTGTAAAATGTAATATTTTCACTCATTGGAATCTAAGGCCCATGAAACAGGGATGTCACCTGTTGTTTTTGTTTTTTTTTCCCCCACTGTATTATCTCAACTTCCTGGATGAATGCCTCAGAGTGGCTTTGAATAAATATAAATACATATTACATAAATAAATGAAAAAAATAAATTAAAATTAGATATTTAAATTACTTATTAAAATGCTTGGTTGTAGGAGATCCTCAAATGGCAGCCATTGCTTTGACTATAAATAAAAAAAAACTTTAATAACAAAATACTATTATAATAATCACTACTACCTGGACAACTTCTACTTACAGCTATTACTTTATTTGAAAAATAAATGAGAAGTAGTCCATAGTAGCTAAAATGTATTGTAATAATAAGGAAAAAGGACATATAGCAGCATGATCAGGTATATTAGATAAAAATTATAAAGGACAATTTGTATCAAGATGAAACTACGTGGACTTTAGACTGTGAGCACTGAAATTTTTCTGTGTGTCTTACATATGGAATGGCACAGAGAGATGAGCGTATAAGAAGCTGAATGTTGCAGCAATACCAAGTACAGAGGGGTGGGGAGCCAGGGCAAAAATGAGATAGGTCAAGTAAGAAGGGAAGAGAAATGAACAAAAGGGAGAAAAAATTTTACCTTGTATTCAAATGTCTAATTTTTTGAAGTTAATAAAACAGATTATTAGTTATAGTACTTGCATCATCACTGGTAGAACATAAACAGAATAACATGTAGTCTGAAACTCAAGCTCTGTCTTACAGGTTTATGCTCAATTCTCATCACCTGTCCTAGGCAGGCATGCCTGAATGGAGGCAGTCCTAACTTGTGTGTTAAAAAATGCATCAGAGTTTCCTAAATTAGCAAAATAGCCTTTAATCTATATATGTAAGATTTACAAATCCCATCTCCAGTACACACACGAAGAAATGGCAACAGGTTCTGTCTGACATTCAGATTTATAAAGTAAACGGAGAATGTTAGCACATGAAACAATTTTGGAGGACAACAACTTTCCAAAATTCTGCTCCAGGTATGGAGCCAGTTCTACAACATCCTGAGAGGTACAAACATGTAATGTCTCCTGCAATACCGTGAGGGCCAAAAAACTGACAATGTCACAGAGCTGCCAATTATTCCATTGACTACCTCTGCCTATAACAATTACTTGATCAGGCCGAAACAGGCCTCCTTTAGAAATTCAGCCATTTCTATTTCTCCTCTCCTAAAAAATTCACTCTCCTTATTCTCTTTCTTGAAAGTAAAACATGCCCAGTTCTTTCCATGTTATTTAAATGACAGTGATTTCCAGAGCCTTGCCAAACATCCTTTGCCCTCCTGTATTTGTATTCCAGGTTGCCAATATGCTAGTATATAAATGAAATGTCAGCACTTGGAAAGTTCCATCCTTGTCCGTCTATAATCCCTTTGGCACACCGAAATTGGGTTATTCTTCCTAAAACACAAATCTTATCATGATACCCTCCTACTAAAACTCCAAATAGCCATGTAACACCTTAGCAAAAGGACTAATCATTCTCACCAGTCTGAAAGGATCTAGATGCTCTTGACCCACCTGTACCTTTCTCTCCAGCCCCATTTTACAGGACTGGCACCATAATTTGGTACATTATAGTTTCACCAGCCACCTCGGTGCCTCACACATATCGAGCTCTTTTCCAATCCAGGACCATTGCACCCACTGTTTCCAATACCTCTGTGCCTCTTTTCTATTTGCATGTTGTAAATTCCCTCTCTTCTTTTATGCCTCATCTTAACAGTTTCCCCAACACCAGTGAACAAGCTGTTGTTCTATTGTTCTACAGTGCCTCCCATCCGTTCTTAGTACTTAGTTGGGCTCAAAGTACTATTCAAAGTACTCTTATGACTTAAATAAATTTGTGTCATTCTTTTTTTAATATCCCTTTCACCTACTGGACAATTGGCTCCATAGGGTAAGAAATAAATGTACTATGTTCCCCAGAGCATCCTTGGGAAGAAACAATTCCAGAAACATAGTAGAAATTCATAAATATTACTCAATTTAACATGTCAAAGTTAGTATTTTTGTCACAAAACCTTATCCAGATCATTACATATGAGGCATAAGAACATAATGTCTAAGATTTCAGGTTGGGTGTGAAATGCTATTAACCAACTAACAGCTGTAGACTTTGGGGATAAGTTACTTAAACTTTAAATTTTCAGTCTCCTCCTATGTAGAGAATGACTCACTCCTAGGCATAGTGTGGCAATTAGAAGAATTACATGTACATCTGTATGCACGGTCCATAGCACAGAATAAGATGTAGTTAGCTATGGTTATTTGCCTGGTCCAAGTCCTACATGGAATGAAAAATATTGACTGCTTGCTACATGGTTGTTGGGATGAGTGGATTCCAATCACGATGTATGGATGCCCAGAGCAAAGTCTGAACTGAAAGTCCACAATATACATATTTTACTTCCCTTTCCACCAAGAAGTGTCTCCTACACTGTGCAATAGAACTGATGAATATATTTGAGCCTCAGTTTCCTCAAATATAACAAAAATAAGTTAGGGCAGAATCTCTCAACCATCTCTTTCAGCAGTGAAATGTATGGGTCAAATATGCTTTGTAGACAAGACCTTAAAATTTGTAATATTATTTGAGGCACGTTTGGAATATCTCCTAGTCTCACTGTTGCCCTAAGGCTCTGTTTATGCAAGCAAATTGAAGAGGAGATAGGAGATAGGAGATTATTATAGAGCAGAATCTGGGAAGAAGGGACTCATTTGACCTGAGCTGTCTCCATCAATACCCCTCCTGTGGTGATGGCTCAACCCCTCATTTGACAGTGTAGACAGAGCCTGAGGAAGGTTTGAGGGCAAATACAGATTGAGATAGTGAAACTTGCAAAATACATACTCACTGCAAACTGTTTGATGATAGGGGATTGCATGCTGGCTCAGAGCATCATGTTTTGATGTAAAGTAGTTTAATTCCCTTAACTCTACTTAGTTGGCAGTATCTGCCAATGGTTTTCATTACACAATCAAAATGGGAGTTTTCATGAAGAACATCCAATTTATGTGTGGAGTGCATGGCAATGTGAGGCGCCTCTGAGTTCCAATTTTTCTCTATGTCGTGATGCATCAAAATGGGAAGGGATTTTATGAATTAAGAAACCATAGCTATGGAATTGAAATTTGAGGACCACCTTCAATAGAGCAGTTTTTATAATAGTTCCCAAATATATTCTAATACCGTTCCCTTTTCCCAAATACTCAAGCTGTCTTGTCCTTTTTAAAATTCTTCAGTTATGCTGTCCTCTTAACTATTTCCAAGTCTTTATACTGGCTCCTCTCTCTGCTTAGATCACTATCACCTCCATTTTTTTTTGTTTTTGAAATCTGGTCAATTTATTTAACTTTCAGATTTTAATTAAATTCTAGTTCCTCAAAACGGAGTTTCTTTTTCAATTTTTTGGTGTCTGCTCCAGTTACCTCCTTCATATCCCATTTCAATTTGTAATTATTTCCCTCCAAAACACTACAATTATAATTTACAATTAGATAATCACTCATAAACATAACTTTAATTTCTCTCTGTGCCCATTAGGATAAAACACTGCAAACACAGAATTATTCCTGGTTTGTTCAGAGCCTGTTTCCAGCAAAGTATACAAAAGGCACTCAGGTATCTGTGATTCCTGAAGTCCTGGGTTCTATGGACATCCAAGTCACCAAGTGGGTTAATCAATAAAAACATTCTTGGAAAGTATGACCTTGGAAATCACTCCTCTGAACTTACTTTGTTGTTGTTGTTTTCGTATCCGAAGACAAGGTTGAATGAAACACGTCATCATACAGAGGCTGAAGAAGTACCATTTTCTGATTTCTCAGGAACTATTTTGTTCTGTAATGGATTACCTTCTTTACAGATTACCATTTACACCTCATTGATGTCTCTAATCCACTAACAATAAAGTAATCTGATCTGTTCATTTTCTTCTATATTTCAAAATGCATAAATAGTATATTAGAACAGATCCCAAATTGAAAATTCAGAAATGTGTTTCCTAAGCTTGATTCCATCTCCAAGGATAACTGATATCAGGTCAATCACCAGACATTTTCAGGGCTTACATAAAATGTGCTCTGGTCATGTGTTAACATGGTAAGCGATAATGAAGACACTGTGTTTTGTTCAAAATCCCCCAAGTTTCAAATTGTTTTTTGTAGCTAAAGCACTTGGTCAAGAAGGAACAGCAACATACGTGATGAGTTCTTGCTGACAGGGACAGGACCTTGGGAAGTGTCTGAGGTAAAGGATCTGTTCCTAGTGAGAGGTTGCTGATGGCAATGTCAAGACTCTGGGGAAGAGGACTGAGGTTGAATCCTATGGACAATGTTTGAATCTGATACATCCCAGGGCAGGTGGGAGTGGGGGTACTTTCCAATGTTAATATACTTATTCTCTTTGTGAGATTTAAATATTCGACTAGTCTGTCACTTTCATGTTTATTTAATCAGGCATACTTAGATATCTTAGAAAAGGCAGGTAAAACATACCCTAAACTAATGTGACAGCAAAGACAAATTTATGTCCCTGAATATTCAAAGCTGTTTCTGATGAGAGGCAAGTTATATGAGTAAATGTAAATTTGTTTATGTTTTAAAGATATCAAAATGGCAGTTTATGCAAATTATGTGAATGGGATTCCCAAATGTAAAGCCACGGGATTTTATGATTCTAGTTACATTTTTTTTTAAACTTTTTTTTTTCAACGTTTATTTATTTTTGGGACAGAGAGAGACAGTGCATGAACGGCGAGGGGCAGAGAGAGAGGGAGACACAGAATCGGAAACAGGCTCCAGGCTCTGAGCCATGAGCCCAGAGCCTGACGCGGGGCTTGAACTCATGGACCGCGAGATCGTGACCTGGCTGAAGTCGGACACTTAACCGACTGCGCCACCCAGGCGCCCCAATTCTAGTTACATTTTAATCAAGAGAAGATATCCTTCAAACAAAAACCCTTTAGTTAATTTAGATGTGACATAAACCATAAAAATATGCCAATGTTCACTGTAAATTCCATCCTAATATTTGTATTATGGAAGAGTTTGCTGCTATAACAAATAAAGAAAAAGAGTGAGTCAGTATTGATACTTTTTTTCCACTGTTGCTTTTCCTGGAATTCAAGAAACAAAACAGGAGAAAGTGATGCCCCAGAAGGCACCTAGAATTTCTATTCATTTATATAATTTAATAAATAAGAAAATCCTTATCTCACCTCACAGAGTTGTCTTGAAACTCTCCTGATAGAGGCAAACAAAACAAAACAAAAAAAACACAACTCAGTTGAGAGGTTTACTTATATAGAAAATACAATTTTGAAAAAGTCTCCTGCCTGTTACTACATTTCAGTGTCCAACAAGTTCAATTGGGACTTAAATGTAAGTCTCGGTGAGTAAATTAGAACAACAGTAAACCAATGAGAAATGAGAGGGATGGTTATTGCACATGGACCTGAGAGGTGTAAAAAAATATGATGGCAATTGTTGTGCTAATGTTTGCCGGAGGTGTCCTACAAGCCTGAGCAAAGTGAATTTCATCTCTTGAAGTCTCTTCTTTAATTGACACAAAATCCAAGTCCCTGGAGTGAGACTTGGCTGCTACCTTAAGGGCTGTGGGTGCTTTATCTTAATGTTTTATTGATGGAATTCTGCCGTGCCCATCACTGGGACAGCATCAGGAGACTCATTAGCAAAACTTGCTCTCAGTTCCAAAGCTCCTTTACCAATCCTCTTTGCCGGTTTAAAAAGCAGTAAAGAGAAAGAAAATGGTTTGAGCAGTGGCTAAAGGGTTGTTTTCTGCAGGAAGTCATGAACTGCTTTTGGCATTCCTTTTTTGTAACTAGTATTTTATTTCATTTTCTACTTTTACCTGTGGTTCCCCAAGAAGGAACTCTTCTGGAAATTCAATCTCTCTGCCTTGCAAGACTTTTCTCCTCTTAAGTTGTGGCCAATGTACACTGACTCAAATACACCAAAGACATAAATTTCTGAATAATCTACTTTGTCATGAAGATATTCAAGGCAGTATTCAAATAAGTAAAAATTAGCATTTTGCTAATATCATATATGTTCTGTGTGCTTGTGTCCCTAATTTTCATCGGCAATATTCACTACATAAACAGATAATTTTTGAAAAGGATAATTCATTGTTTGTTTTCTTTGATCACTACTTTTATAAGATTCTTCTTATAAGGTCTCAAATTGGAAAATAAAAATCCTTTCATCAAGTAATTTCCAGAATTTTACTTCCGAAAATGTCATAACACTGTACATAAATACAAAGCTATTTTTATGAAGCTATTTTTAAAACATCCACAATATGCAAAAGATACTGAGAACTATACAATTATACTTATCTGTGGATTAAAGCTCAACAACTGCTTACCAACTTATCTCTATGCAGGCTAAGTGAGCTTCACGGACTGGTAGTTTCTCAAAAATATATGAACTGAGGTATATTCATTATTATTCAGTATTCAGGCATTTAATAGCAAAAGGAGGTAGAAAACATAAATGGATAATTTATTCAAAGTTTGTAAGGCCTGTTGGACCACTCTGTATTTACGTCTAGTGAGTATGGTTGTGTTCCCCAGCTTTAGTCTCTTTGTCACTGGACGTGAATATACATTGCACATATTCACTATATGGCTGTATTCTGTTTATATATCATAAAATACAGTGATTAAGGATAATAATTCTTACCATTCTGCTTCCTGGTACTCAAAACTGGTGAACCTTTGAACAATGTAATTAGTCTGTTTTTCATTACATTGGTCCGTATCAATAAGATGGAAATTATAGCATTGTCTATTTTATAGGGTAATAGCTGATAGAAAAATCATAGTTTTAGCTCTGTGATTGACATATAGTAAGAATTAAATATATTATTGGTGATGATTATTATTAAAGTAGATACTACTTAGTAGCATTGCTTATGCATCCTCTCTAAAGACCCTGACTATGTTTATTCTTTATTTTATGAGCCATCAAAACTGCTCAGATTTTTCTGGTCTTTATGTATCTGTTTATATCTGGAATATATTATTTCAATTATGTTATATAACTCAAATGTTTACTAAACTCTATTTATTTATGGATCCTAATTTTAGGTATAACAACTTTGATAGTTTGCCCTAGGAATGCAGGATTAATAACACCTCCAGATGCTCATCGTGGGTGAGAATTCAGATAAAGTATCTAACTTCCAGATCAAAAAATTGTTTAAGATACAAAAGATCTTTTACAGCATTCTCTATTCAATTAAGCCATGTTTTTGTTTTTCTTTTGTATCTTCAAAGCAGCATGATTTTAAAAATATATGACCAAAATACATGGAAACAAATGAAAATGAAAACACATTGCTCCAAAATTTTGGGGAAGCAGTAAAAGCTGTTCTAAGAGGAAATTTCATAGAAATACAGACCTACCTCAAGAAACAAGAAAAATCTCAAATGAACAACCTAACCTTACACCTAAAAAAGCTAGAAAGACAAGGAAAAAGCCTAAAGCCAGTAGATGGAAGGAAATAATAAAGACTAGAGGACAAATAAGTGAAATAAAGACTAAAAAATCAGGGGCACTTGGGTGACTCAGTCAGTTGAGCATCCAAATTTGGCTCAGGTCATCATCTTGTGGTTTGTGAGTTCAAGCCCTACATTGGGCTCTATGTTGACAGCTCAGAGCCTGGAGCTTCCTTCAGATTCTGTGTTCCTCTCTATGCCCTTCCCTTATCATGCGCTCTCTCTCTCTCTCTCGCTTGCTCTCTCTCTCATAAATATTAAAAAAAAATTAAGACAAAAAATGCTAAAGAACAGAACAATTAAACCAGGAGTTGGTTCTTTGAAAAGACAAACAAAACTGATACACCTTTAGGCAGAATCAACAACAAAGAAGAGAGGAGTCAAAATCTGAAATGAAGGAGGAGAAACAATACCACAGAAATGCCAAAGTTTAGAAGGGAATATTATGAAAAAATATATGCCAACCAATCAAACAACTTAAAAGAAATGGATAAATTCCTAGAAACATATAATCTTCCAAAAGTGAATTAGGAATAAATAGAAAATTTGAGTAGACAAATTACTAGCAATGAATTTGAATTGGTAATCAAAACACCGTCAACAAACAGAAGTCCAGGACTGGATGACTCTGTGGGAGAATTCTACCAAGCATTTAGAAAAGATTTAATACTTATGCTTTTCTAATTATTCCAAAAATTAGAAAAAAGAAGGAAAAGTTCCAAATTCATTCTATGAGACTAGCATTACCCTAATAACAAAACCAGATAAACATACTATAAAAGAGAGACTACCAACTGATGCTGCAAGACCAGTAAAGTTTTTGTCACCCTCATTGGGAGTGGTGGTGTTATTTTGGAGGAGATATATATAGGGATAGGGATAGGAATAGGGATAGGGATAGAAATATAAATATATCTCCATCCCCCAATGCTCAGTGAAAAATGGGGAGATGCCAGTCAATGGGTACAAACTTCTAGTTATAAGGTAAGTAAGTTCTGGGGATCTAATATACAGAATGATGATTAAGTTAATAAAATTTTATTATATACTTCAAAGTTTCAAGAAGTATAGACCTGAAACGTTTTCACCGCTAAAATAAAATGGTTATTAGGAGACATGACAGAGGTGTTAGCTAATGCTATGGTGGTAATCATATTGCCATATAGAATCATAGCAAATTAACACAATTTATACCCTACACTTATACAATATTATATGCCAATTATATATCACTAATCTGGATAAAAATGGATTAGTAACGTTACTCTCAGTAATTTTCAAGTGGCAAACTGATCCAATGAAATGCATGAATCACGGAATATTGCATTTTAGAGTTCACAAAAATGGGAACATCAACTCTAGGTCACCATGATTTCTGCCTCATAATTTACACGTGTCACCAAATATATTCTCCAACTGCCAAACCCTACAAATATTTATCATCCCCAAGTCAGACTTG
Organism: Acinonyx jubatus; assembly: GCF_027475565.1. Lineage (NCBI taxonomy): Eukaryota > Metazoa > Chordata > Mammalia > Carnivora > Felidae > Acinonyx > Acinonyx jubatus. The sequence goes on along the minus strand of NC_069396.1, from coordinate 22,281,311 downwards.
ATAATATTCTCACAGAAGTTAGTTATTTGCACATAACCTGTAATTGGTAGAGTTACACTTTATACCCAAGTATTCCGATTTTAAAGAAACACTTTGAAAATTTGCTTTCACTACACTCTTATAAGTGAATGAGTGAATATAAACAAGCAATATGAAAACTTCCAATACTGCATCAGGTATGAAGGAAAAGACAAACTAAGAACCACCTAAGTCCTGTTTTTTCTCTCAGGTAAAATATTTCTAACACTGATATGCAAGATAATCTATGGTTCAGGAATTCATCCTAGAAAAAATAATCCTGTTTGATGTACTTTCTCTTGACCTTTCTACCCAGAGATAACTCTCAATAAGGAAAAAAAAGGGGGGGGGGTGGGAGGGGAGCTGGCAGCCCAAGCAACTCCATTAAGTAAGGCAAATATTCCCCATTCTGAGATCTTTGGGAAAAAACTCAACTCATATTGTATTACAGTATTAACAATGACATACATACAATGAAATTAACATTTCACAGAACTTAGAAAACAGGGTTGAAAAGCAGCATATTAGCCAAGATTTTCATCCCCCCCATTTAATAAGAGTATATCAGAACTGATTATAATTCTATATATGTTAAATATTCATTGTTTTGTATGTGATTCAAGCACCCTCACTTAATAATTATGAGGTATTAATGAATTTCAAAGATAAACAGTATCTCTTGTCATTATGAGATATTTCTAGGCACCTGGAGTTGTTGCATCCAGGCTATTTTTCTCTCATAAGCCTATGATCCAATGTATAATGTGTGGTAAGCTGATTTGAGATAGGCTATTTCTGTCAGGAGATATATTATAGACAGAATAATGGTCCCCCAAGGATGGCCACAGCCTAATCCTCAGGATATCAATATGTTTTATTTGCCTTATATGGCAAAAGATAACTTTGCAGATGAGTTTGGGGTTACAGATCTTGAGATGGAGAACTTTATCCTAACCATAGGAGTTCTTAAAACTGAAAAAAATGATGTAAGAAGACAGATATGAGAAAAACTAAACTCACTGCTGGCGGCTTTGGAGATGGAGGAAAGGGGTCATCAGCCAAGTAAAGTGATCACAGCCCATCTTTCATAAGCAAGAATGCATGGATCTGGTTCCTACAACTCTAAGGAGTTGAATTACACTAATAACTCAATGATCAGGAAAGAGATTCTCCCACTAGAGCCTCCATAATAGACCATAGCTTGCTAATGCCTTAATTTTAGCTTGGTGACATTTGTACCAGACTCCAGATTCACAAAACTATATGTAACACATTAAATCTGTTGTTTTAAGCCAGTCCATTTGGGGTAATTTCTTACTCAGCAATCGAAAACTAGTACAGTATATATTTGTCTTTTGCAGAGTGGACCTTACACAGTGTTTTCTGAATATCCTATGATAAAGAATTTTAATAAAGCTCTACAGTAACTATAGTAATAAAGTTCTGTAATCATGAAATGTCCATATATATATATGAATTAGTCTAACTTATACAGTTGAAGTGCAGTGTTAAGGATTGGGTTAGGGTTTTCTTGCTTTTTTTTTTTTAACGTTTATTTATTTTTGAGACAGTGAGAGACACAGCATGAATGGGGGAGCATCACAGAGAGAGGGAGACACAGAATCCGAAACAGGCTCCATGCTCAGAGCTGTCAGCTCAGAGCCTGACGCGGGGCTTGAACTCACAGACTGTGAGATGATGACCTGAGCAGAAGTCACATGCCCAACCGACTGAGCCACCCAGGTGCCTGTTTGTTCTTTCTTTCTTCCTTTCCTTCTTTCCTTCTTTCCTTCTTTCCTTCTTTCCTTCTTTCTTTCTCTTTCTGTGTTCTATGCAACTGATGGATCAACTATTAAAATAATACTTTTAAACAAACAAGATTTCAAGAAAAGCTAATAATATTGAAATAAAATTATCTATGTTTTAATCATGGCGGAAATAGAAGTACTTCCTCATCAACACATGGAATACCATCTCTTAACTACTGTCATTTTCAAGTAGCATGTTATAAATAATTTTTCAAAATATATGAAATGCTGTAAAAATATTTGTGCTAGCCACAAATGAATTCACAGAGCTCCCTGAATTCTATAAACCCCTCAATAAAAATTCCTTCTCTAGGTCAATGGACTGACTATAGACCAACCAGGAAAAAGTGGCTTGTTGGAAATGAGTCAAAAATGTGTATGTTTTAAAGATCATGAGCACTTTATCTCTGAGTAACATGAACCGGACACATTCCTATGAGCAGTTCAAGTATCCATTTTTCTCAAGTCTGTAAGAAAAGTAGATTTTTCTGTCATAATGATAGGCTAAACAAAATGAAACCTTTTTGTTTACCTTTTATGCTTGCTACATTGAATTTTACAAATTTTAAATATCTCATTTTCTTTCAATGTCTTCTATTAATCACATAGAAAAGTACTGTTAATCAATAACAACAAAATAGATGCTGTGTACTGTGACACAGATATAATTGCACTCAAGATGCTCACAAATTAAAGGGAAATTAAGCACATAAAGAAGTAATTAATAGAGCCAATAAATCTTTTATATATATGTATATATATATATACACACATATATACATGTATGTATGTGTATATATACATACACACACACACACACACACACACACACACACTCAATTTGGTGCATGAGGGAGTCAGGGATGGGGCTGGATGGGTGGAAGAAGCCAGAAATAATCATGGGTATTTGGGTGAGTTTAAGAATTTGTTCAGAGAAGATATGATGGGATGACAGAGCTGGTTTCTGAAGCCTCAATGGCTTTCAGATCAAGGTTTTTCAACTTCACACTATTCTTTTTAATTTTTTTTTAACGTTTATTCATTTTGAGAGACAGAAAGACAGAGAGACAGAGTGTGAGCAGGGAGGGTCAGATAGAGAGGGAGACCAAGAATCCGAAGCAGGCTCCAGGCTCCGAGCTGTCAGCCCAGAGCCTGACACGGGGCTCAAACCCACCAACTGTGAGATCATGACCTAAGCTGAAGTCAGACCGACGGAGCCACGCAGGTGCCCCAGCTTCACACTACTGATGTGTCAGTGTGAGTAAGCCTCTGCCATGGAGGGCTGTTCTGAGCTTTATAGAGTAACGTTTAGTAGTATCCTTGACCTATATCTAGCAAATGCCAGTAGTGCCCGCAAGCCATGACAGACACAATGCCTGCAAATGTTTCCAAATGGGCTTGGGGAGCACTATCACCCTCTGATTGAAAACCAATGCCTGAAACTGCTATTCAAGGTACAGTACAGATATCAAAAGCATCAGCATCACCTGGAAGCTGGTTACAAATACATAGCCTCAGGCCCCACTTCAGAATTACTGAACCTAAACCTGCATTTTAACAAGACTCCTTTCTGATCAGAATGCACATTGGTTCTAAGAAGCATCCCTTTGGGTAGCTGAGGCATCCTGCAAATAGGAATAATATGCACATTGGCATGAAGGCATGGCAGAGAGGACCTCAAGTCAACAGAAAATATAACAATAGGAGACAGGACTGGAGAGTCAAGCAGGGCCAGAAGCCAACTCACCTCAACACATTCATAAAATCATCACCTCTAGGGAAAGACCATCAGTGAATAGTTTTAATCAGAGAAATAATCTAATCATATTTGCCTCAAAAAAAAGTTTGTGTAGCTCTGTTGTCCTTTTAATTGAATGATTAGAATAAGAATTTGTGAATTTCTTTCCTATCACACTTCAAATTAGTAATTATTAGTTCTCTGGTTAATCTGAAAACCTGACCTCTCCCTCAAATCAGAGAGGGACAATAATGTACCAGCAACTGTCAGGGAAAAATGCAAAGGAGCATTTAATATTTCTGTAAAAGGGAAGTCATGTATAATGGATGGAAAGACATCAGGTTAAGATTAAATCTTTATATCATATTTAGATGGGTTTCCTACTGTTCTAGAAATTAATTTGAGTTAATCATGATCTTTCCATCCTTTGTCATCCTTTTTTCCACAATGGAATTAATCCATACCATAGCAGCCTTACAAACTGGGAGGCCTGATTTTCGAGTTTGGCCTGGGGATATAAAGTCAAAAGCTGGCAGAAGACAGATGCTTTGCAGAAGTGACAAATTTAGTTTCCTGGAGAAAGTTGCTGACTGCAATGTTCCAATTGGAGCAGCTTATCTGCCCTTCCAGATGTTGAAATAATGACAGATACTTAGAGAACGCCTGACAAGAGGAAAAGAACCTGCTGAAGAGTCCAACCTGTTTGTAGGCAAGAAAATAAAAGTAACACTTATTCAGATCTGTACTCTGATGAGGTGTGGATGTACATCTTTATAGCCAAAACATGATAGCTTACATGCTATCATGCAGGCAAACCCACATAGGAAATTAGGAGTTTGTGCTCTTGGAGATACAGACAGCAAAGAACTAGAATTTTTTTATTCACAGGAGTAATAAATCATTATATCACTTGACCTCTGAGTACCTGTGTTCAATGACAAGACACCAGTTTATAGTGACTGGATGCAAACAACTTTATTTTCTACAGCTTGGCAAATGGGGTGAGTTTCTCCATGTTTGCAAATTTTCTGGTCTTTATTATTGACAATGTGTTTTAAAATCATTAATACTAGTTATCAAATGAGATGTATAACAACACTTAGTAAATAAGTACAAAAGCAAATCTGTTTAGCAAGTTGAAATTTCATCCAGTTGCACAGAAACTGGCCAGATACTGATCTTGACCAAGAATGAACAGGTGATGGATTAAGAGTAAATTAAAAGACGAATGATTAGTATTTCTTTGACTTATTTAAAATGCATGTAATTACACGTGATTGAAATGTCAATTGTAACTTTTGACGTGTGCATATATATAAAAAAATTGCGATGCTTTACGTATGTGCACCCTTTTCTGTATATCTTTGTCCTGATTTTCTTTAAAAGGGGTCATCAACGTCCTATGAGAAACTTGTTCTTACCAGAGGATAACTACTCAGTTGTGAAATATGATTAGCAAGATGAGATGTTTTTCCAAACATGTCACCATTCCTAAGGGATTTCCTTGCATCTTACCTGGACTGCTGAAAGAACATTTTTACAGTCTCCTCTGCAGTAACTTTCCATTCATGGCTGAAAAGCACTTGTTATTCTGAAGTTCTGGAAAGAGTTGAAATGTTACTCCCGCCTGTGCACTCAGAGCCACCCTCTTCAAGTCAATCACTATACAACTGTATCTGAAAGTTGTAGCTAGATGAATGGACATACCAAACAGGGCACATGGGGAATTCAAAAAGAGTGAATCATTATGGAGAGGTAAGGGCTTAGGCTTCACAACCAGACTTGGGTTCAAACCAAAAATTGCATAGCTTCCTAATGGTATTTTGAAAGGGGACACTTCTCATCTTGCTGTAAGCATATTTAAGCGAGCTATAGAGGAGAGAGCAAGTTCATATTACGTAGGTTTAAACACATCATTGGTTTGAATGATTAACATCAACAAGTTAGAATCCCAGAACTTTAATGTGGATGTAGCAAGAGCTCTTTGGCCACAGATAATTTTCTTCAATTCCTCAATTTTGCATTTAGGAAAAATAGAATCATTTGAAACTTCTGGAGGTTCACAGGAAGTAAGTCATGTAGATAAAAAAATATCAGAATTTTAAATTTCCTGTTGAGAACACCAGAGAATATGCTTAAGCATTCTCCTTGGGGCCCACTATCTACATCACTGTTGAGGAAATAAGATATGGGTTATACCAACTGATGTAATTAAAAATTACTGTTCCTTTAGGAATATTTCTATTGCAGGATCTGTATTCCAAAATAACTTGGTCATTTAATCCCATTTCAACCTGTGCTGCATTTAACATGCTTGTTTTAGTATAGTTGGATATTCCTTGGCCAAAATTAAGGGTTTTTCTTTTTTACTTTTTATAGTAGAAAGTACCTAACAGAGGTATCTGGGTGGCTCAGTTGGTTAAGCATCTGACTCTTGCTTTTGGCTCAGGTCATGATCTCACAGTTCCTGAGATGAAGCCCCACCCCGACAGTGTGGAGGTTGTTTGGGATTCTCTCCCTATTTGTTCCTTCCCTCTGTTCATGTGTACTCTTCCTCAGAGTAAACCTTTTTGAATAGTATGTAACATAAAGTTTACTATCTCAGCCATGTTTAAGTGTTCAATATTGTTAACTATAGCACAACGCTGTGCAATAGATCTCCTAGAAATTTCTCATCTTGAGAAACTGAAACATTGACAATTCATTTTTTCCTTTCCCAGCCCATTGAAACCACCATTCTACTTTGTTTCAAAGAATCTGGCTATTTTAGATAGCTTATGCAAGTAGAATTAACTTAAAATAATTATTTTTTATTTATTAACTTGCAATAATTATTTTTTTATGGCTGTCTTATTTAACAAATTAACTTTAAAGTTTTTCGATGTTGTAGCATAGGATAAGATTTTCTTCCTTTTTAAGGATGAGTAATTCCACTATATGGATATACCCCATTTTATTTATCTGTTCATCTGTGATGGGCATTTATGTTGCTTCTACCTTTTGGCTATTATGAATAATGTCAGTGATAATGGGTGTACATAGATCCCTTTGATATCCTGATTTCAATTCTTTTGGAAATACAGCCAGAAGTGGGATTGCTGGATTTTAAGGTAATTTTATGAATTCTTTTTTGAAGAAGCCCATACAGTTTTTCATAAAGCTGCACCGTTTTATATTCCACATTTTTCCACATCCTTGACCTTTTTCTTTTTAATATGGCTGTCCTAGTGGATGTGAGGCGGTATCTCATTTTAGTTTTGGTATGTATTTCCTTGATGATGAGGGATGGAGAGTATCTTTTCATATGCTTACTCACCATTTGGGTATCTTTTTTGGAGAAATATCCATTAAAGTTCTTAGCCCATTTTTTAATCATGTTATTTTTGTTGTTGGTATGTTCTGGATAATTAATGCTTTATCAGATATATGGCTTGCGAATATTTTCTCCCATTCATAGGTTGCCTTAGATGCCTAGCATGATCATGACTTTGGACACCATAAAAACAGATATACAAGTCCTACTCCCACTCTGCTGCATCAGCTCTTCTTCCCAATGTTTCCTCATCTGTGTTGAGTACTGGATGAATTTAACTTTTTCATAAAGTTAAACTTTATAGAAAGGCATCTGATGATGTTAATGAAAATATGTAACAACTAGATTTAGGAAATAGTAGAACACTACCCATATTTATTTGCAACATTTAGGAGCACCCTAGGGTGTAATTTGGGGTTTTTAAGGTTCACACTGCATTGTAAGATCAGATACCCTACTTATACACAAAACCATCTGATATGAAAGTGTGGTATTTGGAAAATTATAGTTTACAGAAATACAAGATTCTATAAAAATATGTAAAATAGAAAATAAAATATAAAGATCTGAAGTCATTAACAGCTATAATGATACATAATTACTGTGTCAACTATTACACATGCTTGCCTTGCAATAAATTGTTTTATGTGTACCATAATACAATTGACAGTATTCTCATTTTGTAAATGAGAGCTCAAATGCTAATGGATCATGTCCATGGTTATAAATATGGTAGGAACAAGTATGCATATTTGAACCCATGAAGTTTGAAAGATTCTGTGTGCTTTATTATCCCACAATCTGAATTCCTCCTTTGTTTATATGCTTTAATGGGCTGAATATGTTTTTTTTTTTACAAGATCAACATATAAGTATATAAATATTTTTGATTGTCAAAAAACTGGTATTAAAAGTATTTAATTACCATGTCCATGGAAATAGATGATTTATGCCGATTTTGCAAATATTTAGTATCTAGGATCAGATAATGCCTTTTGACTGGAAAATGTTTTATTTTCATTAGAACCCTACTTTGGGATACTTTGTCTCTTCTCATGGGGTAAATGGCCAGATTCACCAAATTGTGTTTCATGACACCTAATTAAAATCAGGTAAGAGTGCATGCATGCATCACCAAGTTATTTTTAGTAAAATCAAAATTAAATGGGACTAATTAGAGAGAATGATAGGCTTAGTTAGATTCCTTGAAGATTGCAAAAATACTATGGTTAACTTTTTTGGAGATCCAAGGAAACAAAATGGAGAGTTCACCTCTAGTCGCTCAAGTGTTCCAAATGTAGTAGTCAACAAAATATAGTTCTTTACCTATCTGTTACTCACTCTATGGGGCCTCACAAGAGGTCCATTAGATTTTTTTTGTTTACAAAGCACAGAATTTGGAAGCATTTATGTTTGTAGCCAAAGTTCTGTGTGTCAGTTATGGTCCTCATTCTTGGAAAGCTCCCTGACTTCAAATCTTAAAGCCTAGTTGGGGAAAAAAGGTAAGTAAATATATCAATAATTCTCAACTAGTCACAAGAAATGTTCATACTTACTCAAAGAAACTGATGGTGCGAAATGTGGATATACATTAATGAAAATTTATCCTAAAAGCCTGAGAGACAGGAAGATCAAGATTGTTTTTGGATTTAGCTAAGTGACAATGGCCCTGAATTTCTGTGGGAAATCCCCCACACAAATCACCCACATTTTGCTTGTTGATCTCTCTCTCCTGGTGAACAGAACCAGCCAGGATGAGGTCAGGACACTTATTATCCAGTGTCAGAGTGCGATTTCATATCCAGAAAGGACAAATTCAAGTACCACAGACATGCTGTAGGAATTTGACATAGTTATGTTGCCTTACTTGAGCTCACTTTCTTCATCTTCAGAGGGTTGGTGCAATTAATTATTATTTAAAAGTCCAAGTGGAAGCAAAGAATAAAATGGAATCTCAGAGTTACTGTTTCAAGTATCAGGAGAGACACACAGATGACAGCATGTTGCATGATTTACCTTATCTGAAATGCCTCAAATAGCAAAATCTATAAAGACACAAAGTGGAGTAGCAGTTACTTAGGCTGAGACTGGAGACAAAAACTTAATATGAGAAGAGTCTAGGCTGATATCAAGGTTATAAACTCAGTTATGGTCATGATTGCACAGCTCCTTAAAATTCACCAAAATTATTGAATTAGACAATTAGTATGGATGTCTTTTATGATATATAAATTAAAACTCAAAAAAGTTACTACCAAAAAAATAAAGAAGTTGACCAAATTGGGTAAATACTCAAAAGCCCTTCCCAGATTTCAAAATCATCTGATTCTGTGATCCCAAGTATAGTTTTCTTAATTTTTTTTCTATTTAATATTTTCTATTTCAATTTTTTTATTAAATAGGGATATCATTTTTGTAATGCTCTGACTCCCACAAAGATGTTCCTATCACTGTCCTAAATCATGTGCCAACTCTTTGCATAGCACTTTTTATTTATACAGTTCTGAAAATGCTCACTGTGGTCCTTTCCCTAGGTGCCCTGTGGTTTACTCTGGCCTAATAAACTTCCTCAAAATCAAAGAAGTAGAGTTACAAACATTGACCCCACTCAGTCTTTCCTGATCTTCTAAGTTGATTAAATCTTAACATTTGGGCAGATTCACCCTTTCTGCAATGACCTGTGGTCGTCTACATCTTTTAAGAAAGCTGGTAATTGAAGGTAATAAGTTAGGACTTCTGAAGGAGAGGAGTTTTAGTCTCTTTCACAGTAATCATCTTCCTCTAGGTGACAGTGAGCACCTTGAATCATCCCTGTCCTCAGCACACATTATTTTACCTGTTAAATATCTCATGCATCCTCACCATGTTCTCTGAGTATTTTATAATACAACCTTCCTGTTCATGCACCTGTATTTACCCACCCAAATGCTTCTTTTATTTAATGCTTCTTAAAATTCCATGGATCCATCATTAGTGATAAGATAGAAAACCAAATATAAACCTGGCAGATAAGATATGGACTCATAGTCTTGTCTTCCTGTTTCCTTCCTCACATCTTCTTTCTCTACAGAATCTAAGTTCCATGGAGGGAGGGATGGGGTAGGATATTGCTCAGTAGATAGATACTGGCAAGTTAGAAAGTCAACAGTTTACATGACTACACAGAGAGTGTATGCCACAGTACTAACTCCTGAAAAATGAGGCTGAATGAAGCAGGTCTAGCCCTTGTCATCACATAGTCTAGTAAGGGAGGCAACTAGTCTACAATTATGCAGGTGAAGGTCACCAAAGAGAATGAACAAAAAATGTACCCACTCTCCAGTTACATTTACATCAGCTATCCTCATCTCTACTGCATGTGAGGATTTGAGCCAAGTTACAATCACAGGGAATGCATCCAGGCACTGCCATTCTTTTTCAACTTCCAGGTGATTCCAACCTCCAGCTAGTTTTGAGATCTCTTCTATAAACTAAGGATAATCCAGTCTGTACAAGGGCACAGATATGGCTGCTGTCCTGCAAGCTCTGGTAACCTCTTACCTACTGGCTTTCTCTACCCATAAGGGATTCTGACCTTTTGCACACAAACTTCATACCTCTTACCAATCTTTTGCATAGCCCTCAGTATAAAGTTTTCCTAAGTGTGAACATTCCATGTGGCAAATAACGCTATCTACCTAGTCTTTCAAGGTAGAAAGAAGTATCTCAGACTTTTCCTAGTTTGCAATGAATTACTCCACAACTCTGTCAACCACAATGACTATGCATTGAACCTTGAACAAAGTGAGAGTTAGGGGTAACGACCTCCCTCCATATCACAGTTCAAAATCCTCATGTAACTTCAACTCCCCCCAACCTACTCCTAGCCTACAGTTGACCAGAAGTCACCAGGTGTTAAAAATACTGCAGGCAGGCTTGTGTTTGCTAGCAGTTTCTCACCTTCAAATGTTGGCCCTAAGCCCTCTGTCCCCCTTGAACATTCTCCACACCCCTATCCTAATTCCTCTGCCTGTCCTAATTCAACCCATTCATTTGTATTTCCAGCGTTTGTCACCCCCCCTTCTATGTGCTGGACATTGGTGGGATACAGTACTATACTGAATCTTAAAAAAAAAAAAATCTGTATTGAAGTAGACCCACGTAGTTCAAATCTTTGTCAATCTGCTGACTGTATCGTTAACCTAAATATTCTACTTCTCCCCTCTGCCACTTATTGTATTTTGTGCTCACAGAGCAAAGTTATCACACAGGTTATTCTCTGATTTATAAAACTAATGAGTAAAAACAAAACAAAACAAAAACAAAAAAACAGCAGAACTTCCTTCAAAATAGCCTATTGTAAAATTTGAGATTCCTTCAGGCCAGAAACAATTTCTTGCTTAATTTGACTCTAGCACCTTCTGTATAGTGTCCTCTCTCCACCCATTTCTGTGTTGCTCAGCTCACCCCACAGGTCACTTGTCTTTTTTAATATTTTTATTTTTATTTATTTTTATATTAAATATTATTGTCAAATTGGTTTCCATACCAGTTTGACACCCATTGCTCATCCCAACAGGTACCCTCCTCAATGTCATTTGTCTCTATCTTATCTGATTTTAGGACCACCCATGATCTGTATATGCCATGGTTAACTCCAGTGCCATTCTCCCCGACATCCCTCAAACTCGCTGCCACCTACCTATTCAGGAGCAGGCCTGTTTTCCCTCAAAATCAAATCAAATGCAAATTCCTTTGTGAACACTTATCCATACTCTGCTTCTCAGATTTGAAGCATTCTGTTGGTTTCAGCAGAGGAGGAGTTGGTTTATGTGATCAAAAGTAAAGTTTTCAGGGGCACCTGGGTGGCTCACTGGGTTGAGCATCTGACTTCCGCAAAGGTCATGATGTCACGGTTCCTGAGTACAAGCCTCATGTCAGGCTCTGTGCTGACAGCTCAGAGCCTGGAGCCTGCTTCATTTTCTGTGTCTCTCTCTGTCTCTGCCCCTCTCGCACTCGCACTGTGTCTCTCAAAAATGAATAAACGTTGAAAAAAAATTTTTAACTTGAAATTTGCATTAAGCAATGGATTTCACTGAGAGCTTACCATTGTACCCACTCCTCCAAAACCACCAGCAGTCTGTTTCATTCACTGATTACTTACAAGTGAATGTTAGGGGAATACAGAGAAGAGTGAATTTTTATCGACAAAAATTCCAGAAATCACATTGGAACTGGGATGTCACAACTCATCAGTCTAAGTCCATCTACGTATTTTTAAGCATTCTAAGTATAGTTTACAAATAGTTTACTACACCATAGTATACAGGAAATTTTTTTAAATGAGTATGCAGTGTGATTTGTGCAAAGACAGCTCAGAAGTGTGCGTCTTGCAGTGGAACTGTTCTCATGAAGTATTATTGCTCCTCAAACATCTACACCATTCTGTCTTTTTAACATCTCTTCAACACTTTTTCAGTCATTGTGACTGGAGAATATATACTATGTAATTGCTATAGACAATTTAATACTGTAGCTAGAAAGGCAACTTTTTGGCACCTGATTTATAACTTAAGGAGCCACTAAAACTTTTAACTACCAGGAAGCCCACACCTTATGAGCAACAGTAACTAAATTATTTTGAGGATATGCAGTAAAACACTGTATCTTCACATAATAAAGCAGGTTATTAGATTTCCTAAAATAAGTATTCCCAAAAGAATGGCCATATATTGCTAACTTCATGAGTCACCCTGAAGACCCACTTCTATTTAGAGAGTGAATCTCTAGGATTAGAAGATTTGCATTTAAATGGTCTATTTCCCCCTTGCAGCTACAGGTTTCTGGGTAGGATAATACTACTCTTTCTTTGTGCAGCATAGAAAGGGTCCTAATAAATCCCACTATTGGGATGATCCATGAGTTTATGAAAGGATTTTAAGCTATTTTAACAGACCCATTTGAAGGTTTTCCTCCGTCTCCTTTTGGGAGTTTTAAAATATACTTAGGATCATTAGCTATTTCCCTGCAGGCCATCTTTATGAATTTCAGAAAAATGCCGTCTATTTTTTCTTAGTAAATTAAAGAAAAACAGGTATTTGAAAACTAAACACAATTTCAATAGCAGAATCGGCAATAGTTTATCACTTATAAAAGTATCTTCTTGATACTATGTGCCTCTTTGTCCAGAGTCTGAGAAATTAAACAAAAGAAGAGCTAAAGGAAATATAATCAGAATCATGGTATTGAAGATTCCCATTCACAACCTTAAAACTAGCTACTGGGACTGAAAATTGTCTCAGATTATGTGTTATAACATCCTAATTTTATAAACTTCTTGTCCAATTTGCAAAAAGGGAGAATCATGACTAGAATAATTCAAAGGATGTGGCAAAGTGTGTGGCATACTGTAGGTATTTTATCTGTATCAAATGCTTTCAAGGCCCTTCTGAGACTTAGTCCAATGTGCTATTCATTTCAAAAAAAGGCACATGTAATGAAATGTCTGTGTGATGTGGACGAGAGGGAGGAGAAAAACCTTTGTTCACATATCCCATCTCGATGCTGTATGTGTGTGCCTGTGCGTTGTATAAAGCACTCACAGAGACACAAAAGTAAGCCTGAGCAAATGGAATTAACATTATGTTGTCTTCAGACATTCTACCTAAGAACATTCTAACTCAGATGATACTAAGCACAACTTAGGAAAAAAAATGTGAAAGATTTCTCAGAAACCCTTGTACAGACATAAGAATATTAAGTGCAAGGGGAGGTATATCCTATCACACAGTAAGCATTCTTCATAGTTTCTTCCTCAAAAGAATAACCCAAGGAAACAGTGTAGTATGGTTACATAAGTAGACAAAACCTTGAAAAAGAATAGAATCCGTAAGAATCCACAACTACATATAAAATCAGCTATGAGTTTAGTATTTCCAATTACTGATGCAAAGTTAGCTTTTTAAAATAGATGGTGTTGGAAAAACTAGATGGCCATTAGCCATGTGATTATATTTGATCCATTTGTCATACCACACACAACCATCAATTCCAGATAAATCGGGGGGGGGGGGGAGGAGTAAGAAGTTAAGTACTAGAAAAATTATGATTCTTAATTAACCTGGGAAAAAAAAGTATGATTAGGGCAAAGATAACCCTAATGTATAAAGAACATTCAAATACTAAGAAAACAGTAGCTCAAAATCATACAGCAAAATGCTCAAGTGACAAATATTAAAATGGCCATTAAAGTGACAAATATTAGAATGGCCATTAAATATTTTAACATTTAAGACTTCATATTTAAGAGAATGCAAATAAAAACAACATTCATATATTCTATCTCACCCATCAGATTGACCAAACTCCAAAAACTGGATTATTCACTATCTGGCCTAGGCCATAAAAAAGCCTGCACTGTCTTGCAATGTGGTTTACATGCAAAAATGTAGTAACAACTTACAGACACATTTTGCCAACATGTAGCAAAACTATGTGTGCATTTACCCTTTGATCAAGTCAACTAACTTCTAGAAATTTATCCTGATGATGGAACCCCAGGAACAACAACAACAACAAAAAATACAAAGCTATTCCCTTGCATACAAACTTATTACACAAAGTTACTCCCTTGTGTTATATGAAAATTGCATTGCATCAAAATGCAACACTTTGGAAATGGCCTAAATGCCCAAACATCAGAGATTTTGTAGAATAAACTATTTTGCACATACACCAAGAGTATAATATCGCTTTGAAAATGAATATGAAGAGAGTTCCCAACTATGTCATTAAATTAAGGAAGTAAACTGCACACATCTATGTTGCATGATGCCTGTTGTTCATGAAAGAATGGAGGAAAAATGAGTTGAAGAGTGTTGTACATCTAGAAACTCTTTCACGTATTCAACACACAATTTAGTTGGAAGTTGGGCTCTTGAGGAAGGAAATACACACAAACATATGTAATCATGATTTTGTGTGTAATCACGATTTTGTGTGTGTTTGTATGTGTTTATATCATGCATGTGTGTGTCCATGTATTTATTTGCTCCAGCTCCAGTTCCTTATTGAAACAATCTAGAAGCAACATTAATTCTAGTAGTAATAAAACATACATTCGTGTATTACAGCTCTATAATATGTATCTGGCATCCATCTTGGCTTCAGAATATTGCTCACTCCCAAAAGTGAATCTATTCTGGAGAAATCACAGCCAAATCTGGACAATTTCATTATCTCAACAGACAAAGAGAGTGATGGATCCTAGCACTTTACTTAAAATGATAATGTGTGATTTCACTTTGACACTAAATTGATAGAAGAAAAATAAATTAATATGTACATGGAAAAAAAAAAAAAAAGAAGCAGGGGAGGAGGAGAGACAACATCCTTATAGTGCCAGGTCTCTTAAAGATGAATTGATTGGTGGGGTCGGAACATCACTAGTTTGCAATTCTCAGTCAAATTGTTCCATGGGGGCGCCTGGGTGGCTCAGTCGGTTAAGCATCTGACCCTTGATTTCGACTCAGGTCATGATCTTACGGTTGGTGGGTTTGATCCCCACGTCGGGGTCTGTGCTGATGGCTCACAGCCTGGAGCCTGCTTCGGATTCTTTGTCTCCCTCTTTCTCTGCCCCTCCCCCACTCAAGATCTCTTTCTGTCTCAAAACTAAATACACATAAAAAAAATTTTCTTAAATAAATAAATTGTTCCTGGCAAGTGCCATGGGGAGTGAGGGTTGATAGCAGTACTGCATCATCTCAAAAAGTCTCCCTACAAACTACTTATTGTGTGGAAGGGGAAATACAGCAGTGTGAAGAAACTGGGAAATACCCGGATAATAAGACAATAATCAACATTACACAAAGGGATGGTCAGATACCAT
The DNA here is from genome assembly GCF_027475565.1 of Acinonyx jubatus. Lineage (NCBI taxonomy): Eukaryota > Metazoa > Chordata > Mammalia > Carnivora > Felidae > Acinonyx > Acinonyx jubatus. Next base: position 22,265,568 of record NC_069396.1, on the reverse strand, counting down.
GTACCTCCTGGTGTATGTGAAACATTAAAAATGTTTCTGTTCCATCTGTGCCATAATCTAGCCATGGATATACAATGTGTCTCTAATTCTGAGAAGCACTAAACAACTCCAAAATAAGCAACAAGCTGTAACAAGTCTGTGTTTTTCAAAACGTCTATGCCATGAAAGATTATAGACTGCTGAGAGTCAATTCCTAAGTAAATAAAATACCAACACATCAAACAACTGTATGCAAAGCATAGCCCTCAATTAGATCTTGTATTGAGGAGGAAAATCCTATATTAAAATATTGGAACCATGATTATCTAACAAGTAGAACATGTAAGAATTATCATACCAAGATGGAGAATCAAGTATCAAGTCTTGTACATCATCTGGACCTAATGAAATATGTGTAGTTGACCTAATCGGCAATACTCACAGTTTGTACACAAAATGAGAACGTGACTCCTGTTATTTAAATGCTTGCTGAGAACCATGCTAGACATTTTACCCCTATTACTGCAGATAATCTTTATGACTGAGTTAACAAAGACCAGGTATTAAGGAGAAATTGATGCCCAGAAAAAAAAAAAATGCTACTTTTCTAAGTAGCCAAGATCCTCGGAAAAAAAACAAGTTGCTTTAGCTATTTAAAACAATTTTTTGGTTTCTACATTTAAACTGATGACTCATTTTCTGCTAATAGTAAAATCTTAGAACCCAGTGTTTTCAAGTGGTATAAATCTCTTTTAGTAAATAGGTCAACAGTTTTGCATTTGGCTCACTTGCAACTATCTTTGTTATGTTTTTAATTTTTGCTGAAATGTGTGTTACTATACTGAGAAAAGAAGAAATTGTTTCATGTTAATGCCTACTTATACATCAGAAATTCTCCTGGACTCTTAATGAAAAACATGAATAAGAAAACAAAGACATGCACCATTGTTGTAGAATGAAGGTTCTTTTTATAAGATAAAATTCTTAGTTTATAGTTGTAAAATGGAAAATCTATGCAACCCATATTTTAAATATGCATCACCTATAAACATTTATTTCAATGGAAAAATCAGTCAGACCATTTAGAAAATTGAAAACCTAGGTTTAATTCCCAACAGAATATCTGATTTTAAAAATAAAGTAATTCCAGTTGATATGATTTTTTTTTTTTTTTTTTTTTAGGTTAGGAACTCACTTCCTTTGACTTTGCTGTCAACCTCTAGGTGAAATGTTTCAAAAGTTTGCATAGTGATTTTTCCCATTAAAATGCAAATCAGTTTCCTTGGTGACAAATATTAAATTAAAACCCTAATATAAAGTGGAGACATGCCTTAATGGCTGCAATTTAAATCCAATCCTATGTTAAGATCGGAGTTATGGAGTTCTATCAAAAGTAAAGTTTGCAGAAGTGGTTTCTCCTACTATTTCATGCCTGATAACGTGACGTTACCTGTTCAAAGAAGTATTTCTAACAAGCAAGAGATTTTAATTGTTTACACTAACAGATTATTAGCAAATAAACAGATTTGAAGTAACTGCTTGTTTTTATTTTGAAATTTGTCACTGAAATCTCCTATTTCTAGGATTAAAAGAAACCCAACATCTTGAAGAAAAATGGGATTAATAGTTATTTGACTATGGTACCATGGCCCTAAAGGATTTTGACATGTTTCATCCTCTTCTTCAGAAGCTCAATAAATGCAATATGGTGTTCTGGACTGGATCCTGCAATGGAAAATGACACTAGTGGAAAACTGGTGAAACTAGAAATTAAGTCTAGAAGTTAATGAGCATATATCAATGTTGTATTAGCCAGAACTCTGGTGATCAAACGTCTACAGGCTCAGCTCAGTGTAGCAGGAAAAACAGCCATTATGAGTTTCTATCAGATCAGATCTGGTATGGTAGAAACTTCAGTCTCCCCAGCAGCCTCTTTCTTCCTGTCTCTCCTCTGCATACAAGTATGGGTTTCTAATTTTCACACCCTAAAACAAAATTCTATGTATTTCACTAAGATTATCATTGTCAGCCTCACATCAATACTTACCTACTTAGCCTTCCAAGGCACGAAAAACATGTCTCTCCTCCAGTATCTATGTATGAAATGTGCTCAAGTACCAAAATCTATTTTGATTGTTTACGCATTCTTGAAGTGATTACAAAAACTGTTCATTTCGGACAAACTCCAGTGATCAAACCAGGATCAAGTTTACTATAGGAAACTAAATTTCCTTGTTTTGGAAAAACTACATCAACCAAGTCACTGATACTTATGAACTCAAGAAGAAAAGGCTTTCTTTGCTCCATGATCCCACACCATCCTATATATTCAAATTATTTTAAGTCATTACACCTCTATGTTCCTCATAAGATCACTAGTGACTTGAGTTTCAAAATATTGCCTGTTCATCTATCTCCGTGTTTATGTGATATTAGTAAATAGAACATTTCACCGAGACACAAGAGAAAATCACAATACAAAAAGGAAATTTGTATGTAATATATGAATGCTCATTTTTTCAGCACTTAAGGAAAATTAGTATTTAATGTAGGTATTAGATTTTAGTCCATGTCTTTAGCCCATAACTTATTTACTTGAGGTATAACTGATATGCAACGTTAGTTTCAGGTGTACAACATAATGATCCGACATTTGCATTTATCGCAAAATGATCACCACAATAAGTCATTAATATCCACCACCACACAGTTACAACTTTTTTTTTTTTTTTTTTGTCATGAGAGCTTTTGAGATCTCGGTCTTAGCAATTTGCAAATATACAACACAGTATTAAGTATTGTTATCATGCTATACATCACACCCATAGCTTAGTTATCAGAAAGACAGACATTTTTAAATTAGCCCCTAGATACCAGTTTTTCCTTCTTTTCAAAAACGATTTCACAAACACCAAAACAAATATAAGACTAAACCAATTGAGAGGCGCCTGGGTAGCTCAGTCAGTTAAGCTTCTGAATCTTGATTTTGGCACAAGTCACGCCCTCATGGTTCATGAATTCCAGGACAGAGCCTGCTTGGGATATTCTTTCTTTCACTGCCCCTCCCTGGCTCACCCAAGTGTGGGCACGAACTTACTCTCCCTCAAAAATAAATAAATAACATTAAAAAATATAAGACTAAAGCAATTCAGTTCTTTGGTAGTTTCCTAAGGGTAGTACCAGAAAGAAACTATTTATCCTTTTCTGTCTCCTTTAAATACACAGGTTAGAAGGCGAAGGAGGCTCAGTAAAGTATCCTCCAGACTGAGAAGTCACTTTGACGCTGAGAAATGATACAAACCACTCCACACCATTTATACAGGGTTTTACTCAGGATAACTTACCTACCAGGAACTCAGGCAGTCTGATGAGACAGGCACCCTGCAGTTATTCTATGCCCCCATTTTCTGACAAAACCAGAACTTAAGTCCCCAGCTTTTACAGAATAAGAAGCATGGCGAGGAGGTCACGGGGTAGTTATAAAGTGGCACCATCTGTGAGCCACAGGATCTCTACTAGTTATTTAAAGTGGGGCCATATGTGTGCTGACCATCTCTACTGGTTAGCTAAATGGGCCCCTCTCTGCACCAGCCTTTTCACTAATTAGCTAAAGTGGGAACTTCTGTGTACCAATCAGCTCTACTAGGTACCTAAAGTGGAAACTTCTGTGCACCACTTTAGGGAAGATCAAAACAAGCCTTCCCACATTCCAGTCAGAGCACAATTAACCTCCACGGGACCTGAAATATATAGCGCTGAGGGAGGTCATTGCACAGGCATGAACAAGATGGAGAGCTAAAGACAGAGTCAGTGTTGTTAGCACCCCTGCAACACACATACATAAAAACACAAACACACAGAGTCTTTGTCTCTCACACAAATGTTTTTCTTGGGACTGATCTGGTCCCAGGACAGCCATTGATTGATGGATTGACTCGACTATTTAAATAAAGGCCAGCTGGGTCTGTACTCCAGTCCTATCTATTATGTTGTTTGGTTTTGTTTTTAGAGAGTAACTATCCTTTATCTTTGTTACCATTTCCTCCTCCTAACCATTAATTTTCTCCATGGTTCCCTTTTCAGAGCACATCAAGGCTCTGCCCTATAGTTCTTTCTTCTTAACACAGATTTCTTTAAGTTGGGCTTGACAAAAAAAAAAAAAAAATACTAGTGGAAGACTGTGTAACTTCTTGTTACAACAATCAGTGTGTTGAAAATCAGCCATGGTTGTATTTGTCACAAACAGGTTCGATGACTTCATTGTAGAGGTATTTGTGAAGGTCTAATCTCTGACTCCATCTCCTAAGAGAAATGATCAGGCAATATCTTGTGTGTTAGACACAGTGTTTTTTGGCCATGTGGCTCTACCATCATGTATTTGCTTCAGTGGGCCATGCTTTGTAATATAAGTAAGGCAGTGATTGATAGCTTGGGCATATAGGTTGATAGCCCATGGGATGACCTGTATACAAAATCTGCCTAATTGGGAAACTTTACATGAATCATGATAAACTTAACAAAAAATATTTTTCCCTGAGCAATTCTGTAGGTTGGACTCACAGAAAAGAAGGAAAATAGAGCAAGAGAAAAGGAGACCAAAAGTACAGAGAAATATATAAATATAAACTGGATGTAATTATCAACCGATTCACAAAAACAGTAATAATAAAAGGTACAATTCATTGAATGCAAATGATATTGTATTCAATAAACTTATGATTTTGATTATAACATCTCATTCAAAACTCGGGTTAACCCTATAGAATTATTACGGTCACCATTATATAGTTGAGGAAACTGAGGATCAGAAACATTAAGTAACTTACTTCATTTTATAGATCTAGACAGTTGTAGAAGCTGGATTCAAATCTGTAGAAGCTGGATATGAATCCATATCTTAATGTTGCTGCTGTAGGATCAATATGCATTTGCCCTTCAGGTCTGGAAAGTCTATGGGGTTCTTGGAATAGTAGTACCAAGATTAAAGTCTTAGGTGTCCAGGAATCTACTCTGCTTTCTTCCCCCATTTTCTTTTTTTTTTTTTTTATGACTTAGGCTACTGTATGTAACAAAATGCCATAACCTGGGTGGCTTAAACAACAAAAATTTATTTCTCTCAGTTTGGAAGCCTAGAAGACTGAGATCAGGGTGCCAGTTCCTGGACCTCTTCCTGGTTTACAGACAGTTGTCTTTTCACTGGGTCCTCTCATGGCAGAGAGACAGCTCTAGTCTCTTCCTCTGGTAAATACAATAACCCCATCATAGGAGCCATGGATCCAAATACCATCACGTGGAGCGTTAGGATTTCAACATATGAATTTCAGGGGAACATGAACATTCAGTCCATAATACCTTACTTCCACAATAGCCTGACAACCAGGTTGATCATATCTGAGAAACATCTGTGTTTGAAAGAGCCCAACATAGTGTTAATTTCAATAACATCACTTTTCTTGTAAATTCAGGTTGACATTCTTGTCAATGAAATTCTGCAAGGTAGAGATGGGAAGTGTAGGTTGTTATTTTGTTACATTTTGTTTCAAATTCAGGCTTTTTCCCCCCTCTTAGGCAGTTGTGCTATAAACACATTGTATCCTCCGGCCAGTTAGGCCCTGCAAATGGCTGCCTCTGCCTGGAGGACAAAATGAGTGAATGAAAGTAACAATAGCAGGTATGACAATAATTATGACATATGTATGCATTTAGAGGTGCTACTTCATGCTTAGAACATTTACTATACACCAGTGTGCTAATCATGGAATAGATTAATCTATTCTGTCTTAATATCACCATATCCAGAATCCAAAAACAAAACAAGATTCATAGTTAGGAAAAACAAAATAACAGGAGAGAGCAATGACGTTACAGAGCATATACCCATTAATGAGGATGGCCGGTGGGATTTACCTGAGGGCTAAAAAGAATGTGCATCAGTTTATTGCATGTTATCTACAAAAAAATCCATTTCTACCAATTTTAATAACCAAAAGAGGTGAACTTTAAACACCATGTTAATGACTTTGGTGATAGAGTCCACAACAGATCAGCATGCAAAATTCTGAGAATCCAATTGATGCCTGTAATGAGAACTTTTATTGTCATTTGAGTGATCAAAATGTTTCATTTAAACACTTGTGAAAGCTGAAATGTGAAGAGCAAAATATCACTAGTTGTTAGCAGTAATGACTTTTAAATCAGGATCATTAACCAAACTGATTTCTGAAAGAATTGGGGATAAATGCAGTTTCAATCGCACATGTTTGGAATGAAGCGAAAAAAAAAAGACAGAGAGAGAGATATTGACTGACGATTGAAGAATTCAGGCTCAAAAATATTGACTTCAAACTTTTAAGTAGATGCACCATTGACTGGGATCCAGATACTCAGCGCACTCTTCCTCCTGGAGAAGTTGAACTCAACTGAGCTCATATTGAATTCACAAGAGCTTCAAGGGAGTTCAGATTAGCACAACAGGGGGCAAAGCAAGATCAGATTGTGGCCTTTTAATGCTCTCTGTGTTCAGTGCCTCAGAAGTCAGTGGGAAAGCTCAGTGTGAAAAAGCTCAATAGGAGTAATGAATAAGCAGAGTGCATCTGTATCTTTTTTTCTTTTCCCCCTGTGTGGCAGACTGAACTCCCATGTAATGAAGAAGGTAATTTATCATTTGGAGCTCATTATTAGAAAGCATTGTGTAAGCAGATTATTAACAATTTAAAGTGTATAGCTTTTCAGCTCAAAAAAGTGCCCATTTTATCACCTTGTCTAGAAATAGGTAAACCGGGGTATAAAACTGCATTCCTCTTTTTCTAGTTTTGAAGCATATGCAACTTACCAGCTCTGACCTCAGTACTCACGTCATCAAATACTTTTGAGAATCAATGTGTTAGCATACTTAGAGGCCCTATCTTTGTTACCAGTGTAAAAATAAAGCTCAGCAAATGCTCTATTCTTTCCTTTTGGATTTAGGTGAACATCTCTAATACGGCAAAACTGAATGTAATGATTTCTTTAAAATCATAAGGATAAAGTAACTTGAAATGCCATCCATTGGACTGTTTTTCTGATGTGTGAATTTTAAGACAAATAGCCATAATGTGACTGTGTTGTAAAGATTTTCAAAAAACTAAAATGGGGATGCCTTAGAATGCAGTCAGTTTGATGTCACTGAAATTTGTCAATGAGTCCATGAGACAGTGGATGTTTTAGGAAAGATTCCAAAGACTAAAAGAAGATTGCATTTGGGAATCTTTTCTCAAAGAGATGTTTGGGAAACATTCAAACTCCTTTTCTGGCCTTGATATTTTGAGAACCTGTAATCTAAAGACTGTCAGTTAAGTCCCATGAAAAAAAAATTTGGTCCTTTTGGTTGGTTGAGGGGGCGATGATGCTATCTTAGTGTTGGTCATCTAGAAAGCAAGGCTAGAGAAAATGTAAGTGTCAACACTGGTTTGTAAGGTTAAAAACCCGGACAATAGTGGCGATGAGAAAGGAAATTTAAAGAAACATATGAAGCTTTATAATATCATGTTTCATATTCTGGCCACTTTCTCACAGACAGATTCTAGGAGACACAGCTGTTCCCTTAGTGGGTGTGTTCATGTGCCTTGACCAAGTTGGGAAGAGCTACAAGAAAAAGTGTCCCTCAAAGGGGTCCATGAAAGAGAGAAAGGAAATGCAATTTACTTGCATGGCCCCATTGTATTCACCACTTGCCATTGGCCAAGGTGGATCCAACAGAGAATGCACGCTACTGTATGATGAATTGTTTCAAGGGCCCTTTGGTGGCCATCATGAAGACCTGTGGATTTATATTTAAGTCTAAAAGTGACAAAGGCAATTCTGCATGGACAGAACTTGGCACATGAGGCCCAGAGTTTAGCACTTATCTACCTCAGGAAACTCAGAAAAAGGCTCATTCACAGGTTGACGTACTTTCTTCAGTTTCAGTACCCTTGTCTTAGAAACCTTTGCATGCTGTCTTTACGCAAAAAAAGAAATATCTAATAATTCATATCATTGCATAGTTAGAACCAAACAGCATAATAAGTATTCTTAAGAACTTTTTAAAAGTGTTTTTTTTTAATGTTTTTATTCATTTTTGAGACAGAGACAGAGAGAGCATGAGCAGGGGAGGGGCACAGAGAGGGAGACACAGAATCCAAAGCAGGCTCCAGGCTCTAAGCTGTCAGCCTGACGTGGGGCTCGAACTCACAGACTGTGAGATCATGACCTGAGCTGAAGTTGGACGCTTAACCGACTGAGACACCCTGGTGCCCCAAGTATTCTTAAGAACTTAATGGCCATTTTTTTAAATGCATATAAATTGGAAGAAAGTAATTATAATCTAACCCTTAACAAACCACAATTTATTACTAATAGGATGTGTGCTGCACAATTTTGCAATCCTTGTTATTAAACTGTATACCACCATTCTTATTACCTATTCCATGTTGATTTTGGTGGTACTGTTTGCAAAGATACGATGCCATCAAAGGTATATATCCTGTGACCTCTCCTCCACTGGGAAATGTTCCCACCCATTCCTCCAGGACCCATTTTCCTAGCACTCCCCTTAGGGGCTTCCCTAATCCTTCAGGGCAGTACAAATTAAAATAAAAAAAAAAGAATATAAAATAATCTAAATTTTAAATTGTGAGCTACCCCAGATTTACAGTTTAGAGGATATCTAACAAATGCTAAGCACTGCTTAAAAGTGTAAAATGTTTTGCAGAACCTCTGTGCAGCTCTGTAGTGCTCCAGGGTACCTTGGCACATGGTTTGGCAACCCTGGGGGCCAGCAAAGGCAAAGAACAAAAGTAGCATGCTATGAATTCAGGGATTGGATGATGAAATGTGAGGCAATTCAAAAAACCTGTGTCTGATCAGAATCATGTCTATGTTTTATGATCAAAACCCTCAGAATCAAGTAAACAAATAGCCAACTATAAAGCGTTGTAGAATATAGGCTCCTTCATAGCTCTGGATTCTGACTCTTTGAATAATATCTTGTTTAACTATAGAAAAATGTTTCAAAGCCTGAGTTTGCTCATGTATAAAATGAGATTAGTAGGAGACTCTCCTTCATGAATTTTCCAGGAGTATTAAATGAGCTATTTCTTTAAAGTACTTTGCACAGGACATGTCTCATATTAATTGCCCAGTGACTACTGCATCATTGCTGTTGCTGCTGCTGGTATCCGAAGGATCCAAGAAGCCCATCTCCCTTCCAGCCACTAATATCACCACTTGCTAGACTCTCTCCCTTGAATTTGTGATACCCTCACCTTCACTCTGTTCCTGAGAACAAACACAGAATTATTCCAGATAAGAGGACAAGAAAAAATTCTAGGGGATTTAGAGAGGCTGACCACCACATCTGGAGCAACTTGGCCACAGTGTTGTTGACAACCATTTAGGGTTGCTTGGAAACCAATGCTGTTTCAATTATGGTTTGTCAGTTACTCAGAGCAGACAAGGTACAACCCCAAACACACATGGTCCAGTTAACCTCAAAATGCACTTGAAAGCTACAAATAATTCAGCTTCTTCATGATACTTGTCTGTTAGGTTTGTCCCAACTGTTTACCTCATTACTCATACATGTGTTTCACCAACTCATTGTGTTCTTGATCCCATGTGTTATATTATCACTCGCCTTTGGATTTTTGTATGTTATTCATTCTCTTCGTGCATAGGTGTCTTATGTTAGTGTTAGACCTCAGATTACAGATTAGGGCACAATTTTCTTATCTAGTACCTCAATCATAGGTCACCCCTAGTCCCAACCATGACTGTTTATTTGAAGGATATGCCAACATGCCGTGATGTCATTAAATGTACAATGATGGGCCAACGGTGATGGATACTCATATAATCTCATCTGGAAGCAACCATGAGTCAACAGTCCAAAGCTTAATTCACTCAACAAACCCTGCCAAGTGCACCCAGGTATGCCTAGTAAAGGGAAAAGGGAATGGATATTAATCAATTGAAATAAATCCCTTGCACATATTAATTGAAATATGTGGCACTCAGAATATGTTATGTGGAGAAGATACTTTAAAGTCACCAAGAGGTCAATAATTGTCTCATCTCACTCTTCTAAAATAGAGAATGTAGACCTTAAAAAATGATTGGTCTATGTATGTGTGCACACAAGAGAGAAGTAGAGAAAGAAAGAGACAGGGTTAGAAGTGAGGGAGAAACAATCACACACACACGTACATACACGCACACCACACACACAGAAAAGCTAAGAATATCTTTCTTTCTTAGCTCACTGAAAATGTTTACAAATGACTCTTCATAGCAATTCAGAAAGAATCTAACACAAAACCAGAAGCAACCACGTAGAAATTGCTGCTAACGTACTTGATAATACAGATATAGATTTACTTTTCTGGAAATATTAAAATCTCATTCTTCCTTTAATCATGGATTCAAATAAAAATTTCCTGATCCTCTTTTGCCATGAAATTTTACTTCCTCTGGTCCTAATCTGTCCCCAGTGGTCTTATCCCAAAGAGGTCCATCCACAAAAGCCAAATGGATTGTAAGCAGTTTTGCCATATTTATGCACTTGCTTTATTTCTCTAATATATTACCCATTCCATTCTACTTGAATTATGGTGGCTTATATATTTGTCTTTCCCACTAGACTTGTAAGTCTCTTTTGACCAGAAGTCATTAATTTGTATCCTTCTTGATTTAAGGAGATTATAACCTCAAAAAATAGTATTACATTTGTTTGATGTGTAACAGTTTACAAAGTGCTTACATGTACATTAAGTGGTTGACATTCTCCATTTGATATTACAGTCAATGGAATATGTGCCATTAGTTCCATTTTATTGATGACATAGCTATGGCTTATGCAAAGCTTTCATAAATATAATGGAAGGGCGTGGCTCCTACTCGTTTCCAGGACCAAGTTCAGTGCACATTTTATTATACCCTGTTTATCTCAACATGCATTGTTCCATCACCATCACCATCACCATAATATATGTCCGTAAATATATTTCACTGTATTGCTAGAAATTTAAAAGAATCTGTAATTTTCTGAGAAAAAAAGTTAATTCAAAAAAAATTTTAATGTGACACTTTGGAAGGAGAGACAATGGCTTCAGACATGAATCCCCAATAATGACAAAGAAGATACTGGTAGAGTGTGAAACTGCCCTAGGATTTGTAGTGCTCGCTTTTCCTGGGCCTAATTATACATGAAATATGCAAATCACAACTTTCTGAATGTACACAGATTCCACAAACAAACACAAGTGCATTTTCAAGAGCGACTTTAATTTTCCTTCTTTTCATCCTAATTGACAACATTCAGAGAAGGAGCACAGTTTGAGCAGTAAAAAAGTCAGGAAAATTAAATACAGAAACAGTCTGAACTGTATAATATGTCTCCTCTTTCATTAAAAGAATGAAATATTGTCAGTGCCCTTTATAGTTTTAATTAAGTATGTCAGTACAATACTTAATTGAGAGAAATATGCAAATGTTGTTGCTTTATAAGGCTAAAGCTAAATAAACACAGCACTCTGCAAGCACCCATCTCATTACATGTCTATGCACAAGTCTTGTGCAGATTAAGTTATTAAGTTATTATAGGTCACCAATAAGTCAATAAGGTGGTTCTTTTTACTTAAAAAGTGATTCCCAACATTTTCATGCTTAGAGATCTGAATGAGGAATACTAGCTATTCTGCAATTTTTTTTTCAGTATTATCATGCAATTCTCTTCTTGGAGCGAATTAATATGATTCCTGTGGCCAGCATATTCTGACTTTGTGATCTGGCTTCTATGGAAGGTAACTATGAGGAACAGATCAGGCTGCTTTACGATCTCTCCCTTAGCACCAGTCCAAATATGACTGATTTCAGCTTTCAAAAGTGAATGCATCATGTCTTTCTAGACACTAAGAACAAGAAGACACATGAGATACTGAAAGACTGAGGTCAGGAAGAAACATGTTAAACTACTTCTAAGGATTACTGTGTCTAAACCATCACAGTAGGATGCATATTGCAAACTCCAGTGTCTGTCTTCTACTGGTCCCTCTCAAACTCCCTGTAGTTCACTCAGGCCGAGATACTAACTCTTCCTGAATATTTGTATTTCTCTGACTTTCCTCTGTGTGTGCGCAGTAGTCTTGAATTGAGAAATGTTCTGTCCTTTCTTTGCCTCTTGACATTTTACTCATCTTTTCCATATAGTTTGTTTGTTGTTAAAGTTTATTTATTAAAATTTTTAAAAAAATGTTTATTTTTAAGGGAGGGAGAAAGAGAGAGAGAGAGAGATAGCACAAGCAGGGGAGGGGCACAAAGAGAGAGAGAGGGAGAGAGGGAGAGAGGGAGACACAGAATCCAAAGCAGGCTCCAGGCTCTGAGCTGTCAGCACAAAGCGTGATGCGGGGTTCCAACTCACAAACCATGAGATCATGACCTGAGCTGAAATCCAGAGTCAGACATTTAACTTACTGAGTCACCCAGATGCCCCTCCCTCTAGTTTAAATGCCTTGACTTTTACAGTCTTCTCCATTTCCCTCAGAGATAATTTGTGCCTCCTTCTTTATGACTTCTTTAGCCATTCACTTACTGGTGATATAACAATTATTATAATACTTAGCCATTAATTTGCTTTGTAGTGCTATCCTCAACCCCTCCACATCCACTGCAAAACTGATTTCTTTCCCACTCTGAACCTATTGCTATTCATCTTTTTATGGTCTAATCCCCTAGTCCCATGGAAATTTAATAGGCATTTAATAAATGTTGGCAATTTAAAGTTCTTTTGTGTGACACATTTATTGCTAAGTGTCTAAGACATGATATTGACAAAGATTATAATAGCTATTGTTTTGGGGAAATATTCAAATATTCATTGGGCAATATATTCAACAGAATTAAAGTGATTTTCTATGCATGTAAAAGGCCAACGAAATATGTTTTGACCTTGAATTTTTAAAATCATGCATGACAATTTAAAACATTCCCAACCATTCTTTCTTTCCGTACTCACCCAACCTTTCCTCATCATAGAAGAACATCCTGAAATGAATGCTATGTCCTGTGTGAATCTGACAAGGGTTTTCTATTTATAACCTCACATAAAGATAAACTCCTCTGTTAGTACTTAATTTAAGTCATAATTTTTAAATTATTTCTGCTTTTCCTACTTTTATATAACAGGAATACCTATTCTATTATTTTCAGGCTGATATAGAAATCCTGATTTCTGGAATGGAACCAATTTTCTGAACCCAGAAGGAGCTCCCTCATCTATGTGCCTTGGTATTTGCATTCTCTCAGCCTCATTTGCTTCTCTCCTACTTCCTCACCTGTGTGTCTCCATCTTGTCTATGAAGGCATGATAACTACCACTCTTACCACCCTTCTTGGGCTGCCCCAAATATTTTAATAAATGGCTCTAATCTATACCCCAATAACATATCTTCCTCTCCTTGTTTTCATGCATTTATTAATCTTTCCATCCAAGGAACATTTACTGAGAACTGCCTTTATGAGTGGAACTAAGGGTAAAATGATGGGCTATAGCACTCATCATATCTTTCCTGCTGGAGTTGAATCTCCTTTAGGAATTCCTCTCACATAAGACATTTCAGTCAGCATTCATTGTGTTTGTCTCCCCTGTTAGGCCCTGAAATCTACTCTGGAACAGAGATTTCATCTTTTCTTGAATCCTGAGCACCTAGGGCTTGGCAAAGGGGGCACTCAGTAAATCTTTGACTGAATGGGTACCTAGAGAACTTTGTATTTGTTTAATCTCATTTTCAGTCCATTGATCAGTAAGTATTTAGTAAATGTCTCAATTCTCAGAAGTCCAGATACAGTTAGATATACATTTCAAATCTTTCTGCAATGTAGTGTTCTGCTTAAAACCAGAGCTTACTAAATGTTCTTTATTTAGTTGAAGGCCACTACAAATTTGTCTGCATGCTGCAATACATATGAATGTGACAACAGGTGAGGCTGTTATGTGTCACTGTTTTGAGTTCTGGGTATCTGCCAATATTTAATCACAACTCAGCCCTGATGATGATTCAGCTCCAGGAAGGTAAGGCCTTCTGTTCAATGTCAGGACATGGACATTAAGATGAACAGTATAGATCAGTGAACACGTATGCAAATGCAGCTCCCCTTACCTTGGTTCATATTAATACATAGTTTCTCTCTAGCTCCAACAACTGATAGTAAGATCAAGAGCCATTCAATCGATATTTGGGACGTACTGAAGATGCCTCCCAATAAGTCCTTAATGGGTAAAGTTGACACTACGCCTGTTTTGGAAGTGAGGGGGATGTCCATTCTAATGGTTAATGAGAAGTCAGCAAGCAAGGGCTTACACTACTGCTGGCACTTACAGTGAAAGCCTTCTGTAGGTAAAGCAGTCTTTGTGATTCACTAGTGCAGTTACCTGACACCAGAGAGAAGAGGCAATACAGAGAGAAATACAGGACATCCAAAAAGCAATTCTTACTGAACTGAAAACACAAAAGTTGATGCAATTATAAGTACATGTATTTTAATTTACCAACTAATTCAGGAATTATAATCATCTCTTGCTTACCATCTATACTCTATCTTCTTTTCAGAAAAGTACCTTAGAATAATTTATATTTAATATCATGATTAACAGAAAGATTTTGCAGCTCCTAGTTGCCTAAGAGTAATTAATATTGCATGGCCTAAAATAGGTAAAGGATGCATTGGCCACCATTTTATCCATGAAGAAATCTAACCTTAAACAGTCTTCATAGACACATGACTGTAGCAGACAAGGTGATTTGGCAGACCTAACTCCCATTCCCTAATCCTAGTATTCCTTGCCATTTCCAGTTGAAAACCCAGAAAAGCTTAATATACAGGGCCCCACCTCCCTGCAGCCATGGAGTGCGGATATATTTCTCTAGGATTACAATTAACAGTGTGAATTATGAAAGCAAGCTTTTGAGTTTAAGTCCAATGTCCCCCACTCACCAGCTGTACAACTTTGGGCAAGGAATGACCTCGGGTTTTTTTGCTGTTGAGTGGAAGGCCAGAGTTTCTACCACACATGATTACATCAGGATAGATGTTTACATGAATTATTATATAAAGCATGCTTAGAATAGTGCCTAGCAATATTAAATGCTGTGTGTGTGTAAGCTATCATGATTACTTTCATTGTTGTTGTTAATCTTGGCAAAGGAGGTAGATGGCAAAGGAAAGATGCTGTGACATTAAGAAAGCTTTTACTTTCCTAATAAAATCAAAAGTTGTAGCTGGCATTGCACTGCCTCACGTGAATCGAATGCCAGAAGTGAATCTGGAAATTATATCTGCAGATGGAATAGATGAGATGGACATTAAAAAAATGTAAGCCTTTGGGAAAAGTTACAGAGTTTTGGAAAGAAGCCAAATTTGAACCCAAACCAACAACCACCTCCCTCCCACTAGATGTTTAAACCACTGTAATTAGGTTTTACATTAGCTGAAATCTAAAGCATTCTTCACTGGTATACTAGTAGAATTGTTCTGACAGCTAAGTCCTATTACCTCCAGTATTATGTAAAATGTTCTCTGCTTATCAAAGTGATCAAAGAGAGGGACCAAATTTTATGAAGTGTTTCAAACATAGCCTCTGGAAAACTTAGATCTTTCTGCGTCAAAAGATTCTGTCCTGTAGTTAACATTATGTATTACTGCACATTTTGCTTATGACATTATGTTAATCGTCGAGATGTAGCATGACGAGAGAGCAACTTTCTTTCTAAACCACTGAAGACCTTGGCAGCATTAGAGACAGACTTTCTTCATGTGGACTATTTTATGTTAGCTACAACATTTTAATTTTGCTGTGGATATCTTTACGCTTGGTCCTCGTGGTATCCAGCCTTCAAGATGGCCCCACTCATGTCTGCCTCCCAGAGTTCACACCTCTGCATAGTTTCCTCCCACACGGTACCAGACCTGGACTGTGTGACCAAAAGCTTGTGTATATCATGTGTGAGATCAGATTGTATATGACTGCCATTCCTGTCTTGGACTCTCTGTGGTCCACCAGCTCTCTTAAATCCCTCATTCTGGGCAAAGCAAGTTGCCATGTCATGAGGACACATAGACTTTCTAGGAAGAGGCCCACATGGCAAGGAACAGAGATCTGTGGCCAAAAGCCAGTGAGGAACTTAGACTTGACAGTGTGACATGAAGGAGCTTAGTGGTTAATTCTTCAGCCTCAGTTAAGCCCTGAGATGACGGCCTTCAAGCCAACAGCTTAACTACAACCTCCTGAGAGACTCTAGACCCAAACCACTCAGCTAAACCACTCCTACATCCTGACCCTCATAAACCCCCCATGTGACATAATAAATGATGGTTGTTTTAAGCTACCTCTTAGGGTTTTGTTTTGCTTTTAGTTAGTTTGTTTTAGCAATAAATGGCTAGTGTTTGCTAGAAAAAAATTTCAAGGTATTAGTCTTAAATAATATGTCACAAGAATTGTTCAAAGTCTGTAATATGCCAGGTGTGTTCTGTGAAATCTAAGCAAAACTTTGCTCTGAAAAAGAGGTATGGATGTGTGTATAAATACACACATACATCCACATAAGTGTGTGTATTCATAAATATGCATGTATATGCATAATGGTAGGCCAGGGCACTTAAGTGACAAATATACTTCAACATATTATATGAGAGAAGAGAGGCCATGTAACTGGAAACAGATAGATGGCATAACTCAGTGAGGCTCCAACTACCTCTTAACAAAGAGATGTTAAGAATTTTTCTTTTTCTAGCTTTAATTCCAGAAGGGACCAATAAACTGTACATCATAGAGAAGTTAGAAAAGAAAATAACACGACAAATATAAAACACCTAGCACATAAGTTGGTGCATTTTCAGCACCCTATAAATGTGTGTCATATTCTTTAAAACAAAAACAAAACCCAACAAATTTGAATTACAATTTAATAAGTAAAAAAAAACTACTCTGTTCATATTTTAAAATTATGCATGTCATTGTTTAACCTTTGAAAGAAGTATTTATTCTATTAAAAAGATACTTTAACAATCATATAATATATATACGATATAGCCATACGATAAAGGCAATTTACTTTCATTCATATATATTGAATGTTAGGGACTTACTCAAGTATAACATAGTTGTAGTTCAATCTAACAGTGATGAATTACTGGAGTGAATTCATGCAAACAGGGAAATTGAAATTAAATTCATCACACCAAGGAAAACACTTCCTACCCATGTAAATTAGCAGCTTTTCCACTAAAATCAATTTGTTTTGGTAAATTATGCAAAAATCCTCAAAGGGCTTAGGTAAGTAATTTATTATACTCTTGGCTGTTTCATAATGTTAGGAAATAAAATGTATTCACACAGTATTAGATGGCATAAGCTGAGAGCTTTAGTGACAATTTTTGTTTATTACAATTAATCTAACTTGACTGCACTGTCAGAACACCCACATTAAATGGGACATAGAATTTTTGTGCTGGTGCATTAAAAAAAAATACTCTTTCTTTTTAGAGTACTGATTATTTCCTGAAACATTTCATGGCAAAGGTCAGCAACTTCAATGAAAAATGCCTTGAATTCTATAGATTCAGTAGTTCTGAGAGAGAAAACCACCTTCCTAATCCGGCACAGGAATACAGTTTTGTACAATTCTGTTGTGGAATTTTAGGTGTAACTTAAAGAGAATGTGGTTGTTTAGCAAACCATTTTATGTTGGAGTATCACCAAAAGTAATGTGCACCTGTAATCACACGGAATATCCAAGAGATCTCTTTTAGCAGACAGGTAGATATATTTGTTATCTTTCATAATCTTTCACAGCATATCCAATTGTTTAGGTTATCTGAATCATTCTAATTCACGTGTTTGCTACCTTCTATCCTACTCTATGAGATCAGTATTAGAAACATAATTCTTATTTTTTAAAGTTTATTTATTTATTTTGAGAGAGACACAGAGAGTGTGAGTGGGAGAGGGGCAGAGACAGAGGGAGAGAGGGAGAATCCTAAGCAGGCTCTGCTTTTAGCACAGTAATTGCACAGAGCCCAATGCAGGGCTAGAACCATGAGATCATGACCTGAGCCTAAATCAAGAGTCAGGTACTTAACTGACAGAAGCACCCAGGCGCCCCTGGAAACATAATTTCTTACCCAAACTACTGAAATAGCCGTCTATTTGGTCTCGTTATCTCTCATCTTATACCCCAAATCCCTTTCCCCCAGGGTATGCTAAGGGAAATAAGTCAAAGAAAGGCAAATACTACATGATTTAACTTGTATATGGAATCTAAAAAACAAAAGGAATAGACAAAACAGAAACAGGCTCATATAAAAATGGAGAGCAAACTGGTAGTTGCCAGAAGGGAGGTGGATGGGAGGATAGGCAAAGTGGGTGAAGGGTACTAAGAGATACCAATTTCTAGTTATGAAATTGATAAATTATGAGGATGAAAAGTACAGTATAGGGAATATAGTCAATAATATTGTAATAATTTTGTGTGGTGACAGACAGCAACTATGTTTATCCTGATGAACATTTCATAATGTATGTAATAGTCAAATTACTATGTTGTACACCTCAAAGTAATATAACACTGTATGACATTATACTTCAACTATTTTTTTTAAATGAGAAGACAATTAAAAATAATGGCATGAAGTGGTATTGCACTCCATTGCATGAGGTGATTTAGTGGTTTATTCTGACCACAGTATGAAGACTCACCTTGTAGAATCATAAAACCTATTACTTGGTTACAGTAAGATACACGCCATGTCTGAATCCCTCCTCTAGACTCCTGTCTCATCAAATTCCTTGACTATTATAAAATTTATCATTATTATTTTTTCAAAATGCATCAGTAGTACAACCCCACACATTAAAATATGCTCCTCTGTTTACATGGTGTGTCTCATTTCTAGATCAATAAAATTTAGAAAATTGTGCCCTTTTTGTCTTAATATTGTTATTGCACCTAAAATTATAATAATTTGTTTTTTCTATTCTCTCCCCCTAGTGTACAACTTCCATGAAGCCTAGCATCATATACATTTAGTTCACCAGTAATTCTCTGTGTGTGTTTACATGTGTATGCACACATGTACATTTCAAATAGTATAAACTCTTTTTATACTAGCTGGTTATTTCTTCAGATGGGCTTCTAATGTGGCTTCAGATGGGCTTCCACAAACCTCAGAACCTCTACAAATCTTGTGGAAACTTTTGATTATTTTCTGTCTTGCTCACATAATTTAAGAACTGAAAATCTACAGTATTAGTTTATTTATCTCTCAGAGACATAATACGTCATATAATCATGGATCTATAAAAAGAATGTGAAGAGCATCTTGAAAGTTACTGCTGGAACCATGTTAGCTTATATAAGGATTGGAATTATTTGACCCATGTTGTCTTGTGGGTTTTTTTTTTTTGATAATAAATGAGGTGTAATCTATTTCTGTGTACATATGAGAAAAGGGGGTTTAACAACAAAAGGCTACTTTGAATGACCTAGTGGATTCAAATTATCTTGGCATCCATTCTCCATATGATCCTTATACAGTTAGAGGGATTGAGTTACGCCAAGAGTTCCTTATCTCTACCATACTCAACATCAGGGATATGAGCTTACGTTAAAATTACAAAGCATGCCTCCAAATCAGCAGGTCTGTGTTCTTCAAAGTGCTTGAGGAAACCACAATCTACATGTGAATTTGACTTTATTCCATATATATGCTATTTTAAAAGTGAAGGAAATTTTCACAAGTAAAACTGAATCATGCTACAATAAGGGGTTATTTTATTTCAAGAAATGGGTTTGGCACATTGTCATGTAGAACAAATATTTGTTTTTTGATAATTGGAGTAATTGAAACATATATCAATATTGTTTTTATATACTATATGATATGACATGTAACATACATAGTATTATATATATATATATATACACATATATATATATAAGCCATTCTTATTATATATAAGTAAGTTGTATAGTTAACAACACTGAAATGTTGATATGACAATGCTTCACATCCAAGGAATTTGGATTCAAAGTCAAGCACACAGGAGTTTATTGTTGATTTTTGTGGGGGGGGTTGTTGTTATTATTGATTTGTTTGTAGGGGTTTACAGATTGAATTTACTAGCTAGTTAATAATTTTTTTTTGCCATGTAATTTTTTACTATGGTTATTTTACGAAAAGGTTAGTATCTAAACATTCGTTCTTTCAGAATCAGTATGTCAGACATGTTAAACTTAATAACTTACATCTTCAGCAAAGGAATGTATTTCCAAAAAATTTTTGAAATTGAATATTCCATATAAAATTGCATTTTAAACATTTAAAGAAACATTAGTTTCAATTTTGAAATGATATCATTTTCAAGTTTTGCACTTTATAAAGTTTATTGAGAATAAGTAATGTGTCTAAAGTGTGTATGAAAAAATAAAAGCCCTGATATTATCCAAAAGACTATGATATTAAGAGTTAAGTAGTTGTTCTATTTAAGTGGAATGGGAAGTTTTCTAAGACACAAACCTATGGTTTTATTCCACACTCTGGCTTTCTCAGCTTCTCTCATTAATCTTTCAGTAAATGATGCTAATATAGGAGTTGCAGGGTGCATCAGAGTCTGCTTATTCTCTGTTTGTGGTCCCCAGTGGGTGTGAGGTTGTAGCAATTAAGGCGGTGTGTATGCTGTTTTGAGGCATCACAAAGATAGATTAATTAGGTTGCAAATGGTCCCAATGACATTGCCAACAGAGCCTTTGATGGGCTTGGTCCAAGGTGATTGAGTCTGAGGATACTGATGGATAGCCTATCTCAAAAGAAGGGAATTGGCTATGGGAAGTAAATGGGAAGCATCTGGCACCTGTTACAATGAACAAGCCATGGCCACCATTGCCAGAGCCTAAAAATGAACACATTCTTTGAAAACACTATTTCACAAAACTAATATAAGATGAATGGGATAATATTAGTCTTAACGAACTTGAATTTATAATTACAATCTTTACAAAGAAAACTCCAATCCCAGATTAGATTTATAGGCTATCTTTGTCAAATATTTATGGAACCATTAGTACTAATATTAGCCAAGCATTTCCCTAATGTAGAGAAAGAGGACAGGGGTGCTTGGGTGGCTCAGTCATTTAAGCCTTGGACTTCAGCTCAGGTCATGTGAGTTCAAGCCCGGCATCAGGCTCTGTGCTGACAGCTCAGAACCTGGAGTCTGTTTCAGATTCTGTGTCTCCCTATCTCTCTACCCCTCCACTACTCACGCTCTCTGTCTGTTTCTGAAAACAAATAATAAAAAAATAATAAAAATTTAGAGAAAGAGGGTAAAATCTATTACCCATATTTTAATAAGTCACTGCTGAATTTTATCAAATAGTTAAGGGAGAAAAAGAATGAAGGGCTTCCCAGTAAACAGGTGTAGAAAAAGCAATTTGAAAAAATTCAACAATCATGGCAAAACTTTCAGTACTTGGAATAGAAGGGAATGGACTAGGGGCCCCTGGGGGGGCTCAGGTACTTAACCGTATCTGACTATTGATTTTGGCTCAAGTCATGGTCTCACCGTTTGTGAGTTCAAGCCCCACATCAGCGTCTGCACTGACAGCTCAGAGCCTGCTTGGGATTTTCTCTTTCCCTCTCTCTTTGCCCCTCCCCCCTCCCCTATTCCTTCCCACTCCCTCTCAAAATAAATAAATAAAGTTAAAAAAAGAGGGGAATGGATTAGAATAGAAATAAACTTCATTTAAATGTAAAGGGAAACTATGAGTGTAGCCAACATCATAGTTAATAGTGCCTTTGATGACTTTTCTACTACTAGGGGGAGAAAGTGCCATCCCATAGGGCAATCAATAGCCACATATTGCTATTGAGTGTTTAAACCATGGCCAACTCAAACCAAAATGTGCTATTAATGTAAAATATAGAGTGGATCTCAGTAACTTAGTTTGAAAAAAGAATCGAAAATATTTCATTAATGACTTTATTTAATGTAGAAAAATCATATTTTGATATACTTTATTGATCAAATTCACTGTTAAATTTTATCTTTTTTTACTTGTTTAGTGTGGCTACTATAGAAATTAAAATTAACATATATGATCCACATTATCATCTCCCATATTTCTATTGGGCTTTGCTGTTCTAAAGTTGTTCTTGTCCATCTAATTTGATGCAGCTCTGAAATGAGATGTGAACCAAAGGGCTTCTCAACATTGCAACTTTAACATGTAATCTCGTGTGATTTCCCCTTTTTTCTTATATTGTAACTGGTTCAGTTTGGAACCTCCATTTACAATCAGTTACAAAAGCCTATGGACCACTCTTTAACTAAAGTGTAAAATTTTCTTTAAAATTATTTTAAGGCTAAAACTTTCTCGCTAGCACTACCTTTTATGTAATAACCTCTAGCATTCTGTGGCCTCACAGAGGGGTTCTCTTTCTCCTCAAACTTCTTTTCTACCTGCCTGCTTTTATTCCAACTCTTTCGTTTATCTGAAATATCTCTTCCTTTTTTATTTATTTATTTTTGGTACTACATCAAATACCAGCTTGACCCATCTATGAGAACTGAGCACTCACACTTCTGATCCTACCTGTCCTATCTCCAGCTTTGAGACTGTCTTTCTAAAACAGGGTTCGTTTTCTCTTTATTTGAATATTGCAGTGGGGTGTCCTGTCTCTGATCCCCTGCTAATGAAGTCTGTGATAACTAGGACCATGAGACTTCCCGCTTGCCTCATCCTTAGCACCTAATCTGGTTTGCACATGGTTAGCCGTTCAGGGCTTGTTTGCAAAATTCGTATTCATTTTTGTGTGCATGTGTATGTATTTATTAATTTATAAGAGCAATTTGTGGAGATGTGATGTATTCTTGGGTTTATTTAGAATGCCTCTTTGGAGCTGGAGTTGCCTCATTAGCAATTCACCAGGGTACTAATTGCATGTGACACCATAGATGTATTGTGTCCTATTTTCTAAATCCCTGGATGGAAATAGAGACAAGGGTTGCATCT
Source organism: Acinonyx jubatus (assembly GCF_027475565.1). Taxonomy (NCBI): domain Eukaryota; kingdom Metazoa; phylum Chordata; class Mammalia; order Carnivora; family Felidae; genus Acinonyx; species Acinonyx jubatus. Next base: position 22,242,508 of record NC_069396.1, on the reverse strand, counting down.
AAAACAAACACAGCATATATAGACATTTCCTTCCTGTGTCTGGGCGGGTGGAGAATTTTCTTACCTCAAAAAGTATTTTTTCCATTTCCTTTGAGAATCCACCAGACGCGATCTGTTTCCTTAGTAGTTTAAAACTTGTAGTCTTAATCTGACTTAAGTAGTGTCACTTTAAGCTAGTTTCAGTGACTTCTACTTAAGCTAGTTTTAGTGACTTCTACTTAAGCTAGTTTTAGTGACTTCTACTTTAATGTTATTAGTTAAGCACACCATTTGCAGAACAAATTTTGATAAAAATAAATTAATTAATTAAAGTCGCACATCTGAACAGAGAGATGGAATCACAAGACAAAAGTAGCTGCTTTCCAACTTTGCCTGCTATCCTCTCTCTGGTTCTTAATTACCCAGCACCTGCAAATACCCCATCCTTTATGACTCCCTCCAGCCACAGCCCCTTTCTCAAATGTCTTCCCACAATACACTTTTATTTAATGTAAGTAGTTATTTTCTGCAAGGGCAAAATACACTCATGTGGTGTTTCACAAAGACTGAAAACACAATAAAAATAAAGTACAGAATCACTTGGGCAAACTATACTCCCATCTCAACCATCCCCATGTCAACTTAACTGTCAAACAACTTAAATACCAATTTAAGAGTTAACCACTCCAGTCTCTTCACATCAGAAATGATGTAACTCTCCTATAAAATAGTGGTTTTGCAATGTTAACCCTTACTTAGCCAGAGTGCTAATTAGAAACACGTTATCTGGACACCCATCCCAGTGTTTTTTTCTACCACACTAGGCCGTGGAAGTTTCTTCTTTTTCACATTGTGAGCAAAGTCCGTCAATCATTTCATATGCTAGCTCTTCTCTTTCCTACTCCATCTCTGACTCTTTAATCCCCTCTGCTCCCTGCAATCACAGCTCAAAACTAGTCTTGCACTATAAGTGACGAGTATCAGTGGAACAGTCTCTTCAGTGACACATCTATCTCTTACCCAAGATAAATTAACATGAGCCTAAATGAAAGGTAGCTGATGATCTTTCAGAGGAAAAGAGGAAAGAGATTAAAATGCTCTTCGATTAGACAAAGCTCTCTAACCAATTTATTTTTTCATGGACATAATCAAATATATTTGAAGGAGAAAAACACTGTGTTAAACAGTTAGAGTAATTAAAAGGTTTCTATAGCCCTTGGTATGCTAATGCAAATTGTGGAAGCCCCTGTGAGAGGATCTTTGACTATAAAAACTTTTTTTTTCCATCTTTGACTATAAAGACTTTATGCACACATGAGTGCAAGCATGCAACACACACATGCAACGAATTTAGAAATGACTGATGGCTACTGCCAGTGCTCCACAGGACACAGTTTGGGGCATGCTAAGTCAGAGGAAAGAAAGAGGGAGAAAGTCCATTTTCAGCTCATAAGAGAGCTATTTTTTCATGAGAGATGAAAAATATTCCAAGAATATATCATCAAAGATTAAGTTCTAAAAAGAACTATGGGCATTTATGGATCTTCAAGAATTTGAAGTGTTTCTACACTGAAGATGAGAGAAACGATGGGAGCTAAAAGGCAAGGAGAAGTTGGAAAGATAAAGGGAGATTACGGGATATGTTAGGAAAATAGCCAGAAGTTTAGTTCTCAAAAGGAGTTCCCATTTATGGATGGCTCAGGTCTCCTCTTCCCCAAGGCATATGACAGAACCTAGTGGCATTTTTGGTTGTCATGCTGGAGATAAGGATGGCCATGTTTTTGGCTTCCAGTGGGAAAAGCACTGGGAAGCTGCCACACATCCTATAGTACACAGAACTGCTGCTATTACTTGCCATCACCACAAAAACTTACCTCACCCAGAATGTCACCAATGCCACCATTAAGACATCTTGTTCTAGAGCACAATGTGTTTGGTGTGTATGCTAGCCTCACGAGTACGGGTAAGGTTATATGAAATGTTTATTTTTTTATTTTTAGATGTTTATTCATTTATTTTGAAAGAGAGAGAGTGTGTGGCGGGGGGGGAGGGACAGAGACAGAAGGAGAGAGAGAATCTCAAGCAAGCTCCATGCTCAGTGTGGATCCCAAAACGGGGTTTCCATCCCACAACCATGAGATCATGACCTGAGCTGAAGTCAAGAGTCCGATGCTCAACAGATTGAACCACCCAGGCGCCCCAAGGTTACATGAAATACTTAGAATTCCAAAATAAAACATGTCTTTCAGTTGGCAAAGGGAACCAGGAAATTTTTCCTGTAGGCAAGATATTGATAGTTAAGTCTACCTAAGTTACACATGGGTTGAAACAGGGGTAGAAGGAAAAGAGAAAATAACATAGTGGGGATACTGTTAAGGTGAGAGATGGTGAGGCAGTTGTAAGTATGAAAAATAACAGTTCATCAACAATCATATTATCCTTATCAAACCATAAGCAATATTTGGGTATATAGCTTCCCAGAATTGTAAAAATAACATATGATAATATGTCACTTCATAGTATCATATTATAGTGTTTATGATGAATTTAATATGCAAGGAATTTGCTACTTGTACTTATTTCTAAATCTACAACAAATACTTGTATAGTTAACTAAAAATTAATATATATGTAAGAGCTTATATATATGAGGATATATATATATACACACATATATATACATATATATGTATACTCATGCACATATATGTACACTCAAGATACTCACTCTACAAGAATATTATATGCTTAAGCAGTTGATTTCACTCAGTAGATCAGCATAAGAGGTTCCCATAGTTCAGAAGGGGCCTTCATAAATCTTTTTGACTGTCAATTGGCTTGCAGTTTCTCCACTCTTGGGAGTATAACTGTGTCCTTGATTTGGCCAGAAAAAGAACTGCATGATAGCATCCTGCCCACAAGATGGCAGTGGCCAGACAGTGTTTTGATGATAGAGGTTCTTGGGCTTAGGTTTAAAAAAAAAAAAAAAAAAAAAAAAAAACTTGTTTGGTAATTCAATTTGTGTCTGTCTATCAGAAGAGGATAAGGGGATTTCAGAGGCAGACAGCAAGGGGAAAGAGCATTAGTGGAACAATTTCTTTATAAGAAACTAAAACAGAGCTGTTTCTCTGCATGCCACAAACCTGCCCCTCTTTTTCTCAAAGTGAAAATATTTTCACAGAATTGCCACAGTACATTTAATCGCTGTATGTCCCTTAGCAAAGCCTTGTCCTTACAGGGCAATCCCCATTGCTCTCTATTCTCATGTATAACTATTTGAAAGTGGTATTTTTATTTTGTGTTTTGTTTTCTACTTTGCTGGAAAGAATGTTCCAATTTTTTTTTTAATTACATACACTGTATGCATTGCTTTGCTCCAAACCTATCAATAATTGTATTCTCTATGATAGCAAGTCAGTGGTGATGACTATATGATTTGGCCAACATGTGGATAAGTGTTGACATCAAAATTCTCTTCTTTTATTTGAACCATATGACATATCACATTTTCAGTAATTTTCATGCCTTTGCCTGTGTGTTGGCCATCCATACTACCATCCTCATTTAGCCTGAAAGGAATCCAAAACTGCTTCCTGTCCTTATTCTCCTCAAATGTGTTAACAGATTGTTTTGCTATTAGCTAAAGTTATCAAAATAGCTGTTAAACATGAGTAGCACGTGATAAAATATAAAATGTTTTTATAGAATAGAAAAATACATGAAAAGAGAAGACAATCATTCTGGTAGAGTGGTCACCATAAATAAAGGAACAAATCAATGTTAAAAAATTCAGAACTATTTAAAGTTCATAACGGATATAAATAAAACTCTATGTGGGCATTACTGAATGTCTGCAAGCGTGGAATTTTATATAGAAACTCTATTGCCTTCCCAAAACCTTTCTCAGGACAAATTACTTTGTGGGAAATAAAGTATTATTTTGTTTGCTCTTGTGTTTTATAAACATATTTTGGATTTCCTGTTTTGAGTTAGGGTGTTTTTATTCCATTAGTAAGCCTTTTCTTTCTTTCTTTCTTTTCTTTCTTTCTTTCTTTCTTTCTTTCTTTCTTTCTTTCTTTCTTTCCTTCCTTCCTTCCTTCCTCCCTCCCTCCCTCCCTCCCTCCTTTCTTTCTTTCTTTCTTTCTTTCTTTCTTTCTTTCTTTCTTTCTTTCTTTCTTTCTTTCCTTCTTTCTTTCTTCCCTTTCTTCCTTCCTCTCTTTCTCTTTCTCTTTCTCTTTCTCTTTCTCTTTCTCTTTCTCTTTCTCTTTCTCTTTCTCTGTCTGCCCCCTGCCTTCTCTATGTATGTATTTAAACAAGATAGGACAGTGGAGCAGCTCAAGCCTCTGGGACAGCATGAACAAAGTCTTTAAAACTTTGTGTAGCTTTGCTTTGTTTTCCCACAAAATGAAATAATAGTAAGTGTTTGGAGCTACGAAGGAAGAAAGAATATAAATTGAGATTGGAGGAACAGAATAAAAAGATCATTAGCTTTTGAAAATAACAGAGGACACTGTTGTATCTTAATATATAATATATATATTATACATATTGTATATATGTATATTACATAAAGTCTGGAGCCCTTTCTTGGGAATCTAGAAGAAGACTAAAATATAGCTTCATACATTGTCCTCAAGTACCAACATGGAATAGCTAAGCAAATAAATAAATATGTTCATACATACATACATCTTTAATAAATAATAATAGAGACACACTAATTTCAAAGCACAGTGGTATAAAACCTGTTGTTATGCATTTAAGTGCATATCAAAATGCAGGTAAGTTCAAGAATCTCTGCTCCAAACGAGAGGCCAGTACCTTGCTAAATGTGAGATTACCCCTTCCTCAAAATGAGCTCAGGCTGTATGTGCCTCAGAGGAATGTTTATTTGAATAAGCTTAATAATTAGAGAAACTGGCAAGCATACAGTTCAATGTGGTGGGAAGTTTGAAAGAAAACAGATATGAGGTGACACATCTACCACTGTAAGTGGGATCAGGCCCCCACTGCCCTTGTCCACCTTGCTCCCTGAATTCTGAGACAACGTCAGTCCTGTACATCCAGCCAAAGCCTGCAAACTATCTGAGCACTGTCCACAGGGCAGACTGGCTTCCAGGGAAGTAAGGGGAGCAGAGGGCTGAGGGGAGGATTTAGGGAGTCTGATGTTTTCTTGGAGAGTAGTTGGGGGAGAGTGGAGACTTTCAGGGGGAAGATGTACATATATCTTCTGGAAATTAACAAGAAATATTTCAATAATTTATTTGTGTATGAGGGAGATAGCCTTGGAGTCTGGACAACTAGAAAAAACAAAAAACAGAGAGGAGAAAGGGGACAGAGACGGGGGAAAGACAAAACCGGCACAAAGAAAAGTAAAGAGAACCCAGGGATAGTTAGAAATGGTCAATGTTGTAAACTGACTGGCTGTAGCCACGAGCAGGGAAGTCTGGCCACGTGCCTTGAAAAGGCTGGCTAGCGCTCTCCAAGTAGATAAATTTCATTATTTATGCATTCTCCAAAAAGCTTCGAGAGCATAACTGTGGTATGTATTTATGTAATACATGCCTCCCAGTGGCTGACACTGCCTTCCCTTAATACCTTCATGTTATTTAAGCCACCATGTTCTTTCAAGATTTGGTGACCAATTTACTAGAGTCCCTGTTCTCATAAGGACATCTGCGATGGACACTCCTTCTCATGGGGACCTATTTCATTAAATGTCTTCAGCTGAGCCTGCAGAAAATAACCAACCTAACTAGAAATGTGACTTTTCACTTCCTGTGTTTGAATATTCCCTGGTCTTTTTCAAACTCAACTGTAAAGCAATTTTCATATACCCAAATATACCCACCTAGTGGGCTACTTGTGGGAACTCTGAAAGCATAAGGAAATCAGTGGAGTAGACATTCCATGCCTCATTTCGTTACAGGTTTCTCAAGATAGAGGCATCCACTTACCCAGGGAATCAAATATAAAGTATAAGTCACCAACCTTAGTGTAGTGTGGTTCATAGTCCACTGAGAGCAACAGAAAAGACCAAGGCACAAGTTGAGGCCCTGGTGTGCCAGCAGATACAAGAAATAAAGACCAAATCCCATGCTTTTTCCTATATGTTAAATCACATATTCTCAAAGTATGGAACATTTACCATTGGCATTAAATAAGATGATTTTACGTTGTAAGAGGCCAGGGATTTTTTTTTTTTTTTAATGTGCCCTTTATACCTCTCTGAGTCCATCCACTTACATCAGAAAGGAGGTCTTGGTATCACATGACAGTCTTAAACATTTCCCTGATATATGCTATCTGTTAAGTTTGGTAAAGAAATAACAAGCTTTAGACTCAAAATCTCAGACAAGCAATGGTATCTACCCAAAATTAGATAACCGAATAATATTATCTTGGTTACATCATGTTTATTTCATTTTTGAATAGGGGTTCAATGTTTATCATTTGTCATAGCAGCATAAATTTTTTTTTTAAATTGACTCAAGTTAAATACCAGTCAATGTGAGTGAAATATTAAATAATTAACAGTACAGAGCACATGAATCTGGGAAGGTTTCTGAACAACTGAATATTGATTGTAATGCTGGGTCAGTGCAGCTGTTCTCTATCCCTATCCCAAAGGGAACTTAAAATATACTGTTGTTAGGATACCATCCCAGGTCATTTAAATTAGAATCTCCAGGAAGTGGAGCCTGGCCATTGATTTTTCTTTTTAAAGCCCTTCAAATTTGTTTTGTTGTTGTTGTTTGTTTGTTTTGTTTGTTTGTTTGTTTTTAATGTGCAGTTTAAGAAGCACTGGGTTGAAGATGCTAATTCTAAGTAATCAGGAGTATACACTCCCCACCCTAGCACAGACACACAGAGAGCCATAAACAAAGAGATGCCATGGAACAGTCACATAAATGCTTTCACTTAAATAAAAAGCTTTCTTTTTAAAGGAATAACAAAATGTAATTTGAAATAAACTATTCTCCCTCACACTGCAGGTTCAAATACCTGGGCTTCTGAACACATTCTACTGGGACCAAACTAAATTCAGCCATTAGCTCAATTCGTCACCTTGGGCAAGCCACTTGATTTCTCTGTGCACCAATTTCCATTTTTATAAAATAAAGAGAAAAATGGTGTTTGACATGGATGATCCCTAAAGACGCTTCCAGCTTCAAATCTTTATGGTTCTTTACTTTAAATGGAAATGACCAGACAATTAGTGTTCCCTCCTTGGTTCTGCATTAACGATGTTAATTAAAGATAGAATCATAGATGTGGTGTATGAGGTTTTACATTTCTATGTAGATATATTTTGAAAACTAATTTTTTTCTTTCCCTGAGCTGACAGTTCAGCCAGCAAGCAACCTTTTAAAAGCCTTACTCAGAGCAAGGAAACCAGCTTGAGTATGCACACAGAAGACATGTTTGACCTAGTAATGAGGATTGTGTAAAATCACATTGATTTTCTTTTTTGACCTCCCTTTCCATTTAACCATTTGTCAATACTGGTGAAAGAAAGCTGTAGCATGTAATTTTTCAGCAACTGGAGAAAAGACAACTTTTCTAGGAGAAGGAAGTTGGAATACAATTTTGACATGAGCTCAGAGCTATAAGTAGAGTGACTATTTCTGAGTTTTATGCTGAATATAAGTATGTGGTCTCAGATAAGTGTTCTGCATTCAGGTCTTCTTGAATGTTTCACTGGAGCTACTATCCTTCTGTCTCTAGGACCTGCCTAAACTCCCTTCTCTTTTTCCCTCTTACCTAACTTCCAAATGTTTTTTCCAGACAGTTTAGGGTTTATGTTTGCTGTAACAGTTCCAAAAAATCTTCATCCTTTGACAGGATTAAGGACCCTATCATCAGTGTATAGCAACACATACCTAACAATACCCTAGCACCTATATCACTGTCTCATGATTATTGGGTTTATTTTCCTCACTTGTGAGACTGTAAGGTCTTCAAGATCATGGGCATGTTGTTATTCACTTTCTGTCTTCAGGGACTGACACATAGTAGAGGTTTGGGAAACGGTAAAAAACACTTAGTGCTTACAACCTATCCCTTACAGATGAAAATATCCTCAAACATCCTGAGCTCAAAAAATATTTTATTTATAAAGTCGAAAGAATATGCTTACACGATAATCACCTTATGATTTCAAGTCCATACTCGGTTCCTGAAGGTGAGATTTGAGATTTGCTTTCCCTAAGCCCAGAATGGGAAACAATGGCCAAAAGCTGGCATATTATGGACCAACACAGATCAATTGGTTGTGCCTAGTTAGAGTATTGAATTGAAGCGGATTTTGAAAGTATATTAATGCTTACTTGAGTTTCTTGATCATTAGCAATATTCACCAGGGCACTGTTAAGAAGATAGCCAATAAACAGGCTTTACATTTGTAAGAATTGACTGAATTAATGAAAAATAAACAAGATTTAGATAGCTGAGATGTATGAATAGTAGCTTGGGCAAGAATGTCACAAGTAGACCAGCTACATATAACTTACCACTTGGGCCAACTATGATTTATGTACAGCAATGTTCTGCTATTTGAACCAATTTTTCCAAAATCTATTTTACCATTATATTATGTGATTGTGATGTGATGTGATGTGATGTGATGTGATGTGATGTGATGTGATGTGTGTGTTCCAGTTGAGGGTTAGAAGACAAGGCAAAGTATGACCTAGACAGGTGACATGCTTGCAGTATGGCATGACCTCTTAGAAAGCTAATACAATATTTTGATATAAACACAAATGTCAGCTACAGTCTCCTTTTCTACTTATGGGTCAGTAAACTCCATATAAAGATTCTCAGTGATATGGTAATTATATCTTTGCCTATCTGTCTCTTCTTTGGAGTAGGAGCTGTTCAAGAGCAGAAACCATAGACCAATTCATCTTTGTCTCTTTATTATACATACAGACTATATAATACATATGTGTTTGTGAGTATGTATGTGTGTGTTAAATTAGGCATGTAATTATGATTTCCTGAATCCATGAAAGTGAATATGGAATATCATTTAAATCCCTATAACATAAGAAAGTCTCTCTGTTACATATTTACTCTTAGTTGGAACTCAAGTGATGAATGTATTTCAGAGTTTTGCAGATGATCTTTTCAATTTGAACTGAACCTATTCTAATCCTCCATAATTTTTCTCAGTTGTGATACTGACCTACTTTAGGCTAAAACAGTGTGCAGGGCAGAAAAGCCTGATTTGGCTGCATTTAGGAATGGAAAATGAAGGAAGTACAGAATGCATTGCAAACTCTGTTTTTCTAAAATATATATCAATAAAGAGTAGATATAAAAGAAATATTATACTCCCCCAGCACATGCAAGCATATATTACATACAGATGATAGATCAATAAATGGATTTTTTTTTTAACAGGAAGACTCTCCTCCTCCCCTGCCTCCCTATAGAAAGTATCTCCAACCTCACCTTGGTAGATACATAATGGAAAGATTCACTAATTCTAAGTATATAGCTCAAATGGTGCTTGGAGACTGACTGGATATACCCATGTGCCTAGCACCCACCAAGAAAGAGAACATTATAAATAATCCTTTCTGTTTATTAAACTTCAGCATTACCACTATTCTCAGTTCTAACACTATACAATTTACCTATTTATGTATTTCATATAGTAGAATTATATAGTATTGCTCATTTGCACCCAAAGTCTTTTATTTAGAATTATATTTGTAAAATTTATCCATTTTGTTGCATGAGTATAATGGATACAGTGATACCACCCTCATCTAGAAAACCCCCTAAGAGCAAAAAACTTATTACTCCAACTTCTGGGAATGATGCCAGCAGACAGCCTTCAGCCATCAGCTCCCTTTTATAATTGATTTAACTGAAGAAAGGAATCTCACCTAAGGACTTGGCAACTCTCCAAGGTGGCCAATATCCAATGACTGATCCTTGTAGGGGTACATAAGGTTAGCACTCTAGACCTAATTTCAGAGATCTCTGATGGACCATTCTTTCTTTAAAACTCTTTGCAGTGTTGGTCAAAGAATTTGTTGAGACTGGCTCAAAGCTTGAGTTCCCTTCTCTCCAACTGTGCTTTTTCCTTTTCCTTTCCTCCAGGGCTAATACAAGCAGAACCTTTAGTACCAATCTATAAATATGGAATTGTCTTTTGTTCATCCTCATTGCTCTAGAGTATCCACTGTGTGCCTAAAATATGATTTATGTGTTTATTCTACTGTTGATAGGTATATGAGTAAGTTTCCAATTTGATAACTATAAATAGTGTTACTGTGAACATTCTGTTATATATGTTTAGGTAAACGTATTCATGATAATTTTAGAAATGGCATTGCTGGGCTTTTGAATCTGTATATTTCCAGTTATTTAATAGCTCTATATTAAATACTAGTATTACACTTTTAAATGATAGACTTCTCTCCACCCAAAAGAATAAGGAAGACAACTTTTAAAGTGGATATGAGTTGTATCAGGTTGAAAAATTTGTATCTCTCTCTCTCTCTCTCTCTATATATATATATATGCACTTACTATATAATATATATAATACGTATATAATTTATATACTTTTATATACCTATTATATATTTATATTTTATATATATGCTTTTTTTTAGAAAAAAGGAAAGGCTTTCTTAATATACTTGACAGAATATATATCCAGAGTGCAGGATGGGAAGGAAGGAATGTCTTTTAATTTGGAGATAAAAATGAATACCAGTTAGGGGAGAATGGGGTTAAAAAGACACATGTAGATGTGTAGAGCTAAATTTTAGAGTATATCCAAAAATTGGATCTATCTCTTGAAACCTATGAGGAAAAGGACCTGAAAGAAGGAAAATATAAAGGATGTTGAGTACATAGGAACTTCTCTGACTTCAGGATATCTTAAGCCATGGTGACATACATGACACTTGACAAAGTGTTAGGAGGAGCATCTTTGCATTATACATAATTCATAATGAGCATCTTGAAGCAGGAGAGTGGTGAAGATATATCCCTGTTATACACTCCATGAAAGGAGCACAGCTTATTTACTAGTGTCATTAAACAAACAAACAAAAGGAAATGAAAAAAACCAAATCCTGCAAAAAATTCTGCAGGGTCATGTCCTACATTATGTTGCTAATTTATAAAAATATATTTCTAGATTTGAAATATCAATTTTGTATCGTAGTAAATTGTGTTACGCATTTGTTTCACTATAGGTGTCCTTCAGAATAGAAAAAAAAAAGTAACATCGTTCCTATCATTAAAATACCAGGTGCAGTTTTCTAAGAATTAATTAAGATTAGTCTATACAATTACTTTTCTAAATGTCATGTGATTTTCCTCATATGTGGAATTTAAGAAACAAAACAGATGAACATATGGAAAGGCAAGAAAAAATAAGATAAAAACAGAGAGAGAAGCAATGCATAAGAGACTCTTGAATACAGAGACAAACTGAGGAGGGTTATTAGAGGGGAGCTGGGTGAGGGGATGGGCTAAAGGGGTGATGGACATTAATGAGGGCACTTGTGATGAGCACTGGGTGTTATATGTAAGTGATGAACCCCTAGATTCTACTCCTGAAACCGTTATTATACTACATATTAACTAGATGGATTTAAATAAAATTGTAAAAAATAAATAAATAAATTTTTAAAAAGATTCTATGTAGATTAACTTGCTCCACCAAAGATATGACTTGTACCTGCTATAGGGAGTTTAAGTTACTTCATAGTAACTTAATTGTCAGAGTCCACTTGGTTTACATTCTTCTGTAATTAAATCTGTGCTCTCCTAGAGATCCTTGTTTGTTTGATTTTAATGCTTAAAAAAAAAGAGAACAGACATCTTATCCTTTTAAAATAAGAATGGAGCCCTAAAGGAAAAATAATAATTAAAAAAACACTGGCAATTCTGTTATTTCAAAAACAATGTTGTTATGTATTTTTTTAAATTTTTTAATGTTTATTTATTTTTGAGAGAGAGAGAGAGGGAGATAGAGCATGAGTGGGGAGGGGTAGAGAGAGAGGGAGACAAAGAATCTGAAGCAGGTTCCAGTCTCAGAGCTGTCAGCACAGAACTGATATGGGGCTCAAAGCCAGAAACCATGAGATCATGACCTGAGCCAAAGTTGGACGCTTAACCAACGGAGCCACTCAGACACCTCAAATGTTGCATGTATTTTTAAGGTAAAAGAGTTCTAGTTTCTTTCTACTTTGATTTTCCATCATAAATGTTAGAAGAATCAACCAGGACCCATAAGTGTCATCTAGACAGCCAGTATATGGAGGATTTCAGAAGGCACACTAGAAAACAGAAGAGATTCCCCTTATCTATCCCTTAAAAAGAACCTCTGGATTTATTTTAATGATGGAAAACAATATATTGTTAAGTATTCACCCTCTTCTGTCTGCCCTTATAGAGTATGACTCTTTTGAATACAGTCTATGCTAGATAACATTTGAGTATTTATGAAAATATATTTTTAGATATCTCAATAGAGTATAAATTCCTAATTCCATCAGGGGTGAATGGTGCCCTCCAAAAGGTATTATGTTGACATCTTAACCCCCAGTAACTCATATTGTGACCTTAACACAGAGTCTTTATAGAGGTAATTAAGTTGAAATGAGACTATTAGGATGAGCCCTAATCTAATATGACTGGCTTCCTTATAAAATGGGGTAATTTGGAGATAGACGTAGATACAAGGAGAATGTCATATGACCACAAAGACAAGCCAAAGAGAAGTCCTGGAACAGAAACTTTCTTCACAGCCCACCAAAGGAATCAACCCTACCAACACTTTGATTTCAAACTTCCATCTTCAAACTGTGAGACAATAGATTTCTGTTGTACCCGATGTGTGGTACTTTGTCATGGTAGCTCTGGTGAACTAATACACTATCTTATTCAAAAAATTTGCCCCTCAGTCACAGATAGTAATAGACAGTTTCTATTTGTTTATTAAATGAATACGTGAATATAAATAACACACGAGTGAATGGGCTAATTTTTAAAAACATGTATCATAAGGTTGATACATATGGAGAATTAGAAAGCTTGAAATGTTGGAAAGAATTTCTAAGAAAACATTAACGTTTGGTGTTTTACTGAAATGAATGTATTTTATAAAAGAGGAGGGGAGATAATATTTGTTGACTTTACAATACATTCTGTGTAACATTCTCAGCTCTATAGATATATTTTTCAATTAATTTTAATGTCAACCACTCAAAGAAGGTATTATTCCCCTTTTACAGAACATATACTAAAATGTAGAGGTAATTTAAAATGTCACCAAGATCAAGTAAATTAAAGAGTCTGCACTGAAAGACTAAAACAAAATAAATCAGAAGTCTGGTCTAGCCCCAAATCTTTTTTTTTTTTTTTCTACCTTTCCAACTTTCTTGGAGTATAGGAGAACATATTTAATCATAAAGATGATTAAAATATAATTGGAATTTTAAAATGACAACAGAAAATGGGTAGTTCGCTTTCTCTCTTTTTTTTAATGTTTATTTATAATTGAGAGACAGAGAGACACAGAACGTGAGCAGGGGAGGGGTAGAGAGAGGGGGAGACACAGAATCTGAAGCAGGTGCTAGGCTCTGACCTGTCAGCACAGAGCCCGATGCGGGGCTCCAACTCACCAACCGTGAGATCATGACCTGAGCCGAAGTTGGTCGCTTAACCAACTGAGCCACCCAGGTGCCCCTGGACAGTTTGCTTTCAACATTTAAAATGTAAATAAAGGGAGAAATAAAACAGATGTTGATGATGAACATGCCATATTCTGTTGACCACTTTTGGCCATTTTGTTAAGAAGAATCAGTGCTAGCTGTTTTTGAAAGTTCAACAGAACACAAAAATGTCATTCTCATTTCCTCATGATGGCTATAATAATCTCTTCAACTTTAAAAAATATTTTCAAGTAAAAGCTTACAGTTGAAGCAAAAGAGTATCGTGCTTGGTTTTAGAGGACCAGGTTTCATTTTCTGGTTCTAACATTTAACACCATTATGATTCTGATAATTTGCTTGACTGTTTCCTCATTTAATAAAATGTAAATGGAAGAGTCTTACTTGCCTAAAAATATCTATTGACTCTATTTGAAAACATTGGAAAATATAATTGACTTTAAAACACGTTGTGTAAAGGAGGAATTAAGCTTTTTGGAAACAGTGGATACCAAGACATTCCAGTTGCATAACATGTAATGGAAACATTGTTCGCTCCCCAGTTTGCTAAAATTCCCTTGAAAAGTTTTGGCTACTGGATCAGGAAAATAGATAAGAGATAGGTACATTTTGGGGAACTTGAAAAACTGATTTAGATCTTGGATATAATGTGGGTAGGGTGAAGCTCCCAGATATTGAGGCAAATTGGAAAGAAAAGAATGTTCCAATGGCAATACTATCCATTCTTAAAAACGTTGTAGGCAAAGGCATCCTTGCATCTAGGAGGGAAAGGCTTTGGGGATCATAAATTCTCTTGCATTAGGGGAAATATATGAAACAATGATGTTGTATAAATAAACTCATTTTTATTGCAATAAGCTAATCTGATAATACCAAAAAGTGAAACACTCTAATGAACTGAGTTCTGAATCTTTTTAATCTTTTAATATGTTGGAAGAACCACAATCCAAAGGATTAAAAATGGACATGATATTCCACTTAAATGAGGTTACAGAGATACCTCAAAACAATCACATAAAACACTGTGCCAATTATCTTCTGTCACATTCAGAAAAAAAAAAGGTGAATATTAATTTGCCCTTTTTTGCTCCAATCTCATTTAAGTTACTTAGCAATTTAGAAATACCAGGAAGAAAATGAACCATTATTGGCTTTTGTGGTCTTATTTTCTGTGCAGTATTCCCAATAAAAAGTCTAGCTCTGAGTATCCAATCATTGCATTTATTTGTCCTTTGTGTGCTTGTTTCTTTCCAGACTACTTATTTTGCCTAAGCACTACCTTATTTTGTGATTTACAGATAAGCATACATTTAATGATTTGAAAATAAAAGGATAGAGTGTTCACTGAGTGAAAAAACACATCAGAGAAGACATTTTGATGGTAACAAATAAATGAGTCTGCACAGACCAAGGGAGTGAGGTATGTGTGACCCTTTTCTGAATTGCTTGATAAAGTTAGTAGAGTGAAAATTTGGGGCTTTGTTTTGTTTGTTTGCTTTAAAATTCTATTTCATAGGGGAACACTTTTGCACTATATGTAGGAATGCAAACTGGTGCAGCCACTCTGAAGAACTATATAGAGGTCCCTCAAAAGATCGAAAATAGAGCTACCGTACCAGCAATTGCACTACTAGGTAGTTATCCAAAGGATACAAAACGCTGACTCATTTGCACCCCAATATTTGTAGCAGCACTATTAAAAACATCCAAATATGGAAAGCCCAAGTGTCCATTGACTGATGAATGGATGAAGAAGATGTGGAATATATATACAATGGAATACTACTTGGCGATCAAAAACAATGACATCTTGCCATTTGCAACAACGTGGATGGAACCAGAATGTATTATGCTAGGTGAAATAAGTCAATCAGAGAAAGACAAATATATGATTTCACTCTTACGTGGAATTTAAGAAGCACAACAGATGAACATAAGGAAAGGGAATCAAAAATAAGACAAAAACAGAGAAGGAGGCAAACTGTAAGAGACTCATATACAGACACCAAACTGAGGGTTGCTGGAGGGGAGCTGGGTGGAGGGATGGCTAAATGGGTGATGGGCATTAAGGAGGACACTTGTTGGGATGAGCACTGGGTGTTATATGTAAGTGATGAATCACTAAATTCTACTCCTGAAACCATTATTACACTATATGTTAACTAACTTGTGTTTAAAAATATAAAAACAGATAAAAAGAAATAAGATGTATGGAAAAACCACACAAAAACAAAATGGCAAAAAATACATAAAATTCTATTTCATTATTATTTTATTATCAGTTTGGTGGCAGTGGTGGCAGTGGTAGTGATATTGATGCTTTTTTGAGCTCTTATAAAAGGTGTCAGAGAGAACATCCCTACTAACTATATCATTTGGCATTTGAGGAACCTGCAGCCCAGGAAGGAAAGACTATAAACAATCCTCTTAGGTAAAAACAAGGCTATGTAGAATTCTGTGCTCTTCCCCAACAGCAGAGAAAACATTTCGGTCCACCACAATTGCCACTGGTGATTGATCGGTAGTGGCTGAATGGCACGCTATTCCAGAGAAGATTCTGTTATTATCTGGGCAAAGCTGGGAGATGCCATGACATATTAGCAATGTCTCCCATTTGTGCAGGAGAGGAGTAAGAGACATATGTACTATATTTTCATTCCAAATGCTACGAGTTTGCATCTCTTTCTAGGGGAAAATACATTTACCCAAAGATTTTTAGCTGTTTGGCTAAATTATTTTCAACTAAGTTGTACATCTTTTTTTCTGATGTGTACAGGCTGATAAAGCATTGGTTAAATCAGCTGATTATATTAATTTAAAATAAAATTTATAGAATTTTGCTCTAAGCTAAAACTCAATATTAAGGGTTATTTGCTATTTGCTGTCTAGATTACAAATGCAGTAAAATAAAAAATTTCCAAACTTTGAGAGTTTGGATTTTAGCGATTTCAACTTATAATGAAATATTATATCTTTCATGGCTACCCCATCACTTCTAATGGCTATTCCATTCAGAAGGGTTAAGGCAGGGACATTTTTGTCTATAACAGACATAGTAAAGAAATATCAAAATTCTGCTGGGGAGCTAGACTCAGTATCTCTGACGTCCCTTTCAATTATAAGTGAGTTAAGTTCTGTGAGTTAAGCATATCTATCTGGGTGAAGACACATTATTTGCATGCTACTGGATTCTTGGGCAATGATTTCTCTCTAGATAAGTCATCTTCACATGCTAAGGATTTATAAAATTTAATACTTTACATTTCGTGTAATTCCATATATGTAGTAGGTGTCCCATATCAAAACAACTGATCCAATCCTTCTTTAAATAACTAATTCCTAAGTGCCTATTATAGTAATAGGTGCCCAACGGAATGCAATGATAAAGAAAAGCAGATACTATCTTTGCTTTCACGGAGCTCACAGTCTATAGATTTAGAAAGGCATTCACGGCCAAAAAGAACAGATATACATATAATGAATGCTGTTGGCACCCCACTTAGATCATCTTTACCAGCTGGTAATCATTCCTCCTCCCTCTTTACGCTTTGATTGTTTGTTGACAGCTACATAGAGGTGCCCTCTCACAGCATCGCTAGTGGCCATACTCGAGCCAATTAGCTCAGGATTCTAGTATAATACCTCTCTGGCATACCTTGGTTAACAACTAAGGCTGATTGAAGTGGTGTTACAAAAAGGCTGTCTCTTGCGATAAGGTAGAATTAACTCTGTGGTAGAATTTGTACTCCAGACCTTCAGAAGACATTTATATTTGTCTATAGCTGGCTCTATATTTTGTTATTTCTTTTCCTTCATTCTCCTTTTATATCCTAACCTCCTCACTCTTATTGTATCCTAGATATGTACTTGAGCAAAACAACATACCTGCCTCAGACTTTCCTTCTAGGGAATGGCACCTATGATAATATCTAATTGAAATTTTGATAATTCATGAAGTATATATAGGCATTCCTTTCAGAATATATCAGAGGTGGAGTCGGACCTGTAAAGTGCCAAGGAAGGCTCTCTTTAGGAATTGAAAATGTATCTGAGGGGTGCTGGGGTGGCTCAGTCAGTTAAATATCTGACACTTGATTTTGGCTCAGGGCATGATCTCATCGTGTGTGAGATCAAACTTTGCATCTCGCTCTGTGTTGACATCACAGAGCCTGCTTGGGATTCTCTTTCTTCCTCTCTCTCTGTGCCTCCCCCGTGCTTGCGCTCTCTCTCAAAATAAATAAAAAAGAAAATGTATCTGAAATGTAAAGGATGCTTAGGAACTATTCAGATAATGGGATGGGAAGTTTCCCAGACAGAAATGCCTGCCATTCAACGGAGGGGGAAAAACATTCTGGAACATCTGGGGAAGAGACCGAGGGCTGGTGAGGTGGAATCACAGGGGATGATAAAATGTGTGGTGAAAGGCAAGAGAAGATGGTAGAGCATATAAGGGCTGGACTCTTCAGGCCATAGTAAAGAGTCTGAATTTTAATTTAAGTGTAATGAGAAGGCATTGAGATTTTAAAGCAGGATAACAGAGTCAGATGGAGTTAAAAGTACATTTAACAGCCTTAGCAACATTTTTCTAGATATGCTTCCTCAACACCAAAAAAAAAAAAAAGAGGATTAAATTAAATTCAAAGTAAAAAAAATAATATTAAATGAAAATCAAATTGTTTTTAAAAAGAGCAGAGGACCTGAATTGATATTTTTCCAAAGAAGACATACAGATGGCCAATAGACACATGGGAAGATGCTCAACATCACTCATCATCAGGGAAATACAAATCAAAACCACCATGAGATATCATGTCAGAAAGGTTTTGTACTTGTCAGAATAGTTAGAATAAAAAGGATAAGAAATAACAAGTGCCGATGAGGATGTGGAGAAAAGGGAACCACCATGCACTGTTGGAGAGAATATAAATTAGTGCAGCCACTATGGAAAACAGTATGGAGATTCCTTAAAAAATTAAAAATAGAATTATCATGTGATCTTGTATTCAATTACTGGGAATTTGCCCAAAGAAAATGCAAACACTAATTTGAAAATGTATCTGCACCTCTATGTTTACTGCAGCATTATTTACAATAGCCAAGATATGGAAGCAACTCAAGTGACTATCAATAGGAATGGATAAAGAAGATGTAAGATAGATAGATGGATAGATAGATAGATAGATAGATAGATAGATGATAGATAGATAGACAGACAGATAGACAGATAGGTCACACACACACACACACACATAATGTAATATTGCCAGCTATAAAAAAAAAATTAGATCTTGCCATTTGTGACAACATGGGAGGATCTAGAGGGTATTATGTTAAGTGAAATAAGTCAGATAAAGACAAATATCATATGATTTTATTTATGTATAAAATATAAAAAGAAAACAACAACAACAACAACAAATACAACCACCCAAGCAAACAAAAATGAACAAGCAAACAAAAATGAACAAACAAAGCAGAAACAGACCCATAGATAAAGAGAACAAACTGGTAGGTGCCAGAGGAGAGAGTAATGGGGAGACGGGCAAAAGGACTGAAGGGGAGTATGAGGAACAGGCTTCTAGTTATGGAATGAGTAAGTCACGAGAATGAAAGGTATAGCATAAGGAATATAGTGAATAATATGGTAATTGCACTCATTGTTTGGTAATGGACGGTAACCATGCTTATGGTAAACATAGCATTAACATATACTCTTGTTGATTCACTATGTTGTGAACCTGAAACTATAACACTGTGTGTCAATTATACTTCATTTTTGTTAAGTACATTTATCAAGGAAGGCTGAAATATACAAAACTTATATATCCCTCCCTGGTTACTCTTTGAATTACCCTAGTCCATTTTCCCATCAGATATTCAACAGACCTAACATTCAATCTAGTACAACCATATGTTCTTTAGGCCTGCTTATTCATAGGAGTGATATTTCTTTCTATGCTTATTCTATTCTACCTTTCTCCCAGCAAACTCACACATATTGCCTAATAACTCCCTTCTATATTTATTCTCCAGAATAGACATTAAACATTCTTCAAAAAACTTGTTTTGGAATATTCTTGTTTCCAAGAAGTGTATAACAATTCAAAGAAATGAAACTTGCTCATGAATTCTTGAGCAAATGACTGGAGAAAAACAATGTGAAGATAAAAGTTTCATTAAGATATAGGTCATTTCACTATGACACAAATGGAATCTGGAAATTATCATAGGTTATCTTAGTCATTATTAGATAAATTGATGACTAAGGCAGGGGACACTGTCATATTTTTTTATTATTTTCTTATTAACTGCACATCTGTAAATGAAGATCTCTAAAAAGGAAAAGTCAGGAAGTCAATCACTGAGTGATATTTAAAATGATTAATGCTGTAGTGGAAGTAATTTTCTAGTGTTGAATAGAAGCTCAAAGCATGCTCATGGTTTAAAGAAAGTTTTATAATGTAGATGCATTCATAGTTAAATAGCACACCAGACTAGCTTGGGATGATGTGTACCCCAAGAGAAGATCCAAAATGACCTACAGACTTGTCCGTTGGCCAAAGAGTTATACAATAAATCATAACATTGATTATTTAGGCCTACTCTAGGGATAAGTTTTTTTTGTTTGTTTTGTTTTTTGTTTTTTGTTTTTTGTTTTTTTTTTGCTAGATACTAGGGTTGCAAATATGAGTTACTTGCTCCAGTAACTCACAGCCTAATAATATTATGTCTGCACAAAATCTGCTGAATATATTAGAGGACGTTCGTTGTTAAAAGGGAGATGCTCTTACTTCTAAGATATAATGAATTTAAAGCTTTGTTGTTGTTAAAATACTTAGGTACCAGATCATACTTGGAAAATGCCACCCTCTTTTACATCCAGAATTATTACCATGGATATAATATCACCTTACTGACATTATAGTACAGAAACTATGGTTCACAGAGATTTAAAAAAAATAAACAAAAACTTAGATATATTCCACTTCAACTCCCCATAGGGAGGTGGCATATAATTATTGTTAAATTATTCTTATCAACAGTAACCATCATAATTATATGCCATAAATATATATAACAAAATCTCTATCTATCTATCTTAGATAGATCTATTATCTGCATTTCTCTAGCTAAATATATCTATTCATAGATCCAATCATTCATATGCCATTGTGTGTATGATACACACACCCAAGGATATTTGTATCTTTTTCACCTAATGAACATCATGGAAATCTGTCCGTGCAATTAAGAAAATACTTCGTAATTATCATATTAAATTAACTGTGTTATCTACTAATAACCATAATTATTTATTTTACCACTTTCCTGAAACTGAAATGTTTGTTATTATTTTTAATGGAAATAATGCACCAAAATATACTTTTATGTACTTAAAAGATTTCTGTATTAAAAATCGTTATTGAGACAAAATGTAGGGCTGCTTTAAGATACTTGTTATCTTGCCAACTGACTTTTTAAAGAAGTAGCACTAATAAGTATTCCCACCAGTACTCATCAGTTAACGTGAATGGCCATACTCAAACATTCATTATGAATGGACATTCATACTATCTTGAAAGAATTGAATAGATAAAATATGGTATTTCATTTTTTATTATATAATGTGTTTTTAAAAGTTGTTTCAACCCCTTATCTCAACAAGTAACCATATTTTAGCTCTCGGGCATTTATCCTTCTAATAATTTTCATTATAATCATACATGGTTTTATTTTGCATTGCTGGTATTGGAATGAGTAAACAAATTGATCTATATTTAGATACACACCAGCACACAACCTTTTAAATTTCTTCATTTGCAAATAAGATCTACATGTCTATCAAGGTTTCAAAAAACCTAAACAAGTCTTTAGATGTTCTTCAGTTGAGGGATGGTGTGTATGTCCCACATCTTTGAATCTGGGTGAACCGATCACTGCCTCAGCCCATAAATACATCTAGATGAATTCCAAACCTGGCTCATAAAAAGTCATACAGGTTTTACTTTGTTTACTGTAACACTTGCTCCTGGAGATTTAACAAGCTGACAAGTAGGAAGTCCAACCACTCTGACACCACCATGCCAGAAATAACATACAGATGGGTACCACCTGAGTCCATCCTTCAGCCATCACAACTCAGGCACCAGATACATGAGTGAAGATGCTGCTAGGGAGGAGATGGACCCACAGTTCCTGTTGTTCTAGCACCCTCAGGGTTGCGTCACTCCCGGTCACGTGAGGCCACTTTGAAGCAGAGAAAAGTTAACCTCTCTGCATCCTTGCCTAATTTCTGACTCATAGGATAGGTGAAGATAACCAAAAGTTTGTTGGAGTCATTTGTTTGTGGAACAAGTTCCTGCTTCCATTTTTGTACTGGGACTTTTAAACAATTGCCAATTCAATGTCATTCTTGGAAGAACTATTCCCATTAATATGCATAATTAACAAATCTTTGACAAAACCCCTTAAATATAAAACCTGCACCAGAGTTCCTCTAATGATATTTAAAAAAAAAAAAAAAAGATTCTAGAACATTCCATTGCCAGAAGAGACAGATGTAAGGAGGCAGTATCTATGTACTGATCCATTAGCAAATATGTCCTAATAAGTATTGTGCAATCTAATTAGATGCCTTTCCATTTGTAATCCTCTTCCTCAGGGAGGAGTTAATAGGGACTTAATATTTGAAGAGAATCTAGTCACAAAAGACAAAAATGAAAAACCAACAACAATGCAAAATATACACAGGGGAACTGACAAGGGAGTTCTGCCAACTACTTAAAAAACAATGAATTTAGGATTGAGTTCCTGGAACCACCATGCACTCCCATAAATTCAGAATGTTTAAAGAATGGGACTGCAGAGAACGATCATTAATCAAATGACAAAATTGAAGGAGAATAACTTTAAATTTCACTCTAATTCCATATATTCATGAATTCAGTTTTGTGTCCTGGAGTTCACAGGGTGAGCCATATTTAAGACATCCGTTCCCACAAGTATGTGAAGTGCCATTTTCATATAGAAATGGAAACAGAGGGGCCTGGGTGACTCAGTCGTTCTGGATCTTGGCTCACATCGTGATATCACAGTTCGTGGGATCTCTCCCTCTCTCTCTGCACCTCCCCCACTCATGTTCTCTCTCCTCTCTCTCTCTCTCAAAATAAATAAACATACTTTAAAAAAAGAAATAGAAACACAGGTGATAATATTTTATAAAGAGATCTTCCAGTTTGGTTCCCTCAGCACTGAGACATGGTAGAGACATTTTAAGCATTAGTTCTATTTCTTATTTTTCTTTGATGTGTGTCATTCTCTGCGTTCACACTGTAAGAAGCCAGAGTGACAGTGATATATCTCATCCTCGGAGGTAATTGCATATCTCTTCTCAGCCAATCTAATATGAGACTTCTGAATCATTTTTTCCCAGTGGTCTATTATAATGATATCAGTAACTGTCGATAATCCATTAGCATATGAGCAGTTGAGTTAAGGCAATAATTACCTATCATTCTCACCCTAACATTGTACGGGGCTAGTGTCTTTATCTGGTGACACTTCCATCTGGAAAAGGTAGAGAGAAAATAAACTGGAATCAGATAATAAACTGAAATCCATTTCTTATTATTTGTGATGCAGCTACATCAAAGAGATTGAATGTGGGCACCTGGGTGGCTCGGTCGGTTAAGTGACCAACTTTGGCTCAGGTCATGATCTCTTGGATGGTGGGTTTGAGCTCCATGTCGGGGTTCTGTGCTGATAGCTCAGAGCCTGGAGCCTGCTTCAGATTCTGTGTCTCCTTCTTTCTCTGCCCCTCCCCTGCTCATGCTCATCTGTCTCTCTCAAAAATAAACATTAAAAAGAGAGAGAGACAGAGACAGAGACAGAGGGATTTAATGTGAATGGTAAACATTTTAAATTTAAAATGTACTTTGGGGGTGCCTGGGTGGTTCAGTCAGTTAAGCATTTGACTTTGGCTCAGGTCATGATCTTACTGTTTGTGAGTTTAAACCCCACATAAGACTCTCTACTGGCAGCACAGAGCCTGCTTTGTATTCTCTGTCCTCCCCCCACCCTCCCCCCCCCCCCCGCCCCGCTCGTCCCGCTCTCTGCTCCCTTCCCTGCTTGTGCTATCTCTTTCAAAAGTAAATGAACATTTTAAAAAATTTAAATAAATAAATACAATTTACTTCGTTTTTCAAAAGAACGAGTTTGGTTTAAAAAGTATTAGAGGTTGAGTTTACAACACAGGTAAGTGGCAGACCTCTGCTGAATCTGAACCTCTGACTTCCCACATGGGTCATATGATAAAGTAAACTGTTAGCTGAAGCAAAGATAAAGCTCACAGCATGAAGTCTAAATAAATAACTCACATATGTAATGTGTATTCCAGCAATTGCACTGTTTTATTATCAAATTTTAATCTTGAATTAACAATAAAGTCTGAGTGACATATTTGGGAGAAATTAGATGCAACTAATAGAGGTGGGACAGATTTAAAGTCCCACCACCCACCAGTCTCAGAAAAGTCATTTAATCCTTTTGAAGGGACTCTTTCATATAATAAGAAAACTGATATTATCAACTTCACAGTTACAAATGTCAAATACAAACAGTTGTGAAACTTCTCCCACATAGTCTACAATAAAACTATCAAGTGTGGAAACCACAGTAAAACAGAGGGGATCAGCATTTTATCCTCTACTCTGAGAAATGTTTGAAAATGAATAGAGTGAGAGGTGTTGTCTATTAGCAACAGGACAGTTTTCCCAGGTAGAACTGCGTGCAGAAGTTTTGCATTTTTCCATCTAAATTCAAGAGAATATATTAATCCAGTATCTGCATTACTACAGAAGGGATATGGGAAATTGCATCAGAATAAGATGACTTCAGAGAATATTAAGTTTGCAAAATTATACATTTACAAGATACACTTTCAGTTTAAAAAAAAACTGAAGTGAAAGATGAACCTAGGTCCCTTTTATGGGCTAGGGACATTTTTATAAGTGGTATCTTCTGGATAGTTGTGGACAACTGGGGAATTGAGCCACTTGGTGAGTTTGCCTGAAAGGAAGAAGACCTCCCTGGGTTAAAGGTTCATGGCAGGGAACAGAAATAGGAAATAGGAAAGAACAGAAGCTTTGGAATCATTCATATCTGGGCATAGATTCTAGTGGTGTGATTTAATACATGTGTGAAATGGGACAACTTACGGATCATTCTGAACCTGTTTCTTAATAAACTGAGTATCTAATTTTCATTAGACACAACAGTTCCCATGGATCAGTACCCTCTCTGTCCTAACAGTTATTGAAAGGTTCACCCAACAGAAACTCACATTTTAAGGAAACTTATACTTCAGTATAAGTATAAAATTCTGATACTTAAGAAATATAAATTCTCTTTACTGTTCATTACATATGCAATGGTTTACTTTTTATTTATGTTTTTAGTATGTTAAAAAAAGTACTATTAATTTATGAATACAGTTTGGGAAAAATCCAAAGAATATAGGGGAAAAAAAAAGAATAGAAGAGAAATTCTTACTGTCACCTGAGCAAACATTAAAAAGTTCCATGGAGTCTTTCACTGAGCCTGGTTGGCTCAGTTAGTTAAATGTCCAACTTCGGCTCAGGTCATGATCTCAGAGCTCGTGGGTTCGAGCCCCATGTCAGGTTCTGTGCTGACAGCTCAGAGCCTGGAGCCTGCTTCGGATGCTGTGTCTCCCTCTCTCTCTGCCCCTCCCCCACTCACGCTGTCTGTCTCTCTGTCTCTCAAAAATAAATAAACATACAGAAAAATTCTAAAAAAAAGTTTCATGGAAATATTTTCTAGGAGAAAAAGTGAATCATATTCCAGTGTGTACACATATATTTTTATTTATCAAAAATATTATATAATGTACACTGTTCTACACCTTGTTGTTTGACATAAAATGCTTAGAAAACTTGCTGTTTGATTAAAATACTTAGAAAAATAACTTTCTTCATCATGACCAAGCATATATATGTGTGTGTGTGTGTGTGTGTGTGTGTGTGTGTGTATGCATATATATATACATTCATCTTTATTTTTTTTACATTTTTAATTTTTTTAATGTTTATTGTTGAGAGAGAGAGAGAGAGAGAGAGAGACAGAGTGCTAGTGGGGGAGGGGCAGAGAGAGAGAGGGAGACACAGAATCTATAGCAGGCTCCAGGCTCTGAGCTGTCAGCACAGAGCCGGACACAGGGCTGGAACTCAGTACAGCGAGATCATGACCTTGGCTGAAGTTGGACACTTAACCAACTGATCCACCCAGGTACCTCTCTTTACCTGTCTTTATTAAAAGGACTTCTCTATAAGGGAATGCTGTGAGATGAAAACAAACAAACAAACAAACAAAAACAATGATCTTAATTCAAACCACATCTCAGACACTTGCTTTTCACATGCACTAAAAAGACATCTTACCTCCCGAATCTCAGTTTTCGCACATAAATTTAAAAAGTAGGGAACAAAACTTACTTGCTTTTCTTTTCAAAACAGGCTACAGAGTTGGAGAACATATTTGCCAATCACATATGCAAAGGACTAATATCTAAAAAATATAAGACTTGAACAGTATATTAATGTGTAAGAACGAACAGTCAATAAGTAGTCCAATGAGAAAATGGGCAAAATATATAAAAATACATTTTGCTGAAGAGCATATGCATATTGTAAATAATCAAAGGAAAATATACTGAGCACCATCATCCTTTAGGGAAATGCAGCTCAAAACCACATTGAGAATGGCTTAAAAAATTGACAACCCAAAACGCTGGTGAAGGTGCAGAGAAGGTAGATGACTCACGTGTTCCTGGTGGAATGTAAAACAGAATCCCAATCTGGTAAGTATTTGTAAGTTTCTTTTGAAAAGCAGATATGCAACTACCATATGACCCAAGTTGCACTAATGGGCATTTATCCCAGAGAAAAGAAAACTGTGGTCACACAAAAGCCAATGTATGAATGTTTATAGCAGCTTTATTCATAATAGCCCCAAATTGGAAACAATTTTATGTCTTCCAATTGTTAATGATTAAATAAACTCTGGCTTATCCATACTATAGACCACTAGTCAGCAAAAAGGAATGTACTCTTAATACACACAGAAATCTGGATGATCTCACAGAATTATCCTGAGTGACAAAAAACAATATCAGATTTTATCTACTCTATGATTCCATTTATATGGAATTTTTTAAAAGGCAAAATTATGGAAATAAAGAGCAACGGTTGTTGGAGTTTAATGGAGAGGTGTAGGTGGGCAGAAAGTGGGGGTGGTAGGAAAAGGACAACATGAAGAACCCTTGAGTGATAAATCATTCTGCATCTTGACTCTATCAGTGTCAATATGCTGGTGATGATGCTGTGCTCTACTTCCGCAGTATGTCACCATTGAGCAAAACCAGGTAAAGGCCATTTGGGCCTTTATAATACACATTTGTGTATTATATTTTGCAACTGCGGGTGATAAAATTATCTGAAAATAAAAAGTTCAATAAAAATTGCTATTCGGGGTGCCTGAGTGACTCAGTTGGTTAAGTGTCCGACTTTGGCTCTGGTCATGATCTCACGGCTAGTGAGTTCGAACCTTGCATCATGCTCTGTGCTGACAGATGAGAGCCTGGAGCCTGCTTCGCATTCTGTGCCTCCCTCTCTCTCTGTCCCTCTCCTGGTCACACTCTGTCTCTCCCTCTCCCTCTCAAAAACAAATAAACATTAAAAAATAAAAATAAACTCTTTAACAAACAAACAAAAAATCTATCCTGTCTTTTTCTCTTCTGACCTCCATAGGGTGATGAGAAATCTGTAGTATTCAAATGATTGTTCTCTTACATATAATGTGTTGGTTTTCTCTCGATGATTTCAAGATTTTTTCTCCTTCTCTTTGGTTTTCATCAATTTTGTCATGGTGCATCTAAGCATGGTTTGCTTTGACTTTGTCACCTTCATGCCAGTTACTCTTGCAGTCACCATCCCCACTATGCGTACACACACACACACCACATATAGCACACAATCTCCCTGCTTTTGTGTTTTCCTCAGAATCCTTAGGTATTCTATTTTATTTTAAAATTCTTATTTATTTATTTAGAGAGAAAGAGAGAGAAAGAGAGAGCTGGGGGAGGAGCAGAGAGAGAGAGGAGACTGAGAATCCCAAGTAGTCTCCATGCTGCTAGCACAGGGCCCAACTCAGGGCATGACAAGAACATGACAACATGACAAGAACCAAAATCAAGTGTCATAGGCTTAATCGACTGAGCCACCCAGGTGCCCCTGATATGTATATTTTGTCTAGTGTTTGTGGTAGCATCAGAACTGTTTTAATGATGAATTCCATATAAATTCTGAACTATAAATTCTGAAGTTTGTCATTTTAATATTTTTATACCTCTAGTCTGGTCACTAGAATATTCTAATTAATCAATATAAGTTATAACTCCATATAATATAAAATTAATATGTATAATTTATGTTATGTCTTATGCTAATATATAAATACATTTATATAAAGATATATATATATATATATATATATATATATATATATATATATGGCTGTGAAGCTACGTATAAACTATCTAACTAATCCATCACTCCTCTTCCTGAACCTATAATGTACAAATAAGAGCCTGTCACAAGAATATGTGGAACTGAATTGAATTAGAAACTCATAGTAATCCTTTTTAGTCAATTATGATGCAGTGATAGAAAGGTATTTCAGACTCATTTGTCCTGGGAGATCTTATTTTATTATACTCTACTTTTTGAGACCCTCTCGAAACTAAAGATTCTAATAATCCTTCACCAGTCTTTATTATAATTACAGAGGAGAACTCTATTTGTTGCGTTTGTCTCAGGCATAGGAGTTTCACGGATTTTTTTTAAATTCCCTTGCTGGAAATAAGGAGCATTATCAGATGGTGTTCAGGTAATGCCAAGCACCCAGAGAACAGTAACATTATGGCCCCACTCAGGGCCTTGAAAGCCCTGCTTTCTATCATTTGTGGCCTCATATTCCCTAGACGCTTTCTGCAGTCTGCTCAGCACAGCGAGCATATCCATGTGGCCTGCTTTCCTCGCACAGGGTGCAGAGGCTGATTTTGCTTATCAGAGAGGAGGAGAACAGATCACAGACAGCCAACTCTCTGCTCAAAGCATAAATGAATCCCCCTAATTGACTGATCAAAATCTGCTATGGCTTCATGTTTTTTTACAGCCTGAAGTGCAGACTTGTTAACATGTCATGGTAGCCCGTTCACGTCCTCACCCGTCCTCACGTCTGAATTCCCCGCTGTTTTTCAGTAACTCTCTATATCTTGCATCATTTCCTATAGGGCCCCAGTCACGCCATGCTCTTCCTTGCCTCTGTGCCTTTACAGCAGGTTATTCTTTATAATATGAACTTGCTTTACCATTTTCACCATTTCTAAATGATGCTTCTGTATGATCTCTCTGATAATTAATATCACCCATCAGTGCAAACTATATGGCCCTAAGATATTGCTAATATTATTGCATTCCTGTTTACTTTGATAGTTAAATCCAACGCAACTTTTCTGTGCAGCTAACACAACCAAGCACTATAATGATTTCTGTAAGTATAGTCCCTTCATTTATTTATTCCACAAATATGCACTGAGTGCCTACTATGTGCCAACAAATTTCTAAATTCTAAGGATTTGGTAAAGAAAACAAAGACTTTATCATCACAAAGTAAATCTTCTCACAGAGAAATTAATAGCATATAAGCAAGTATAAAATATAATACTAGAAAGTAATACATGCAATGGAGAAATAAAAGGCTAAGTAGGGAGATACTTTTATCTCCTTCATAAAATCTCACAATTTGATGGGGGAAATAGATTTATAAAAATTAAACTGAAAGAAATATAGTAAGCATCATTGAAAAGAAACTATGGGATGATATATAAAAACAGTTTATAGAACATAGACTAGTTATTAGATGACAGGGTGATGGGTAAGATCCCTGAAGAAGCTGACTAGAGACAAGAGAGGATGGCACTCCAGGCTAGAGGATGACCATTAAAAAAGGGCATAGCTCGGGCACCTGGCTGGTCCTCTCTCTCTCTCCCCCTCAAAGTTAACAACAACAACAACAACAACAACAAAGGTCATAGCATGTGCACAGCAAAGGAAACAATTGACAAAACAAAAAGACAGCCTACCGAATGGGAGAAGGTATTTGTAAAGGATATATCCGATAATGAATTAATATTAAAACTAAAGAGCTTACAGGGGTTCCAGGGTGGCTCAGTGGGTTAAGCATTTGACTCCTGATTTCAGCTTAGGTCATGATCTCATGGTTTGTGAGTTCAAGCCCCACATTGGGCTCACACTGACAGTGCAAAGCCTGCTTGGGATTCTCTCTCTCCCTCTTTCTCTCTCTGTCTTCTCCCCACTCATGCTTTCTAACTCTCGAAATAAATAAACAAACTTTTTTTTAAAAAAGAACTTCTACAACTCAACACCAAAAAACCAAATAATGCAATTAAAAATGGGCACAGAACATGAACAGACATTTCTCCAAAGAAGACATTCAAATGGCCAACAAACACATGAAAAAATGCTCCATGTCACTCATCATCAGGGAAATGCAAATCAAAACCACAATGAGCTATCACCTTATACCGGTCAGAATGAGTAAAACAAAAAATAAGAACAAGCGTTGGTGAGGATGTGGAGGAAAAGGTAACCTCCTGCATTGCTGGTGGGAATGCAAACTGGTGCAGCCACTGTGGAAGGCAGTATGAAGGTTTCTCAAAAATTAAAAATAGAGTTATCATATAATCCAGTAACTCCGCTATTGGTTATTTATCCAAAGAATATGAAAACATAAATTCAAAACGATACATGCACTCTTATGTTTATTGCAGAATTATTTACAGTAAAAAAAAAACATGAAAGCAACCCAAGTGTCCATCGGTGGACAAATAGATATAGAAGATATATGTATATATATATATATATATATATATATATATATATATATATATTAATATTACTTAGCCATAAGAAAGAATGAAATCTTGCTCTTTGTGACACATGAATGGATCTAGTGAGTATAATGCTAAGTGAAATAAGTCAGTCAGAGAAAGGCAAATACTAAATGATTTTGCTCATATGTGGAATTTAAGAAAGAAAACAAAATAAAAAAGAGACAAACCAAAAAACAGACTCTTAATTATAGCACATTGGTGGTTCCCAGAGGGGAGGTAGATGGGATAATGGGTGAAACAGATGTACGGGATTAAGAGTACACTGACTGTGATGTGCACTGAGTAATGTACAGAATTGTTAAATCACTTTATTCTAGCCTGAAACTAATATAACACCGTACGCTACTTTTACTGGAATTTAAAAAAAAATAGGCAAACAAAAGGGGGAAGAAGGTATAGCACTGTCTCCTAGTATAGAATGCAGGACTCTATGCACAACTGTATTAAGAGAACATCATTCATGAGACAAATAAAGCACCTTTGCAAATGTACAATGTGAATATTTTGTGGCACAGTATGGCTTAATTTTCATCATAGTTTTTGTAACCAGCCCTAAAATGAACATCTCAGTTTCTTGTATTTGAAAAATTGCTGCTTTTTTTTTCTCTCTATAAAGCCTCACTTCAAACTGAAGGATATTGATCCTATTTCATTTTTACAGGCCACAATCTTGCTCAGGAACTTCACTTGGGATTTTCTAGGGCCGTAAGAATTTAACTGAATGTCCATTGCTCTTTGAATGTGCACTACTTACTAAATTTATCTAGATAAGTGGTACATCTCCATCCTTACGTCTTTGAAGCTGGATTGCATATCGTTGTCACTTAGAATGCGTAAAATGCACAGTGTTTATTTTTCACTCCAACCTTACGTATCATTATTCAAATTTAACTACTGAGTGGTTAAACAGGCTTAGAAAAAGGCTTAGAAAAAAGAATCACCGTCATGATTATAAGAATAATAGTTTCTGTTTATTGAATAGTGTGCATTACCCACTCTTATGTACTTTATAAATACTATCTCATTAAATGCTTACCACAATCATATTAGCCAAACATTATTATACCTATTTTATAGATAAGGATACTGAACATGTAACTTGTCCAGGAGACATAGAGCTAGCAAACAGTGATGTGCAGAGTCAAACCTAAGGCTATAATGGTTCCAAGGGCCTTTCCTCTTTCAGTACAACATGGCACCTTCCTGATGCTGGGGAGAAGAAAAAGATAAGGAACAGGATTGCATCTGTCTTCATACTGTTGCCAGTTTCTGCATCCTTAATAAATAATAACATTAAATCTTCAAAGTCATCAGTAGAATGTGTGGAGAGCTAACTGGCCCACACTGTCATGACCCAATCTCACAGATTTACCATTTTCTTGTAATCTTGTTCTGAGTTTTACTATCATGACCTATTGTCTAGGAAACTGACATTCTCTCTCTCTCTCTTTCTCTCAGTTTTTTCTTACTTCTAGCTCTAAATCTTTTGATTCAGAGGGCATACATCTGAGAGATTGAACAATAAAATCAAAATGCATTTGAGGATAGAGGATAACAAAAGACCAATAATGACATAGAGAGCTTTATTCAACTTGTATGCTACCCATGGACAACTTTTAGCCTAGTTTCCATCTGTCCTCCACATGATATATAATTACTTTACCTGCGAAAAAGACTAAGGGGTTCTCTCTTCGATGAAGTCCAGGAAAAAAAAAGGGAGGGTGAATAATATATTTATCTACAACCACAACCAAAAATATAGCCAGTGGAGTAGCTTGTATTCAGTATAATTTTAACCAAACATGATTTTATCCTTCTATAATTTTCTTTTTTTTCCCCTCAATCCATTTTGTTATATTCATCTATATCTTTTTTTTAATAGGAAATCTATTATCAAATTGGTTTTCATACAACATTCAGTGCTCATCTCACCAGGTGCCCTCCTCAATGCCCATCATCCACTTTCCCCTCCTCCCCATCCCCCATCAACCCTCAGTTTATTCTCAGTATTTAAGAGTCTTTTATGGTTTGCCTCCTTCCCTCGCTGTAACTTTTTTTTTCTCCCTTCTCCTCCCCACTGGTCTTCTGTTGAGTTTCTCAGGATCCACGTAAGAGTGAAAACATATGGTATCTGTCTTTCTCTGCCTGACTTATTTCACTTAGCATAACACTCTCCAGTTCCATCCACGTTACTATAAAAGGCCATATTTCATTCTTTCTCATTGCCAAGTAGTATTCCATTGTATATATAAACCACATCTTCTTTATCCATTCGTCAGCTGATGGACATTTAGGCTCTTTCCATCATTTGGCGATTGGTGAAAGGGCTGCTATAAACATTGGGGTCCAAGTGCCCCTATGCATCAGCACTCCCATATCCCTTGGGTAAATTCTTAGCAGGGCTATTGCTGGGTCATAGGGTAGATCTATTTTTAATTTTTTGAGGAAGTTCCACACTGTTTTCCAGAGTGGCTACACCGGTTTGCATTCCCACCAACAGTACAAGACGGTTCCCGTTTCTCCACACCCTCGCCAGCATCTATAGTCTTCAGATTTGTTCATTTTAGCCACTCTGATCGGCGTGAGGTGGTATCTCAGTGTGGTTTTGATTTGTACTTCCCTGATGAGGAGTAACGTTGAGCATCTTTTCATGTGCCTGTTGACCATCTGGATGTCTTCTTCAGAAAAATGTCCATTCATGTCTTCTTCCCATTTATTCACTGGATTATTTGTTTTTTGGGTGTGGAGTCTTGTGAGTTCTTTATAGATTTTGGATACTAGCCCTTTATCTGATATGTCATTTGCAAATATCTTTTCCCATTCCATTGGATGCCTTTTAGTTGTGTTGATTGTTTCCTTTGTAGTGCAGAAGTTTTTTATTTTGATGAGGTCCCAATAGTTCATTTTTGGTTTTAATTCCCTTGCCTTTGGAGATGTGTCAAGTAAGAAATTGCTGCGGCTGAGGTCAGAGAGGATTTTTCCTGCTTTCTCCTCTACGGTTTTGATCGTTTCCTGTCTCACATTCAGGTCCTTCATTCATTTTGAGTTTATTTTTGTGAATGGTGTAAGAAAGTGGTCTAGTTTCATTCTTCTGCATGTTGCTGTCCAGTTCTGCCAGCACCATTTGTTAAAGAGACTTCCCTTTTTCCATTGGATATTCTTTCCTGCTTTTTCAAAGATTAGTTGGCCAAACATTCATCTATATCTTATCAGATTTAAATTCAATAAATGTTAATCTACCATTTGTCTTGTATCCTTTATTCTATACTTTGTAAGAAAACTATCCTAGATTATAAGATAACTGCAATATTCATTAAAGCAACCAGTATTTTTTAAGTCTTCTTAAGAGTGTATAATAAATACTTGAATAAAGGAAACGATGAATGGATAAATAAAGGCAAGAATGCATTGATAACAGCTTGGCAGTCTGGAGTGGGGAGGAAGCCATTGCTGCTGAACTGAAACTCATTCCTGACACGTATGCATGCCATCCAACCACCTGGGTCACTGTTCTGTGCCAGGAGCCAGCCACAGGTGGTGCAGGCTTTCCGTGTAATCTTTCTAAATGCTTTCTCATCTGCCATCGCCTGAGCTTACTCCTGGTGTGAGCGGCCTCACCCTCTGACCATGATGATTTGCTTTCAGACAGGCTGTTTTCCTACTTGTCAAGGAGACCAACATTAGTACACTTGCATAAAATGAATAATCAGCACTTTGAGGAGCCATTTTTTGCTCCTAAAATGAGTTTATTACGGGTTTATTTTTCATTGCCTATCAAACAGATGTTGCCTGCTCTCAGAGGAATTTTCAGCGCTTCCCAGTCACTCTTGCTGGGTGGATTGCCAGATGTTGAGGCACTCTGCAGAGCTGCTCATGAATGCCGGGGAGGTGAGTGGATCTGCCTCAGCAACAGGAAAGGAAATCAAAGAGTTGCTGAGCATGGTGGGACAGGGGGTGGCTCTTGCTTCAAAATGGAAAAATGCAAACAAGTATAGAACAGATGCAGACAAGTTCCAACTGCTGTGGAAGCAGCTTGGTGCAGTAGAAAGAGCATCAGATTTGGAAACAGACCGACCTGGGTTGAAATCCCAAATGTGCCACTTACAGTCTCTGTGAGTTGAACTCTGTTACTTCTTTATAGATTTTTAACACCCAAATCATGGACTAAGAATGTATGGGCTAAGTATCTGCCTGGTATATATAATAGATGTTCAATTAAATATTAGTTGATCCAGTATTTTCTTATCCAATGTTAATCTGAATGATTAGACCAAGCCATTTTTAATCACCAGTAAAATATATCCCAGACATATCTACTCTCTCTCTCTCTATTCATCTATCTACCTATCTCTTTTCTATCAATCTATCCATCCATCCATCTACAAAATTACCTTACTATTTTTAATGGCTACATTTTACAGATCATCAAAATGAATACTAATGAAAGAACATATAAATTACTTCAGTTTTTAATTTGTGTCAACATTGTCACTGTAAACATTTACACACACACACACACACACACTCACTCACACATCTCAGTGCACTGGTCTGATAATTATTTTAGAAGAAATTTCTACAACAGGGTTTGCTGAGTGCAAAGTTTACACATTTACATTTATTTCATATTACCAGATTATTTTTTTTCTAAAAGAGGTATCAGTTTGAATTCTCACCAACAATTCTGAGAACTATTTTTATACAACCTAATAAACACTGGACCTTAATGAAACTTTTTACAGTCCCTTTGCATTATTTTGTTAAGTGCAAGAGTGAATTATCTCCCATATATTCATTGGTGAGTTGTCTTCTCTCCTTTGTGAATTAATTGCTACCAGTGTTGTGAGTACAGCATATTTTTCTGCTCAGTTTGATGAGAGGTGAGATAGTTCCAAAACCAAGTTGGAGAGATGACTTTACAACTGTGCCAGAGGAAGTGAGTATTCACCAAAAATCCCTATGAAACTAACATTTCTCCACTTCCCTTCCAACCGCATAGACTTAAAGAATTTCTTGTTCTGTTTTATTATTAAAAAATTACACAAACAAGAGTAGGGAAAATATGTTGGTACAATTTAAAGATTAATAAAATCAACACCCTCATATAAAACATTCAGATTAAAATGATTTTGTGGAAATAATGACAAGAAAAATTATGTAAAAATATATAATTGGGGCACTTTCCAGCTTTACTGAGGTATACCTGACAAGTGAGATTGTATGTATCGAGTATACAATGTAATGATTTGATGTTGAGTGAGAACTAAACTCATTGTATTTGGCCACTAAGGTATGCGACAGCTGGAATTAATCAACTTTATTAAAAACAGAGTCAATGTGAAGCCCTGCTGAAGTAATGACTCAATGATGTAATGAGAGATAATTTTGGCTTAACCAAAATCAGAATGATGGTGTGTATTCATATCTATATCTATAACTATATACCCACACATATATATACGATTATGTGTCACAGTATCACAGTGAACCCACATTTATACACCCTATTTATAGATATTTTCATGACATTACATAATCTTTTATATCCCCTCAGATTTCCTAGTCACTAAATTATTTATAAATTTAAGAACCTTCCCTACATGCCTGCTGTAAAAGTTCAGCTATTTAAAATATTATATATATATATACATATATATGTATGTGTATATATATATATACATCTATATCTGTGTGTGTGTATATATATATGTATGTATATATATATATATATATATATATATATACTTTATAGACAAAACCAAGCAAAAACATGCAAATAAAACAGAAGGACTTTGAAACCACAAAGAACCAGCTTCAAATCCCAAAGCTGTTCTTATGACCTATGTGATCTCTGAGGAGATATTCAACTTTCTCAAGGTCCCCTATGACTTCTCTGTAAATGTAAGTGATATCACCACTCTGCGCTGTGGAGAACAGGAATGGCTCTGGAAAATCTTTCTAAGAGTTAATTGAGGTATTGGCTGTAAAGCCTAAACACAATGTCCTGCATAATGGCTGGTGTTCAGCATGAGAAGGGCCCCTCCTTCTGCATACCTCATTTCACTATGGTGCCTGTTTTAATTCCACGTGATGTGGGCAATTGATTGTAAAAATTGTAAATTTGTAAATTGTAAAAATTGATTCTTGTTAGGAATCTGTGTATCTATTAAAGATGTTTCTTTGTTCAAACTACAAATACAGAGTTCCCAAATGTGATGATGATGATGGTGATTTTTGAGGTTGCTAATGACATCTAGTCAGGAGACTTGAATTTCAGCTCCAGTTCACACTTACCAGCTGAATGACTTAATCTGTAAAGCCTGCTTAATCTGAAAAATGGGACAATAATAGTTAAAGACAAGATTGTTAGGAGCACCACATGACAGCATGTGTGGCAATGTAACTGGCACACTCAAAATGCCACTTATGCAAATGTATTTCCTTTTAGGGTCCTCTTTATCTTACTACCATTTCTATGTTAAACTTCATTGTAGAGAAACATAAAACCTTCATGTTTTTTCCCCCATATAATTCCTCTTTGTTTTTAACTTATTTTCAATGGTGTATTTCCCCAGAATAGATCATTAGCTTTCCCTGGTTTGCAAATGTCGAACTATCCTCCAAACAGAATTAGTGCTCAATTTTAGGAATTTACTGTTAACTTTGAAGGTTTTATTGTATATAATGCTCTTGTGCATACTGTTTTTGATTATAAGTACAATTCATGTTCACTGGAGAATAAAAGTGATTATGCAATATAACAGGTAAAAAATAAAGCCCATAATCTAGTCTCATCATCATGGTTTTGCTTCCAGTATTTATTTGAGATAGAAATACACACAGATGCATACACATATGTCATACTTTCTGAAATACTATTGATATTATTCTGCATTTTATACTGTGTTATTACAAACACTATAATGTGTACACATATCGTTCTCAAGTTTAGTAGCTGTGATGGGTTCCTAATGGCCTGAGTTTCCTCACTAACAGCCAGGAGCACAGTGTAAGTTATGTTCATTGGAAACTCGGAGAAATTAAGAGTGTATAGTGAGGGGGTCTGAGACTAACATATCATTTTCTCCTCCTATACCAGAAGTGTTCTGTTGGAAGTCAGCTCTTACACGATGCTTACTCCACCTAGAGACAATCTCTCTCCAACTTCTAAGTCACTGGGCCTCCTTGCAGTAGAGCCCAAGGGGGTGAGTTGACAGTCACTCTGACATCAATTCACTCTCAGATCAAAGAAAATCCGGGGCGATTGGGTGGCTCAGTAGGTAAGTGACTGACCTCGGCTCAGGTCATGATCTCCCAGTCTGTGAGTTCGAGCTCCGCATTGGGCTCTGTGCTAACAGCTCAGAGTCTGCAGCCTGCTTTGGATTCTGTGTCTCCCTCTCTCTCTGCTCCTCCCCCACTCACACTCTGCCTCTCTCTCTCAAAAGTAAACAAATAAACATTAAAAAAAGATCAAGGAAAATACACCTACTGTGCCATCAATACCCTACAGGAAAAAAGAAACTTCTCCATGGTACAAAGTTTAGAAAATCTTCAAGACAAGACAGATTAAACCATTGTACTTAAGAAAATGATTAGTGTCTTTGTTTTTCTTGAAGTTCATCTAATTGTATGCGGACATTGAAGGTAAAATACGGAATACTAAAAAAAGACGAAAGGAATGGTTACATGTAAAATTACTCAGGTTTCACTTTAGTCTAGGATTTAACCTAAAAAGTAAAAGAAGTCTTCATCCTGTACAGCTCACAGCATTCTTCAGCTTATCAGTTTATGAAAACAAAAAATAATCTTGGCTACAACTTCTAATTATGCTATTAGTAATAATAATAACCAGTACACTTAATACTTATTCATCCAGTCTCATTATCAACACTTTACATGTGTTTGTTACTTGATCCTCATAGGGACTCTGTGAAGTAAAGACTGTTATCTTCAACTTCATTTTAAAGCTATGGCAACAGGTGATGTTTCACAGTCAGAATTTGAACACACGTAATCTGGTTTCAGGATCTAGGCTTGCTACTTCCTGAGAGGAACACTCTATGCATTTTCCTAGAGGAACTTCTGTGTCATTTGTCTCCTAAATACTATTCAGTCTCTTTCTAGATATGTGACTGATTCACGTAATCACCTGTTTTCCTTCATTTCCTCATCCTTTACTGCTATAACAGTTAGTATTAAGGCAAGTAGCATAGGTAAAACACTCAGCACATTTCCCCGAACAAACAAAATATCCGATAAAGGATAATTATGATAGTATTATTTTTATTATTGTCATTGTGTATGGTAGTTTGTAAAAGACATGTCCAGTGAGTAACCACTCTGACTTCATGAGCAGGATTTTAGCACTGGTAAGTCATTTTCACCAATTATACAACTGGGAAGTAATATAAAGAATTCCTCTTTCCTGCTAAAATTGCCAGCAGTTGCAGAATGTATACATAGTAAGACCATGTACTATTGGGACAGATTTTCATGTCGGTTGGCTTTGGATAGAGTAACCTCTACAAAAGGAGGTCATATCTCAGTCTGAGAAATCCTTGTGGTTTAGAGATCCAGCTGGTGTTTTGAAGAAGGCCAACATTTTGCTGGCGTTCCTATATTGGTGAAAACGAATGCCCAGAGTACAGTAAATGTGATGTAGCACGTGGCTATAGCAAAGGAAGAAGGAATAAATGATTTTGTCTCCTCCAGGTACACACAGATTTGAAAAGTTACTGAGCAGTAAAAATCACAACATTAAAGATAACACAGAATTTCTATCCTCACCAACTTCCTGCTACCACATTAAGTAAAAGTGATAACATCTGTTTTCCATGCAGGTAGCTAGTGCTTCCAATGTAGGGCAACTGGATCCCCACCAGGTGAACAATTCAGCTGCCTGGTATCTCTTTTTTAAGTGCATTTTCATTCAAATCTTGGCGATATGTAAAAATAAATTTTCTTACTTTCCATTCCCTACAAGTAAGATTTATTTCTTCTCTCTCTCCCTGTTTTCTTTCCTTTTATTTATTTTTTTTCTGGTATCTACCTGAATTAACAAATAGGTAGTATTTTTCCCAAATCACTTTTTCATTGATTTATTTTCCTTATACACAGTAAATAAAATCTTACAGAAAACTTTCTGGTCAAGAGGAATCCATAAAATATCTATAGTATAATTATAGATTATATGTTATGTCATAAATGCATAAATCTAATTGAAAATGTACTATGAGCTTAGTGTTAATGCTCAAAACTTCATATATACAATGACACATGGTGTTCATAGGTTAATATTATCCTTCATAGAAATGAGGAATGGGGGCACCTGGGTGACTCAGTCGGTTAAGTGTCTGACTCTTGATTTCCGCTCAGGTCAGGTCATGAGATTTAGCCCCACATGGGGCTCTGCGCTGAGTATGGAGCCTGCTTAAGATTCTCTCTCTCCCTCTACCCCTTCCCCCACCCCACCTCTCTCAAAAAATTTAAAAAAGAAAATTAGAAAGAAAAGAGTTTTGAAGTAGCTTGCCCAAAGTGACACTGCTGATTTCTCACTGTGTTCTTTTCTTTCAACTTGTACCCTATTCAATATATTTACCAGTAGCTTCAGAAGTATTTTTCATTGTTATCATTCCTTTGGAACATAGTTTACCACATGTTTATTTTAAAGAATTCATACAATTCTTAATTTGCACACAGGGCCCCATAGGACCGGGAGTTTCCCAAGTGTTTTCTTAATTCCATTTTCACTGCCCTTATTTGGATCGTCATTATTGCTGGCCTGAAGTTCTTGCAGCAGGACAGAAATGTTCTAATTTTAACGTCTGATGCAATTGGACTGCTAATTCCAGGAGGTTTGAAATTTTCTTCCAAAAGAGAGAAATGTTCTTTTGGGGAGTTTGTGTTTTAGAGAGTGAATCTGGAAAGTTGGTGGACTTGGCATCGTCTAAGAAATTACAATTATATAGTATTCCAATTGGGTTTCTCATCTCGTTCTCAATTGCTCTCCCACAAGGTATACAATGGCTAAATTAAACTCCATGAAGCATGACTCTTGGCTGTCAATGGAATAATTTGGCTGTAGGATAAATTTTAGTCACCTAAGGCTCATTGTAAAACTATTCATTATGTAAATATCTTCTATTCCTAGTCCCCTTTTCCCATTACTAAATACTGTATATTTAGAAAATCTGACTATGTCCATATCCAAAATAAGCTTTTACTCGCATATAAGCTTTTTAAGATACTGACCACTTTATATTTTCTTCCTCTCCTCTTCCTCCTCCTCGTCTCCCTCCCCCTCCCCCTCCCCCTCCTTCTTCCTTTTCGTCTTAATGTAGCTTATCTTCTACACTTGATTGAAAGCCTGTCACTATAGGCTATGTCTTTCCATGTCTATGATCAACATACCTACGTGAGATGAGGAGGCAGAGTAGTCAACAAAGGTTGGGTATGACTCATATATGAGCTAAGTGCTATGCTTATATCCATTTTAAGCCTCAAAAACACCTATGAAATAGTTATTATCTCCATCTTCTAGTAAGGGCATGGAGGTTCTGAGTGTTTATGTGCAACCTGGAAAGTGATCACATGTTTGTCTGAACTCATGTTCTTAACATGATGCCATAGTGCCCATCACAGTGGCATGGATATAGCAAATGCTCAAACAAGATTTCTTGAATTATAGAATGAGATTATTACACCAGTATATTGTTTATTTCCCCCTAGCAATTGCATCATGAAAGAAGTTTCAAGTGTAAAATTTGCCCAATATATGCCAAATCATAAAGTGGGGAAAGAGATTATTTCCAGCACCTCATCATTGTTTATATTAATATAACTTTCTCCACCACTGGGCGAACTTGGTTTTACAAGGCAAAGGCAAGTAATAAAATCAGACCTCTGCTACAGAGAGGCTGCTTCCCTAATTGCAAATGTAAACGTTGCCAGGTGTTCAGCTCCCTTGTTCTAATAAATAAATAATTAGAAAACATGATTAATATGAAGCCTCACTGCCTAGCTGTGCAGAGTGTTCTTGGAGAGCCATGTGGAGAATTGATTTGGAGGGCAGAATGTGTGCTTAATGGTATGCGTCCGAGTGATCCTGGCAGAAAAGCCTCACATGCCTGTGCAGAGGGTGAGTGCCCCATTGGGCCCAGAACAGAATTATGGACTTGGGCGAGGCAAACACAATCCTCTTTTCTGCTAGAAGTAGGGTTTGGAAGAAGCATCACCTGAAATCACTCTGGTTTGAGAGTTAAGTTGTGTCCTTAGTCGAATCAGATTTGGTACCCAAACCTGTCACTCCTGAGATCTGTGGAATTTGGCAACTTAGCTAGCTTGTCTTATCTTCTATCTCGTCAGCTTCCTAATGACTAAAATAACACCTGTGTTAACTGTAAATATTGAATGAGATTCTGAATGTGCAAATGCCTAGATCAGAAGTCCTTCCTAAGTGGTAGTCAATTAGCCCTCATTTTCTTTATTGGCATAGGGGAAATCAAATCCAGAAAATTATATATATATATATATATATACACAAATATATATACACATATATATATACACACACACACACGCATATATATATACACACACACACATATATATACATATATATGTGTGTATATCAATACATACAAAGTCTTTTTAAAAGTTCCTACAATAATGAAGCTTATATAATTTTAACTCAGTAATCCACAAATCCGTTTGACTACAGACCTTAAATAATCATTTTCTTAAATACGTTTTTATAATAAATAAATGCATCAAATAATTGACTTACAAATGAATTTTACATTAGTCTTGTTTAAAATGCTGCTCTTCACATTAAAAAAAATAACAAAGCAGACATTATTGATTCTGTCTATTGGTCTTTTTTTCTAAAAGGGTTTCTATAGTCATAAATATTTTCATCATTATCATCATCATCATCATAAACTATGTGTTCTCCAATGAATCCAGTGAATTAATGGCCATATCTGTTGTTGATAGTATTTATATCCCCAGAGACAGTGAAGAATATGTAAGCAGAGTATTTATTGAATGAATGAAACATGATTATTATC
This sequence comes from Acinonyx jubatus, assembly GCF_027475565.1. Taxonomy (NCBI): domain Eukaryota; kingdom Metazoa; phylum Chordata; class Mammalia; order Carnivora; family Felidae; genus Acinonyx; species Acinonyx jubatus. The sequence goes on along the minus strand of NC_069396.1, from coordinate 22,199,702 downwards.
ACATCACTACCTTATTCTTGGCAGTTGAATTTTTATTGATTTTATAGCGTTTTAATGATTAAACCCACATAAAGCAATTAGATATTAAATGAAGGCCCTAGGGAGTTTTTTAATTTAAGCAATAATAAAATAAATTTAGCATTTGAAATAAATCAGACCCAGATAAATGAACCAATTTGCCCAAAATTATCTGCTTCATAATAGCAGAGGGAAAATTTGGATGCAGCTTTTCTGATTTATAGCCACAGATACCTAGAAACAGTATGTCTGTGTTTGCTAAGCCAAATGCTGCAATGTTATTGGGTAGAATATTGAAACCAACAGAGGATAGTTGACAGGGAAGAAATTCATAGAACTAGAAATATAACTTACCCATGAAAACAGAAAAGGTGGTTTTCCAGATGGAGAAAATGAGTTGAGACAGAAATGGACACTGAGGGAGTAACTCAGTTTAAATCTGTAAACACCTAGTATGAGTAAAGATAAAAATACCTCTTTCTTTCATTCTAAAAAAATGAAGGTGAAATTAACATAAAATAAAATGAACCATTTTAAAGTGTACAATTCACTGACATTTAATATGTTCATAATATTGGGGTGCCTGGGTGGCTCAGTCAGTTGAGCACAGGACTCTGGATTTCAGCTCAGTTTGTGATCCCAGTGTCATGGGATCAAGCCCCACCTCAGTCTTTGCACTGAGTGTGAAGTCTGCTTAAGACTCTCTCTCTCTCCCCCACTCTGGCCCTCTCCCTCACTCACACACTCTGTCTCTAAAATAAATTTAATAATAATAATGATAATAATAATAATAATAATGTTTTCACAATATTGTGCAACACCACCACTAATTAAGTAAATTCTTCTAAAATATTTTCATCACCTCAAAAGGAAACCCCATGCCTATTAAGTAGTCACTACCCATCCCTGCTGTGCCTGAACAACGGGCAATCTCCAGTCGGCTTTCTGCCTCTATATGGATCTGCCTGTTCTGGGTATTTCACGTAAATAGAACCATACTATAGTACCTACAGCCCCTTTGTGTCTGGCTCCTTTCACTTATAATCATGTTTTGACATTCAGTCAAGATGTAGCATGTATCAGAAATTCATTCCTTCCCTGGCTGAATATGATTCCATTCTATGTATACACCGAGGAAGGCAAATCTGAGACCAATTTTGTGACTGTAACTTTGTCTCCTATTTTAAGTAGCTTTAGGATTTGTCATATTAATGTCAAGTGATTAAGCTGTGATGCTCTTTAATTTGGCTTGGGTTGCTTCTGTTACCATCCAGTTTTTTCAGCCCTAGGTTTATACCATTGGGAGAAAAAAAGAGAAAAATCTCTACTATCACAAAAGCCTTTGTGAAAGCAATCTAGTCTTTCATCTCCTCCTAGAGTCTCGGAAATTAGCATAATTGTTTTGACTCTGCAGTCTCTATTGAATCAATCTCTCTCTCTCTCTCTCTCTCTCTCTCTCTCTCTCTCTCTTCCTAAAGTTCAAGAAGAGGGGCAGATGCCCATGTGCACACTCCATTCAGGAGTGGCCCTCGGTCACCCCATTTCTCTGTGGCTTTTGTTGTGCTCATGTGTTCAGGAAGCCTGGCTTTACAAGGGCTCATTTGCTAGTTAATTGCATTCTCAGATCCTTGAGGAAGACTAGCACACCTGCTCTCCACTTCACTGTCTCTTTTGATCTCTTTAGAAATACCCAACTTTGATTATGTGAAAATCTTCTGTAACTGTAATACGTGCCTAGAAAGCTACTAAAACCCTCCATTGTGGCTATGCTGACCTGAAAAAGGCTATTTTAGGGGTCATGTGCAGTGACAACAAGAAAAAAAAAAGACTGCATGTAATCCAGTTCAGGAGACAGGATGATTCCCTTGATATTTGGCAGATGTTAAACAGATGTGAATTGCACAGTTAACATGCTTTTAACACAATTTTTAAAACATGAGTCTTCTATTAAATTCTATTTTCCAAGCAATCATGTATTGTTGCTGGGAAATTTAAGGGAGAGAACAATAAATATGAGCTCATTTCTATATAAATACTACAGGAGAAAAACAAAACAAAACAAATGAAAATAGAAACAAAGGTATATATCATCATAAACTAATCAACATGGTCATCAGGATATTCACCACATGTAGCAAAATTTACTTTAAATATGGAACTACCACCTACTTGTTGACTTCTCACAGCTTTTACATGAAGTTCTTTAGTGACAGTTACTATTTCCACTTTGTGGAGTAACTGTTCATGCCCGTATTCTGTCACATTTCACTCCTCTCCACATGCCTGCTAGACAAGTATTCCTCCTAGGACACATCTTGTATCTCCCTTTATTTTATTTAAAAAAAAAATCCCATGCCCCCAACCCCAACATCACAAAACTTGGAAAAAAAAGTAGAATCTCAGTGCACTTACCAAGGAGTATATATACATTTATTCATTCATTTATTAATCTGTCAAGACATCTTGAATATCTATGATGCAGGAGTACTATATAGTAGATAGTAAAAATGGGGGTTTGGAGACATTAAATAAAAAGTTACCAAGACTTGTCATTGCCTTTATATAACCATGACTTAAATTCCTTATTGTTTATTCGTACCCAGTTATGGAAACACTGTTTTCACATATAAATATGTATATCGTTTTCCAATTATCCTGTGGGTGGTTAACAACTAGATCAGGTAGAGTGGCATTTCTGTGAGGAATGTCATACCACTTGGCAAGAATCCCATGAAAAGTACCTTTTTTTAATTTTTTTTCTCATGAGGTGAATCATATATGTGTTAACTTAGGAAAAGTAAATGTTTTATGTGTACCATCTGGAGCATACCTACAAAATGATATACTTGTATAATGCCTGTGTTTTCACTTCCTTTGAAAGAGAAGGTTCAATGTATTTATAAGTCATAACTTCCATGCATTAGAAGGGAAATTGGAAGTCAATGACTCTAATTCCTCTATGATATTTGAATCTTTTCCATACTTCTATTTGAATACTCAATTGCCAATCCACTGACTTGTGATTCAGTGTGTTACAGTTTGCATCAGCTTCTCTGAGAAACTCTGGTTCTGTGCTGCCAATTCTAGCTCTTACAACAAGGCTCTAAAGACAACAGAGATATTTCATACGACTTTGTGCCATTGCTCTAAGATTATATTTCTACCCCAACTCACTTTTGCTAAATTTCATTCAAGTTTATTTGGTTATGGTTTTGTTTATTTTTTGTTTGTTTAAATAGAAAATATTTTTTGTTTGTTGTTTTGTTTTTTGTTTTTTTTTTTTTTGGCTGTCCATGAGACGTTTCTTCCTAGCAACAGAGATCTTATTTTATTCAAGATCCTCTATACTTTATTGAAATGATTTAACTTTCGATGGGAACTTCCATTTCCAATTTCAGATTAACCAGATTTCTTATATGGGGACTATCCAAAGCCATTAGAGTAATAGTTGTTATTTCCTTATAATTAAATATTATTTCCAGCACAGAGGTAATCATCTTATTTCTCTTTTGGAACATGGATCTCTCTTGTTCTTCCAGAGTGTTTAATTATGCCATCTATTTCAAAATTAGTCAACCATTGGGAAGGGATCTGGTTTCGTTTGTGTCTACTTGTGTGTCTGTTTGCTTTTGCCAGTTACATTTTTACAATTTATTATTTTTTTTTAATTATTGAGGGAGAGAGGGAGAAAATACCTGACCAGGGAGGGGGCAGGGGAGATCTGAAGCAGGCCATGTGCTGACAGTAGACAGACTGCTGCAGGGCTTGAACTCATAGACCTTGAGATCATGACCTTAGTCAAAGCCTGACACTTAACTGACTGAGCCACCCAGTCACCCATGCCAGATACATTTTTAACACGGCTTCTTGCTTCTGGTAACCAGAGATCATTTATATCTCTTACAAGTGGAAAGAATGATTTTATTCAAATACTGTTCTTCTATACAGCCATCAAGTGAAAATGCAAGTCTTCCATTTTTCATTCAAAGAGAAACTCGTAAGATTGTCGAATATGTCATATGGGATAAATAAAAGAAAGAAGACTGGCGTCCTTAGAGACACTGTCAAGAGGGTATAAACCACAAAAACACAATAAATCTTGGTCATTTTTGAGAGGATTATTTCTTTGATTTGCTTAAAGGTAATCTGACTCCTCCCCCTATTTAAACACTATGTACCAGAAGTTTAAAATTTATTTAATATGGCTATGTGGTTATATTTACCCCATATATAGCTGAGAGAGTTTGAGACTGGGATTCATGAGGCCTGAGTGTTATGTCCGCTTCACAGTAACTGCCTGAACTTGGTCAGGTTTGTCCTCAATTTCTTTATAAAGACAGGTAATGTGTACATGGATTTTCTTTGAGCTCTTCTGTTTAACTTTGTACACCCTTATGATTTCCCAGAATTATTTCAAGACTTATGTGAGATTAAGATAAATAAAAAACAGCTTTGCAAAAATGGAATTTTATCTGTTAAAACTAGAAGTTTCTTTTAGACATACTAACTCAAACATTTTCAGATTTCCTTCCATTGTGTGCAATGGACTAGATCCTATTGCCATCTAAGGGAAAAACAAAAAGCAAAAACAAACAAACAAACAAACAAAAACAGGGCTTTTTTCCTCCAATTAATAAGTTTAAAAATTACTCAAAAGCTCTTGTGAAAGTGGCTACTAGATTTATATTTGGAATCTTATAAAAGGCTATAACTTTTGCTTTTTCTACCCTCATCTCTTCATTTTTTCCTCAAATAATGGAAGATCCTCAAACCTGGCTGTTGGAAGAACGGTGTCTATTCAGTGTGATCCCGGGACTGTCAATTGCTTTAAAGCCTGGATCTGTTTGAATAAAGGGGCTTAACTTTGCAAACGGTATAATGTCAAAATTTGAAACGTATATTCAGATATGAACTCTCCATAGAAGTAGAATGAGAAAATCATTGTATCCTGGTTGCATTTTGGCTACTACTGCCCATGAGTATTTATATATAAGTGTATATTATATTATAAGTACATTATGTATATTATGTGTTATACATTATATATAATATAATTATATATAATCTTATATATAAGTATATACTATAAAAATATATATTAGTTACATCATATATATATTAAATATAATATATAATTATATGTTATATTACATATAATATAAAATACAATTATATATTTGTGCTATAAATTATATTATATATTACATTAAATATAATAATGTAATTTATATAATGCATAACATTATTATATATTATTTATATTATAAATATATATAATCATAAACAAAGATAGAGATCTCAAAGAAAACCTCTGTATCTCTTATCCTGTTTCTTATTTTGCTTCCTATATACAGAAAGAATATGCTTCCCTATTCCTTTGAAGCTTTTTGAGGTCCTTTGAGGCTGTTATGTTATTTCTTATTTAAAAAAATTTTTTTTTGACATTTATTTTTTGAGAGACAAAAAGAGACAGATTGTGAGCAGGGGAGGGGCAGAGAGACAGAAAGAGACACAGAATCCAAAGCAGGCTCCAGGCTCTGAGCTGTCAGCACAGAGCCCGAAGTGGGGCTTGAACTCACACACTGTGAGATCATGACCTGAGCTGAAGTCAGACGCCTGTCTAACTGATGGAGCCACCCAGGTGTCCCTGAGGTCTGATACTAAATGAATGAAAAGACATAAAATGGCAGGGAATTTATCCTGGACGTCATCAGGCTGATCCAACAATAAAGCACTTCATTGAAATGCGATGAATGACAAACACACTTTATGTGTGTCAAAACACTGAGAAGTGTGAATTTTACTATTCGTAAATGAGAGCTCAATAATCTATCATTAAACAAAATGTTTAAGAGCAAGGAGAAGAGGCAGAAGGTGAGGGGCACCAAGTGTCTGCATGTGAGAACACGGTCTGTTTAATATTGTTTGCGTGGTGCACAATTCTGTTCCTGCTTGAACTCGTCCTGGACCACAGATGCCTCTTGGAATTAGTAAGGCAAGCAGCTTTGCTCTCATGTAACCTGACAACTTCAGGTAAAACCACAGTGTTCTTTGGTTTGGTGCTGGAGTTTTTAACAAATGTAGGTTCTCAGTCAGCACTTAGGGCTTCTCACTAACTTGGAAACACAGGACATTGAACAACCATGTGACAGCCCTGAGCTAAAAGGAGGACAGGTTTCGAATAAACATGTATAACTTCCATTATCAGGAGGATATTTGGAAGATCATGCTGCTCCTTCTCATTGCTCCCTTAAGGGATTCAAGGGAAGGTGGTCCCCAACAGCCCACAGGGCTACCCACCTCCATCACAACCCTTCAAATTGACTTTTCTTTCCTCTTCACCTCATGCTTTCCAGTTTCCCACTCCGTCTCGAACAGTTTCCCCAAATCAACTATCTTTATGCGAGGCTTGACTCCAGTTCTTCCTAAGGGGTAACCCAGTCTATATCAGAGGGGAAGCAATATTAACATGCAGTGAGAACTAATTATGTCTTCATATTCTTTTTGAAATTTATATACATTATTTAATCAATTCCCACATTATTATGAACTAAGATATTATTCCCACTTATTTTAGCAGCTGAAATTTAAGGACAGTATTATTTCTCAAAGACCACATTATTAAGTGATGGATACTTCTGACTTTAAACTCAGTATTTTCTTGCAAAACCAAATTACTTCAGATGAAGAGATCTTCTCAGGCCATACTCTTAATCTGGCAATTATCTGTCTTTCTTAAAAAAGTTTTTTAAGTGTATTTGTAGTAGGTATTGATTTGAAAAAGTAGATTAAATTGTTTCACTCCCCCAAAACACAAACTTGCACAACTGTCCCATGATTTCTCATTATCAGTGGGAGTACTTCTTATGTTTTTGCTCCCAACAACTCCTGGAGAAAACTTGTCTCAATACCTTGGTATCCTTTGTAAGATTCCTACTTTAGGCTTAGCACTGAGCAAGATTATTAATATATATCAGCATATAGGCCATCCTATTTTAAAAATATTAAAAATCCCATTTAATGTATAAGGTATTCCAAGCCTGAGAGAAGTGATTTAATAAGTTGAGAGTGAGGAAGCAATGCCAAGTCTAACTGGCCCAAATTCTGTGCTATTTCTAAGCTCTGAAAATTTACATAATTTGAAGCACCTATGATACCATTTGAAGCCAACTATTAAGAAAGCTCTCCCCAATGCTAATTTCATAATGTTTAGAAGATGAAAATTCTGTAATATTACAAAAGATAGGAACTTACAGTAACAAGTTAATGTTCCCAATTGTTGGTATCTAAAATAAATTTAGCTCACTATATTTATTTCAAAATTATCTTATTTCTTGTTTGCTCATTAACATTCCAAAATGAAACTAATTGTGTTGCAAATAAAAATCTTACCATAGCCAAAAATATCCCTTCTTAAGTCCCATAAAGAGAATAATGAGAGCTGGGATTTCTCTTTCCTTACTCAATAAGTGGGTCACTTAACAATCTCCTCGATCTTCTACAGTATTATAGAGATTTCAAAAACTTTCCCATAATAATTTGAGTTTCATGACCATCTAATATTGTAGGCAATGCAAAGATTATTATTTCCATTTTACAGATGAAAAAATAGATACTCATATAAGCTAGGGGATTTGTCAAAGAATATAAATACATTCAGACTGGGGTGCCTGGGTGGCTCAGTTGGTTAAGTGTCCGACTCTTCGTTTTGGCTCAGGTCATGATCTCATGACTCTTGGGTTGTAGCCTTGCATTGGGCTCTGTGCTAACAGTGCAAAGCCTGCTTTGTTTTCTCTCTCTCTGCCCTTCCCAAACTCTCCCCCTCCCTCTCTCTCAAAATACATAAATAAACTTAAAAAACTACATTCATACCTTGACATTTTATTCAGTTCATTCTAAATCACAGTGGTATAAATTACTTCCATATATTGAAAATGAGGGAGTTGGTCACTTAGGATAATACAATAGTTAGGTTGTTGGCCTAACTGTGGCTGGCGATTAGGTATCTATGACTACTATTTCTTCTGCAAGGCAATTTCACTGGCAAGCACTGATAAATCCTTAGCAATACAGTCAGAACTCTGGATGATAGAGGGAATTAAAAAATGCAGATGTATGGGATCCTAAAGGAAATGACTTAATGTGTGGAATTCATAAGTGTCTAATGAACAAAGAATCACTGACACCCAAAATCAGATAGGCAGGTGTGCCATGGCTATATGAAGATACATTCTAGTATCGAAGAAAAGGGGGAAGATTCCAACTTTCTATTAAAAGAAAATACAGAGATATGCACCCCTATGTTTATTGCAGCATAATTTACAATAATCAAGATATGGAAGCAGCCCAGGTGTCCACCCATAAATGAAAGGATAGAAAAGATATGGTATACATATACAATGAAATATTATTCAACCATAAAAAACATTATTCATTCATAAAAAATAATGAAATCTTGCCATTTGCAATGACATTAATGGATCCAGAGACTGCAACGTTTAAAAAAAAGCATAATGCTAAGTGAAATCAGTCAGTCAGAGAAAGAAAAATACCTTATGATTTCATTCATATATGGAATTTAAGAAACAAAGCAAATGCACAATGCAAAAAAGAGACAAAAAAGCGAACTCTTACAGAGAACAAACTGACAGTTGCCAGAGGGGAGGTTGTTGGTGGGATGAGAGAAACAGATGAGGGGACTAAGAGTATACTTCTCATGAAGAGCACTGACTACTGTGTAGAATTGCTGAATCACTACATTGCACACCTGAAACTAACATAACACAGTATATTGATTATACTTCAACAGAAAGAGAAAGAAAGAAAGAAAGAAAGAAAGAAAGAAAGAAAGAAAGAGAAAGAGAGAAAGAGAAAAGGAAAGAAGGAAGGAAGGAAGGAAGGAAGGAAGGAAGGAAGGAAGGAAAGAAAGAAAGAAAGAAAGAAAGAAAGAAAGAAAGAAAGAAAGAAAAAGAGAAAAGGAAGGAAGGAAAGAAAGAAAGAAAGAAAGAAAGAAAGAAAGAGAGAAAAGGAAGGAAGGAAAGAAGAAAGAAAGAAAGAAAGAAAGAAAGAAAGAAAGAAAGAAAGAAAGAAGGAAAGAAAGAAAGAAAGAAAGAAAGAAAGAAAGAAAGAAAGAAAAAGTAAAGAAAGAGAATACAAGAATACCAGAATCCTGGCTGGCCAGGAAGACTGATTTCAATTCCGGTAACATCCTAACCATGATCATCATCATCAATAATTGAATATTTATTTTGAAGTAGGTAAATAAGTAAGACATCACGTACATCAGACCCCTTACACGCCTACAGCCACTTATACTTTCCCATCTCTCACCATTTTCCATAACATACACTCATTGAGGTAGATAACTATGTGTTACTTCATCACGTAACAGTTCAGACAACAGAAGTTAATAATGATTATGGAATATTTTCAAGTTTATTCATTTTCTAAGAGGCAAATCAGGTCTCAAGGCTGTCTTCTGAACTAATGGATCATGTTACCTCTTTACACAGGAAACTAAAGAACTCAACTATAAACACAAGCACTGCACCCTAATCTTGCAGGTTAGGGCTAATGTAGTTTGGGTAAATGGTGAGTTATGTTATTAATTATGCAGTTGTAGTATCCTGTCTTATGTGGGAATATCAGATACCACACCCAGGACACTGATTTCAATTCCAGACTCATTTCATCCACTTTCAACTGTAACCACCATGCAAAATATAGAAAAATAATAACAAAATATCTCTGTACTTGTCAGGATTTTCTTAGAATAGAAGTATGGCAGAAGTTCTGGATTAGAGAACAATATCTACAGTCTGATAAACCTGGGCAAAGCAATTGCTGGTTTTCTAAATATGCCATGTTTTCAAGTAGTAAACTAAAACAATTGCTTTGGTTATCCACAAAACTTCAAATGAGTAGGCAAAACGAGAAATTAGAGCCTGGGCTATTTAGCCTCCTTTATATAATATATTCATTAAGATTTTAAGTGCCCATGATAGATTTCTTTGTTAGCATTTTTCATTTTCCTTTCTTTATGGTCATTCTTCATCCAGTTTTCAATCCGTGTGACAGTACTGCAGCTACGGTAATTTGAATTAAATTTTCATGCAGGATCTTTTTGTATGTGTGTTTGTGAATTGCCATCAACTTGTTTTATTATAATCAAGAAATTTTCCATCCACTCAATGCTTTTATCCACTAATTTACTGAGTTTATCAAAAAAAGCAATCAAGTTTGTCTGGTATAAAATGTTCTTTATAAATTTAGCATGGCCCCAGAGAATGTAATCTACTATTTATTAACAAACCAAGCAACAGAAGTACAAGGCTTGGTTTTTGGTTTTGGTTTTGGTTTTGTTTTGTTTTTGGATTTGGTTTTTGGTTTTTGAAACCACATTCCTCCAGGGGACTGTTGCAGAAACTGATTCCTGGCTTGAAAGAATTCATGGTCTGTCCTTTGTAAAGTGGTAGGGCCCATAAGGCAAGGAGTGAGTTTATTGAAATGCATATAGCAATCTGAATTTTTGAAATGGGATTGATTTACAAGGGAATAGACCCCTGATGTGAAGTCAAGGGCCCTAAAGTTTCATAGACAGGGCATCTCAAATGTTGTAATGTGGTCAGAGCTGAGGTTCACAGTCTTAATTGGAACTCTAGAACCCAGAAAGGGCGCCTGCCATCTACCAGACATTTTGACTATAAACTTTTTTTTTTAATTTTTTTTAACGTTTATTTATTTTTGAGACAGAGAGAGACAGAGCATGAACGGGGGAGGGTCAGAGAGAGAGGGAGACACAGAATCTGAAACAGGCTCCGGGCTCTGAGCTGTCAGCACAGAGCCCGACGCGGGGCTCGAACTCACAGACTGTGAGATCATGACCCGAGCTGAAGTCTGACGCTCAACTGACTAAGCCACCCAGGCGCCCCTGACTATAAACTTTTTAATTGGCTCCATCATATTTATTTATTTTTCCTATTTAGCTAATTATATCTTTAAAATATCTCATTTGGGGGCACCTGAATAGCTCAGTCAGTTAAGCTTCCAACTCTTGATTTCAGCTTAGGTCATGATCTCATCATTTGTGAGATTGAGCCCTGCTTGGGATTCTCTCTCTCTCTCTCCCTCTCTCTCTTTCTCTCTGCCCCTCCCCTGCTCACCCTCTCTCTCTGTCTCTCTCTCTCTCTCTGTCTCTGTGTCTCTCTCAAAATAAATAAATAAGCTTTAAAAAATAAAAATAAATAAAACATCTCTGGGGCACCTGGGTGGCTCAGTCGGTTAAGCATCTGACTCTTGACTTCGGTTCAGGTCATGATCTCATGGTTCATGAGTTTGAGCCCTGCATTGAGCTCAGCACTGACAGCACAGAGCCTGCTTGGGATTCTCTGTTTCCCTCTCTCTCTGCCCTCCCCTGCATATTCTCTCTCTCTCTTTCAAAAATAAAGAAATAAACATTTTTTAAAGGTCTCATTTTGTTAAATAAGTTTTGAAAACTGCCCTTTTTCCTCTTTGTATTAGAATAAGAAAAGACTTAATTACATAAATGCAAATAAATAAAATATTTTGAAAACTCCTGATTAATCAAGATAAATTTCTCTAAATTTAACCAGTATACCGATTCTTTGTTTGAAATATAAGACTGGATTACAAAAATAAAACAAAAAAAAAGATTCAAGTAAGAACTTGTTTTAAATGTAAATATCAGATGAGGTAAAAAGAAAGGTATGGAGAAAGATATACCAGGTGTGCCTTAACAAAACAGTGGCTGGTGTGGCTATAAGAGTTCCACTTACATAGATTTTGATTTAGCAAGTTAACAAATGGTAATCTTTCAATATCTCTTGAGGTGAACTCAATAAAGATGATCTTAAAACTACATTTTCAAGGAAAAAAACGACAACAAAAAACTAGTTTTAAAGTACTATTACAATGAAAGGAAATGTTAATATTGACCATTTAGTTTTAATTTTAGTGTGACCAATTCTAAGTAACATCTGTTGTGTGCACTCACTGTGTACATATATATCCTGGCTTATATCAATATATCTCACACACACACACACACACACTGACCATATATCTTCCTTTCTCCTGTGGTAATGTAATTGCCAACATTTGTAAAGAGTCCAAGGGACCATGCCTAGCAGTGATGCACAACATTTCCACTATTATTGTTTTTAGTCAGAACCCAGTCATACAGTCCTGACCTAATTTCAATAAAGAATGGGATACGTAATCTTCCTATGAGCCTGGGGAAACAATTGGTGAGTAATTCTTCCCATTGTCCAGCAATGTCCTGAAATAAAATAGATCTATAAATCCCTGAAAGATATAATTCCCACTCTGAGTATGAAGGAAAACATAGAAGAGTTACACAAACACAGAATATTGTCTTTACAACATCATTTAGACATAATTTACTCAGCTGTCAACATTTTAAGAATGAATATAGAAAAATACTGAAATTTAAGATACAAATTTAACTTTTTCAAGTTGCCTACTTTGAATGAGTGTGTAATTAAATATCTTAGAGGACTTGCATATCTTTTTTTTGTTTTTGTTTATTTTTTAGTTCTGCTATATGAATTGATTACTTTTCCATACATGGGGTCCACCATGGTAACAGTGGTTTACAGATGAAAGAGGTACAACACACACATCATCACTAAGGAGGAGGACTTAAGGAATTTCAAAGGCAAGAGAGGAGGTCAAAGCAAACAAACAAAGAAACAAACAACACTACAAAAATCTGAAACCTCCAGCACCCTTAGTTACACCAAAGATTAAATATAACGCAAACCTGGGGCACTGGGGGTAGTTCAGTTGGTTAAGCATCCAACTTTGACTCAGGTCATGACCTTGCAGTTTGTGGGTTTGAGCCCCGTTTTGGGCTCTGTGCTGACAGCTCAGAGCCTGGAGCTTGCTTCAGATTCTGTGTCTCCCTCTCTCTCTGCCCCTCGCCTGCTCGCAATCTGTCTCTCTATCTCTCTCAAAAATAAATAAACATTATAAATAAGTAAATAAATACAGCGCCAACCTCACTGAATGGGCAAACAAACCAACAAAAACAATGTGTGAAAATAAAGTCATCATCAGAAGCAGATCCAGATGTGATTCTTCACAAGAGGCGGGGGGAAGAACAGGGGTACTATAACAAGGCTCCTGTACTAAATGTGAGGCAGTAGTCATATTTAAAGGTGGGCTTAGGTTAGTTAGAACTATATATTGCAAACTGTAACACCATTTGTCGAAGAAACTATTTCCCACTGGATATTCTTTCCTGCTTTGTTGAAGATTAGTGGACCATACAGTTGTGGGTTCATTTCTGGGTTTTCTATTCTGTTCTATTGATCTATCTATATGACTATTTTTGTGCCAGTACCATACTGTTTTGATCACTATAGCTTTGTAATATAACTTGAAGTCTGGAATTAGACTGATGAATGGATAAAGAAGACGTGATGTATATACACAATGGAATATAACTCAGCCATAAAAAAAATGAAATCCTGCCCTATGTGGATAGAGATAGAGAATATTATGCTAAGCAAAATAAGTCAGTCAGAGAAAGACAAATACCATAAAATTTCACTCATGCAGAACTGAAGAAACAAAACACTGGGTATAGGGAACAAAAAGAGAGAGAGGGGCAAACCAAGAAACACTAACTATACAGACCAAACTGAGTAACCAGAGGGGAGGTGGGTGGGGGATGGATTAAATAGGTGATGGGGATTAAGAAGAACACTTGGTAGCACCTCAGTGATGCATGGAAGTATTGAATCACCAGAAACTAATGTAACACCGTATGTTAACTAACTGGAACTAAAATAAAAACATAAAAAAAACCTATTCACTGTAAACTCTAGAGCAATCACTGAAAAAATAAAATAAATAAGTATAGATAACAGACCAAAAGAGAAGCTAAACTGTAATTGTATAAAATGCCCAATTAAAATGAGAGATGTCAGAAAAAGAAGGGAGAACAAATGCATAAAATTAGAAAACAATTAGTAACATGATAGATATTAATCTAACTGTATAAAAAATAACTCAAAACACAAATCATTTTGAAAAAAATTAAAATACAGAGAATGTACGACTGGATTACAAAAATAAAACCAAAAACATTTAAGTAAAAACTCATTTTAAATGTAAATATTCAGATGAGGTTAAAATAAAGGTATGGAGAAATATCAGGTGTGCCTTAGTAAAACAGTGGCTGGCGTGGCTACAATAATTTCAGAAAAGGAGACTTCAGAACAAAGATCATTAAAGATAAAAAGGGGCATTTCATGATAATAAGGAGGTAAAGTCTCTAAGAGGATGTGTTGAGCCAAAGTCTTCTCAATCTTACATGGAACAATCACTGAGGTAAAGCAACTTCTGTGCCACAAATCACATCTGAACAAACTCAAAGTAATAGAAGTCATTCAAAGTATGTTCTCAGACCACAAAAGAATTAAACAAGAAATATATAAAGGAAAGATAGATGAAAAATCCCTCAAATAGTTGGAAATTTAACACACTTCTAAATAACCTGTGAGTCAGAGAAAAGCCCCAAGACAAATTGAAAACTATTTTGAACTGAATAAAAATGAACATAGAGCTTCAGCTTTTCAAAATGTGTAAGATGTAGTAAAAGTGATGTTTAGAGGGAAATATAGAGCATTAGATTACCTTATTAAAACAGAATAAAGTGGGGAGGGGCACTGGGTAGTCAGTTAAACATCTGGCTCTTGATTTCAGCTCAGGTTATGATCTTGTTTGTGAGATTGAGCCCTGCATTAGCTTTGTACTGACAGGGTAGGAACCTGCTAGAGATTCTCTCTCTTTCTCTCTGTCCTTCCTACACTTAAGCTCTCTCTCAAAATACATAAATACAAATTTTAAAAATTATTTAAAAAAAAGAAAGAATAGAATAAAGCGACTCCTGGTTGGCTCAGTCGGTTGACCATCTGACTCTTGATTTTGGCTCAGGTCATGATCTCACAGTTTGTGGAACAGAGCCCCGTGTCGGGCTCCGCACAGACAGCACAGAGGCTGCTTGGGATTCTCTCTATCCCTCTCTACCCCTCCCCTACCTATTCATGCTATAAAGCAAGCAGAAGATAAGAAATCCAAATGAGAGCAGAAATCTATGAAACTGAAAATAACGAAACAGTAGAGAAAATCAATACAACCAAGAGCTGAAGGATCTTTGAAAAGTTCACTAGAATTGGTAAATCTTTGCCCAAGCTATCAATAAAAAAAGACAGAAGACACAAATTACTCATTTTAGAAATGAAAGAGGGGTCATAACTACTTATTCCTTAGAAATGAAAAGAATTTTAAAAAAAGAATACTATGAGCAACTCTGTGTTCACAAATTTTATACTTTAGATTAAATGGGTACATTCCTTGACCCAATCTACCAAAACTCACATAATGGAGATATACATAAACAATGGAGAGATACTCCATGTTCATGCATTGGGAGACTCGGTACTGTTAAGATGTCGATTCTTCCCCAGGTCATCTAAAGATTCAATAAAATGTCAATTACAATGGTACCGCAAGTTATTTTGTAGACATTAACAAAATGATTCTAAAATTTATATGAAATGGTAAAATCCTACAATAGACAAAAAATACCGAAAAAGAAAAGTTGGAGGACTCATTACACAATGCAAGACTTATTATAAACATAATAATCAAACTAATCAAAGTAATCAAAGCTGTATGGTATTGGTGAAAGAAAAAAACACATTAACAGAATAGGAAGCCTACAAATAAACCAAAACAAATATAATAAACTTATTTCTTTTAAGCAACTGAGTTTTGACAAAAGCATGTTCCCTCCATCCTCACTTCCTTCCTTTTCTTCTCTTTTTAATTTTCATTCAATAAAAGTTTTATTTAATTTTCCCTACTATTATTCCTGCTTCTGTTCCTATTACTATTACTATTGATACTACTTCTACTATACTATTTTTAATTTATATATACGGAAGTCTAAATTGGACACAATTATGACTTTGACATTTCTTAATAAGGGAAATTTATATTTTATAAATTAAAAATTATTTAATATTTATTCATTTTCAGCATGGAGAGATCATGAAAAATTAAAAGTATCATTTTTGCATATTTATATTCAAAACAATCAGTTACAGATAACAGAAAACTGGTTGTAATTCTCTACCTATTAAACTACTGTTTTTGAAGACAGAGGATTATTGTATTTAAGCTTAAATACTTAGGGATTATCACAATACCTAGTGAATAGTTTGGCTGACTAAATGTTAAATAAAAAATCAGTGAAATAACAAAAGATTTTTAGAATTAATTTAGCTTTTCAGTTATGACTAATCGCTTATGCTTGTTATTCTTTTTTGGAAATGTATAGTATTCATCATCATGTTAGATTGGTATCCTTTTAAAAGCTTTATTTAGATTAAGATAGCATCCCTTTATGATAATGTTTTGTGTTTTATTAAGTGCTTTGTCATTGTGCCTTTCCTCTAATTATTATTTTAAGATATTGCGACATGGTTTCCCTCCCCATTTTACAGATGAGGAATTAGAAGCCCAGGGGACTTAAGTAATCTTCAAATCCAAATAGCTACCGTCTTTGTCCAACTGGGCTGCTGCCATAACAGAATAGCATAGATTGGGTGGCTAAAACAACAGAGATTTAGTCTCACAGCTCTAGAGTCTGCAAAGTCCAAGATCAAAATATAGAAGGATTCAGGGTCTGGCAAGGGCTTTCAGCTTCCTAGAAGGCTGTTTCTCACTGTGTCCTCTCATTGGCGGAAGGGGTAGAGAGCTCCCTGAGATCTATTTTACAAGGACACTAATTCCATTCATGAGGATTCCACCCTCATGACCTAATCACTTCCCAAAGTCCCCAGCTCCAAATATTATTTCATTGGGGGTAGGTTTACACATATTAAATTTTAAGGGATCACAAACATTCAGTTAATGGCACGTACATTGCATTAGGAATACATTTATATCCTCAGACCTGACTCAAGCTCTTCGGGCTAAGCCACAATATATTCCAAGTAAGTTAGAAGATATTTGTTTGGTTAGAATGATAAACATCTGTAGCAAGAAACCAAACAAATCATCAACCTTTCAAATGACATGCCTGGTATCTATCCTGACTTCTGATTTATATCAAATTCATTATGAGAAAATACTATGTCCTTTTATCTAAATTCTGAGTTTTTCTATCACCTGCTATTTTGCATGGATGAATGATTTCCAAAGAATACATGACATTTATCATACATACCACTTTATAAGCTGCCTGAGATATTCAAACTGAAGTGACTTTACACCAAATAAGAAACAGACATAGTAACATTAGAAACATGTTTTCCTGAATGATTTTTTATTAAATCAGAGACAATGATATTATCATCCTTTCTTTACAAAAATAAGCCAGCTTATTTTTGTAAAGAAATCACACCCCGATACCAAATCCTTTTTGACATTTCCAATTAACTCTTTGGTACCAGTTGCATCACCATAACTGCATTATGTTTGTTTTTGTTACACAAATGACTTAAAACCAATTATTTTATGCTGGTATAGCTATTAAAATCAGGTGGGCATCATGTAACATTGTAATGCATTTGTGTGTGTCAGTAGAAAAAAATAATATAAAACAGTAACTTAAAAACCATATTTTTTACATAATGTTTTTCAACACCTCCAAATGCTGTATTCTCAAAGGCAGCCATACAGATTTTCAAATAAGTATAAACTTTCAGTACTCTTCATGGAATTTCAGGCACCATTGTGACACAGATCATGTGGCACATTTCAAATCAACTTGAAGATATAGTCAGATGGAACATTTGGAAAGATAAAAACCAAATAGTGACTGTTTTTTAGAAGTTCTCCTGCTTTGCAGAACCTACTTGAATCCCAGAGAAAACACACACACACACACACACACACACACACACACACACACACACAATGATAAATACTATCTTTTTTTTTAAACTCAAGATATCCTTTCCATATCTTATGAACTAGTAGACTTTCAGAGAAATATCAAAGGGTCCATTATCTCTCTGAATTTAAGAGGTACGAATAAAATCATTTCTACTTAAATCCACAGAAAAAAAGAAAAGAGAAGCAAGGCAGGAAGGAAGAAAAGAAAGAAAGAAAGAAAGAAAGAAAGAAAGAAAGAAAGAAAGAAAGAAAGAAAGAAAAGAAAGGGATTGGGAGGGAGGGAGGAAGGGAAGGAAGGAAGGAAGGAAGGAAGGAAGGAAGGAAGGAAAGGGAAGGAAAAGGAAGGAGGGAAGGAAGGAAGGAAGGAAAAAAGAAAAGAAGGAAGGAAAGAAGGAGAAGAAAGAAAGAAAGAAAGAAAGAAAGAAAGAAAGAAAGAAAGAAAGAAAAGGGATTGGGAGGGAGGGAGGAAGGGAAGGAAGGAAGGAAGGAAGGAAGGAAGGAAGGGGAAGGAAAAGGAAGGAGGGAAGGAAGGAAGGAAAAAAGAAAAGAAGGAAGGAAAGAAGGAGAAGAAAGAAAGAAAGAAAGAAAGAAAGAAAGAAAGAAAGAAAGAAAGAAAAGAAAGGGATTGGGAGGGAGGGAGGAAGGGAAGGAAGGAAGGAAGGAAGGAAGGAAGGAAGGAAGGGGAAGGAAA
Source organism: Acinonyx jubatus (assembly GCF_027475565.1). Lineage (NCBI taxonomy): Eukaryota > Metazoa > Chordata > Mammalia > Carnivora > Felidae > Acinonyx > Acinonyx jubatus. Next base: position 22,181,041 of record NC_069396.1, on the reverse strand, counting down.
AGGAAGGAGGGAAGGAAGGAAGGAAAGAAGCAAGGAAGGAAGGAAGGAAAAAAGAAAAGAAGGAAGGAAAGAAGGAGAAAGAAAAAGAAAGAAAGAAAGAAAGAAAGAAAGAAAGAAAGAAAGAAAGAAAGAAAGAAAGGGACAGGGGAGAGAAGGAAAAAAGGAAGGAAGGAAACAAGAAGAGAAGGAAGGGAGGGAGGGAGGGAGGGAGGGAGGAAGGAAGGAAGGAAGGAAGGAAGGAAGGAGAAAGAGAGAGAGAGGGAGGGAGGGAGGGAGGGAGGAAGAAGGAAGGAAGGAAGGAAGGAAGGAAGGAAGGAAGGAAGGAAGGATGGAAGGATGGAAGGAAGGAAAGATGTGCTCTTCCCAAAGGCAAACTTAGTGTCAAATATCTTTGGAATATCCTTTGTGTTAGAGGCACAGCCATCCTCCCGTACCCATTTAGAGCTCCAGTTACACTAACATCATATAGTGAAATTTTACACAACACAATTCAAATGTGGAAAAAGAAAAGAAAAGAAAATTGCTCTCATCTTTTTCTACATCCCTAGTCTTTTTTCTAGTCAGAGATAGTAGGGAAAGTGTAGACACTTACAACTGCAGGTTATTCTGACTTACAATTTATTTTCCTTTTTATTCCTTCTCAACTCATTTATTTATTGAGTCATTTAGTCAATTATTTATTCAATGATTTATTTACATCACTATTAATATATCATAGGTATTATTTATTTTCTGTTCATAATCTAATACCATCACTATTTATTTTATTGCTCACTTTGTTTTTTCCAGCTCTGCTTTTTAGGTATACTTTCAGGTAGGCTCCTGTGTCCTCATTGTATTTACTGGCAATACAAGAATATACAGGCATAAGCTCAGTTTATAGTTCCCTTCCCCAAGTCTAGAATTGATGTTTTCCACAAGAAGTCTTTTTTTTTTTAATTAGAAAATGCTATTTAGAAGCCATGATCTAGATTCTAGACTCTATGTGTGCTCATTGCTTCTGGGGTGTCAATGATTCTAGATCATTGTAACTCCAAGATAACAGAGTTAGAAAAACTATGTATATACACACATATATCTATATAAACATATATTTATTTTTTTCTTTTTTTATCTGTGTATCTATTTATCTATATATTAAGATAATTATGATTTATACTGATATAAATAATTCATAAGCATAGAATTCATTTTAACATTTTCCTTACTTATCTATTTAAAAAAATAACTAATTTTCCTTATTTATTTTCATTTTTATTTTTATTTAAGTAGACTCCAAACTGAACATGAGGCTTGAACTCACAACCCTGAGATCAAGAGTCACATTCTCTACCGACAGAACTAGCCAGGTGCCCTAAAACACTCTATTTTTTTAAGTATTCTTCATTGCTTTAAATATGCCACGTATGTGTAATATAGTTAGATACATTTTTATAATCTGCTTTACACTGTGGGTGCCCCCTTCCCCTTGTTTTTTTTTTTTTTTTGGCTGTAGGATCATTTTATGTACTTACAGGCATAGATTTTCCATAGTTCAACATGATATCTGCAGATAGACAGTTTGTGTTCTTCTTTTCCAATCTGCACGTCTTTTCTTTTGTCTTGAGTGTACTGCTGGGATTTCTAGTGTGATGCTGAGTATAAATGGGAGAACTTCCTTACCTTGTTACCAAAGGTAGAAGAAAATGATCTAGTTTCTCACCACTCAATATATACTATTTATAGGTGTGGTTTGTCAGGTTTTCATATTTTTATATGTCTACCATCAGCTTCCTCTTCCTTATACTCCTCTAGTTCTTCCTCCTATTTTTTTTTAATTTTTTACCATTTATTCATTTTTTTGATAGAGACAGACCTTGAGCGGCGGAGGGGCAGAGAGAGAGAGGGAGACACAGAATCTGAAACAGGCTCCAGGCTCCGAACTGACAGCACAGAGCCTGAGGCGGAGCTCGAACTCAGGGACCATGAGATCATGACCTGAGCTGAAGTCAGACGCTTAAGCAACTGAGCTACCCAGGCACCCCGATTCCTCCTCTTTTAATTTGGGCATATGTATAGGTAAGTAGATACTAAAGTAGATACTATTTTTTAATATATTTTTTAATGTTTATTTATCTTTGAGAGACAGGGAGAGACAGAGCACGAGCAGGGGAGGGGCAGAGGGAGAGGGAGACACAGAATCTGAAGAAGGCTCCAGGCTCTGAGCTGTCAAGCACAGAGCCCAATGCAGGGCTTGAACTCAAGAACCATGAGATCATGACCTAAGTCGAAGCCAGACACTTAACCAGCTGAGCCACCCGGGGCCCCAGTAGATACTATTTTTTTAATTTTCATATATAAGCACATCTTCCCTTCTATCTGGCTTTGTCACATGTATTTGTGTTAATCTACTCAGGGAGTTTTCTAGGTTTGATATTTTTATTGCCAATGGGAGAAGGAGGAGCCTCTGGGCTGTTTTCTACTGAGATCCTAATGACTCCATCAGGATTGTTTTTTGAAAGGAAACATCAGAAGGCAATAAAAAATATAAGCATAATACTTTCTAGCTTTTTCAATTAAGAGGTGGAGGCTTCTTTCCTTAAATTTGAATTTGGGCTAAACTTTGACCAACAGAAAGACAAAATGGTGATATGAGGTCTCAAGACACCTTGTAATTTCTACTTATTTTTTTTAAATAGCTTTACTGAGTGACATTTCACATATCACAAAATTCACTCATTTAATGGGCCACTTGGGTAGCTCAATTGGTTAAGCATCTGATTCTTGGTTTCAGCTCAGGTGATCTCACGCTTCCATGGGTTTGAGCCCCACAACAGGCTCCATGCTGACAGTGCGGAACCTGCTTGGGATTCTCTGTCTCCCTCTCTTCCCCTCCCCATGTCACACTGTCTTTGTTTCTTTCTCAAAATAAATAAAAAAATAAACTTGAAAAAAATAAAATGTATAGTTCAGCAATTTTAGTATAACTATAGTTGCATAGCCACCACCATAATCCAATTTTAGAATATTTTTGTCACACACTTCTTAAAATATACCTATATCCATTAGCAGTCATCCCCCATTTCCCCTCACCTTCCCCAGCTCCAAACAATCTCTAACCTGTCTCTACTGGATTGCTTATTCTAGATATTTCATATAAATGAAATCATAGAATACAGTATTCCTCCTTATCTGTGGTTTCAGTTACAGTCTGGAAGCAGAGCATCCTCCTTCTGTCATATGGTCAAGTCAGTGGTAGCCTAATACCATTCACTTTATCTCATCACATAAGCATTTTATCATCTCAAGAATAAGGGTGAGTACAGTATAACATTTTTAGAGACCATATTCGTATAACTTTTATTACAGTATAATTTTTCCATTTTATTATTATTGTTGTTAATCTCTTACTGTGTCTAATTTATAAGTTAAATATTATCATAGGTATATATATATATATGAAAAAACATAGCATTTATAGGGTTTAGTACTATCTGCAGTTTTAGGCATCCACTGGGAGTCTTAAGTATCTCTGGGGATATAGAATACTGTGTATAGTCTTCTGTGACTGACTTCCTTCAGTTAGCATGTTTTCAAGGTTCATCTATGGTTCTAGTATGTATCAGTACTTTTTTTTTTAACTGCTGAATAATACTCCATTATATGGATATACCATTTTGTGTTTATCCATTAATTAATAGATAAACATTTAGGTTACTTCTACTCTTTGATGATTAACAAATAATGCTCTTTTTAAAATTGTATTTAAATCCAAGTTATTTAACATACATTGTAATAATGGTTTCAGGAGTAGAATTTAGTGATTCATTACTTACATACAACACCCAGTGCTCATCCCAACAAGTGCCCTCCCTAATGCTCTTCACCCATTTAGCCCATCCTGTAACCACTTCCCTTCCTAGTAAAGCTCAGTTTGTTCTCTGTATTTAAGAGTCTCTTATGGTTTGCCTCCTTCTGTGTTTTTATCTTATTTTACCTTCCCTTCCCCTATGTTCATATGTTGTGTTTCTTAAATTCCACATATGAGTGAAATCATATGACATTTGTGTTTCTCTAAATGGCTATTTCACTTAGCACTTTCTAGTTCCATCCATGTTGTTGCAAATGGCAAGATTTAATTATTTTTGATCACTGAGTAATATTCCATTACACACACACACACACACACACACACACACACACACCACATCTCCTTTATCCATTCATTAGTAAATGAACATCTTGGATCTTTCCATAATTTGACTATTGTTGATAGTGCTACTATAAACACTAGGGTACATATATGTCCCTTTGAATCAGCATTTTTGCATCCTTTGGATAAATATCTAGTAGTGCAATTTCTACTCTTGATGCACATAGAAGCTCTGCATCCACCAGTATGTGCACAAATACAGGCTAGTTTGCTATAAGATGTGAGACATATGACCTAGTCCCCATCCCTTGGCAACAGTCAGCCCCATGCCAGCCAACTGTCAGATATATGAATAAGATTTCTGACCTTTGCCTGAAGACAAATGTATGAGTCAATCCAGCCCAAACCAGTAGAAAACCTGTCCAACTGTGCAGCCAAATTGCCAGTCTACAGAATTGACCACAGGGATGGATGATAGGTGCAAATCCTTCCATCTCCTCCTTTTTCTTCTATTTTTAGCATCTAGAACAAGGAGGACTTTATGCCTGCCATTAGATTATAAATGTGTTATATCTTCTTCCCTAGTTTGTGGCTCTTTTATCTTGATTAGTAAAAAAAAAACTGTAGTATTAAAAACTGTGCTATTTATCCACAGAGCGTACTTTCAAGACAATTGATTCATTGTAGACAAATCTGTCTACAAAATTTAAAATTCAGACATTAGCAATGGACCATTTGCTTGAGCTTGATGCCCCAAAGCAGTAAAAATATTGATTTCAATGGGCAGAGAAACCTGAATATATATGGACTAATGATCCAAGAAGCATTGATTCAACATCACGTAAGTATTATGTATTTTATCATTTACTAACCACAGTGATTCCTTTCAATCTTTTCCAGTTATACCCATCACTAATTCATGACTTGCCATTCTACTGTCCTCTAACTTGATCTTAACTTAGTCTGTTGCAGATATTTCTTCCTACAAAGTCTTGGCTTTACAATATCTGAAATGATTTATAGTCACTACAGTATTTATTGCCTATTATATTTTCTCCATTTATAATCAATACTTCTTTACACCAAGTATTTGGAATTTTTTATTATTGTTTTTGTTCTATTTGATCAGACTCCTTAAGTAGAATATATTTTGTGTTATTTAAAAAGGTAAGTGAGAGTAAAATAGGTTGTTAGCTTTCTAGTACTTTATCAAGGGAGTATACTTTCCAAATATCTACTCAGTTTCTGCAATGAAAACCAAATGTTTCCTTGAAAAGTCCCATATTAACTTTAGGATAAAGTCACACTGCATATTTTGTAGGCCCTATAGTAATGGGCTGCTAACAGACTAATAGAACTAAATCACATCTCATTATTTTCAAATTCACTTTCGCTCCCCTACACATACAGACAGGGGCATATATGTGTCCACTATACAATAGTGCTGTTATCTGCCTTGTCCTATTTGACAAAGCCTACATAGATTTTAAAGTTATATTTGGCTTCTCTTCTCTTTGACCTCCTCAGGCATACAAAAACTATTTCTTTCTGTCATATAAGAATATTTTCACATGACTCTATAAGCTCACAGTGTGTGGCATGGTGATTGTCCATTTCCATATTAGATTCATTCAAAGAAAGAGGCCTTGTCATATTGTCTTAATTTAGGTAGTGATCAGAACACTGTAGTCCTCTATTATTTATAAAGTTATAAGAACCAAGACCATACACCTTGTTTTTGGCTCTCTTCCCTTCATCTAACATAACTCTTGATGCCTAATAAAAAATCAATGAATACTTAATGAGTATTCATATATACATTCAAAATGCCCTGTGCATTATGTATATATAATTTCTATATATAAATAATGTACAAAACATAGCAAATACAGCCCCTGATTCATGGAGCTGATGGATCATTGATGAAGAATAGATATCAAAAAGAACATGTCTATACAATATAAAAACAGAATTTTAATTAGAAAGTTACAGAGAGGGGTGCCTGCGTGGCTAGGTTGGTTAAGTGACCAACTCTTGATATCAGCTCAGGTCATGATCTCCTGGTTCGTGAGTTTGAGCCCTGCCTTTGGCTCTGCACAGACAGCATGCAGTCTGCTCAGGATTCTCTGTTTCCCTCTCTCTCTCTGCCCCTCCCCTTCTCAACATCTCTTTAAAAAAATTATATATATATATATATATATATATATATATATATATATATATACGTATATATATAAGCTATAAAGAAAAATGTATGGAGTTCCATTTTGTTGTTGTTGTTTTTTTTGTTTTGTTTTGTGAGAGGGAGAGAGAGAGACCTCAAGCAGGGTCAGAGGGAGAAGGAGAGAGAGAATCTTAAGCAATCTCCATGCCCATTGTGGTGGAGCCCGACGCTCGGGGCTGCATCTCTCCACTGGGAGATCATGACCTTACCTGAAAGCAAGAATTGGTTACTTAACCAACTGAACCACTCAGGCGCCCTGAATTCCATTTTCAAAAGACAGCTATCTGAACATAACATATGAAATCTCAGTAATATTTGAGCAATATCAAACACAGTACTCTAGTGAAGTATAAAAAAAATCAAAATATAAACACTCATTACTTTAGACAGAAATATTATCAGAGCTAAGACATACTACCTTAAAAAATATTTCCCCAAATTTTAATACATGGGGAACAAATACTGAGATCATATCACATTAATTGCTGAGTTCGTCTTATCCTGAAGTATATTTTGGCACCATTTTCTCACACCTTACAGGCAAATGGCTAAAGACTGATCAGAGTCTGCTGTCTCCAACAGCAGAGAATTATTATTAATTTCATGGAGGAGAGTCATTGTTTATAGTTCTTATAATCTTTTGTTAAACTAAATTCTTGAGACAATTATTGAACATTTGCTACTCAGAATGCACTGCTGTTAGTACTAGATATTTAGTCTGATTTAAGGAATGAAGAAATAGTGGCTGTACTTTATGTCCATTTCAGGTATGACAGACATGAAAAATGATATACAGGGGCCTAAAAATTCTGGTATGATGCAAAAAATGAGATAGTTTCCATCCCTTTGAATATCACTAGGAACAAAGGAATAAATATGAACCAGGTTTGGGTGATGGGGAGGGTAAGATGTCCACCAAACCAAGTACCAGAGATCTAGAGCCAAACGTGGTTGATAGTGACGTACCATAACAAAATGGAATTTAAAAGCCAGAGACCATCTGAGATGTGGCGGTATCAAGGGTTGGCAAGAAAGCCAGACAAAGGAAAATAGGAACCTGTATTGGGTTTCAGGTAAGAAGCATGGGCTCTTTAGGAGGCATTAAAGCTTTATCCTTACAAATGTATTCCCATTTATTATTAACTGATTAAGACAAAAACATGTGTCATTTGTGAATATAAAGCAAAGAGACCATTACAGGTCAAACAGAAATAAGATTAACATTAGCAAAATGACAACATTGAATCTTAGAACAAATATGTTAATTGCAGGTATTACATTCTGGTGGATGCTTCTGTTCTCACCAATTGAATATAGAAATAGAAATCTCTTGCCATCAAAAACACAGTAACTGAGAATTTCTTCATTGGGTGCCTGGGTAGCTCAGTCAGTGAAGCGTCCAACTCTTGGCTTTGGCTCAGGTCATGATCTCACAGTTGGTGGGTTCAAGCCCTGCATTGGGCTCTACACTGTTAATGTAGAGTCTGCTTGGGATTCTCACTCTCTCCCTCTCTCTCTGCCCCTCCCACGTATACTCTATCTCTCTCAAAATAAATAAGTAAACTTTAAAAAGGAAAAAAAAAACAATTTCTTTATACTAGATCACTTAGTGTATATTTCCCATTTGCATTATTTTCATGGCTCCTGTATTTGGAAAGAACGTATGGTTTTCACTACAAGTCTAAAAACTCACCTACTCTCAGTCCACACAGACTGACAAAGGCTTTCTCCAAAATTCACCCCCTGCCCCCATTTAAGAGAAATATATTACCCAGACTTGTAGAATCAAAGTCTGATTCAGACAAAGACAGAGGTTGTTTAAATAGTCCAGTTCTATGGACTACATGTTTTTGTCTCCCACCCCTGTTTTCATATATTGAAATCCTGATCCCAAATATGATAGTATTTGGAGGTGGGGCATTTGGCAGGTAATTAGGTTATGAGGGCGGGACCCATATGAGACCAGAGAGTTTGCTCTCTGTCTCTTCCTCTCCTCATGCCATGTGAGGACACAGCAAGAATACATCAACCTGCAAACCAGGAAGAGGGCTCTTACCAGAACCTGATCATGCTGGCACCCTGATCTCAGACTTTCCAGTATCCACAACAGTGAGAAATAAATTTCTGTTTAAGGAACACAATCTATGTTATTTGTTATGACAGCCCAAGCAGACTAAGACGTTCAGCAAAATAAAACAATACTCTATTCAGAGAAGAAAAGATTTAAAGCTAAAACTTCAACATCCATTTTTTATTTCAAAGCACAGAAGGTGCTAAGAACACCATTTAAAGATAGAGAAACAAACGGCTGTGATGTTTTTATTTGCCTAACTGGCTCATATATGCCCTTCCTTATATCTATTCCTCTCAACAATGTTACTTTATAACTCCCACAGTTAATAGTAGTCAATTTCCGCAAACCCCTCCAACCTATACTAGACTTGTGACTTTGAGTAACAGAATGAGGCATGAATATCACTGGGCCAGTACCAAGCCTAATTCTAGACCTCAAAATGCCTTGTCTTCTGTTCTTGCTTGTGGAAGCTTGCTAGGATTCATGTGATCAAGCCCAGAATTAGATTGCTAGATGCTGGACATGTGACTCAATCATTCCTGTAGCTTCAGCTGATAGCCAGCAAACTTCAAGATGCAAAGACCCCTAGATGATTTACAGTGGAACTGTGACCAAAAGGCAAGGTCAGCTGAGATGAGAACTGCCCGGCTAGCCAGATCAAATTACTGACCTGCATAATCATGAACTATGTAAATGTTTATTCTTTTAGCTACTAAAGATTTGGAATAGTTCATTATGCTTTAAAAGCTGATATCTTAACCAACATAGTGGTAGAGAAATTAGATCTTGACATTATTGCTTTATCCCTGAATCCCCTTGCTCTTTGATTTTTTATCTTTATTAATGAATAAACTCCTTTTCCCCCCTTAATCTAGTGTAAATTTGTTTCTGGCAATTGCAATAGAAGAAGGATTCTTGTTGATTCACCTAATAACCAATATGTATATTCCCCTTTCCTATCCCTTCAATCTATTCTACCCACTACATGTATGAACATATTACTTTACTGCATAAAATTCCTGTGGGACTCCTTACCTCCTGTCAATATATTTAAATGTCTTTGGAGGGTCTTTATCAATTTACGCTTTGAATAGGTCTTGACATTAATTTTATAGGTCTTAATTAACTGACAACAGTAAGCTTCTCACACACACCCCGACCCGAGGAGTGCCATCTTAATGACTGCAATTAAACACATCAAAAACTCTGCCATGTAACTGTACGTATGTGCATTATATTGCCTTTACCAGCAGTGTCTCTGCCCATTTGTCTTCTTTTCTAACTCCTTATTTTTCAAGAATCATCTCCTTTAGCAAACATTTAATAAACATCATAGGATTTGGCTTTTTAAATTTTTTGTTTAAATCTTTAGAAAGAAATAATAAGATCTAAGAAGATCTCACATGAAATTCAAGGGTTACTTGTTCTCTGCCGGTGGTTCCTTGAACTGTTCTCTGTGTAATTGTGCTACATATTTCTTATTTTGCATCCTTATTTTCATATAAATCAACATCTGTCCTTTGTTAATGAGGATACCCTACATTCTTCACACTTGTGGTTTTTAATACTTTTACCCAATGCTCTATGTTGATTGCATTTTGTTTAGCTCTACAAAATTAGACTTTTCCAAAGTCTAATATCTTTTCAGTGCTATGCCCTTGAAAACATTGATTTTTATATGAAATTTGAGAAGTCTTTTGAGATGGTTAGATTATTGTTAAGTGGAGGTAGCACACATCCAAAAAATCATCAAGGGAAATTTCCTATATGGAATGTCGGCATAAAATGACAAAGAAAGAAGACAATTGGCACTTTTAACTGATTTAATAAAGTTGACAACTAATGATATTTTCAGCATTTAGGATATAAATTAAACTGTATTTTATACTATTGAATGTTAAGCATATTTTCTTCAGTGGGGCTATATTTATAAGAAACAATTCTAGTAACTTCATTAAATTCTGCTATAAAAACAATATAAAGTATATACTTTGCCCATAAAATAGAGCCTCAAATTGTTGACTTTATCTTTTCAGAGGTTTCCTCTTTTCTTTTCTTTTTTCTTTTCTTTTCTTATTTTTTTTTCAAAATCCTTGGATATCAATAGACACAGACTTTTTGGAGAGCACCGTCAAAAACCAGCAAACAAAGTCTTTACTTACAACGAAAACATATTAGTGTATTTAGTTGCTGGTGACTCATTGAAAGCATTAATCTTGTTCCATCTTTTTTTTTCTTGCATAATTTGAATCATTAACAGAACTCCTATCTGTATTAAATGATGAGAACTACTTCATATTAAGTTGTAAGTGTCACGATATTGGTCTTATTTTTTGTTGGTGCGATGTCCTCCACATGCCTTCCACAGCAGATGTATCTGAAAACGTAAGTTGAATAACACTCACTTTCTTCCTTTCCCCAAATGTGAACTACTCAACAATAGCTAGGTGGCACACTGGAGTTTGAACCAAGTAAACATGGCCCTGTTTCCAGTACTCTAGGGAATGTTTGTGGTAGCTCTTAGTCGGCTTTCTGAACTGTAAGGTGAACATGACATCACAAGTGTTGCCCACAGTATAAGGCTGTTTCAAAGATTAAACAGATACAACACATTGGTCAATTCTCTGAAAAACACAATGACTTATTACATGAAAAGGGATAACAAAACTGAAATATTAGATGGCATTTTTGTCTCTCCAGTATCTGTAAGTCACGTGATATCTCTCACTAAACTAGTAAACCAAGGGATGTAAATGGTAGCACCAAAGCAGATGAAGCAGATTGTGCTTTTGTTCGTAAGACCTATCACTAATTTCCGTGAGTTTGTGTGTGTGTGTGTGTGTGTGTGTGTGTGTGTGTATAACAACATTTGCGGATTTTGTTTCTTCTTCAAGAGGACTCATTTAAGAATCAACCATGTGATATAGTAACATTCACATAGGTTGTGTCACCAGAACAAGTGCTGAATGCATACTTATCATCGATATAATTATTGTCTCTATTTGCTACAATGGTCAGTACTCAGTGCTGAAATGAAATAGGAGAAATCAAACAATCAAGTATAGGAGAATTAAGGCTGAAACTTCTGCCCTAAGAAGTAAACTAAAAGATAAAAAAATATATATAGTAAGTAAAGACAAAAATGAAAATAAAAGCTGAGTGTAGAGTCATTATGTCACAAGAGTATAAGATGAAAATGGCAGAATCAGAAATAAAATATTAGGCTTCTGGTTCAACAACGCATCTGATTAAGCACTTAGGATGTGGTTTATCTCCAAATTTCACAAAGTAAAAAAGCATAAATATTAATAAAGATAAGGCATACAAATTTGAAGAGGAAATACTAATGTCACAGAAAAAAAAGTGCTAATGGTCTAATGCCAGAAACTATAAAGGATCCTATATAATATGGATATTGTTATGGAAAATTACTCAGACATTGCCACATGAAGTCAAAGTCTTTTCAAAATATTAAGGCAAAATAGTTAATACTTCCACTATCACCTGTCCCTGTCAATAACTAATAGGAAGGTGGATAGTTACCTCTCCTACAAAAGGGTCATTATATAGGTTGTTACAATCCTGCTTATGTCTTCCCAAGCTAGTCCATGCTGGCCTGTTTAAAGACAAGTTAACTGAGAGGAGAGTGAACTACCCAATTTTACAAAATTGTTTTTTGGAAAAGCTGAATCTGGTACCTATATATATATGTATATATATATGTATATGTGTGTGTGTGTGTGTGTGTATATATGTGTATATATATATATGTATATGTGTGTGTGTGTGTATATATATATGTGCACACACACACATATATATATACACACACACACACACACATATACATATATATATACACATATATATACACACACACACACACACACATATATATATATATATGTTTTTTTTCCTTCTTAATACTGAACACTGCAGAATAAGATTCCCATTTATAACTGGCTTTAAGAAATAATATTAATAGTAATAATAATTTAAATGCAAATTTTATCCAAAATGTATTCAGAAACATAGTAGGCATGGACCTATTTGCTATCTTGAGATCTTATTATTTCTTATACTAGAATGAATTCCATTATCTTTCTCAAAAAATATAACATTTTAACCCTGTAGGAAATGACCAGAAGTATCCATAAACACCAAATTATTTTTAAAAGAAATGTCAATTTCGAGCTCATCAATTCCATACTGTATTGTTGTCCAAAATTCCAACACAGAATTTCTTGCCCAACTGCAAGCAGCATGAAAAAGTTTTAAGGCTAATTCAGAGATCATACAAGATATGACATTTAAAAACATGCTCCAAAGTAAATATTTAATTTGAAAGAGAAGCAGACAGGAGGTATAGACACAGATGAATGACAATTCACTGGAAGTAAAATGCAGATTCATCCGTCTCCTTTCCATGTACAGCAAGCTCATACAAGTACACTGTGAGCATTCTAAATCTCTATAAAGGTAGAGTAGTTAAGCAGGCAGTTGGTTGCTGCAGTCAGTCTATGAAGATCCAAATCCCAGGACCTATGTTATACCTGTGAAACCTTGGGAATATTATTTAACCTCCCTGTGCCTTGCTTGTTCTCATCTGGCCAATAGGGATTAGAATAAGTTGCACTTCATAAAACTTTTTGGAGAACTAAAGGATTTCACAAACAAAACCCATTTATAATCATGACTGAAGGTCCATTGTAAAGTCTGTATAAAACATAGCTATTTTATATTCCTGAAACAGTATCGATCCATTTTTTCCTCTATATACTTTATCTTCCTTTAACTAAATTTTTGGATTTTATTTTCAAGTTAGCTGTTTCATCTTGCATTTCCCTCATTATAAAAAAACATGAGAGGCTATGGCACTGGAAAACAGGTATTTTGGGTAAGTTATGCAGACTAGTCCCTTCGTTTACTCCAGGGGGAAATCATTATGCAGACTAATCCCCTCTTTCATGCTTGAGTCCAGGAGGCAATCAAAGAAAGAATATTGTAAGGTAAAGCGAAATCGCAAAGCCAGATCAACTCGATGCTACGCAAAAGAGATAGAACTTGGTGAAAGAAATGAACATGGAACTCTATCCTTAGACAGGTCCAGTCAAGGAGAGGTGAGAGGTGAGGGTGGTATCTGAAAGCTTACCCATGCATCCCCGAAGCAGACATATGTCTTTTCAGTGCTAGCTACTCAAAAAATGCTGAGCATGAGATCTGGGAGTTTGGCATGAATGTTGAGTCTTTCTCATCTCATTGCAATGCACTTACTCAGTACTTACTATGGAGCCCAGCACATGTTAGGAGCCCTGTGAAGCCTTGCACAATGAATGGTGTCTATTATTAGGAATGTGATCCTAAATATTTTGACCTATCTGCAGCTTGGTAAAGCCTTTTGTACTTACTACAAGATTTAGCTTCCTGTGTTATCGAAAGTACCTGTCCAATATTCAGCCTCACTTCCTACTTTATCTGGTCTTCAGAAACCACACATTTTACTTCTCTCTCAGTAGATTTATCCTTGCCCTAGTTCCTCAAAAATCCAGGCTATTGGTAGAAAAGAGCAAACAACCTTAGTACTGATACTCTTTCCCCAATTCTAGCCTCATATAATCCAATGAAGCTTATAATTTAAATATTCTAATTCTTTTTCCCCATGAATATTAGTTATTATTTGTTGCACAGCAGGTCACCTCAAAATGTAATGGCCTAAAACAAATATAAACATTTATCATATCACATCATATATCATATCACACAGATTCTGTATATCAGACACTAGAATATACCTTGGCTGAGCTGAACCAGCTTTAGTCTCTCATCTTAAATTGAAGTTGAGATGTCATGTGGGCCTACATTCATCTGAAGGCTTGGCTAAGGATAAAGTCTCTACCTCCAAGATGGCTCACTCCCATGGCTGTCATGCGGGTGCTGGCTGTTTGCAGGAGGCCTCAACACAGTGCCATATAAACTCCTTATTCCTAATTATACCTGGAGCTTAGAGTTAGTGCTCAAATCTCTATTCATGGCATTGTGCCTGCTGGTAATGGGAAATTTTATACCTATGCTCTTCTCTGTTCCTCTAAGAAGTCTTTACCTGAAGGAAGTGTATATGATATAACAAGACTAGAAGAGATTAATTTAGAATAAACACATTAAGATTTGTAGGCACCTATTACATGCAAATCACTCATCCGCAGGGGAATTTATCATCCTCAAGGAGATCATATCCTGTCATGGAATAGAGTTTGCAAACATCCTCCACTCTATCTCATTGTTGGTTAAGTTCTCAGTTTCCTCCATTAGGTTTTAAACCTTTGATAGTAATAATGAAGCTATTCATCTGCATTTCTAATACACAGCAATGGTCCTATAAAATTATAGGATTCATGATTTAATAATTAAAAAAATGTAGCACAACTGCAGCAGATGTGTTTTGGGCAGAGATGCATGTAAACAAAAACAAAAACCAAAAACAAACCTGTCCTGCTAGAACTTACCTCCTGGTAAGAGTGTGGTCATGAGAGTGAAGATGGAAAATGACTAAGTCATTAGCCTCTTAAATTAGTGTGGAACAATGTGATAAGTGCTATGGAAACAAATGTAGACCATGACAATGTGAATCAGAAAAGTAGAAGAGAAGGTACTTGCAATTTTCAATAAGATAATGTCAAGGTTAACTTCACAGAAAAGTGACACATGAGAAAATCTTTGCTGGAGAGGTAGTAGCCAAGGAGGTGAGGAAGAGAAAGGAGATAACAGTCACATAGAGATATTAGTCAGTGTAAAGACACTAAAAATAGACTGACTGAAATGCTTCAGTGACATAAGAAAGGTCAATGTGGCTGGAGCAAAGCTAGCAATAGGGAGAAACAAGACCACATAGATAATGATGGGGAAGGCTATACTGTATAGGATTGTGAGGTCATTGTTACAAACTTGATTTTGCCTGTTAGGTAGGTGAGAGTCATTGCTGAATTTTGACTAGAGAGATGTGTGACTGCTTGCCTTATAAGGATACTATTAGCACTTTGGACAAAGATGGTAGAAAATACATAGTATTTACCTTCTCCTTCCCCAAAAGTAAATAATAATAAATGCACAATAATGACTATATATATATATAAATATATGTGTGTGTGACTGTATATATATATATATATATATATATATATATATATATAGTCATGTATATAGTCACATATATATAACATATATAACATAAAATATATAACATATAATTATAACTATATGCATAACTATACAGTTTATAATATATGCAACATATAATATATATAGAATTTTTTCATTACTAGACACCTGGAAAAAACAAATAGTAACCACTGAAAGACAGCAAACAAATGAGGTGAGCCCTGCTATTGCCCCAGCATACTGTACAGAGACACTTTCCATAGACAGAGGATCAGTGATCTCTGGGAAAAATTCAAGAGACCTAATACATGTGTAATAGGACTCCCCAAAGAGGAGCAGAATGTGGAAAAGAAGAAAGAAAAAAAAAACCTCCAAATTTCCCAATTTGATAAAAGGTTTAAGCCCATGGATTCAAGAAGTAAAGCAGAAAATCAAGACACAGGGGTGCCTGGGTGGCTCAGTCAATTTAGTGTCTCAGTCTTGATTTTGGCTCGGATCATAATGTCATGGTTTGTGAGATTGAGCCCAGCATCAAGCTCTGTGCTGACAGCATGGAGCTTGCTTGGGATTCTCTCTCTCCCATTCTCTGTCCACCACCCTTTCAAAATAAATTTAAAAAAATATATTTTAAAAAACCTAAAAAAACCCAAGACAGATCAGGACACATAGTTATCAAGATTCTTGAAGCCAATAAAAATTAAAAATCTTAAAAGCACCCAGAGATAGAGACGGAGAGACAAAGATTAATCAGCTTGATTAGCCAATTTCTCATCAGAAACAATGCAAATGAGAAGAAAGTGAGCCATCTTTTGAAACAGTAAAAGAAGAAAAACAAGAAGCCATCAACCTATAATTTCATACTCAGTTAAAATATCCTTCCTAAATAATATTTTCAGATAAACATAAACTGAAAGTATTCATCACTGGTAAACCTGTATTGCAAGAATTATTAAAGGATGCCGTTTTAATAGAAGGGAAGTATTATCAGATGAATACATAGATCTACAAACAGGAATAAGAAACATTGAAATGATAACTACATACATAAACACTGAAGTACTGTTTACACACATTCTTTTATATATCTAAATAGAGTGACTCTTTTTTCCAACTCATTTTGTATTTACAATGATACTAAAGCCAAACAAAATTCATTAGAAGAAAACAGAATCCTATAATATATAAAAACAATTAATGATAATGATCAAGTCATGTTTAACACAGGAATGCATGGTTGAATTGTGATTTGATAAATCATTAATATTATTCATCATTTCAATCCACTAATAATTAAACAAAAAAGAATAACAACATATGAACATCTTAATAGATCCAGGAAAAAAAAATGACAAAATCAACATTCATTTCTAGAAAAATAAAGAACTCTAGGCAAATTAGGAACAGAAATGAGCTTCTTCAAACCTGATAAAGGTCATCTATAGGTGACATCATGTTTCATGATAGATTATTTTAATTTCAGAACAATTTAATTATTATTAAAATATTATTAGCATTAAGGAATAATTAAATTAATAATTAAATTATTTACTTTGGAAGAAAACCTAAATTAATTTCTCCTGAAATCAGGAGCAAGGTAAGAATGTTATTCTTTCTTTTTTAAAAAAAATTTTTTAATGTTTATTCACTTGAGAGACAGAGAGAGACAGAGGGAAAGCAGGGGAGGGGCAGACAGAAAGGGAGACACAGAATCTGAAGCAGGCTCCAGTCTCTGAGCTGTAAGGACAGAGCCTGATGCACGGCTCAAACTCAGTAACCATGAGATCATGACCTGAGCTGAAGCCGGACGCTCAACCGACTGAGCCACCCAGGTGCCCCAGAATGTCACTCTTTCTATGCATATCTGGAAGTTCTACTCAGTGCAATAAGGCAAGCAAAAGAGATGAAACTGACTGAAATTGGAAAATAAGAATTAAAACTGTGTTCACCAACATGTTCACCAACAACATGTGTCTATGTAGAAAAACTAATGAAATCTATAAAATCTGATCAGAAAAAGGAAGTGAATTTCTGAAGGTGATAGGATATAAGCAATTCGAAGTCTATAAAATACAAGTGAGTAAACTGGAGAAAACTTAAAGTAATAGCTATACCATAATTTTAGAAAAAATAGGAATATATCTATATTACCCTGATCTTACACGTGATATGTGATATCAAAAGCACAAATCTTAAAATAACAAATTGAAAACTGTACCCTTGATCTTCAAAGATGATATCAAAAGAATAAGACAAATCACAGACTGGGAGAATTATCTATGGAAAACTCACATCTGATAAATGTCTTGAACTCAAAATATGTAGGAACTCTCAAAAATCAGTAAGAAGAAAACAACCTAACAAAAAAGGGAAATATTTGAAAAGACACTTCTCTATGGAAGACGTATAGATGTCATATAAGCATATGAAAATGTCCTCAGTCTGTAAGTCATTCTGGAAATGCAAATTTAAACCACAATGAAATATAACTGCACGTAGAGTAGAATGACTAAAAGTGAAGATTGACCATAGCAAGCGTTGTCTAGGATATTGAAGAAATAGAGTTCTCACATGCTGTTAGTGTCATGGGAAATAATACAACCAATTTGGGAAAAGGTTTAGCAGTTCTTAAAAAGTTATGCATAAACTACCTTATAATTTAGACTCTCCATGTATTGTTATTTACCCAGGGAAATGACAGCATATTTTCATACGAAGACTTGGACACAAAGATCATGCGCTCTATGATTCAACTTGCATAAAATACTACAAAATGCAAACTAATCTCTGGGGACAGAAATCAATTTAGTGGTTCGCTGGGCAGGGAAGAAGAGAGGGAGGAGCAAGTTACGAAATGGCAAAAGGAAGCTTCTAACAGTAATGGATATGTTATGTACCTTGATTTTTGTGGTTATATGTTAATATGATAATGTTTATTACCTTGATTTTGTATCTATATCTGATAGTTTCACAGATGTATATTTCCTTTAAGACAGCTATGCACTTCATATGTGTGCAGCTTATTGTATGTCAATGACAAATCAATAAAGTTTGTCCGAAACAAATAAAGTAAAATATATTTGACAAAAATGTTAAGGGACACAGGGCAGCACAAGGATTCCAGCAAGAAAAACAAATACAGTAGCTCAAGTAAGGAATTATAGTTGACTCAGATCAAAATGGAAACACTGGGGGTGGAGCAAAATGGTGAGACTGTTAGATATATTAATTAGAAGAGTCACTATGATTTTCTGATAGATAGGATGTAGGTTGTGAAGGAAAGAAAGGAGTCCAAAATGACTCTAAAATGTATGCATGATCATTTAAAATATATATAATAGATGCAAATGTAGATAGGGCAGACTAAATTAAAGCAGGTATTGTTTGAGGGACTCATCAGTTCAATGTTTGAGAGGTTGGTTAATTTTATATGCCACTTAGATATTGAAATGAGTGTTTCAAAGACAGTTGATATATAAGTCCGAAATTCGAGAGGTCTGGATGACAGTTGGCATGGATATAATGGTAAAATAATAATCTTAATAGCTACTAGTGTGTATTTGAGTGTTTACTGGGTGCCAAGATAAAGATAAATGTGTTAGCCCATTTCAATCAATTTTCTCTGAAGCACTGTCAAGTCAGTATATTAACGTTGGCCCATATCTTCAGATTAGTAAACTGAGCTTTAAAGCAGTTAAATTATCCAGATTGGTAAGCATGAAAGAAAGAAGCCACAACACATCTCTCTGAAGCCAAAGACTATTCTGTGACCTACTGCAGAGCAAGTATCTTCAACACCAAATGGGAATAAGTGGATAGATGTATGGATGAATAGAATGCATGGAAGAGGTAGTTTGAGTAAATCTAAACAGCATCACCATTAGTAAAGCACACTAAGTGCTCTAAGGGGACAAAAGAAAGAACAATCAATTCTGATGGAGGAGATTTGGGAAGTCAACATAAAAATGTTAGAGAGAGTGCTACAAATAACAGGATGTTGCTAGGTATGAAAACAGGAGTATGGCAGGATGGATGACAGCGCAGTACAGCAATGACTTAGACATTAAATGGCCTGTCAAGATCAGACAGAGATAAAGACTGAGATTTTGGCTGGGCGGTAGGGTCACAGATAGTAGTGGCAGGAGATGCGCTTAAAGAGATCCAAGGGAAGATAGCGCTTCAGTGCTCCTCATGACCTGTTAACATACTTCACTCAGACCTGCTAGAGTGCACTGCTGGAGGCTGCAGGGGAAGGCTGTGTATTGGTGACACGCTGTCATATGCAGAGAATATGATTAAATAATATCTATGACCAAATGACTCTTTAAAACCAGGGAAGTTCCTTGCAACCATCAATCACTGACTATTGATAAAATTAGGAGAATCCGTCACATGGAACATACGCATTCTAAGATTTCTGGTTGTACCTTACTATAACTATAATTACTACTTGCATTGAAGGAACATATGAGATTTTCAAGATCTCACATCTGTTTACTTAGCCTAATACTGTACTTTTTTGAGCTCTTTCTTTGTAATATGACAGATTTATGCTATATTAAAAAATTATATAGTAAACATACCCACATTTTGAATACGTTAGTAACTGAAATGATCTCAGGGGCTTCCTAACGCTTCTTTTTCTTATTTTTTTCCATTTTTAAGATGACTGCACTGAGACTCAAGAAAACTATGGAGTCATTAATAAATTGTAGAAATCAAAGTCAATTAAAAAAGTAATTTTTCAAAAAAATAGTAATTTTCCCACTATTCAAATTTTCTCTGACCTGGATGTAGGTAAAGGGAACCTCAGCCTGTTCCCTGTGATTGGAGTACCATGGAAATTACTTAACTGGACCCAGGAGATAGATGATAGATAGATAGATAGATAGATAGATAGATAGATAATAGATAGACAGACATTTCCTTTGCTTTAAATGGTCTATAAATAACAAATACAAAATAAAATAAAAATTAGTCCAGTTGGCTAGTTACTAATGCTGGGCACTATGCCTTTAATTTTTTATTATTATATATATTATTTTTAGTTTTTAATGTTTATAAGATTACAAATATTGCATCCTTGAATTCTTGCCACAACAATATGATGTAGGTCTCTTAATATTCTCATTTTATGTTTGATGTAGAAACAGTCTCAAAGAGATTAAAAAACAACATCCATGATCACAGAATGGGATCCCACAAATAAAATGTCTCAGAACTGGAATTCTGCACTAGTTTGTGCATGGCTGAAACTTTTGCTCTAAACTCTATGGTAGTCATCATAGTCCAGCTGAAAAGGTAACCATGTTGGGTAACTCTAATCTCTTCTATATTTCCTGAATAAAAATAATCCCTTCTTTTTGTTGGAAAAATAGCCAAAAAAATAAAGGCTAAGAGTAATATTTAAATTTTTGTGAATTATTTATATTCCTCATTATTTTTCTCAAAAGCTAAGAGCTTTATGACTCAGAGTATGGTGATATTGAAAGCATCCTTCATGTCCATTTGGACCCTCTCTTCTATTTGCTCAAGCTCAGGTCTCATGAATTTCATTTTTGGTCACTAAAATGTAAATATTCTGCAGATTTATTATTTTTATTTTGTTTTTCTTTTGTTTCACAAAAGGGGTTACATGAGTATATTATTTATTCTTATATATAAAATTTACATACACTATATATATATAGTCATAAAATTTATTAACTTACTTGATTTCACTGTTATTTACCATTAAATAGTGACATCAAGACTATTCCCTTTGGTAATAATTCCCTGATAAGTGATTGTTCCACACTTAACTAGAATTGCACAATGGTTTAATAAGTGAAAGAAAGAGAAATTGGCACACATAACTCTTATTTCTCAATAAGCGGCATGCATGAAACTGCCACCACATTTCTAATAAATGAAATCTGGGAGGCCTGTCTTTGAGAAAAAAGTATATAAAATATGATGAAGTAAATTTTTGTAAATGCATAATACATTTTCTAGATTTATCAATCAAACAAAGTAATGATTTAAGGGTATTTGTATTTTTCTCCACATAGTCCAAAGTAAAATTCAGAACTGATGTGAATATACCTGAATTGGAATGGAGAAGTCCTGAGTTGACTTACACACAAAAGTGTAAATTGATCAGATTAAGACAAAGATTTCTATTATCTTCACATTTGGTTTCCCATACACCAAAGGGTTTGGTACATAGTTCTTCTTGCCTTCTCTCATATAACTTTCCCAATTGGCAGGAGAAGTGGAAAAAGTAATGTCCCTGACTCACCAGACTGTTACATTGACAACACAGACCTTGGGTGGAAGGCTTGTCAGTCACCTCTGCAAGGTGAGCTTACAGGACAAGGAACTAGTAGGAAGAGAAGGGAGGTGGGGAGAACAGTGAGGTGAGACAATGCAGAAAGGAAAGAGAGAAAGAAAGAAAGAAAGAAAGAAAGAAAGAAAGAAAGAAAGAAAGAAAGAAAGAATAAGAAAGAAAGAAAAAGAAAGAAAGAAAAAGAAAAAGAAAAAGAAAGAAAGAAAGAAAGAAAGAAAGAAAGAAAAGGAAAGGAGGGAAGGAGGGAAGGAAGAAAGAAAAAAGTGAAAGTGGGCGGAGAAAGATTTCTTGTTGTTGTTATTGCTGATGGTGTTTGTATATTTTACTTTCTCTTAAAAAAATAAAAACATCTATGGTTTTCAAAGCAAGAATCCTGCCACTCAAGAAATAACTATTGTAAATATATGAGACCACTTGAGGGCACTGTGGCATTGCATTTTGGTCAAGTGACCTTTGAAAACTCAACTCCGGGAGAATAATCTGGTTTTTCAAAACCCAGGATGAGCACACACAGGTACTCTAGGGTAATGTCTGTACATGAGGATGGGCATAGCTGTGTGGACATATAAATCAGTTAGTGCCCCACCGAGGCAGCTCCAGGACCAGAGATTGCTTTCCACATCCGGCCTTCACTATATGCTTCAGAGATTTCCTTTACTGTTTGCTTGGCCTGAGCTATGATGTTATGATTTTCCAATTGCAGTGATAATGGATCATATTTGGCATTTCCTACTCATTAGAATCTGTGCCAGTGTGATGGATTAATTTAGGGGCATTTTCTGTCCTTGGTATAATCATTGGGAAGGGAATGAAAATGGCTGCTGCAGCGGGCAAATTACAGCACAGGGTGCAGGACTTAGATGTGAAAAAGCAGAGAGAGAGAATGAGAAAGGCTTGGAGAGAGTGAGGCTTAGCTGAACAAAGGTAAAAATCTTCACTTACTGGTTGGGATCAGAATCAGTGGGCAGGTCACAATGGAATGCAGTGCTAATATTGGAAAATGTTTAAATGTATGCTAATAGAGCTGGATCCTCTCATGCAGTAATTTCCCTTTTTATTAAAAATCAACTGACTGCAATAAAAATCATGAAGCCTTTTTATTTGCCATTTGCATTTTTTAGCATTTATAATTCCTGTAATAAATGAAATATCAGACTTGAGTTTTAGTCTTGCTTCTACAATACCTTGTATGAGTAAATGTTTTTGATAAACATATATTGAACATCTACACTGTGCTCAGCATATTTATAAAAATGGGAAATAGAGGAAGTTTTAAGAGCCCCTCCTGCCCTTACTAAAAATGCTCTTTGAATGAGTTGAAAAAGGTTTTTAAGCAAATGAAATATGAACTAGCTTCCTATGGACTCAAGTACTTTATCTTCTAAATTTATTTAAAAGCTATTCTCATTCCACATTTATTTTGAGTGAAAGAAGCTTGGAATTCAAAGGAAGCCTCCAACCTCAAGGCTGTTGTCAGTAGCTTTGAGAAAGTCTTCTATGGCATAGATAAAACCATGAGCATATCCTCAGTTTTGGACACGTATATGTTAAGAAATCAGAAGTAATCCTGCTACCAGAGAAAAAGGAAAGACAAAGTGGAGAGTATGACAGAGTTAAAAATAATAAAGAATGGAGGAAAGAATGGCTTATCTAAATATTAATAAATGACAGTGAACTTTTAATACAGATTCACATAAATGTGTAGTACTGGAAGATTTGATGAGTCTATAACATGGAAGATGAAATATATAAAGATTAAAAGATGGTCTCAGAATGTCATTAATGGATGGTAAGAAAGACAACACAAAGGAAGAAGATGGATACATGAACTTCTACAGAAACCTTTGATAAGAGATGCTTTCTGCTTTAAATAAGAGGGTTTTATGAATCATAAAGAATATGAAACAACAAATCTGTAATTGATAAGAAGCTATAGGAAACGTCAGCTAAAAGTAAAAATGAGCTAATTAAATGAAAATCTAAAGGGAATTATTTGAAATTTAATAAGTAAACCAGACTTAATGGGTAATTTCAGAACAAAGTAAGAAACTAATTTTTTGAATATTTTTTTTCTCCAGAAACTTGCTCAGTAGGTAGTAAGCATCCTGTCAATGGTGATGTCAAGTAGAGACAAGAGAATCATTTGATGGGATGTTGCAAATTTTTAAACCAACTGATGGTTTAACATTTCTTCCTTAAGGTAATGGATTTCAATTAATGTCTTCAAATTACATATTCGAAAATATTTACATGTAAATATTATATGCCAGCCATAGTAGTAGGCATTGTTCATGCCAGGATAAAGAAAAGCAGTATGTGTTTTGTTTTGTTTTGTTTTGTTTTGTTTTATTTTATTTTATTTTATTTTATTTTATTTTATTTTATTTTTAAGCATATGTATTTTAGATAAAGAGATACGCATATTCCTGGACAAATGATTTAGTATCATACCAATGAAAAGTGTCACCAAGTTTATCCATAGGGTTAATGCAATTAAATTTAAGCCTTAGGGGACTTTTTAAGAAATTTGAGAAGCTGATTGGAAATTCTATATAAAAAGTCTTAAGCACAGAAGAAGCACAGGCTCTTATTGCATGGTGCTGACACAGGGGTAGATAAAGTGACCAACAAAAAATAATAGACATTACAGAAACTGACTCAAGAGATGTGGAAACTTAACAAGTGTATCTATGTAGCATGTGAATTATTGCATAAAGGGGGTATCATTCAATAAACAGTGTTGGCACTACATATTTAAAAAAATTTTTTTTTCAACGTTTATTTATTTTTGGGACAGAGAGAGACAGAGCATGAACGGGGGAGGGGCAGAGAGAGAGGGAGACACAGAATCGGAAACAGGCTCCAGGCTCTGAGCCATCAGCCCAGAGTCCGGCGCAGGGCTCAAACTCACGGACCGCGAGATCGTGACCTGGCTGAAGTCGGACGCTTAACCGACTGCGCCACCCAGGAGCCCCTACATATTTTAAAACTAAAATGGATCTCTATGTCATAACACACACACACTCACACACACACACAGACACACACACAGAATATATATTCTAAATGTAATAAGAATTTAAGTGTGAATCCCAAATCCTTACAAGTTTTAGAAGAAAATACAGGAGAATACCTATTTTGCCTCTAGGAAGTGAGAGACTTACTTAAGTAATTCAGGTGAAACATTAACATAGAACTGATGTTTCACACATTTGACCACCTTCAAATTAAGAAATTAAGTTCAAGAGATACCATAAAGTGAAAAAGAAACCAACAAATAAGGGAAATAATTGCAGATTTGTAATTAATAAATAATTACTGTCGAGGATATATAAACAGCAATTACAAATCAATAAGAAAAACAGCCCTTTGTATTTTAAACAAGATGACAAAAATCATGAATAGGCATCTCCTTGATAAGGAAAGGGAATCCTTTTCAAATAAACATAGATGCTCAACGTTATTGGATGTTAGGAAACTGCAAATGACAATCACTTTTACACTCAGTAGACTAGTAAAAACAGGAAATTTGGTAATACTGAGTGCTGAAAAAATAGGGATAAAGAAGAGTAAAAATAATATAATAATTTTTATAAATAGTTTTGTATAATTTCAGAAATTTTATCATTTGCATAATTTATGACCAAACAATGAAATTCCTAAGTAAACACATTAGATAAAATCTGACATATGCACCAGGAAACCTATAGGAGAATTATGTTCAGAATAGTCAGGAGCTGGAGGGGAAAAAAAAAAACCACAAAATTCATAAACAATTAACTTAATTATGATATACTTAATCAATGGAGTATTACACAACCACAAAAAATAACTGAACTACAAAAAAATGGCATGGACAGATTTTAGTTTTGTAATAGTCAATAAAAAAAAAAAGAAATCACATGAGATTACACTGCATCATAGCACATTAATAAAGCTCAAATGAAGCAAACTTAAATGTATAAAAAAGGACATTCAGAAAAATCTTGAAGGAAGAAATTCTCCACTTGAAAACGTTTACATCAAACTCACAAGTAGCAATTGTTACAGTGACTCTGTATTTGCACTTGCTACAGATGCTATCAAACCAAACCCATGTGTCCTTTTAAGAAGACCGACTATATGAACAAATGGTAGTGAAAAATACCAACGGCCCAGAAAATTACTCTTGAGTAAAACAATGTCCGTGCGCCTAGAAATTTACTTTATAAGCATATAAGGCACATATATTTAAGCCATCGGCCTTGAACTCATGTAGCTAGGAGTTGTGTAGATGGAATCTGCATATATAGTTATATTACAGTCCTCCAGAGAAACAGAATGGACAGCATGTATCTATATAGAAAGAGGTGTATCACCAGGAAATGGCTCACAAAATATTGGAGGCTGAGAAGTCCCAAACTCTGCAATGAGCAAACTGGAAATAGTGAAGTTTCAGTTCAGGACCAAAGGCCTGACAATTGAGGGAGCTGATGGTGTAAATTCTGTCCAAATATTAGCAGTCTCAAGACATAAAAAGAAATTATGGTTCAGTTCAAGTTAGAAGACAGAAAAAGAACAACGTCCTGTGCCAGCAGTCAGGTCTGAATTCCCTCTTACTCCAAGGAGGTCAGCCTTTTTGTTCTCTTCAGGCCTTCAACTGATTGGAAGAGGTTTCCCACATTAGGGTTAATAACACAATATGCTTTTCTCGGTCTATTGATTCAAATGTTAACCTCATCCAGAAATACCCTCATAGACATGCAGGATAATGTTTGGCCAAATGTCTGGGCACTCTGTAGCTAAGTCTAGTTGATAAACACAATTAATGATTACAATAGTATTATGTGCTGCATAGGAAAGATCTTCACTGGTACTGCTTTCCCATCTACTTTGTTTGATTTTTTTCTCTTTATACCTTACTACTGGATCTTTCTAATCCCACTCTATTTTTATGAGAAACATAGGGGTTGGATGAATTGAGGGCAGGGTATATCTCTCTGGCCTCTCTCGGCAGGGGCAAAATTCCTCCAGCTTTCTGTTTTGCTTCCTCACAATCTCCCACAAGAGATTTACCAGCCTTGAGGGTCTTTTCATCATCCCTAGTTGGTTTCCATTATCCCTACCCTATCCTCTTCAAATGGTCCACTTATTAAAATCTGCCATGAATATCATGTCTTTCCTATACAGACTACATGGATACACCACTCATCTGACATTATTTAGGTGATTTCAGTTTGCTTTTGAAAATGTTCCTCTACTCACGTGTTACTACTAAGGTTGCCACCAACCTCAATTCCAGAAGTGACAAGGTGACAAAGTCCGTTAGTGTATTCACTTAACCACAATGTTTACTTCAAGAAGGAGATTTGAGCAAAGTCAGGTGAATATATCTAATTATCAAGACTTAATTTATTATATTATTATTTTTTAATGGCCAAGAAGAATATCCTCTCTTTCCATTAACATTGTCTTGCTGGAAGGTTACAAGCCTAGACCTGTTGGTGGTTGTCTTGCTAGAGTGAAGGTAGAGCTTGCCTGAGAAAAAAACTAAAACAGAAAATCAGAACTAAAAAAATGAAGGTGGACATAATTTTACCTTGTGTTACACAAAATAAGCATGTCTTTGACCTTTAAGCTTTCTCCCTCCTTAGGTCAGTTTGAACTGTATTTTTGCCATTGGCAACCAAATGTTTTATGATAAACGCTTCTCTCACACATTGTTCATGAAGGCAGGTTCTGTAACAAGGGCCTGGTGCCAGTGTTTCACTTCCCGGTTTCTTGTTCTTTGGTATATGGTGGTTTCTGTGGTACCTTACCATGGTTCTTTTTTCCGGAATGGTCCGAGTTCTCCAGCCACTTTAGATTGTGGGACTCCTCTGACCGATCATCCTACTGACTAGCTATTCCTCACTATTGTTTTCACCTTTATTCCCTGTGGTCCCATGAAACATTCCTGGAAACATAATTACTGAACACTCACTGTGTTTTACTGTTGTAACTTTAGAACTATTTATCAAATATGGACCCACGTTTTCTTCAAAAGCTCTATACCTCTGAGATACTCTTGACCATACATCTGGGCACCAGCTATCCAATTCTTGCCAATACTTAATCTACTCAGTGACAACCAGGAAATTTCCAGAATTAAGAGTCATCATTCTACAATGACTGGAATATATTCCAGCATCATAGTATATTTAATTTATTAAACAATTTTCTCATCTAATACTTCAAATTGTTTTCATTGTTTTGTTCTTTTGTATTATTCATAATACTTCATTAAGTACTTCATTAAGTAGTTTCTACTTTTGTTGAATTATATGTTTAGATAAATTAAAATAGTATATTATGTTGACTGATGATTATACATCATTATAGCTCTTGCTGTAAACTATAATATTGTTTACAAAAGAGTATAATAGTTTAAGTGATATAGGTGATGACTGAGTATACTAGTCTATAATATCACCACTATTGGGTGACATTTTGATGTATCTACTTTCTTAGGTGTAAGACAGGGTGGCTATAATTTTTTACAGCCTCTGCAGTTGCATATTGGGGTATCATAGTTCTTTTTATAGAATAAATTCAATTTATGCACTCCATGGAAAAGAAAGGGAAACAAATAACAACATAAGGAAAACCATGGTTGTAAGAGCAAACAAGATATATATCATAAAGAGTAAAGCAGAATAAAAATATATTAGCAATATAATTTAACATAGAGGTGAAAAATCTTTACTCCTCTTGGCACTTTAGCATAAAGTAGACCAAAATAGTTTCCATAAATTTGTTCTATAATTTTTTATTATTATTAATTTCAAATTTTCAAAGAATAAATTAAGTCCTGATATAGGCTTTATAATTTATGTATTAATTTCATTTTTAGAACAATCTATCACATTAATGAAAATTGAGGATCAAGAAATTATAAATGAGCAGTGGTAGAGGCAATGAGTCATTAGAATGCTTTCAGATATGTTGCGGCTTGGAATCTTCTCCCACCACACTACTTAGGCCTTGAGCCTATGATTTGAAGCAAAGTTGAAAGTTGACATAAGGTATGATGAAGTTAACTGGGCCAGGGTTTTTTAGTCCCTTATAATATTATAAGAAAATCGAAACCCATTTTTCCATTAATCAACATATTTGCGGAATACACATTTGAGAAGTTTGGTGTTACACAATTCTGTGGGAAAAGAAAAACACATAATAAGCTGTGTAGTCAGCTAGATAGATGGGGAAAACACTGCCCCCACATAGAGCCAGATCACTGTATAGAGGTCTAGACTGGGAATCAGATAGTATGGGTTCTAACTCTGACTATCCAAATTACTCTCTACCAGTCTCTGGTAAAATGCTTGACTATTTGAAATGATGGTTTCCTTACATGTGGAATGGGGATGAGGAGTCCTTCTCAAACAGACTTGTCAGGTCAGTTTGAGGATCAGCTGTGGTGCCTGTTTGAAACGAAAGCAGTACATCAACATAAATTTTTCCTCCTTGCATCTCACCATCTTTTACACTGGGGAGTAGTTTTGTCCCTTTGTGTTGCACAGAGAAATACAAACTGAATTAATGAATTCAAAGTGAAGTTATCTTTGTATGCTCTTCCTGAAAACATACACTTTATGCTGTCTGATTCTAAGAAAGCATTTCTCCATAAATAATTGTTGCTGAAACAAAGGCCTTCCAACTCCTGAATTGTAATCACTTTAGATAGAATGCCCTCCAAAACACTGTCACTGTTAATCAGACCTCAGAAATTGATGCTGAATAATGGAATTTTGAAATGGAAGAAAAAATATGTCTCTATATTCTGGCAGGCTTGTGCTTATATCTGAATGTGAACAGACATTTGCAGACAATATTATCAAAAGTTCATGAGCAATAATTGTAGTCTTCACTTGATACCCCATTTTGCCAGTTTCTCCCAAGATTAAATGTGAAAAATGCATCTGAAATATCATTAATGTGCTATCCAGAAAGCATTGTGGAAGACAGATGATTTAAAATTGTTTTTAGACTCATTTGGAGATTTACTACATGAAGAGGTAGAGATGATTACAAGTGATTGTAAAATCTGTCATGAGAAATCCATTATTGAGCTTCTATCTGTTTAACTGCTAATTAGCTGGCAGGTGCAGCATATACACACATTTTCCCTCATAAATATCTTACACACATATATATGGGATGTATATATGTGTGTGTGTGTGTGTGTGTGTGTGTGTGTGCGCGTGTGTATGTGCCTGTGTGTATACATGCACATTTAATATGCACACATATCAATAAGGTCACAACCTGAGACCTTAATATGTCTTAAAACTGTCTTTTTTCAATTGAATTTCTACTTATCTGTCCAGCCATACCTCTTACAGCATCCTGTGTCTTACCTGTCCCTTCATTCAGCCGTCTGAAGTTCCCCATGTCCTTTCTGCTTCTAGTCTTTATCCCACACTGATCCTTCCGCCTGGGATACCCTTTATATTATTCATTCCTACTGCAAGTGTCAGCTTTAATGCATCTTCTTTGAGAAGCATCCCATAGTCTTCCAACTCTGAGTTAGATGTCTTTTCTCTGTGCTCTCAAAGTGCACTGTGATTGTGTTCATATTGATGATCAGTGACTGGAGACTTGTCTACATCATCCATTAGACTGCAAACTCCAAGAGGAGTGGTATGAAATCTTATTAACTGTTGTATCTCCAGTGCCTTAAATTCAGAAAAAGCATTTAATGAGAATTTATGGAATGAGTGTATGAAAGAATGAATGAATCAAGGAATTGGGTCACCTAAGTTTGGGTCTAATATATTTCTCTTAACAAGGATTGGAGATCAGAAAGAAGGTGGAGACAGGCTGGGGTGTACCTTCTCTGCTAGTACCTCAAAAACATTTCTGTATTTTTATTTAGCCAAATGTCTGTTTATAAGAACATAAGCCCAGCCATTAAGACAATTACAATGGACAGCTTAGTTTCAATGATCATAAAGTTGCTGATTCAAAGAAATCAGCTAAAAACAATACAATGCAAAATCTTCATCACCAGTTATCCTACCAGATGTTCATGGGTTCCCTCCGAAGGAAAAGGCATGCTTTCTGGGAGAGGGACAGTGTTAGTATGATGGTAAAAGTGATTATTTTCCTATATTTTGTTCATTTTTTTCTCAATGTGTGACGTTTCATAAATAGTACTACTGCTATCTTTAAAAGCAAACTTTACAAATTTGGACTGACATATATTAATCTCTCTTTCCATGACTATTACACATTTAGAGGATTTTATATGGAATCCCATGTCATGTATGTATATATATATATATGTGTATGTGTGTGTGTGTGTGTGTGTGTAAATTAAATGAGATATATATATATAATTTATATTATTAACTACTTCTACAATTATGAGAGAAATACATTATATATCTTGGTATGCATATGATTATTTAGGCTGTCACATCATTAAATCCAAGGGAGCTCGATTCTCCCACGAGCTATGTGACTTTGGACAGAATATTAGGTCTCTCTTAGACTCAGTATTTTTCTCCATACATGAGGGAATTGAACCAGGTGATCATCTAAGTTGCTGTAGGTTATATGATCCAAATCCTTTGAAATGAGAATTTATATAACATTTTTGCTTCTCCATTATCATATATATTATTCCTTTCTGAAAAGGATTCAAATCCTAATCTAATTATTGATTCATATATTCATTCATTCAGCACTCATTTCATTGCCAGAATACAATATTATAGTATTAATATCACTAATAGTAGCCATACTTCTAGTACTTCTCCTGCTGATACAGTTGCTGGTAGTGCCAGTAATACCAACAATTATTGAGGAGGTACCATGTGTTAAGTACCGAGCTAAAAGGATTTACAGCGATCAGCACATTTAGTAGCAGTGGTATTGCTCACTCAACAAATATCCGGGACTCCCATTTCATGAGGGTGGGAAATTAAATTTCCTAAAATAAATATCTCTCATCTCTGATATTATCAATTTTACTTTAAAGAAAATGAAATAGTAATTTATGTAACTTCCAAAGTTGCAGTTCAATTTAATGGTATTAAGAGAATGAGCCAAAATTTAAACAAAGCTCTCATTCTTAACCAATCTAGTAACAACTATTGTGCTATTTTCATTATCTGCTTTTATTTTCTTAGATAAAAATTTTATTTCAAAATTATTTAATGTTTATTTATTTATTTTGAGAGAGAGAGAGAGAGAGAGAGAGAGAGAGAGAGAGAGAAAGTGAGGGAGGGGCAGAGAGACAGGGAGAGAGAGAATCCCAAGCAGGCTCCACGAGGTCAGCACAGAGCCTGATGTGGGGCTTGAACTCATGAAAACATGAGATCATGACCTGAGCCAAACTCAGAGTTGGACACTTAACCAACTGAACCACCCAGGTGCCCCTAAAATTTTATTTCAGAAAAAGCTTAGATTCACAAAGTCTGCCTTTTTTAGTATTGTGTACCTCTGAGAATTCTATCTTTCAGATGCCAAAACTAGGATTTCTGTGAGATTAGGAATCATCTTCCCAGAGCATAGCAAAATTTCCAAACACAAAATAAAAATGGATATTCAATGCGTCCCTTAAATCTACTAAACATTTAACAAAAAGAAAACAACAATAAAAATAAAATAAAACAACAACAAAAAAATCTAAAGTATGCATTTAGAGACAAATCTTCTAAGGCAGCAGGTAGAACCGCTCATTGATATACATTGGGGCTTCATGGAGAAGAGTTCCTAATTGAAAAACAGGTTGTAGTCCTGCTTGAGCATGGAATAAATTTTTGGGAGAGGCTTGAATTCCCAATATAAAATAAAAGATTTACAGACAAATATACAAGCCATTTTTTGATAAGAACAATTTTGTAAATAATTTTATAGTTTTAAAAATCTGCTTGTCTTATTTACTTTTATCATGAAATATGGATTAGCATCATTTAACAAAAAGAGATTTTAATTGACTGGACCCTTGGTTTAGAGCACGGGTATGTGACTATAACATGCCATGTACCATTTGTCTTCCTTATTACCCAAGTTAATGATTCTATTAGCCACATCAAGAGTGTCCTCATAATTTGTCTGCATTTCCTTGTAATTTATGCCATTGTTCCAAGGAGGAAACCCCATGCAAGCGAAACATGGCACACA
Source organism: Acinonyx jubatus (assembly GCF_027475565.1). Classification (NCBI taxonomy): domain Eukaryota; kingdom Metazoa; phylum Chordata; class Mammalia; order Carnivora; family Felidae; genus Acinonyx; species Acinonyx jubatus. The sequence continues at coordinate 22,147,980 of NC_069396.1, read as the reverse complement.
TTTTTTAATCAATGAATCTTTCCTAATGTCTTTAAAGCATTTCATTTACAAAATCAGCTTTTATTAAGATGCCAATAGTTCTAACACTTGATGTAAAAAGCAAAATTAGGTCTATCAAATATGAGGATTTCAAGGATAATCCATAATTTAAGTGTCTTTTTTTCCAGATTTATTCTTAAAGTTAAGCAGTTTTTAATGTCACTTAGAAAATGACTTGATTCTTTGAGAAATCTGACTGAAATATGCCTGGTATATTACTTACAGTATGCTGGCAGCATAAAATAATTATATGAATTCAGGTAATAGAAAGTAAAAATATAAATGTGGTGAAGTTAGTCATTCTTTTTTAAGTAGCAAGTAAGTACCACGACAGAGCTGGATTAGAAATAACTAGCAAAACCAAAGCAAGCAAGCAAACAAACAAAAAACAAAACAAAACCCTCTGTTCTCTATTCTGCCCTTTCCTAGGTGGGAGAACTTAGGCGTACTTCACTTCTTTGGACTTCAGGGACAGTTTTAAATAAAAACTGGCTTTCTTTTTAATGTGTGTACTACTTCATGTTGTTTTCTTGATTGTGACATTTTAACTCTTTTTTAAAAAGGCAGGAATTATTGGCTTCCAAGATTGAACATTGGTATGGAGCTCCTATAAAGATGAGAAACATCAATATTTGTGATGATTACATGGAAAATTAGTATCTAGCATGTTTAAAATGAAGTATTATGTGTGAAAATACAAAAGAGTGAAAAGAAGTGTATTATGACTGAGTAGAAGTCAAGACGCCTATGTCCTAAGTTTAATTTTAGCATAAAAAATGATACGTGAAATAGAATTTCAGGGTGCATAAAAAATTTTTAATTATGCAAAATTTAAATTTTTCCCTATTTCACCATAAAAATATATTTTACATTTTAAAATTTTATCATTGTTAGAAAGAGACTGTGCACATGTGCATACATGTGCACAAGGTGGGGAGGGACAGAGAGGGAGAAAGAGAATATCTTACGCAGACTCCACGCTCAGCATGGAGCCCAATTTGGGGCTTGATCCCGTGACCTTGGGAACACGACCTGAGCCGAAATCAAGAGTTGGATTCTCAACCAACTATGCCATCCAGGCGTCCCTATTTTACATTTTTGAAATGGAAAAAGCATAATATATACAGGGATGACCATGGATAGTTTCTTGTCATTCAATTCAATACAAGCTCCTCTTTTAGTAAGCTGAATTATTTTTTTATAAGCTGAATTCTAAATAGCATGTTCTTTTTTTGAGCAATGAAATGAGAGCCAACAGTTTTTTATATAAAAACAAACATGTCATTAGGAAAAATAAATACATAGAAAAAAATAAAAGAAATGAGGAAAATAATCCAGAACTGGAAGATTGAGAACACATTCATTTTGTATAAAGTTGTATTACAAATATTTTTAAATACTTCATAAATTGTGCCATCATTGATCATTTTATTTCTTATATTACACAAAATAAATGTGTCGTATTGTCACTCTTTTCTTTTTCTTCTTTTTTCTAAACTGATCTTATAAAAAGTTATGATCATACATAAAATACATTTGACAATTATTGATAATGTATGACATTTGTGCTTGAATTTAAAACTTCCCAATCATTTTCCTCATTGTCTGAGTAATAGAAAGGGTGCGTGGAGGAGGAGGAATGGCTAAAAAAAAGTACTTTGTAGTTCAGAGTGTGTGTGTGGTGGAGTTTTTCATAATAATGAATAAAATCATTCTCAATGCAAAAATTTTTTTTAACGTTTATTTATTTTTGAGAGAGAGAGTGAGAGCAGGGGACGGGCAGAGAGAGAGGGAGACACAGAATCTGAAGCAGGCTCCAGGCTCTGAACTGTCAACACAGAGCCCGAGGCAGGGCTTGAACTCACAAACCCTGAGATCATGACCTGAGCCGAAGTCAGACGCTCAACTGACTGAGCCACCCAGGTGCCCCTCAGTGCAAAAAATTTTAATGTTGTTCTTTGTAAAACTGAGTAAGTGATGAATTCCTCAATCTTAAAATCAGGTCTGTAATGTTGAATTTTAAATTAATAGTGGGCTCTATTCTTAGCTGCATCAGACCATTTGGTGGGGTGGGGGGTGAACCTTAGGAATTAGAAATGTAGGAATATTATTCACCCATAAAAAGCAGGAAATCCTGCCATTTGTGACAACATGGACGGGCATTGAGGACATATGCTAAGTGAAATGGGTCAGACAGAGAAAGAACAACACTGTCTGATCTCACATATGTGTGAAATCTACAAGAGCCAAGTTCACAGAAATAGAGAGTAGAAGGGTGTTTACAAGGGGCTGTCAGGCCAAGCATAAGAGACTCTTTACAAAATGAGAACAAACTGAGGGCTGATGGGGGGGTGGGAGGGAGGGGAGGGTGGGTGATGTGTATTGAAGAGGGCATCTTTTGGGATGAGCACTGGGTGTTGTATGGAAACCAATTTGACAATAAATTTCATATATTTAAAAACAAACAAAAAAAAAAAAACCCGAGGGGCTGGCAGGTGGGGAGAAGGGGAGAAGGTGGTCAAAGTGCACATACTTCCAGCTGAACGTTTCAAAAGTTCTCAAGACGTAATGTACCGCGTGGTGACTATAGTTAACAATACTGTTATGTACTTGAAAGTTGCTAAGGCAGTAGGTCTTACATGCTCTCAACACACACACAGGCATACACGCACGCACACACACACACACACACACACACAGATAATTACAGGAGGTGATGGATGTGTTAACTAACCTTATTGTGGTAATCATTTCACAATATATACATGGGTCAAATCCTCACTTTGTAAACCTTAAACTAACACGATGCTACATATCGATTACATATCAGTAAAGCTTGGGCAGGGGGGAAGAAATGTAGAAATCAGCAGATCTAGTGCAAGAGAACACCCAATACTTATGTGGAAATACTATGGTGGAAAAGTCTTTTAAAACAGTGGCCTAAAGAATGTTTTCTGTGTTGTATTTGTTCTAGTCCTCACTGCTTTTAAGGAGTTTCCTGTTTTACAGGGGAATTAAGATGTATACATTATCATAAATTTCCCAAATCTCAGTTTGGCAATGATATGTAACCTCGTGGACACATGGCTTAACATTTTTGAACTTTAGATTGCTTCTCTGTAAAATGCTAGAATAACATTAACTCACCTAACAGGGCTGCTGAAGTTGTAGCATAGCTATAACCAGCAAAATGAATCCACCAGGACTGAGGCCAAAGACTTAGAAATCAATCTTTTCCTTGAATCTCTTCTTCAGTCTGGGGGACAAGAACAGGGGAGGCTTTGGACCCAAATCTTATCATCAGAGATTCACTGTGAGCAGATTTTAATCACAGTAATTTATAAGTTGAGGAGTCGCTGTTTAGGTCCTATAATGATTATAAAAAGTTAGCTCTGGAGGGTTGTAGGGATGCTCTTTTTTCTAATCTTACTATTATGCTTTGTTTTGTTTCTTATTACTCACATACAAAACTCAAGCAAATTTTAATGTGAACAACCTCTTTCTGAGTTCTGGGCAAAAAAGTCCTAAATTCTGTCCATGAACTGATGTTGAACTTTAGGCTGTAAGGTTCAGTGGTGATTTTATAAACAAACACACACACACACACAATATTATATTTGTATCAAATTATCTTACCATTCTACTTCAAACCTTTTCTCAATCAGAGCTAAATACATTGCTGTTACCAAACCGGCTCTGTTCTGTGAACATTTTATTACTAGTCCACAGTAAGATAAATATGAGTAAGTATTTAGCACATTTTATAATATTTTTTCACCAGTACTAGTCCCATTTTAATTTTTATTGGATTTTACAAGATTATCAGCCAAATTGAATCAGACGTTACAAAATAAAACAGGCAAACAACCTGTCCTTCTCTGTGGAGATAGAAATAATTGGAAGGTACTACTTTGCATGCAAAGCTTTTATCCTAAAAAGCCCATCCTATCTCTAGCTCTTGCTGACTCCTTCTCCCTGTACCTTCATCCTCCTCTTTCACCAGGATGTAGCCACACCAGCCTTTGTTTCTTTCTGTGTTTTGGACATCTTAAGGTTATTCTTGCTACTTGAGTCCTCATGCTGTTCATATTATGTGGGCATTTGTGTATTTGTGTGCAAGTGTGTGCACATGTGTGTATTTCTGTACATAATGCTCTTCCCCAAGACTACTCCATGTCTGACCATCATTTGATCACTGATGACCATTCAATCTAGAGACACCATGCTTCCCACCAGGCTTGTCCCTGCAGTTCACTTTTATTATTTTACCAAAATTTAATTTGTTCATAGCATTTATCAGTCTATGAATCATTTCTCTCTTTATTTGTTTACCTGTTCATTGTCTTGAATCTCCAATCTAGAGTTGGAGCTCCATGATAGGGAGTATCAGGTATAGTCAGGTTTGAGCTTTGAATAGTGTCTAGAAGATAATAGGTACTCAACAAATACTGGCTATGTGTTAAGTATTGAATGTTTATATTGCATTTTATCAGTTCAAAAGTAATTGCACATACATTATCTAATGTAATTTCATTGACCATAGGAAAGCTATTACAACCTGAAAAAAGCTATTACAACCTGAAATAATAATGTGGGTATATTAATATCTCTCTTTAAATGTTCTCTAAAACATTTAGTTTTACCATAATTAAAACATTTGATTGAGTAGAAGGTAAAGCATAAATCATAATTATATGGAAAGAGATGCTGGGGTAGAAAACCTGGATAGGAAATCATTCCAGGACAGCTTGGATCCCCCATTTATTATTTGAGTTTTGACAAATTCCCTGGTTCATTGTAAATCCCATATTCTTCACCTATAATAATTAATGTTAGATCCACATTTCTGGGTTTTCAAAAGTATTCAAGAAGATCACACATCTAAAATCACCAGACACAAGGTCTGGCTTAAATATGCTTTCTCAATTATTTCCTTAATCAAAGAGGATGAAGCTTGTTGTTACTAATAAAATAATACCATATTTATTGACAAATTTAAATTATGTGCCTATTACTTGTTTGTAAAGTAAAGCCTGTCTCTGTTTCAGCAATATTATATATCTATATAAATTTTACACTTTTAGTGTAGATAGGTGTATAAAACAGATTGTATTTTTATCACCAAACTCTAATTTTACCTGCTGAGAAAGCATTTCTCAACCTCAAGCAATTTTTACTTAACTTTGAAAAATACTGTTCACTGTTGGGGCCATAATTGTAAATCTAATTTTCCATCTAGCATTCTTAGGGATTTACTGACTGCTTAATTTGATGGTATGGGACCTATTCATAATTATAATAAAAAATACATGTTAGAACACATTGCTGAATGACACAGTTATTTAATGACTGCCATTTCCACTGGCCAGAAACAGCATTATTGTCAGCATTTAGAGTGATTTATGGACTTTCTGAATATGATGCAAAGGAGAGAATGTAATCTGGATGGAATTTCTGCATAGCCACCCTGATTCCTGCTTCACATCCCAAACTTTATGCATTTTCTCTTATTCATGTCGTTATTTATTTAGTTCATATCCTAACTTAAAACTAATTTCACATCTCTATTATCAAAATTCACTTGGTTTGAGTAAAAATCAGGAAATTAGAAAAGAACTGATCTGTAGTGAAAATATTTATGCATTACTTAGATTTCAAAAGTATTTCCCTAGTGGGCATTTTAACATTATTGGGTTAAATAAAAGTCTGCAGAATCGCTTCTTCTACCTCATATTTATAACAGGAAGTGTTACTCATGAAAAAAAAATAAGATATTATAATTTTCTCAGGAAAATAATGTATTTACATACATGGGAAAATAGAAAAAAATTGGATACATTATAGGAATACTGGTTGGCCATATCTCTCTGCCATATAAACAGATAATGATTAATTAGTTCTGTAAATATTTCCCAAGGTTCCATATTTGTAGATATAAGCAAAATACAAGAGATTCTAAAATAAAAAAGTCTACTCTCTAAATGTGCTCACAATGTATCCCTGCTTACGGTAAGAGTCAATTGCATTATAGGAGAGTAAATCATGGAAGCATATGACACAATCATAGAAATTATTTCCATCCTGGGATGCTCATGACACATGAACAGAAGTTTTGCTAAGCAAGAGTAACAGGACGGTATTAGTATATCGGGAAGTGCACTTCTAAGTAGTTCGGGCTGACTAGAAAATGTGGACAGATAAGACCAGTCTGACTGAATAGGAAGCCGATGAAAGTAAAGTATAATGAAAAATAGCTTGAAATCATGATCTAGGATCATTTGGGAATGGCAAGAGAGGACTATCCAAGCAGATACAGGACAGGTGAGGAAAGGATTCATGGGTCATGAGTAGGAATTTGGGATTTTATCCTGAATCACTGAAACAGGAACCTGGCATTGTTAAGTTAGCATTCTTGAGCACTCATTCTAGCACGTTTGTAATCTATATGTGATATGCTTATTCTTATGAAGCTGAGACTTGAGAGATCTTTTCTTTCTCTTCTTATCTTTTCATACTTGCTTTTTTTGTTGAAAGCTAAACACGGAGTTACATGAAAATAGTTATTTTCTACACTCATATTGTTCCCGATTACTATTCTCAGATTACCATGACTTTGTAAGAACATAAAAGACAGTGAATTTGGGGAAAGAAACAAGGTTTGACCCCTCCTCCTATATTCCATCAAAAAATCCACTAGTGCAGGAAGGAATGGGGAGTTTCCAAAGATGGCTTCTTGGGAACTTTGTCCATGCTGCATAAGTGAATGTGTCTCCTTGATATGATGTGTATTAAGGGGAAGGATAAGGTGAAATTGATATATTGTCTCTCTTATGCTGTGATGTCTTCCTTGAACTTTTCCCTACTGGAGAGTATGTTGGCTTATGTGTTCCCAAGAGTAGCAGAAGCTGTGTGTGTTATGCGTATATAAGCATGTGTAATATCCTTAAGTAATTCTAATAAAAGTATTCTCTCTCAATTTCTCTCTGTCCCTTTCATACACACACACACGTGCACACACATACACACACACACATACACACAGTAGCACAAGCATCCATTGCTGATCAAACATTTCAATGTCTGAAGTCAATAATCAGCTTTTTCTTTCAGTGAACAAGCAAGAACTACTTGTCCTGGGTAGCCAGCTTGCACAAACACTGTGACAAGTTCCTCAAAGCAGATCAAGTCCTTGCAGAATCAGAACAATGATGCTCTCATATATGCTACTTCCAGTTTTAACTCTGACATGTTTGAGTTTGTTATAGGCATAACAGGAATCTCTGTTCCAACAAGATCACAAGCAAACAGTGACTGTAGAAAGGTGGCTTATATCATCTTCCATTTCTGTCCACTACGTCCACACTTGACTAATACACATAAGCATTTCATTGCAAATGCTATAATCATTCCTTGACCACCAGAGTACAGTTCCTCAAATTATATTCTGAGCAATACTAGCATCTCCACAAATTATGTTCCTGAATAATATATTTTAGAATCACTTCCTGCAACAAAATGTCCTCTCCTTTGAAATTCACAACGCAGGGGGGATATATTAAATTCTCAATAATGCCACTTAGCTTACTGTGTTTTACACAAAATTTTTTAACTTATTTGACAACAGAATCTTACTTCCCTTACTATATTTACACACACACACACACACACACACACACACACACACACACAGAGATATCAAGTGATAGCAAAGGAATTCATTTTTAGAAACAATGACCTAGAAAATTCAGTAATTTATAAATCTGTATGCAAGAATTTTCATGGTTTATTCTAATTCTTCTTCCATAACCTTCTTTTGCCCTGAGGTTTTATAATCTGAGAGAGCAGATTTCCCTGTTATAAATTAGCAATCCATTACTTATACCACTGCTCATCCTTCAACCTTTGCTACTCCCCAGCATCTCAGTGCAGTGTCTTCGGCAGTCTCTAGAACCTCATTGTTCTGTCCCCTCATTCGATGCTTTGTAAAGATACTGCTGATTCTTCGCTAAGTTCTCAAGAAAAAAATACTAAGTAGATAGGTACTGATGAACAAAGGCCAAAGAAGGCTTTTGCAGGACAGCTGTAGATAAATTATAACTCATTTTGATGATCTTAAGAAATGTAAGTGGTGAAGAAGCACATGCTCCCAATATTTTTAAAATTGATGTGATATGTAATAGAAAAATGATCTTAGACTTGGGGTCCCGTGTTTATCTTGCCATTGCCTACATTAATGATCATGATGGTCTTTATTTTTTGTGAATTCATCAGCATAACAAAGTCACCCTCAGAGAACCACTTTGAAAATCAAATAAAACCGCTGGTGTGAGTAAGAACATCTCAATTTGTAAACAAGTATATAATTTCAAGCCAGAAGATTATTAGTAACTATAATGTTAATAACTAGCATGCATTATGAGTGATCATGTGTGACTAAAATTGCTGTACTAAAATAACACACAATACAATATTTCATTAGATTCTACTAACATAATTTCCAATTTCACAAATGGAAGAATTAAGTTTTAGAAGTTAAATACCTAGTTCAAGGTCACAGAACAAGAGATGAGGCTGAGATTCAGAGATAATATTCTTAACTAGGCAGCTTTACTGAATGCTCCTAGAGGTATCCAATCTATTGTATAAATCTGTTTATCCTCACCAAGCCCAGCACATTATTGAGCATCTCCTAGTTAGCAAGGAACTTACAGATTTATTTATTCACAGAGATGTAATGTCTTAGTGGAAATTCTAGCCAATAGAAGATACAACAAGTGATACCTATTTAGTCAGCTTTTAGTTCTAATTAGCCAGAAGTCAATACTAAATTCACTGTTGTACATCACAGTCTGTTAGTTATCAGAGTAGAAAAATCTTATCATTTGAATTGGAGTTCACAATATATTTCTCATAAAACACATTTATTAGGATTTGTAATGTAATAAATGTGTAAAACAAATTTATTAGGATTTCCTGGTTCTAGGTTCAACATAGATGTGAAGATCAGGGCACAAGAAGAAATAAGTAATATAAATCTTAACATCATGCTAGTGACAGGACTATGACACTTAGTTCTGTGTCTCATAAATATTTGTGTGGATAGTTTCCACCTCTAGTCTTTGGAATGTCATACTTTGTGAGGAACTAGAAGTTTGAATACAGAATCGGGTACTCCCTGATTGATAGAACTTCTAGGTCAGATGGAACCATAAACATGAACTGGAGACCTAAGGCTGAATAGTATAATATCTTGAACCTTGATTATATCCTGTACAAGTGTTTTTTTTTTTTTTTCAATGAGAGACTTTATGTTACTGTTCTCTTGCTGTTGCTATTGTTTTACCAAACAATTAAGATGATGTTGAAATTTTGCAAGGCAGAAAAATCCCCCGTCCTGAACTTTCTTTAACTAAAATAGGTATCAGTACTTCAGAGATAATTTGCCAGAGTCAATGTTAAAGGATACTGAGACACACCAAGAGAGGAAACACAAGACCAAAGGGCACACAGAATGAAACACATAAGGTGAACTCAGATCTCGCAAAGTCCATTCTCATCTGCATGTGTTTCTTTTTAAACTATTAAACTATAAATAACAGGGACCCCTCTTCATCTTCTTTGGCATTATATTGTTTTCATTAAAATTATAAATATATTTAATGATTTTTAACTATGTAACAGTTCAGCAAAGAGTGCTTTCAGATGTTATTATTAACTGTTATTTAACATTTTCCTCTACTCTAGAAGGAAAAAACATATTATAACCATTTTGTAGATGATTTAGCTGAAGTTCAGAGAAGCCAAGTATACAAAGTCTGCAGGCTCCCTGCATTCTCCTTTGGTGTGGATGTTGCATTTGGAGCCAGCAAAGCCTAGACAGATGAGGGCTCCAGGAACTAGTAGAATACAGAGCAAAGGTGGTAGGGGTAGGTGATAGGTGATAGGTTTCCATAGCTAAGCAGGAGACAAAGGGAGGGTAATTCAGCACGGAATAACCATAGCCAGAGTCAAAACATTAATTACATCAGCCACGAACTAAAAATTAGAGGTCAGTAACAACAGGAAAAAACAAGTGCACAAGAGATATTGCCCCTCAAATTAGATGGGATCCAGAGCATGCTGCTTAAATCTATGGGTATTTTCACTCTGTTGCCAAAAGACCGTGTGATTCTTCCCTTGTCCAAAAATCTTGAAAGAATTAAGAGCATGGTGCAGAAATCATACAACCTGAATGGTCATCTTCAAAACTCTAAATATTACTTTTCTAGACTGTTTATTTCAAGTTCCCATCTTGCTCTAGTACCTAACATTTGGAGAGAAGTTGGTAGGGCTATGAACATTAGGAAGTCCAGATTCCTAATGACCAATTAAATTACATATGTTACACTTTCTTTTCTCATCAAACTTAAACTGTTTTAATTTGCATGTTACTACTTGTTTGATAGCCAATAGCATTAACAATTGTATTGTCACAGTGAACAACTTTCCAAGATAGATCAAGATAGATCATGCTCTAGAAACTTTTTGCATTTAACTGTCATAATCAGAACCTCCAAGTATACCTAATTTAGTACTCAAAACAACAGTGGTATATTCTGTTACTGTGTACCGAGAATGATGACGATGATAACAATGATGATTAAGATAATGATAATAAGTAATATTATTAATAATATAAAGACTAAATAGCAGAATACGCTTAATTCACAAGATGCCAGCTATGTTTAAAGAATAATTCATTTAATAATTATTGAACCAAATTTTTGAGCGTTTCAACAATAAGGACCAATTATTTACCCATAATAGCGTAGATACTTACCACATTTATTATATGTTGCATTCAGTTTCAGAAATTATGCAGAAAATTCTCTTATTTCTATGACAGTAGCCATTTGTAATACATAATATGTATCAAATCAACATATTATATGCTTTAAACTTATATGTTAATTATTTCTCAATAAAGTTGGGGAACAAATATTTCCCTATTATTATTTTCTATTTCCCTCATACCAACTTCTATTTCTTAAGTTATAGAATATCTCTGTATGGTTTTAAAATGGTCCCTTTCATAGGCAATCAACTTAGTTAATAAATGTGAAATGGGCCTGATTGATCAGTAATTACCCGTGAACACTCACATGGATAAGCAATGGTGTTTTTTAGATGGTATAAAGTGTTATTTTCAAGGCTAGTTGTCCCTATATGCATGCCACACATCCCTAAGCATTTCTCATTCTATTTGCATTTTTATGACGCTCAAAGCCTTGATGCTGCAAGTCACCGTAAATAAAATATGTGACCCAACCACATATCAAATTAAATGTATCTTCCTAATTATGTGGAAAATATTTTGTTTCTCATGTCTATTATAGGATTTAGGGAAATGGATATGTAACACAAGGAAGTCCTACAAAAATTACATTAGTAAAAAATCTCAAACTCCAACACATCAGAACGAGAAAAAAATAAAGTTTTAGTTATATATATCTATATCTAGATAGATAGATAGATAGATAGATAGATAGATATAGATATAGATATAGATATAGATATAGATATAGATATAGATATATATATATATATATATAGATATATGGGTGGGAATACCACAACAGTGAAATATGTAGACAGGCTCAGAGGCAGTCTTTAATGACATCTCCTCTCACTTCCCCTGAGGTTCACGGGGGTCTGCCCAGGAGGTGAGAATTCAATCTGAATTTGTCTTGCTCATAGCACAGACAACTCACTCTATTTCCCCATATACTGCAGTGTTTCTCCTTGGATGGCACTGAGAACATTGCCAGTTACTACATCTACACATGTCATCTTCCTACTGAGAGAAATGTGAGACAAATTTGAGGAAACTAACAAGAGAACATACACAGAGTCATAAGTTGATTTGAAATGAAACAAAAAGCTATCAGTACAAGGTAATTCTATTAATGAAAAAGAGGTTTCTGATGAGTAACAACTCCTTCAATTCTGCCATTTATTTTCTTACTAAAGAAGAGCAATATGAATGGTAATCACATCACTTTAATAACAGTTAAGGTGAATACACAAAAACAAACCCAAAATGGATGAAAGACCTAAATGTCAGAGAAGAATCCATCAAAATCCTAGAAGAAAAAGCAGGCAACAACCTCTTTGACCTCGGCCGCAGCAACTTCTTACACAACATGTCTTTGGAGGCAAGGGAAACAAAAGCAAACATGAACTATTGGGACCCCATCAAAATAAAAACTTCCGTACAGCAAAGGAAACAACCAGCAAAACTAAAAGGCAACCAACAGAATGAGAGAAGATATTTGCAAATGACATATCAGATAAAGGGTTAGTATCCAGAATCTATAAAGAACTTATCAAACTCAACACCCAAAAAACAAAAAATCCAGGGAAGAAAGGGGCAAAAGACATGAATAGACACTCCTCCAAAGGAGACAGTCAGATGGCCGACAGTCACATGAAAAAGTGCTCAACATCACTCATCACCCAGGAAATACAAATCAAAACCACAATGAGACACCACCTCACACCTGTCAGAATGACTAACATTAACAATTCAGGCAACAACAGATGTTGGCGAGGATGTGGAGAAAGAGGATCTCTTTGCACTGCTGGTGGGAATGCAAACTGGTGCAGCCACTCTGGAAAACGGTATGGAGGTTCCTTAAAAAATTAAAAAGAGAACTACCCTACAACCCAGCAATTGCACATTAGGTATTTATCCAAGGGATACAGGTATGTTGTTTCAAAGGGGCTCATGCACCCCAATGTTTATAGCAGCACTATCAACAATAGCCAAACTAAGGAAAGAGCCCAAATGTCCATCAGTGGATGAATGGAAAAAGAAGATGTGGAATATATATACGTGTGTGTGTATATATATACATATATATATATATATATATATATATATATATGTATGTATATATACGTGTATACACACACACACACACACACACACACACACACACACACACACCAAGTAATGGAGTATTACTTGGTAGTCAAAAAGAATAAAATCTTGCTATTTGCAACTACGTGGATGGAACTAGAGGGTATTATGCTAAGCGAAATGAGTCAGTCAGAGAAAGACAAATATCATACGACTTCACTCATAGGAGGACTTTAAGAGACAAAACAGATGAACATAGGGAAGGGAAGCAAAACTAACATAAAAGCAGGGAGGGGGACAAAACGTAAGAGACTTAAATATGGAGAACAAACATAGGGTTACTGGAGGGGTTTTATATATATATATATATTATATATATATAATATATATAAGTAATAATATTATTATATAATATAATAATATAAATATTATAAATAATATATATAATAAATAAATATAAAAAATATATTTATATAACTATAAATATATAAATATATAATATAATAAATAATATAATAATATATAATATAATTATATGTATTATTGCATATATATGCAAATATATTATATATTATATATTATATATATAATTATATAAATTTTATATATATATAAATTTGCATACAAGTTAGTTTTATATATATATATGCATATATATATGCATATATATATATATATATATATATAAAACAGTTGAGATGATCATAAAAATGTTAAGCTTTATCAAATGGCCTCTTCAGCTATTCACCAAATAATGCAAATTAACTGATCTATAGCTAACATTTCTTGAGTACTTTCTATGTTCTAAGCACTATTTTAGGCACGTGAGATATATAATGCATATAGTTTTCTTAAAAATTCCAAGAGGTAGGTAGTAATACCATCCTATTTTATAGAAAGTAAAAATAAGGCACAGGAAATTCTACTGGGGGTTACTCACTGTAACTGCTTGGATGGCCTTTCAGAAATGCCCCAGGTTGGAGAGGAAAATTGTCCCTGATATCCTTGCAATAAATAAAAACAAGCTGCCCCCAGTAGAAGTGAACTGCCCCACGGAAAGGGGTAAACTTAAGGTGAAGCACTTCCTTCTTTTGAGGGCAATTACTGGAGAGGTACTCTGCTATTGGTACTCAGCAGCCAAGAATTCTAGCTTCTAGAGAATTGGTGCCTCAGTCCTAAAGGTGGATCTCAGCAATGCACTCTAGCATCTTGTATACTGCCTAACAGACAAGCCCTGGATGTATGATATAGCCACAGATAAAGAAATGAATGAAGGGATGATTAGAAAAACATGTCTGGTTTATCATCCAAACAAGAATACCTATTCAATTTTCCTAGAGTAGTATCATATTCACCATGTTCAGATTTCTAATTTTCATTTGGAAGAAGTACCACAATCTGAATTATCATCAAGGAGTATTCATATATTCCAAATGATGCATATGGAACATGAGAGCCATCCTGTGGAACAAAAAGACAACACTAACTGTCTTAGTGAAGACAACTGGCCACCAGAGACAAATGGAAGGAAATGCACTGTCTCAAAATACCACCACAAAGAATAATAACTCTAGAGACAACACTGAAATTATGTTTTAATAAACTAGAACAATAGAGGAGGAAGGGAATCACCATATTCTGAGGTTTTTGCTGAATGTTTGACTTTTATTATCAAACTTAGTATTTAAAACTCACTGAATATTAGGATAGGACAACCAGAGAAGGAAGTTGATGATGAAGATTCAGAAAGGTAAAGTAAGTTGTCTACAGTGATGTGAGAAACAAGCCCACTGACCCAATCAAAGGAGGGACACGGAGACTCAGAGCACAGTGAAGTGAGGCTTTAATCAACATTCTTGCAAAAGCGGGTATCTGATGGACATGCACACTGGGGGTGGTTACAACAGGCAGTTTATCTCCTAGAGTGAAGTCCCTCCCCTGATTCTTCATTGGCTCAGTACTACAGAGGTTACAGCCTTACACAGAAGTCATCTGTGCCCATGTAAGACCAAAAAGTAGTCTGATTTGAACAAATGTATATTCATTGAGGTGACACAGAGACTTCAGTTCTTTGGTGCATGCTCATTGCAAAGCCCGCAAAAAATAAGCACGTGAAATGGAGAGGCGAAGAACCAGGAAGTGAAGTGTCTAAGGGTTTGGGACTCCATTGTGCAGGGTGGAGGGATTCGTACATATTTCCAGCAGGTTGTAAACCTATTGTTAACTAGACAGCACAGCTTTTATTTGGTATTTCTGAAAATGAACCACTACTTCTCACAGGTGACGCAGCTAAAAAGTGATGCACCTTATATTTAAACACAATTGTGTCTAGATCTTGTCTAAAGACGCTGTAATCACTGTCTCTAAGTTTTATGTTTATTATTAAACAATCATGATTGCAATAGGAGACATTAACACACATTTTATAGTTTGCTATAAAATTTTATTTTTGAGCTTAATTTTATATTTTTTTCTTTATAATTTGTTCAATAAGCAAAGCAAAACAATGACAGTCCTTGTTTTACATACAAGAAGATTTAGGTTTAGATGAGGGCTGCTTTTGTCTTTTCCAATCTCTGGGCTGCTAGAATGATGGAATTTCCATCCTCATTTGTCACCAGAACTGACGACATTCTGGGTTTAATTTGAACAAACTGAACTGAGCAGTGCACA
Source organism: Acinonyx jubatus (assembly GCF_027475565.1). Taxonomy (NCBI): domain Eukaryota; kingdom Metazoa; phylum Chordata; class Mammalia; order Carnivora; family Felidae; genus Acinonyx; species Acinonyx jubatus. The sequence continues at coordinate 22,132,367 of NC_069396.1, read as the reverse complement.
AAATAGGCACAGGGTGCTGTGGCTCATTTCTTTGGTGATGCTTTCCTTCCAAAATCACACATGGAAGGGTTTCAAGAGGCTAAGTGGCTTGTCCAAAGTGACTCAGCTTGGACATGGCTAAGTCAAACCACAAAAACAGGTTGTCTATTTCAAATCATTTGGACATATTTTTGATGTAACAGCTGTAGCTTTTGATGTGATGGTAACACGATTCTTAGTTTTTTATTTATTTATTTATTTATTTTCCCCTGAGTTCCTGCTTCTTCTAGTTCTTGCTCTCTCAAACTGATTGCAAGGAGAAGCCAAAGTCAGATGAGACCTGGGACAATCTCCTGTCCCAGATAATGACCATATTGTTTCCTCTGCCTATTCCTGCAATCTCACTGAATAATATCTGACATATCTTTTTTGTTCTACAGGAATGTAGGAGGTCTTTCTTTTGACCACAGGAGAAAAACAAAAAAATAAGCTGTTTTCTCTCTCTCTTTCTCTTTCTCTTATATTTCAGTTCACATAAAATTCTTTTCAAATCAGATGACTTTTGCTTCAATCACCTCCAATTGTGTTGCAGCCAACAATCTCTATGTTACCCATTTTTCATCTTTTTATGTCAAAGGATTTGTTTAATCTCAACTTTTCTCCAGTTAGATAGTTACTTCAGAGAAACCTTAACCTTTTATCAGCCAAGTAATTTGCACGTGCTTTGGAAAACATCTGTATTCCAGAAAAGAGAGAGCGCGCACACGCAAGCAAAAGAGGAAACAACTCTACACCACGTAAAGGAAATATGTAGATAAAGGCAGAGAAAAGTGAGAATCTAAGAATCAGGTGTGTGCACTGGTGGCTTATGACGAAATCAGCTTTAAGTTTTTCTTGAGACTGGAGCACAGCCTTAAACAGAGTAGGAAAATGCAATTCTCCCTACAAGCCACTACCACTGTAACGCATTAAAATTCTACAAATGGGATTTGGGGCCAAGGCTGCCATTCATCCATCTGTCAGTCCACCCATCTACTTACTCATTTGTTCTCTCAATATTCATGAATACTTAATATATCTCAACTACTAGTAAATCATTTCATTGCCTTGATTTGGTTCCTATATGCAGGTCTCCCTCAGAAGGTATTACCAGGTCTTCAGACCATGAACTGACCCCATATTCCAACATGATGACAACAATGCTAAAGGAAACGTTGGTCAAAACTGTTAATTTGCTTATCGTTGGATCATGTTGTTGTAAGTCACTTTCTTATACATTTTTTCCCCATTAACTTTCTTTGGACACATTCTACATTTCCTAAAATTCTAGAGTGATATCCATTCAAGTAAACTGCCAGACTAATTTTCAATTTTCTGGATAATCTTAGCATTTGTCATATACCTGTCCTGAGACAAGCTGAATCTTCTTCTCTTATTAAATGTATCAGCTGAAGTTTTCTTTACTGAGGATGGAGCTGAGATTTATCTCACACTTGTCCAAATCCAAAGCCTTTACTATTTCTACCAGAATAAAGCAACAGGAAGCTATTCAGAACTGAAGAACCATTGAATATTACTATAAGATCAGCCACCTAACCGTTTTCTACTTTTCAGGACTGATATTTGTTATGGTTGTGTATCACAATGGCTTCCTGGTGGTTTCCCATCTCTCAGTCCACTAAGCCATTTCTGTGAATGATCTCCTCTTCTAGTAAAGCAGTTGGCACCTTCAAGTTTAAGTGCATCTGTGCATAATTTTAATATGCAGGGCCCCTTCCTCTCTGCCACTAAACCCCTCTCCTCTCAAGTATGCAAGTGGCTGACACCTACCCTGCAATGGTTAGTTGTATTAAATTGAGAAATAGTCACAGGTCATAAACCTCCCAAATAAATTGTGCTCAAGTAAGATGTGCATAGAAATTCAGGTTCTAGATCACATTTATTTCCAAGTTGCACTGTGTTCACATTTCCTCTTGTTCCTGTAATGAATCCTTATTTATTTAAGGATAGTGATTAGATGCCTTAAATTACCAGAAATAAAATCCATTTCCCTCAGCACTGGGCATATATATGAGAACCTTCAGTTGTGTATTCTCCAGGCTCTTTTTATAATGGCACTAAATACATATAAACAAGCATCTGTTGTAGCAATTTAAATGTTTTATCCTTATGTACTACTACATGTATATTAAAAACAGAATGTGTTATTTAAAATATTAGTTATGTTCATGGATTGGAATCATTATTTGTGAATAGCTAGCACATAAAGATCACCAAGCAAATATTGCAAAGTATACTTTCTCACTCAAATAGGCGTATCTTCCATTTGACTCTGTGTATTTTACATCTATTATTCAGGATCATGTTACAAAGTACTCAGAATATACATCTACAAGAGGTCACACCTCTTCTTGCTTTAGGTAATTTTAAAGAAAATAACTACACTTTCTTAAGCTATCCAGAGACTCAAATACAATTTTGACATTTGCTGCCTTGAAATAATGGTGCTGATTATAATTAAAATTAGAATAGAAATTGAAAATTAAAATGACAAAAAAAGAAGGCCCTGGAGTTCAGAAAAATGTATATAAAATAGGGTCATGAAAAGAGAGAAGAGTTTGAAAATAGTATGCTGACAATGATTTTAGGAATAAAATGTTAATAAGTATAATAGAGGCTTATACATTCTATGTAGAATGAGGTGACTCTTACCCTGCTATTTTGAGTGCAGTGACATTTGATGTGTAAGATATTAGAAGGAACATGAATTAAACTCTTCAAAATAAGAAAGGTCAGAATGTAGACATTGTCTGAGATTCCTTTCATTAATTTTACTGCTTACAAATTCAAGTGGGATTGCAGAATAAAGCCAATTTTAGAGACACGCCATTTGACCCAAGCCCCTCAAAAAAGATAATATTTAACCTCCATCTCCAATCTATATTAAAGTGCTTTGCCCTTGAATTAGCCAGTAAATGGCTTTCACTCTCTCCTCTACTTTGTGCATTTTTGAAGGCATATACTAAATATCCCGGGAACAGAATACTCTACATTGAAGACTAGCCTTTGGATGGTAATTTTGTGAATCATACACCAATTATAAATTAATATTTACCTTCAAATAAAATATGTCGTTTTATGCATAATGACAGGTGTTCTGTCATTCATTTATTCAGTTTTTTTACAGATCATGTTGGCTCTCTTTTACCATGTAACAAATTACTATAAACTTAGCAGCAGAAAACACAATAAATTTGTTACCTCATAGTATTTTCATAGGAGAGAAGTTCAGTAATGGTGTACCTGGATTCTCTGCTCAGAGTTTCAAAAGATTGCAATCAAGGTGTTGCTACAACACAGCTCATATGAGACTCAATGACCTACTCCAAGCTCATTCAAGTTGTTGGCAGAATTAAGTTCCTTCTGATTGTAATACTGAGGTAACATTTTCTTTAGCTTTTAACCAGGGACAAATCCCAATTTCTAAGGCTGCCCAAAGCTCCTTGCCAAACAGCCTCTAAAAGCAGTTCACAGCAACACTGTTTGCTTTCTTCTAAGCCAGCATAAGTATTTATCTGTAAGGTCTTCAATAGGACCAGCTGTAGGAAATTCTCTGCTTTCAAAGGTCTCACCCTTTATGTCAGCCTCACCCAGCATAATCTTCTTATCTTAAGGTCACAAAAGCCCACCCTAGCAGTACCTGGATGTGTTTGATTGAATAGCTGACATAACATGCATATACATTTGGGGCCTAGATCTTGGGGGAGAGTTTAGAATTTTCCACCTAACTCAAAAAATAAACAGATTAACATATGGAAAGGGAAGCAAAAATAATATAAAAACAGGGGGGCAAAACACAAGAGACTCTTAAATATAGAGAACAAACACTGAGGGTCACTGGAGGGGTTATGGGTGGGGAGGATGAGCTAAATGGGCAAGGGGCATTAAGCCCCTCCCTGGGTCTTATACATAGGGGATGAATCACTGGATTCTACTGAAATCATTATTGCACTATATGCTAATTAACTTGGATGTAAATTAAAAAAATAAATGAAAATAAATAAATAAATTTAAAAATATACACTTTTAAATTAAAATATAATAGGTGCGCCTGGGTGGCTCAGTTGGTTGAGCGTCCGACTTTGGCTCAGCGTCCTGAGTTCAAGCCCCGTGTCAGTCTCTGTGCTGACAGCTCAGAGCCTGGAGCCTGGTTAGGATTCTGTCTCCCTCTCTCTCTGCCCCTCCCCCGCTTATACTCTGTTTCTCTCCTTCTGTCAAAAATAGACATTAAAATAATAATAATAAAATAAAATATAATATATATATATGTGTGTGTGTGTGTGTGTGTGTATATATATATATATATATATATATATATATATATATATATATATTTGCTTTACTGTACCAAGGAAGCAACATTGTCTTGAATAAGAACCTACATGTGAGTTTAGACTCAGACTACTTTGAGTTAACATTCAGCCTCTTGGGAAAAACTCTTTACTTCCTTAAGAGTAAAATTTTATATCCCATATAGGTAGGATGCCTATATATGTTATTCTACCCAGGAAGATTCTAGCTTACCTCTGTTTTTCTGGTAATATTAACAGTGTTCCCTTTTATTCTAAAATGCAGCCATGTTTGGGTAACAAATCACACAGTCTACTTAACATTAGGTTATTAAGAGGATACAATATGAAAATGTGCATAAAATCCTTCAGTGTGTTTGCCTTACAAAAGGTACTCAAAGCCATTAGTAGAGATGTCCCTTTTTCATCAGCCCGAGCTTGTGTAACTGTCATTGTACAAAGGATTTATAAGTATAAACACTATGCCATGTTTAATAATAAATACAAGAAGATAAATATAAAATAAGAACCTAAGAATTAGGATCATGAGTTATACTTAAGAATTTCAGAAAATTAGGAAACAAAACTCAGGAGCCAAAGTTATACGTATTTGTGCTGGAAAGAGAAAATTGAAGTCATAAATTTTGGAGGTGGGGGGGAAGCTAAGTAAGAGTTCTTAGAAGAGAAAATTGAAATGATTCTTAAAAAATTAATATAATTCCGATGAATTAAGAAGAAAAGGGAGGGCAATCTAATACATACATACATACATACATACATACATACATACCAGAGAACGGATTAAAAATTCTACATGGATAGGAAACAGAATGATGTTAGGGTCTGGTGACAGAGACAACAAAGTGAAGTTCATTTCAAATAGTAAAGGATTTTGACAGCTGGGTAAGGAGTTTATATGTTTTTAATAGGTGATTGATACAATCACAGCCTATCAAATGATTATGAGGGGCAAGGATTGAAAGAGGAAACAGGGTCAGGAGAAACCTGAAGAAAAATAATGGAGTCTCGAGTTAAAATAGTGATGGCTTGAAGAAGGAGGAAAAGGACATAAGGGAGAGAAATGGAAGAACATACACACACATCAAAGCAGTAAATGAGTGGATATCAATCACTTGCAAGATGGATGAAGGGATCTATTACGTAAAAGTATAGAAAGGTGTCAGTTAGGTAGTGCAAATTCCAAGATTTAAGTTATCAAATTTACAAAAAGAATTGCTCAAGTAAGGAGACTATACCCAGGTATATAAATTATTATTGAAGGGACTCAAAAAGATGGAAGAAAGCAGAGCTAAGTATGGTCTATATTTCATTATACTGAAGAGTTAGTACAACAAAAAGCATAGCAAAAATCTGACCAGGTAGAGATAAAGGTGGCCTTTTAAATGGGCGTATTTCTTTTCTGATTGCTGGGTTTTTGTCAACAGAGCTCCTATTTTATTGGGTAAGTAGTATAATTACAAAAAAACGTTAAATTAAATATGTAATATACTAACTAGAGATATGCTCACATCTTGTCTAGTTAGTTCTGTCTTGGGAAAGGTCTTGTGGAGATGTTTGGAAAAAAAAGCATGGTGCATGGAGCCTTGAAAGAAAGGCTATGACACAGGAATATTAAAGTTATATTAACTCAATATTATATGTATACACACATATATATGCATAGATACAAATATATACCCATATGCAAAATGTTTAAATATGTTTGTTTTTACATATATCTGTGTCTACATATATGTGGTATAATGCATATTTTACATGCATTTGCATACATATATTATACATATGTGTGTGCGCATATTTTTCCCACTGTCCCATCAATTCAACTAACTAATAATCAGCACAATAGAGGAGGGAGAGGACAGGGAAAAGCCCAAGACAATAACCGTATAGATGTTAAGCTCAGTCTGTTGCTTGACTTAACATTTTTCTTATTTTCACCTTAGATGTTTGGGCCCACCCAGCACGGAGTGGAACGGAGACACCACTATGCATATTCTCAATTCTGTTAAGCATTTTATCTGTTTAGCTTAGTCTTTTTCACCCCATTACTTCCAGTGATCCAGGGAGAGTATAGGGTTTAGCAGCTTCCTTGACTGCCTTTTTTACACTCCTAGGAAGTTTAATGGTCTCCCTCTGCATCTGGTAACTGATACCATTAATTAGACCTGACAAATTAATGATAGGCTATATTAACCACATTTGTCTAAGCATTACACAGATATCTCCTGCTTCCAGTGGGAATCATTTAGACTAAAGGAAAATATTTAGAATCCTGGATTCACCCATAAAGTCAGGTTTCCTAATCACAGAAGTATCTCAAGTAAGATTTAGCGACGGGATGGACTAAAATTCATTGCATGCATTTCATCCAACAGCCGCAGAGCAGTTGGTGTGAAATCTCATCCTAATGGTTAAAAATCATCAATAGTTCCCCATTATTTCTTAGCCAGGGAAGGCACTTCATGTTCTGCCTTTCCTAACCTATATCTATTTCCTTTCACACAAATATTCCAATCTGGTTGAATTATTTGCTTATCCATGGCTTGAAGGGTAATATCCATTTGAAATTGACTTCACCTAGACAAGCTAGGTTTGGTTGTACCTGCTTGTCTCATCCTTATTTTAGATCATGAGAGTGAGCAAAGCAAAGAATATACAACTTCAGGGTTCTATAGTTCCAGCGTCAAGAAATAGGTGGTAGTCTGGGTAGAAGAGCTGCAAAGCACTGATTCTTCATTCAAACTACCTGTTCGGTACTATGCCAAAGCCTGGGTATGGAGCTGACACAGCAAGGGACAATCCCGGCATGCAGAGGCTCCCAGATCAATCTTCTCAGACAATAGGTCATTTGGGGAGTGGAGATGGAAAAACTGCGGGGGGGAGGGGCAGGCAAAGCCTCAGGCTCTAAGGAATTTTGCCTCAAGAAGAGAGGTCAGTACAGAATTGTGTTATAAAGGAATCATAGCTACTTAGCTGAAACCACATTAGAATATGTTCTGTTTTCCAATTTGTCCCAAGGTCAGAGCTAGATCAACATGTCTTACAATCTACTAGTAAGTACCATAAGTGACTCCATGGTCAAGCAGTGAAGGACTCATACATCAGTGAATGATCATAATGCTTTACTTCTACAGGTAGGCTGGACACAGAACTCCCTAAGGACAACAGAACTGAGGAGTCTAGAGATGGCCCTAAGCATTTAAGCACAGCATTCAAACTACCCCTCTACATTCATCACTTGAGTTGGAGGGAGGTAAGAGAGAAAGAAGCGAGTTAAGTATCAAACAATACAAGGTATATGATTAAAAGTTCTTTTCAGTGGTACTCATAGACCAGTAGTAAAGTTTTAAAAGAGGTTGCCATTCAAAATTTTCAGTATTTCAATCTGTCTAGTCTGGGTCCTGATTCAGAAAGTATAAGTTTACATGTATTCCCTAAAGCAAAACACACAAAAAATATTTTCTCTTCTGTAAAATAGGGACATTAACACTGACATCATGGAATTACCATGACTATTAAGAAAGAGGATAGGGAAAGGGTACCAGAAAATGCTGTCGATGCTGTATCTCATCCCTCTGGCCCATGCTGCATTCACCTGTAACTGTGATGGGGTGTTTACAACATGCTAGCAGCTTCCTAACTCAGGTAGCTGCATCTCTCAGCCTCTCAGCCTCTCTGCATCTTCTCAGCCCAAGAATTTTCTCCAGTATCCCTGGGCTATGCTAAACTGAAAGCAGCTCTCTATTTTCAAATGTGTGAAATTAACACCCAGGGGGCAACCCTCTGCTATTAGAAAGTAGGAGTTGGTATATAAATAGCCCAGTCTCCAGTCCTGAGTCAATAATTCTGAGCATGCTCCTCAAGATTTCTCAACAGTGTCTTTGAGCTTCAGTTACCCACAGCAGTAGCTAACATATCTTCCAGTACCTTTCTTTCCTTCTCATTTTACTTACTTCTTTAACTATAATTCCTGATCATCTCCCAAGCACCTGTACTCAAATTGTTATTACTTCAGTGTCTCCTTTTGGAAAAATCCTAACTAAAATGGGACATTTCCCCCCTTTTAACCCTTTACTTCATAATAATGTTATACCTATTCAAAGATTTAAGTTAATATTTTATCATTGATTCACTTGTTTATCTCCCCTATAAAAATGTAATCTCCTTAAATATAAGAAGATTTTATTTGGCATTCTAATTTTAATATTACTGTAATCTGTAAAAGATTGTTGAATGAATGAATACAAAAAAATGTGGAGATGGACATCCATGAATTGTTCTATGCCTTACTGAGTATTTCCGTTATCAATATAGCAATAATTCAGCTGGCATAGCAGATTGTAATTTCCATACGCTCTGAGGATATAAACCTTGCCTCACCATAGGCCTGACTTCAAGGACCTGAGCTTTCCTCTCTCCTAAAAAGTAAACAAAATAAACAATACTAGACCATTACAACAGTATAAGCATTTGGCAATTTCAGGTAAGTTCAAGCAAGTGTATTCACAAGAAAGCATATTAGAATAAGAACCTCAGGGGCATTTGGGAAAGTTTGGGAAAATGAGATAAATAAGGTGACCTTGGGTGCTACTTTTTCTACTCCAGGAACTAACCCTCTATTTGGAGGCACTTCCTTCCATCTGAAATAGTTGTTCAACAAGTTGGAACTGACAGAAGACATAATTTTTTACTGCCATGTGTCAGGCAGCTTGGTGCATTTCATGCCTGAATAAATACAAAATGAAATTTTAGCTCAAGGAGATGGTATAGTAAATGGTTCTTCATAAAGCAGGGAGTAAGGAATATGTCTCCCATGGAGGAACTCATGGTGACATGTATCTGATTTATATTTTAATTGCCAGAATAAAATCAAATATCCCTAAGTTCAGGCATGCTAATGAACAAGAAACAGAATTAGCCTTTTCTGTGCCTATTGAATTGTCTAATGTTTGCTGAGAGAAGCAAACAGAACATCATAGATCCAAATATTACCCCAAGGTGTTTTAAGCACTATAACTTGCAGATTAACATTGAATGGCCTTTTATAAGAACCTTTTGAAATGATACTGAATCTTCAGCAACATGGTTTCCCCATAAAGACATGTTGCAAAGATTTGTTAAAATTGTCTACTGAATTTCATTAAGTTGACACATATAAAGTAAATCTGACTTTTGAGCCAAGTTTTCAAAACTGGCATGGACAAACCTTGGTATCCTATTTGCCATAAGAATTTATTTTGGGGGGCGCCTGAATGGCTCAGTAGATTGAGCAACTGACTGTGATTTTGGTTCGGTCATGACTATAGGGTCCTGGGATCAAGCCCCGTGTCAGATTCACACTAGACTCACACTGAGCATGAAGCCTGCTTAGGATTCTTTCTCTCTCTCTCTCTCTCTCTCTCTGCCCCTGTCTCCTGCTTGTTCTCTCTCTACCTAAAAAAAAAAAAAACAAAAAACAAAAAACAATGTCAAGGTATCCTATGATTATCTTCTAATAGCATTATGATCTTACATTTTTTTATGGTCTTACATTTAAATCTAATGTATTTTGGGTTGACTTTTGTATATACAGTAAGATATAGTATAATTTTGTTCTTTTGCATGTGGAAATCCAGTTTTTTTCAAACTAGTTGGTACATTATACAGAATATATATATATATATATATATATATATAAGTATATGTATGTATATGTATATGTATGTGTATATATATATGTATATATGTATATAGTCAGGTGCATACATGCACAAAATTCTATACAATTGCTATATAATACTGATTCATTGAAACTTTATAATTAGAAAAGCCACTCTGATTCTCTAGTAACATTTTTGTCTTATCTATTTTGTCACATATCAGACTAGACATTCATATTTTCTTATTGTTGCCAATTGCATGTTATGACTTTTTCTATCATTATACTTACTATTTCTATCTTTGATTTTTTTTTTAATTTTTATTTATTTATTTTTAGAGAGAGCATGAGCAAGGGACAGACAGAGAGAGAAGAGAGAGAGAATCCCAAGTAGGCTCTGTGTTGTCAGCACAGAGCCCAACGTGGGGCTTGATCTCATGAACCATGAGATCATGACCTGAGAGAAAATCAAGAGTTGGATGGCTAACCACCTGAGCCATCCAAGCACCCCTTTATTTGTATCATTGAATCAAATTGATGTTTCTAGTAGAGAGCATGTAGTAGAATCTTGTTTATTTGTTTTAATCAAGGCTAGGAACATTTTGATTGGATAGTTTATTCTATTAATATTTGGGGTAATTAATAATTGATATAGTTTATTTATAGAGCTTTTATTTATTTTTTAGTGTTTTTAAATCTTTACTTATTTTTGAGAGAGAGAGAGAGAGACAGAGTGCGAGTGGGGGAGGAACAGAGAGAGAGGGAGACACAGAATCCGAAGCAGGCTCCAGGATCTGAGCTGTCAGCAGACAGCCAGATGCAGGGCTCAAACACACAAATGTTGAGACCATGACCTGAGCCAAAGTCGGAGGCTCAACCAACTGGGCCACCCATGTGCCCCTATTTATAGAGCTTTTAAATTATCTATTTATTTATATCTCTGTTTCTCCTCAACTTTTGTTCTTTATTGGAGCTGACATTTGGTGTTGTATTATTACACTGATACTTCTTTCTCCCATCTATCAATTTAGTGTGATTTGAGAAATATATGGGTTACATAGAACCTAGAATATTATTTTTATAGGCATAATTTTATATATTGATCTTTGAATCAGTTAAGAAAAGAAAAGAAAAGAAATGAAAAGAAAAGAAAGGAAAAATTATTCATAGAAATTATCTTTTACAATTACATAATCACATTTACCAGTGTTGTGGTTTAGTTGTGTTTTTTGTTTGTTTGTTTTGTTTTGTTTTTTTCTCCTGTGGATATAAATTAAGGTTTAGGCACATTTGCTTTCATCTGGAAGAACTTGCTTTGGTATATCTTATAAACTGATCTGATAGCAACACATTCTTTCAGGTTTTCTTTACTATGAACTGTCATTTTTTTTTTCTTTTTTTATTCTGCATTTCAAAGGATAGTTTTGTTGGGTATAAGTGCCTTCACTGATTTTTTTTTCCTTTCTTTATAGTATTTTGAATATATCCTATCTCTGCTTCCTGTCCTCTGTTTTGTGTGCTGGGAAGCCAGCTCTTAATTTTATCAGACTCTCATTGTACATAGTTAGTTGATTTTATCTTGCTGATTTTAAGATTTTCTCTTAGTTTTTGCCTTTGCATTACTGTTGTTTGGACTGTATAATTTTATCAATCTATATCTAAGTTTGTAAATAATTTCTTCTGCCAGTTCAAACACATTTTGAACCCTCGAGAATATTTTTCATTTCAGGTGATATCATTTTACATTTTATTACAGAAATCTCAACCTGCCATCTCTTAAATAGAACATCACCAAATGAATAAATGATATGTGAAAAAGGAGCCACTGACCTCTTGGCTGCACTCATCTGAAATTTAGACTTTAAAATGTGAATCTGGGAGGGTAGGAGATTCTGGTGGACTTTCCCTCCCAGCAATCCTGGGAGCTGGGTGAGAAAACCTCACCTTTTGGCAACATCACCTGGAGATGTGCTTCTCCAATACTGAGTTGGGAAGAAGATGAGTGAGGCTCAACTTGCACCAACTCTTACTATACTCATTGAGATTTAACACATTTTCTTGACTGAATGTTTCTGCACTTGCTATAATCCTAGGACAAATTTAATATACTTCTGATACTTATTTTTAATAATTTTCACCAATTTCAGTTGTTTTCCAGTAGGTCAGATTCATGGAGTTTCTTACACAGCCATTAAAGATGTTGTCTTAAAATAGTTATCTTTCCTTATTCATATTTGGTGACTGCTCATGTTTATATAGCCCAGCACTGTAAGAAATGCTTAAGTTTAAGAAATGTTTAAGAAATGCATTTGTAAATAAACAAACAGACAAATAAATAAATAAAAATTTAAGTGAGCAAGAATGAACAATTCCAATATGTTGGCCAACATTAAATATGTGTGAAGTTGACTGGCCTCACAGACAAGGTTATAGATACATAAATATAGATATATAAATTAAAGATATATAGATTATAGATACATAAATGCCAAGTTACTTTCTACTTCTTTTGAATAAACATAGATATATAAATTAAAGATATATAGATTATAGGTACATAAATGCCAAGTTACTTTCTACTTCTTTTGAAAATGAATAAAGGATATGTTAGGTTTCAGTTATAAGCCCTTCTTATACCTCAGAATCCAGGTGTATCAAGAACGTAGATTTGATCACCATGGAAACAAGATATCTCTTCCCTCTACATCTTGCTCAACTAATAAGAATCTTTCAGTATAGATTATTCTATGCCTTCTAGAGAAGCCTGGGCCATTATAAATTCAAAATGAAAAGAATGCACAAAGGAGAATGAACACCCCTCTTTTCAAATGTCATGTGAAACAAAACTTTGTAAAGAATCTTTAAAGAGTATTTCAAGGAAAAAATACATTTTATTTGTATTTTTTCAATGGAAAGAGTCTATTGACTTCTTAAGTGTCTGATATATATCATCTAATAGTCGCAAAGCCTGAGAATTATGGTTCCCAAATAATAAACATGTCAACAAATAAATTAAGAAATCTGAGTTGTAACTAAGGGATATCTGTAGTCAAAACATATTATCTTTCCCATAGTAACTGTACATTCTTTCAGTGGTAGCAATAAAATAAATCCATATTATCTTAAAATATGTATGCTAGTCCTCATCTTCTGCTTCTGTCGTCAAGACACAAAAATGGGCTCTTTCAACCATGAAACCAAAACATCCTGGGGCTCAGTAAATGGTATTTAGTAAAACTCTTGGCTTTTTACATTATTTTGTTTTGTTTTGTTATGTATTTTTCATTTTTAGTTTATCTGAAATCTAGCATTTGGATGGCCAAAGAGGATGATTTTGTTCCTTTAAACATTTAAAAACAACACAAATCAAATGCAGTTTTTATTATTGGTCCTGCTATAGTAATGAAACAAATATGTTTAAAAATAACATAGCAGAGCAGAAAATGGGCTTGGTATCAGATGTGCCTCACAAATATGGCCCTGCTACTCCTAAGGCAAGGCTCTAGATAATTAGCATTTTGCAGCACCATAAAAATGCTTTTATTATATTTTGCATTAATTTGTCTTGGCTGGTTTGTCTTTTCTCATACTTGTAGAAGAAAACTTATCTGTGAACAAGCTACATTGGTTGGAGGAGAAATGGGTCAATAAAAATGTGAGATGTCTTCTTATATTATAATTGTTTCTTAGTTACAAATATAAAATTCATTTAAGTCAATCAGTTTCTCAGGGTTTCTGAAATCCTAAGATGTGGTAATAATGCTTAACAAATGACTATCTCTCAAATAATGATTGACTGCCAGTGAGCAACTGGGTTTCCTGCTTGCTTTTAATCCAAAATAATCACATGAGTTTTGAAGAAACCACAGACAAAACAATATCCTTGATATATGCACATGTAATCACTGTTAATCCCCCCACCACTTATTCTCTATTATTAAAAGAGGGAGAGTTCTTTCTTTGAAGACATATTAGAATGAAAAATTTGCACAACTCTTCTACAGTGCACTGAAATTCATTTCAAAATTCATAATAATGGTCATTTAGTAGAAATGTTTCAATTATTGAAAAACACTTTTCCCTTTTAGTTTCCTGAAAAAAACAAAAGACTGCATAGGTGGGCGCCTGGGTGGCTCAGTCAGTTAAGCATCTGACTTCGATTCAGGTCATGATCTTGCAGTTTGTGACTTTGAGCCCTGCGTTGGGCTCTGTGCTGGCAGCTCAGAGCCTGGAGCCTGCTTCAGATTCTCTGTCTCCTCCTCTCACTGCCCCTCCCATGCTCATAGTCTGTCTCGCTCTGTCTCTCAATAATAATAAATAAACATTTAAAAAAAGAAAAAAAAAAGAAACAACTGGATAGGAATGGTAACTCATTTAGAACATTACAAAGATTTTGATGGGAAAGAAGGACACATTTCATGTGTGTGTTGCTCTAAAAAAAGGGGGTGGGTGGGTAATAAGCTCTTGTGTACAGAAGAAGCTAAACCAATAGAAAGTATATCACTGTAACAACCAGAAATGAAAAGATATCAAAGTGATTAAGGATGCTGTTTAAATCTACTGGATGGTAGGGTTTCAACAATGAGAAGTGATAATTGGTTAATCCATTCTTTGCCACCCTACCTCCCAATTTTGAGATGCAATTTGCAATGCATTTTTCTCCAAGTACCAATCCTGGGGAAGAAGACTGCATCCTGCAAATCTTGACTTAGATGAATCTACTCCATCTTTTGGGACCTTCTCTCCTTTCCTTAAGAATTTAATTTTTCTTCTGCTTCTTTCTTGATTTTCTGTAACATTTCCACTCAGGGCTTCTCTTTCTTATTTTATTTTCTCTGTTAGTAACATTAAAACTGGTGAAAGAACACTGTTTTCCTCCATAAAGCCTCGATCCAAATCTTCTTTTTTTTAAAACAGTAGGTTTTTTTTTTTTAATATTTATTTATTTTTAGGAGAGCAAAGTTGGGGAGGGACACAAAAAGGGGGACAGAGGATACAAATTGGTCTCTGCACTAACAGTCTGACATCAGTGAGCCCGATGTGGGCCTTGAACTCACAACACGCAAGATCATGACCTGAGCCGAAGTTGGATGCTCTACCGACTGAGCCACCCAGGTGCCACTGGATCCAAATCTTCTTTACATAAATTAATTATGCACTTCCCATGAAGTTCACATTTTTTATAATTAGGATATATAAAACATTTCAAACATCATAGTTATATTTAAGTATATAGGAAAAAAAGAATATCAGCTTTATTTAGTGTCAGAATAGGCACAGCTCACTACCCAGCATTTTAAACTAGTCAAATTATTTCATTTGTGTAACAACTGTGAAAAATATATATTATTATACTTATTTTAGCAGAATGTAATGCTAAGTCTCAGCAAGAATAATTTGGACCAAATTGCAAGTTTGCTTTGACTTCCAATAACCCTCTCTTTCTCTACCTTAACACATGACATTGCTCTGGTGGCTAGCAAGTTGGAGGTTGAAAGCATCTATAGACTCATTCACTCATACGACTGGTTGTTTATTCTAGCTATCCCCTTATGTCTCCTTAGAATTTAACTATCTGTCACCTGGAATACTAACATAATTTCTGATGTGGCCTAGGACTCCTTACAACAGCTTGATTACAAGGGCAGAGCAAGGGGAAAGAGTCAGAAAGAGGGAGAAAACCGCAAGGAAGATATTGTGCCTTGGATGACCTAGCAATGAATAGCAAAAAATGTCACTTCTGCTACTGTGCTTTTTATTGTTTGTTTGTTTGTTTGTTTGTTTAGAGAGAAAGAGAATCCCAAGCAGGCTCCATGCTCAGTGCAGATCTTACACTTGGGAGATCGATCTTACAATTGGGAGATCATGTCCTGAGCTGATATCAAGAGTCTGATGCTTAACTAGCATAGCCACCCAGGTGCCCTTGCTAGTGTGTTTATTAAGGTTGTAACAAGAAAGGAAGAAATAAACCTCCCACTTGGCAAGATACTGGAAGAGCATGTGGTACTGAAATACAGCTGTGGACTTTTTAGAAAACATATTCTACTATAAGTTTATTCATGGCCCAAAGCAGACTTTCTCCACGTATTCTGAATTGTTTATTTATTTTTTTTCTTTTCAACTTGTTGATAGGATATTAGAGATTAAGCAGAGTCCAAAAGCCTCTGGAAATAAATCAGTTTTCATTAAGTACATGATTGGGTCTTTGGAAGTCGCCATAACAATTCTCACTAACCTTGAAATTAAACAGCACAGTACCACAATGAGTTTTCAATGTAACCTTTTAAGATAACTGGATTTGCACTAATGCCCAAGAGTAGAGGGATAAAAACAAAACAAAACAAAACAAAACAAAAAACAAACAAAAAAAAGAGTATGCTATATATTCCCCTGCAGTTTATATAGGATGTTTAACTACAACAATAGTTAAATTTCTATAATTGCGCATTGCAGAAAATCCATAGAAAGTGTTCATTCTCTCTAAAGGGATGATATACATATATCATATATATATAATTATTGACTATGTTCTTTCTCATTTCCCCTAAGATTAATTCTGAAACAGCTATGGTCCTATAATCCTGTTTGTTTTCATTATAGGTGTTTTCAAAATAATCAGCATGCATTAATTAGAAATATATGTAGTATTAGGGCTGAAGTGATTGAGAAAAAACAAACAAGCCAACAAAGCCAAGGCTCACGTTATTAAGTTTATGCAGCGGTGGTAATCCTTATCAAAGAAATCTATTCATTGTTTGCAATAAATGTAATACACTTATAAACTCCTAATATTTGATCCTCAAAATGTTTGCTCTGCTTGGAATTCCTTCAAACATCCTCTTTACTTCACTACTTGATATTCTAATACTGACCATCTTTCTTGATTCACTGCAAAGAGCTCCCTTACGAGTTTATATCTCATACGGGCACCTGGGTGGCTCAGTCAGTTAAGTTTCTGACTTTGGCTCAGGTCATGATCTCATGGATCCTGAATTAGAGGCCCCTGTAAGGCTCTGTGCTGACAGCTCAGAGCCTGGAGCCTCCTTCAGATTCTGCATCTCCCTGTCTCTCTGCTCCTCCCCTGCTCATGCTCTGTCACTCTAAAATGAAAAAAACATTTAAAAAATTAAATAAAGAGTTTATTATCTCATGAAAACATACCCACCTGAGACACGCACTCCTGGAAGGTGAAATAGATGTACTTTCCCCTATTTCTCCTGCTAGGCTAACTAAAATTCTAGGATATTATATATAAAACAAACATAAGGAGATCCCAAACATTGGAGAGGACAAAGGCTAAATAGGGAAGTCAGGGCCCTAGAATTGTTCCTTGGAAACTTCTCTCATGAGTTCCTTGGGCTTCCTTTTGCCTTATATAACCCAAGCTTGGAGCTGAAAAAGTTAGCATCCCAGAAATACTGATGAGCACAGCTAAAAATCACCAATAAACGTCTGTTCCCTCAAGCCAAAATACAAGAAAAGGGGCAGCCTGTCAAGAAAGAAATCTGTTTGACAATGACCAATGTAATGTAGCAAACACCACAGCCAAACTGTGGCCCCACTGCCATCCACAATAGGAAAGGCTGAGAGATCAGTCTAGATTTCCACTCTCATCAGGTTGTAATGAAATGTTCCGCCACTCCCACCATGGTGGTATCAGAGAAGGCCAAGTAGGGAGCCAGGACTGTCACCCTGACAGGTGGTAACTTTCACCCTACTTCTCAACATGGTATTAGAGGAGACAGTGTTAGCATCCTAGACTCTGAGTCCCAGGTACCCCTTTAGATGAGTGGGGAGAGGGACTGCATTTTAGAAATTTTGCTCATGATTTTCTGAAATTAGAAATATATGAAAGTCTATCAGCTTTAGAAATCCCCCAAAGAGATTAAAATTTCAGAGATACAATAACTTGAATTGGTACATTTTTTTAAAGCAAACATATTTGTGACTTTTTTTAATGAAGTATGATTTCAATAATGAAGGTCCTTAAGCTTAGCACTTCCTCCATCATCCCCTTACCTAATCATTATACCCTGTATTCCATTAAAAAGTTTCCCTTCATTGTTGCATGTATTTCCACATATCGTCTTACTTTAATTGCATCAGGAAAATCCCATGATTTCACCTTTGAATCTGTCAGCTTTCCCCCAGAACAAGTCTAAGTGGTCTTAAAATTCAGGAGAAGCAGTAGGGGGAGCTCTGACAGCATCAATTCCAGGGGCGTAAATTTCCCTTCCATGAAAGGACAATCTCACAGACTCAATGAGGATCTCACAATACACCTTGTAATTTCTGAGAACATTTGAGATGATCTTTGTAAGACCAAAAAAAAAAAAATTGGAAGTAGTTTTAATACCCACCTAGTGTCCTATCTTCATGAAGCTCTTTGAAATCATTGTTGAGAAAAGATCACCCTACCATATACCTGGCTTAGATTCTCCAATCCCATACCCATATCTTTTGTGCCATTTTAAATGTCAAGCATTGACTTAAAAGTAAATATCTAAAACTATTTGGTGCAACATTGTAAAATTTAATTTGTCTCAATGATGGAAAAGTGAACAAAGAAGGTACCCTCTTCTCTACTCATTTGTCTTTCTGCTCAATCATGTTTTTGGATTTCCTGATCTTGAAGCCTCATTCTAATTTAACTCTCGTGTTCCCCCCAAATCTCAGGTTACAATTCCACTGACTTCCCACTTGCCTTTCTAGTCACAGCCAGTAGTTTGAAGGAGAAAGAGCCAGTGACCTTCCCTGGAAGAGGTCCCTTGGAAACTTCTCTCCTGAGGTAGTGGGGCTGACAGGAAAAAGAAATTCACAGCCGTATCTACTAATGGCATTTAGCAGCACTATTAAAAAAGGAAACCCCTTGGCACAGCCAACAAAGGTCATCCAGAAAGTAGCAGTGCCAGCTTGCAGCAATTCCAGAATTGCTTCCCATCATAAACCCTATTACTCATCCTCCAGTTTCTCAGGTTGTCTCCAACTATTCACCAGCAGCCATTCTTGGACCATGGCCACTAATAGTGCCACTGTTCTAAAGTCAGGAGACAGATTTCTTTCAGGTACAGAAATCTAAAATGAAAAAAAAAAAAGTACGGACGCTCACTTTGCCAGGAAACAAAACAATTTTCATGGCTTGCTCACTTTTTGTCATCCAGACTCAGGATATCACTTTAGCTGACTCTAAATCTCAACTTCTTTATTTGTAGAACAAGGACAATAATGCCCATATTGCAAGGCTGATGTTGAAAGAATAAGGGATCATTTAGGTGGTTTTTGACACAGTAAAAGAGTTTTATGAAGACAGTAATATTATGTTTACTGTTATGTTACTCATTTCCTCATGTCCTCATTATACTAAATATTTTAGGAAGGTCTTAAAGCATCTATTTAATGATTGCTGTTAGATGAAGTATTGTTTTCTTCCCTAGCATGTAATTGTTCTGAGAGGTACAAAGTGCAAGTGAAATGAGTGCCATTTAAAAATATCCCCAGTTGCAAACTATCCATTTACAGTAAGTGATCACCAAGTATGCTCTATTACCTCTGCTACTGAAGATACTGAGAACACACTTGGTTAGAATTATAGAAGGAATAGTAGAATCAGCAGGGAAAATTAGCAAGATCCATTCTAAAAACCAAACTGGGAGAATTAGGAGACTCACTTCAAGAACTAAATGCAGAATCCAGAAGTTTGAGAAGGTTTTTGTTTTGCTATGGAGTCAGTGTCAGGGAATACATTTACAGAACCTTTGTTAGATTACAAAACCATAACTCACTCATATATAATCATAGTATTGCTTTAAATGTTTCTTTGAGGTTATGAACACTTACTATCTACAAAGCATAAGTAAATGTGAATTTCCATTAAGTGGGTATTTATAAGTGGGAAAATTATGGTGGTTGCTTTGAAATCCTCAACAAACATAAATTTCGCATCTAGTTTTTGCATTATGCTTAGCTATAGGGTTATGAAAGTAAATAAGCCATGCCCTGAGTCTTCAAAATTTTCATAGTTCAAAGGGAAGGAAGGTATTGAAACAAATTGTTATGTAATAACACAATTACTACAGTGTTGTGAAACAGGCATTGTTAAGAATGATCATGGAAGCATTCTTGGGCAGTCAATATTGCAGAAAAGGGTTAAATAATGAGTATCATTTGGCCAGATATACTATTTGCTTGAGGGATTGAGATGTTTTAGATGTGCTATTTGAACAAAAACAAAATGAAAAAATAATATAAAATCTCAGTTCCCGTTATTTTCCCTTGAGAAATAATGGAGACTTCACCATTCAGGGTGGTAATTAGGGAGGCTCCAAAGACTAAAATGGGAGGAGGCAACTAGCACAACAGTCTGAGATCAAGAAGCCACGTGAAAAGGGATATAGGAGCTACTGGTCTGGCTTTAAGAAATCACTTAGAGTGGAAAATAGAAAGGACTATGGTTTCTGTCACTATTTTTCCCCTCAAAATCATAATCTTATTGGTTATTCAGATCCATAAAGGGTCATTGGCTTTGGAAAAATTGATTCCAACAGTTTTTAAACAATATTGTATGGTGAAAACACAGAGTAGTGTTGACATTGCCTTGAACAAGCTGGCAATACTGAGCAACTTTCTGAATGACCGAAAGAAGAAACTTGTAACCTGTGCCTTAGACCATGTCTATGCACTGGCCATGCTGGGAATTATATGCTATTCTCCATTTGTCTGGGATCTCCAAAGGTTAGGGTTTTACTTTACTTACTTTGAACGGACAATTTGGGGTTATAACTAAAATTTTTGGTATCAATGCACAATCAGAAATAAGAATCCAGCAAGAAGGGGGGAGTTCTGAGGCAGGGTGTTCATTCTACAAAGGTAGGGAATATTTTAGCAAAGGCTGAAGCAAACACAAAATCCAAAATTTTGCTATCAGGGGCAGTGGAAAGAATGGTCAGGTAAAATTTAGAATGTCTGACAACGGAAGTACCAGACATATTCTCAAGGAGCATTATGTTTCAGTAGTGCTCAAGGACCCCAACTGAGGTCTCAGCAAGTACCAGAGGACAGACAATTATTTGAAGGCTGGATGCATCAATATCAGCTTGGGAGCAAATTTTATGGATTCTACTGCCACAAACAACAAATAAAAAGAGACTCGGTTCAGAACTTGTAGGATGCAATTCAATTAGTGGCTTTGCCATGTTATGGCTTTTTAACTGTAACCAATTATTTAATATAACCTAGCCTCAGTTTTCTCAACTGGAGAAAAAAAGAGAGAGATGTGTATTTATTACTCAAGATAATTACAATAATTTTTTGGGATTATGTCTTATTTAACGTATGGGTTTTTCACATACTGTACTCATTCCTTGAAGCCGCTGAGATGGAAAACCACTGAAGACGATAACCACTATAGAGTCCCACACGTGGCACCAGGATAGGTCTACAGTACTGTGAGACTGAGCTTTAAAACAGTGCTTTGTGTGTATTAGGCACTCAATAAATATTTGATGAAATAAATGAACTGATATAATCACTCTTCAATATTAAGAGGACCTGGATGATTCAAATTTGCTAGGAATACCATTAATAGAAAGTGCTATAAAACAGCTTACCTCATTGTTCCCTTTTTATACAGAAGAAATTAGGGCAGGGGAAAGAAATTAAGCATTTACTCAGGACAACCAGTTAGAGGCAAGGCTAATATTTAAACCCATGGTGTTAGTTTTTATTTATTCTCTTCATATCATTTTGTTTTTATTAATTAGGTTAAATTGAGTAGAAAATCCAAGAGATCCTTGGGGAAATATTTATTTATTTGGTTCCCGTGCTCAATGACTGTGCTTTCAGAACAATGGTTCTTAAAATATAATATGCATGGGGCCCCTGGTGGCGCAGTCAGTTGATCATCCTTTTAGTGTCCGACCTTGGCTTAGGTCATGATCTTAGGGCTGCTGAGTTCAAGCCCCTTGTCTGGCTCACTGTTGTCAGAGCAGAGCCTGCTTCAAATCCTCTGTCCCCCTCGCTCTCTGCCCCTCCCCAACTTGCATGCTCTCTTTCAAAAATAAACATTAAAAAAAAGTATATGCAACATACACACACGGAACACATCTCAGAGATGAAGTTTCATTTGTGTGTGTTGTGTATGTGCACACAAGAGTTCTTTTTACGAGGCTTACTCCCCATAGTACTGATTTATTTTATTTAAAGTAGAACGAACCCATCTGCATTTTTATATAGAACAAAGGTAATTCAGAGGCAAATTGTTTGTTTTCTATTTAAGAAATACTGCTTGCATTCCTTCCTTGTTTTATTTCCCAACCATTTGTCCACTCAGGAATTATTTTAAAATAAAAATTAATAAACATTTAAGTGCTACAACCTAACTGAATAAAATTGTATGGTTTTACCATTGATTTCATGGTTATTCAAATAGAATTGAGATTTCCATTGTAGATTTTCCCTGATCCCATTCCCATCTCCCTACTCAAAATAATTATTCTTCTGATATTTTTTCTGTTCAATTCCAACATATGTTTAGTATATTATTATTATTATTTACCTATTTATGTAGCTATAATCTATGTTTGCAACTGTCTGTCATGTACTTAAACTTTATATAATCTTACCATGCAGCATGAATCACTCACTATCTTGCTTTTTTGATAATATTACAATTTTGGAATATTGGTGCATATAATTTCAGTCCATTCATTTTAATTTCAGCACAGGATTCTAGGCCATGAATATCTCATACTTGTTTTTATCCATATACTACACATGTGTATTTTATGCTTATTCCAATTTTGGTTATTAAAAATAATGTTGCAGTTCAAAACTCTGGTACTTGTTTTTCTAAGTATATGCCTAGAAGTAGTATCTTTACTGGATAGGAATACATGTATAATATCTTTAAAAGTACTTAGCATAAAAGTGAGAATTTTGGGCAATTTAGTTAATCTAACCCAGCTCAATTTCTTTGCCTAAAAATGAGGACAGTAATTCCTACAGGATTTCATAAAGATTAAGTGGGTCATCTTTTGTGAAAGTCATAGGAAATTGAGAAAACAAATAGTCTCCAATTTTTTTCTTTCTCATTCTAAATTGTGTCTATGGACAGAGAAGTGAAGACACAAAACTGTCAATGAGACAGTCAGCATTTCATACGTTTATCTAAGCCAGAGAATTCACCCATATAAATGAGAGATATCTGCATTCTGCCTGAGTTTGTCTGGGTAACTTTTACTTTGATATTCAGAATCATCATCTTTGAATTTCTGAGTGTGTGACCTGCACAGGTGGGTGGTGTGTCTGTTTCTCTGATTTAAAAAAAGAAAAAAAAATAGTGCCACTGAATCTTATTTCTTATTCCGTCCCTTTTCTCCTCCTCTATTTTATATTCATTTGCTTGTCCTCATTGAGTCTTCTCAGGCTTTTCAACCAAATGCAAACATTAAATGAAGGCTTTCCTGCAATTTCAAAGCAAAGCAAAGCAATTCCCCTAAAGGAAGAGAAGGCAGTTGTTGATTGTTCACAGACACAGTGAGGCTCAGCATGCACCTTTGGAAGGAGAAAGGGAGGTCCAAGCTAAGAATAGAAGGCCAGGAAAATAGTGTTGCCTGATACAAGTTGCTGGGATCCAAGGGAAAGAAATTAAAATATATAGATTTTAGTTTTCGTAGGTACGAGTCTCTGTCCTGCGTAGCCTCATCACTGACACAAGACAGGACACATGACTGCCTATGTTTAAAGATTTCAAGGTTATGGAGAAGGTCAATGTCACTCCTGTTTACCCTTGCCTGAGAGAGCCTCATTTTCTCTCATATTGTTGGTTTTTGACCTTCCCAAATCCCCAACTTATCAAAGACTAGTTTTAGTTACCAAACTAAAATTATAAGCATAATTGTATAGAATGCACAATTTTCCTGAACAAATATAACATAATCATATCATTTACCTTTGGCCCAGAAATTCTAACCTAAATGCAGCATACAATAATACTATGAAATCAGGAGAAATATTTATATGGAAAGCTATTTATTTCATCATTCTTTAGACTCACAAAAAAGAGAAATCATTAAATGCATGATAACTGAGGAATAAGTAACTGAAGCATCATACATTCATGTTAGCAAATGTTATGCAGCCATTAAATTGAGGTGTTAAAGAATTTGCAAACACACAAAAAGTTATCAAAGGAACAAAAATGAGGTAAAAATGTAATTCGATTTCAAGTGTGTTAATGCACACACTTTACATAAAGAAAATACATAAAATGACTATAAAATGCAAATAAAAGTCAAAATTGTTTATATTTCTCTGTCCAGACTATAGTACTGTAGATATTTTTTCATAATTTTGTATATTTTAAGTTTCAATAAGTATGCATTCTTTTAATAATCAGAAAAATATCTAAATTGTGGCAAAAAATTTAATATTTTCATTATTTACATGTAGTTTTTTTGTAAGATTAGAGAACTTGAGAATAAAAAGAGAGTGTTTTCTTAGTCAAATATTACTAGTTTACAGAACTAGTAAAATTATCCAATGTGAGGGCCTCATTTCTAAAATGAATTTATATAACCAGCCTGCTCACAGTCCACTAGTATCCTGAGGGTTGAACAAGCAAATCAGAACGAAGGTGTTTTACAAACAGATCATTAAACATGCACACCACATTTTGCCACAGCGATCCAATTTTTTTTTTTCCCCATATGGGATAAGAGGTCTGTCTTATTTCCCCTAAAATTCCTCTGTGGGCCTGAAGGTGTTGAATTATAAGAAGCAGAGACAGTCTCCCATGAATGGACTTCTGTTAGGAAGGTGCTGTGGAAAATGTATGGGCTTTCAGGTGAAACAGATCTGGCAATTTGGGGAGTTTTCTCACATGGAAGGTAAAATTAACATCATGCCTTTCACAGGGTTACTCTGAAGATCATTGCTGATGACCTCTCTGAAATGCCTGAGGGCATGGTTTAAAACGGGTTTGATAAATGTGCTGCGCTCTCTCTTACAATGCCAACTGTTTCAACAAGTGGCAAGCATTCTGCATTTTCTATTTCCACTGGTGGAGGTAATTAAGAAATATGCAATCTTGTAAACACAATTGGGTTTAAATAATAAAGAATCAAGGGGCGCGTGCCTGGCTCTGTCTGTTGGGTGTCAGACTTCCGCTCAAGGTCATGATCTCACCATTCCCCAGTTTCAGCTCGCATTGGTCTCTGTGCTGACAGTTCAGAGCCTGGAACCGGATTCAGATTCTGTGTCCCCCCGTCTCTCTGCCACTCCCATGCTCATGCTCTGTGTCTGTCTCTCCATAATAAATAAATGTTAAAAAAAAAAAAGAAAAAAAATCAAGACACAAAGTGCTCAATCATAATAGCAAAACAAACAAAAAACCCTACAATAGTCACTTCCTGTGTCAACCACTTAAACCACTACCATTAGTAGAGGTAATTTCTAGTTGGTAATCATAACTTGTGTAACAGCTGTCAAAAGACCAGAAAAAACAAATGAACATTAATGTGGTTCCTTTATTATTATAAACTCAATGGGGAAGAAACAGACATGTGGACACGGTGGAAGAGACAAGAGATTTGTTTTGAGTCTGTTTTATAAGGACATTTATCTAATGGAAGGACCTAATCACTTCCCAAAAGCCTAAAGCCTAATACTATCACATTGGAAATTAAAATTTCAATATATGATTTTTGGAGGAACAAAACTATTCAGCCTAGAATGTAGATATATACTCAAGAACTGAAAGCAGATCTTGAAGAGATATTTGTACACGCATGTTGATTATCACTGTTAATCACAATAGCTGAAATGTGAAATCAACTCAGGATATGTATTAATGGATGAACGAATAAGCAAAATGTGATACACACACACACACACACACACACACACACACATACACACTCACTCACTCACTGTGTAATATTGTCAACCTTAAAAAAAAAGGAATATTCTCACATATTCTGATAGTATAAAATGGACATTTGAGGACACTGTTCAGTGAATACGCCAGTGACAAAAAAAGGTAAGTATTATTGATTCCACTTATTTGACATACTTAGAATGGTCAAAATCACAGATAGAAAGTAGAATGGTGGTTCTCAGGGGCTGGAGGGTAGGGAAGGGGGAGTTCTTGTTTAATGAGTATAGAGTTTCAGTTTTACTAAATGAAAAGAATCATGGAGATGGATGATGGTGCTAGAGGCATAACATAATTAATGTATTTAATACCACTGAACTATGCACTTAAAACTTGTTTAGATGAGGAGTGCCTGGGTAGCTCAGTCATTTAAGCATCCGACTCTTGATTTCAGCTCAGGTCATGATCTCAGGGTTCATGGTTGATGAATTTGAGCCCTGTGTAGGGCTCTGTGCTGTTAAGCATGGAGGAGCCTGCTCAGGCATTCTCTCTCTCCCTCTTTCTGCCACTTCCCTGCTCCCTTGCTCCCTACCCCTACCAGCCTCTGCCCCTGCCTGCTGGCTCTCTCTTTCTCTCTCTCTCTCAAAATAAATAAGTAAACTTAAAAAAATGGTTGAGATGTCAGGCACCAGGGTGGATCTGTCAATAAAGCATCCAACTCTTGATTTCAGCTCAGGTCTCACAGTTTGGTTCCTAAGTATGCAGGCTCTCTCTCTCAAAATAAGTAAAGATTTTAAAAAATGGTTAAGTTGGTAAATTTTATGTTATGTTTATTTTACCACAATAAAAAAATTGGAAACAAAGAATGGTAACTAATAATCTGGGGGAGGGGGATAAAATTTTTTTAAAAATAGATGAATTCAAGGGAAGACAAGAAAGAAAAAATAAATATGAACAAAAATAAGTGTGATAAGTAAACAAATATTAAGTTGATTTAACCAAAATCTTTCTTTACATTAAATACATGTAGATACGTTTTCCATGAAAAGACAATGGCTGCCAGGCTGGATATTTAAACAACATGCTGCAGTGATATGCTACTTACATGAGACAGAATTTAAATACAAGAGCACAGAGTTTGAATGTGACTGAAAAAAGATGTGTAGATGCTAACAAAAGCCTATATAGCTGTACTAGGTTTAGGGAGATTAGCCTCTAAGATAAGAAGCATTATAAGGTGTATAGAAGGGCATTTTATATTATTAAATGGATCAACCCATTAGGCAAATATATTAATCCTAAATTGCATTGATCTAAGACTGTAACTTAAAATATATGGAACAAAAGCTTGCTGAACTAAAGGAGAAATGAACAAAATCCAAAATCTTAGAAAAATATATTAACATATCACTATGAAAATTTGATAGGATAATCAGACAAAATTTTTAAAGACATAAAACAGTTCAACAAAATAATTATCAAAATTACCTTAACTGATATATACAGTATACTGCAAAGAAAAACTTCAGATGTGTATTTTTTCAAGGGTATATAGAAAAACTATCAAGATTGACCATATGCTATCCCTTAAAATTAAGAGTCTAAACAAATTTTAAAGAATTAAAATCATGCATAGCTAAATATCCTAACACAATAGAATCAGTTTAAATATCAATAAAAATGTACCCAGGAAATCTCCAAATATTTGAAAATAAAGCAATATAATTCTAAGAATCCATGGGATGCACAAGAAATCATAATGTTAATTGGAACGGCTGCCAAATATATTAGAAGAAAAGTATGATGAAGATAAGAGCAAGCAATGAAATGGGAAACATTCATCCATAAGAGAAAATGTACGAAGGCAAAAGTTTGATAAAAATTGTAGAAGAAAGAGGAGACACAAATTACCAGTATCAGGAATGGGAACATCATGAAGATCCTACCGACATTTAAGAAATAATAAGTTTTATGAACAATATTTTGAAACTTCATTTTGAAAATTTAGACAAAATGGCGAAATTCTTTGAAAAATATAAATACCAAATGGATACAAGGAGAAGTAGAAAATCTAAATCTACATCCATTTGACTGATATTTATGTAAAATATTTATGTAAAATTTTTCCTATGAATAAATTTCCAAGCCCAGGTGGCATTATTTAAAACTTCCCAAAATTGGGGCACCTGGGTGGCTCAGTCGGTTGAGTGTCCGACTTTGGCTCAGGTCATGATCTCACAGTTTGTGAGTTCAAGCCCCACATCGGGCTCTGTGCCAACAGCTCAGCCTGGAGCCTTCTTCAGATTCTACCTGTCTGTCTGTCTATCTGTCTCTCTCTCTCCCCCTCCCCCACTTGTGCTCTGTCTCACTCTTTCTCTCAAAAATAAATAAAATGTAAAAAAAATTTTTTTAAATAAAATTTTCTAATATTTAAAGAATAAATAGCACTAGCCTTACACAAAATTTTATGGAGGATACAATATGAAGGGATTCTTCCTTACTCTTTATAGAAGATTATTACATATAGCCTTGATATCAACACCAAAGACATTTCAAGAATGAAAATTCACAAAGCAATCTCTTGCATGCACACAAATGAAAATATCTTGATAAAATATTTAAAAATGAACACTACATTATTTAAACGAGGTGATACACCACATCCAAATGGAAACTGTTCCTGAATGTTAGGTTGGTTTAACATTTCAAGTTTAATCAAGGAAATTCTCTGCACTAAGGAATAAAAGAGATATGATTGTTTCAATACATGAAAAAACATTTTATAAAATTCTCCACCAGTTTATGAAATAGACTCTCTAGAACTAGGAATAAGAGGGCACTTAATCTGATAAAGAGATTCTATAAACACTTTACAGATAACATTGTACTCTATGCTAAATTATTAAAAACTCTTCCCACAGATCAAGAATCAGAAAAAAGATTTCATTTACTACTACTTTCATGAAAAGTATATTAGAAAGTTGCTATGGTCTAAAGGTTTATGGTTCCCCAAAATGCATGGTCAAAGTCTAACACCTAAATGTGTAGGTACTAGTATATAGGGCCTTTGGGAGGTTATTAGGTCATAACATGGAAATCCTTAGGCATAGGATTAGTGTCCTATTGTTTTTAAGCTTATTTATTTATTTTGAGAGAGTGAGAGAAAGAGAGAGAGAGGGAGAAGAGAGCCCAAGCAGGGGAGGGGCAGAGAGAGGGGGAGACAGAATCCCAAACAGGCTTAGGCAGAGCAGAGCCTGACTTGATCTCACAAACCATGAGATCAAAACCTGAGCCAAGATCGAGTCGAATGCTTAACCCATTGAGTAACCCAGGCATCCCAGCGATTAGTGTCCTTTTAAAAAGACATTCCACAAAGTTTCCTAGTTCCTTCCCCAATGGGAAAATACAACAAGAAGTGTACAAACTTGAAGAGGGCTGTCATCAGATCAGGTGGATCTAACCAATAGGATATAGAAGAAAAAAAATACACACACACACACACACACACACACACACACATCACATATATATGAGAAAGAGATATATAAAAATTTCCATGATTTTTATAAGAAAATTTAAAAAATCATAGAACATATGTTAATATTAATAGACAAATTTAGGAACAGCAATATATATGCAATTATGTATTGCTTTCTATCACTAGAAAAAAAACAATTAGAAAATAAAATGGAAAAGTTAAAGGTAACAGTCATAATTGTATCAAAATAACATCAAATGTGGGGCGCCTAGGTGGTTCAGTCAGTTAATAGTCCAACTATTGATTACAGCCCAGGTCACAACCTCAGGGTCATGAGATAGAACCCTGCATCAGGCGCTGTGCTGAGCATGGGGACAACTTAAGATCCTCTCTCTTCCTCTCCCTCTGCCCTTCCCCAAAACTCATGTTCTGTCTGTCTCCTCAAAAAAAAAAAAAAATCAAATGCAAAAAGAAAATGTAATGTGAGATATGTAAGACATTTACATAGTAAATGAGAACGGGGGGAGAGAGAAAAAGGGAGAGAGACCTACATGAATGAATCAAATACAATAAAATTAAATAATCTGCTATTAAAATATATAAAGTAGCATGATTTATGACAAATGTACCACTCGGGTACTGAAAAAATGCAAGTCTTTTCAATAAATAGTGAACATGCACTTTTATATTCATAGTGGAAAAGTGAATTTATACTCCTACCACACACCATAAACAAAATCAATCCCAAATGGTTTATAAATTTAAAAGTGAAAGTTGGAACAATATATATTCTAGAACGAAACACATAATATAATTATGGGGTAGGAGAAAAATGTATAAACACAAGTAGTGCTTACCAGAAAAGAAAAAAATTGATAAAATGAGCTACATTAAAAATAAAATTTTGAATCTGTATCAAAAATTCCTCTAAAGAATAAACGTAGAAGCCACCAAGTAAGAAAAACAATTTTGCAGAATATATATTTGGCAAAGGACTCATACCTAGAATATATATGAGACTTTAACAAATGAATAATAAACAGAGAGACAAGCCAACTAAAAAAAAAAAAAAAGACAAAGAAAAAAGAAGACGGGAGAAAGGAATGATATGAGGGAGGAAAGGAATTCATCAATTTTTGAATAGTCATTTCAAAATAACTGTATTTCCAAATGTTCAATAAAAATGTGAAAAATTGCTTAATACCATCACTCAATAGAGAAATTTAAATAAAAACCTCAATTAACTGCACTATTATACTAAGTCACCTGCATGACTACATATAATCTAAGTTCCCAAAGAAATAGATAAAATCTGAACTTCCACACTTGGACAACCTCTTTGCAAATTTGTTTGAGATTATCTGTTAAAACCAAACATATCATGAGATCTAGCAATCCCACTCCTACATAGGTAAGCAAGAGAAATGTCTACATATGTACGACAAAGGCATATAAAGAAAAACCATGGATTGTAGATGTTCTTCAAGAACACTTGTTCTGAGAGTGTTCTGCAAAATGAGCAAACATTTCTAATAAATTTTAATTAGATAGTGAGAGATGTCTTGCAATATGAGTAGTACGTGATGTCAAAAGCCACATGATCACAAATGAGCCAATGGTTCTTCTCTCTCTCTCTCTCTCTCTCTCTCTCTCTCTGTCTCTCTGTGGGATTGTAGGTGACCATCCCACTTGGATGCTTGGTGTCAAGCTGTGGTGTGCGGCAGAAATCAGTGATTTTTCATAACATTGGAAAAGTGCTTGCAACTAGCACTATTTTTTTTTTTTTTTGTCACTTCAAAGCATCTATGGACAGTCCTTTGCTTTTCCATACAAGAGGAAGCTTGGAAATGCTTTACTTTATTCTAGGTCAGGCTGCCTGCAGACACAGATGCTTTCTTCTGCTGCCTTATTGCCAGTTACATGAAATACAGTATATGACAAAAGTTTATTAATACTATACTATAGTCAACATCTATAAAAGTGTATACAATGGCCGCCATTCATAAAAAGCTTGAAAAGAAAGGCAGTAAGAAGATGATTTCGGTGGAAGTTCAGAAGGAAATCATTGAGAAGTATGAACGAGGTATGCCAGTGGCTGAATTTGCAAGATTTTGTAAGAAATCTATCTCTGTATCAGGTCTGCAAAGGAGGAGAAGAAAAAGGCAGAGGAATCCCTCAATTCAAATGAGATTAGGAAGATGTGTAAAATGTGGGAACCAGTGAAAAATTTTGTAGAAAAGCACCACCCGAACAAGGCTGTAGCAGCACAAGTGATAAATGTGTTTAATGCCAACGCAATGTCACGTTGCCGCAAAATCTCAAAAGGAGCCAAAAGTGTCATTGATAGGTTCCTTGTTAAAGTTGCATGAAAAGAAAAAGATTCCATTGAGCCAACAGACAGCAGCGATTCCACGAGTGATAGGTTTTTATATTTTCTTTATTATTTTGTATTATATTACAGTATTATAATCATTTTTATATGAATATTTTTGGGTGATCAAATGAATCATCTGAGGTTCCGTTATTTCTTATGGGGAAATTCACTTCGATACACAAGTGCTTTGGATTACAAGCATGTTTCCGGAATGAATCATACTCACAAACCAAGGTTTTACTGGATAAGAATGCTTACAGCAACAGTACTCATAGCAGCCCAAATTGGAAACAACATAAATGTCTATGAAGAATATATAATAGACAAATAAATGGTGATATATTCATACAGTTAATTAACCTAAATGCAGCTATAAGTTTTAACAGTTCTCTGTATATTTTGGATAATAGCCCTCTATCAAAAATGTCTTTTACAAATATTTTATCCCAGGCTGTGGTATGCCTCTAATTCTGACAGTGTCCTTTTCATAACATTTTTTTTTATTTTAATGAAGTCCAACTTATCAATTATTTCTTTCAAGTCTTTGGTGTTATATCTAAAAACACATTGCTAAAGGCTTTGCCATCTGGATTTTCTCCTATATTATATTGTAGGAATTTTATAGTTTTCTATTTATATTTTATTCTATGATCCATTGTGAGAATTTTATTTATTTTTGGCCTGGATTTTCCAAAGGATGAAACTTAAAGTCTAAAACCCCAATCACTCCGCAGAGATACTAAGGATGGGGAGGAAATAATTTCTTTCATTTATTGAAGATCCAAAGGAGTCTGGTAACATACTGAATCATGTGGGAAATAGAGTATCTCAGAATACATCATGTGGAAAGAGGCCTGGCAAATTGGTCTTCTTTGATGGTAATTCATTTAATGGATCATTAACAGGTATTACAGAAGGTAGATAAAAATGGATCTCTTTGTGAAATAAGTTTTGAAAAATTTTACTTAACATGCAACACATGACTTTACCATAAAAATTTTAGGGTCTTTAATGTATTAATAATTTCTGTGAGTCTCCAAATGGGCAAAACATTAACAAGATTTTCCCCACCTCATTTTACTGAACATAGAATATTTTTCTTGGGAAACTGGTATTTTGAGTGAAAGTAAAATATTTTATAGATAAGAAAATAAACTCACAACATGAAGTTCAGCATTAGGCCAAAGGTCATTCAGTTAGCTATTGGAACATTTGGGATTGGCACCAACTGTCTAATCACAAACCTGCATCGATTTAATTTCCATCTACTTCTCCTTGAAGGAAGGGAAAACTCATTCATTAAAAAAACTATTTATAGAACACCTATTATGGTATTTGGACATGATGAATGTCACTACAATGGTCATGCCTTGAAACTGAACTCTAGTGTCCTAAAAGGAAACATTTTCGTGGCACCTGGGTGCGCAGTTGATAAGCAACTGACTTCAGCTTGCTTCATGATCTCATGTTTGGTGGATTCGTGCCCCATCTGGGGAATCTCTGCTATCAGCACAGAGCCTGCTTTTGAATCCTCTGTTCTCCTCTCTCTCTGCCTCTCCCCCGACTGACAAAAATAAATAAAATATTTTTTAATAAAAAAAAGACAATTTTTATCATGATATAAGGGAGCATGTCATGATGAACTGAGCGACTATTCTAAAGTTTTAGGAGTTTATCTCTTCATGTATACATTGTCAACTCTATTCAGCCCTTTATAATCAGCGTGGCACCAAAATAACCACGTGCCACTTATGTCATTTGGGGGCATTCATGACTTGCCCTAGTGACCTAATTTATCATAACTATGTATATTTAGGCCTCTCTGTGCCATGACTTTGTGACGATGCTATTTTTTGTGATTGGCTATTGTGCAGTCAGAAATATTTTTGTATTGATGATGAGTTTATATTTTCCTATAAAAACACCATTAGCTAAATTGTTCTGTAATCCATTCCATTCTTGCAGAGTCAAATAAATGCAAACTTTGAGCACATGAATTCTTCAGGGCATCAAAAAAAGGCTTGAGATGACAGCCCTCAGTGAGAATTCTGAGCAAGGATTAACATTATGAAAGAGCTTGTCCATCTGTTAAAGAAAATCTAAATCTGATTCAACCTGAGCACAACAC
Source organism: Acinonyx jubatus (assembly GCF_027475565.1). Classification (NCBI taxonomy): domain Eukaryota; kingdom Metazoa; phylum Chordata; class Mammalia; order Carnivora; family Felidae; genus Acinonyx; species Acinonyx jubatus. The sequence continues at coordinate 22,098,529 of NC_069396.1, read as the reverse complement.
ATGCATTTTTAAAGTAAAGCTTCCATTCAATGAATCTAATAGTCCAGGTAATGCAATGTTTATTATTAATGTTACACTATGAACAGGAAACTAATTTTAATGTTTAAATGTCTTACAGATTCACAATTCAACTTTGGTAAAGTGGCTGTTCCTAATAATATATTTAAGAGTATCAAGAGTAAGAGTGGATGTATTTGTAGAGTTCATTTGTACAATGCCTATGTATCAAGGTTTTCCATGCCTATTACAAGACAAAGGAAAACAAATTTGAAACTACACAGAAAGTTTTCTTAACAGAATCTTAAATTCATTAGTTAATTTTGAAAAAGTTTACAAAAACTTTTGTTTAAACAAGTTTTGATCATTTTTAGCATAAAACAAACAAACAAAATTCTGAATATCCCACTATGCATGCTCACATGGGGAGAGAACAGTCTCATTAAAAATTATGATCTCAGGGGCGCCTGGGTGGCTCAGTTGGCTAAGTGCCCGACTTTGGCTCAGGTCATGGTCTCACAGTTCATGGGTTTGAGCCCCACATCGGACTCTGTGCTGACAGCTCAGCCTGGAGACTGCTTTTGATTCTGTGTCTCCCTCTCTCTCTGCCCCTCCCCGCTTGTGCTTTGTCTCTCTCTCTCAAAAATAAATGTTAAAAAAATAAATTAAAAATAAAACAATTATTAAAAAAATCTCATCCTGATAATAATCTGGAGAAAAGACCGAGAGCTCAAAGAACCATGGGGGTAATTGGTATGAATCTTAGCTCCTTCACTTACTAGTCATGTGACCATGGGTGATTGAAGCAACTTATATGATCTCAGCTTTCTCATCTAATAAATAGACACAGTGAAAATAACTATGTCATGTGTATTAAAAAGTTAATAACGTAATATAATTAGTATGCTGTTTAGGATTAAATACATATGCAGGAAATACCTGCATCTTTTCCTTTCATGAAAAAAGTTTTCTTAAAAAATCCACATCACTTCCTAGTGAGTTTAGTGCTAGAGAAAGGAAGAAAGGCCATTTGCTCTTGTCCCGTTAATTTACTGAAACAGGGCTATATTGTGTAATAAAGTAAGATACTGTGAATCATTCAAATAAAGAAGATTGAACAAGATCCATTTTATATTACACAATCCAGTAGTTTCAACACTTGGGTCCCTTTAAATACATCTCCTAAATGGCATCTAGGTCATACGCAGAATACTTGGTTTTTAAAATACAATCTAAATTACATTTGGCAGTTTATAATACTATTATGGCACTTCTCCTTTGGAAAGATGTAGTAATGAAAATCTCACTTATCTTCTGCATGAGTCTGACAGGACTGCTATCACCAAATACCACAGACTGGGTGGCTTAAACAATGAACTTTATTGTCTCAGTTCAGGGCATTGGAAATCCAATATCAAAGTGTCAGCAGGTTTGATTCCTTCTGAGGTCACTCTCCTTGACTTGGAAGTGGTCCCTTTATACTGTGTCCTCACACAATTGTCCCTGGAGCTCTGTGCCTCTGTGTCCTAATCTTGTCTTCTTATAAGCACACCAGTCATATCGGATTAGGGCCCACCTTAATGACCTCATTTTATCTCAATTGCCTTTTAAAGGTCTTATTTCCAAATGCAGTCACATTCTAAGGTCCTGGGAGCTATAAGTTTTTAACATACGAATTTGGGGGTGTGGAGGTGTGGGAGACACAATTCAGCTCATAACACCTTTCCATCATTACAAGTAGAAGACAGGGCAGAATATATAAAATATTTCTTTTCAGACATTGAATTTTGGGCAGCACAGGAATATTATCTCTGAGAGAAAGGAAACAAATGTGAACATTACTGTCTCCAAATCAGGATGAAAATTCTCAAAGCAGGGTATAGTGGTGTCAGTGAGCTTAGGAGACAAAGATCAGACTTCAGGGAATCTAATGTTGCAAGGCAGAATTTTGGAGGAGGTGCATCTATATATCTATATCTATATCTATCTATCTATCTATCTATATATATATATATATATGTATATATATATATACGTATATATATATGTATATATATATATATATATATATATATATATAGAGAGAGAGAGAGAGAGAGAGAGAGAGAGAGAGAGAGAGAACCACAAAACCTGAAGGGGAATCTATTTTTGTCTTTGCCAAACTAAGTCTTGTATGCATGGGGTAAAATTCTAGGAGTCCTTGCAAAAGGCTAGTATGCTATAAACAGAATCATTCTCAGAAATCATACTTGGTAGACAGACTTTCTAGTTCTGTCAATTCAGTGTAGGGTTTTCATTTATCACTTGGGCATTCAGTAGAAACCCTAAAAGACCCACACCTTAATAGTAAGGCTAAACAATTCCTACAGTAATAGGTACTCTTAAAACTAGCTTAATACAAGTCTCAACAGATTAAAAGTGATAGGCAAGTCATTTAATTCTTCCATAATAAAGTTCACAACATTTAAAAAAAATATATAGCATTATTCAGACACCCATCAACATAATATTCACAATGCCCAACATCCAATCACAATATGTGAGGGCATGTCACTAAGTCAGAAAATGTGAACTAATTCTTTTAATTGATCAATTAAAAAGATATAGAAATGATATAAATGATTAAATTTACTGGCAAAGTAAACTTATTTTATTATGCTTAAGGGTCAAAGGAAAACATGTACAAAATAAGAATAGAAATGGAAAATATGAAAGAACGAGATGATACATCTACAAAATAAAAATATAATATCAGTAATTTAATTATTCAATGGATGGCTTATCAGCAGGCAGACATTTCAGAAGAAAAGATCAGTAAACTTGAAGATAGAGGAATGACACAATCCAGACTGAAAAACAAGGTAAAAAAGACAATATTTTATAAGAACAGCTCTAGTAATCCATGGACTAGGATTAAGAGGTCAAGAAATAGTGGATAAAATTTACTAAATTTGATGAAAACTATGTACCCAGAAATTCAGTAAGCTAAAGAGAATCCAAGTAAAATAAACACAATAAATCACATAAAGACATATTCTAACCATATTGCTGGCTAGCATTAATAAAAAAAAAATAGAGAATAAAAACTTATCAGAAACAAAGATAAAATACAAGAATGACTCCAGTTTTCCTTTGTGAAATTATACAAACCAGAGAATAATTGTTAACATTTTTAAAGTTCTAAGAAAAAAGACAGAAACTAGAGTTACCCCAGTTATCCATCAAAAATGAAGCTGAAATAAAATTTAATCAGAAAAAAATTTAGATATATTTGTCCAACAGATTTCCACTATAAGAAACAGTAATTTTTCAAATAAAATTAAGTGAAGATATTCCTCAGACATCAGTAAAAAATAATTCAAGTTGGAGATTTGAATCTTTGCAAATAACACAAAACAAACAGTAAACATATGGACAGATATGAAGACTTTTCCATGCTAAAAATTCCATAAATATTTCAGATTTTAAGTGAAAATAACAATTATGTGTCACAAAATTCTAAGACTTATACAAGTAAAATATAGACAAATATAGTACAAAGGTCAAAAGGAGGAAATTAAAATCATATGCATTATATGTTAAGTGATCCAATATTATTGAAGGTTAAATTTTTGCCAAAGTTTATGAACAGGGAGTGAACAATTAATATTTCCAACAAATTGTGCTGGATCATCTGGATATAAAATTTGAAAAAAATTGGACCTTAATCAGTGACTTATCCCAGAAAAAACTTATCTTAAAATGAAAAAGAATCCTATGATCCAAAATTAAGGAAATAAACAACATAATAAAAAAGGGCACTCATCTTGAGATTTAGAAACTTCACAAAAGAAGATACCAAGGTGGTCAATGAACACATGAAAAGATGTTCAATATTTCCAGTCATCAGAAAAAAAAAAGAGACATTATGAGATTTATCTACAAACACTTGAATAAATAAACATTTTTAAACTGACAATATCAGGTGTTGGTGAGGACATAGAGAGAAATTGGAACAAATATGTATTGCTGGTGGGAATGCAAAAAGATATGACAAACTTTTTGAAATACTTGGACTCTTTCCATACACTAAGTCATACACTTACTATACGGAATTGTACTACTTGGTATTTCCCAAAGAAGTGAATGTATATTTGCTCATATTTTTTTTTTCTGGATGAGCATGGTGACTTTAATCATAACAGTAAAAAAAAAAAATAGAAATAACTCACATTGTTCAAAAGGTGGACGACTTAGTAAATTATGATTTCTTAGACAATGGAACACGACCCAGGAATAAAAGGGAACAAACTACTAAGGGGTGGGGGTTGGAGAAAGAGATTATGGCTAGAAAAGCAGAAAGGAGGGAATTTTAGGGAATGGACAATAATTTATACAGTAGTCTTTGTTCAGTGAAATCTCATGGAATGTTGTGAGGATGTGACATGAACTTTTCTTTAACTTTTTTGTAAAGTTTATTTATTTATTAATTTTGAGAGAGAGAAGTGAGCTCAGGTTAGGGGCAGAGAGAGAGAGAGAGAGACACACAGAGAGAGAGAGAGAGAGAGAGAATCCCAAGCAGTATCTGCACTGTCAGCTCGATCTCAGGAACCATGAGATCCACTGAGAACCACTGAGCCACTCAGGCATGCCAACATGAAATTTTCTTTACAACAAAATCATTTTGGCTTTTGTGTCTACAATGAATTATTGAGGGTGTGGGTGTCAGTCACAAAAAAACTAAAAGACAAGGATGTTTTGTAGATAACGTAACAAGATCCAACGCAGATCTTCACTTTGTGGTGGTAACAGGAAACATTGCAGTGTACAGACTTTTAATATATAAACAGATTTTAAAATATGCATGTCTATGTGTATGTAAACTGATGTAGATATAGATACAATATAAGTGTGTAGACATAGATATAATATGGATGTGGATGTATATATGAGTATAGACATAGGTATAGATATAAAGTTGATCAGCCTTCCTTATGGATTGAATGTAGGTAATTAAAGATGTGGAATCAAATATGACTAGAAAATTTCTGTCTTTAGAATTGGTGGATATGGTTTAATTTAAAAACTACAGAACACTGGCGGAGAGTGTAGGAGAATTAAGAACCGTGTTGTCTTAGGGCTACAGCAACACTAACCAAAAAAAGAATGCAGCACCAAAGCCCAAAGATATCTCTGAGCAGAGTTAGGAAAATGTTGCATCTACTGCAATGTCCCAGAGGTGACAACTCTATCAATTCTTGATTAAGATTACCATGGATGCATGTACAATTTGGTCCCACCACTGAGATATCAACAGATCAATTAAATTAAAGATACATGTGGGCAGAAAAAAAATTGCATCTATGTGTTTATGAGTGTGAGCTGGGCCTGAAATGTATTTAAAACAGATCCATCCAGGACTTGGACTTCTGAAAATACCAGTATAATCAGAAGCTATTTTTCTACAAATCTTTGTAAAGAAGCAAACAAGCAAGTAAAATTCAGGTAAATACCAAGAAGAACATGTGCTCTATCATGAAATAAAAGTAAGCCCAGACTGGGAAACTAACTCTAACTGGGGAATTCAGAGGATTCACACGAATTTCTGGAATCTCTGCAAAATCATTAGGTTAAAGTGACCGACATTAAGGAGATATTTCTATGATGCTCAATTTTCACATAAAGATGGAAATATTTCCTGTCTGGCTACGTGATAGAAATGGTCAACCTATTCCAGAGGTGACTGAATTTGGTGGTTTTGAAATCCCTAGGCAGGTCTATGGTTTCCTTAGGAAATTAGGAGCCCCATCCTTAACACCAGTTGAGGTGACATAAAGGCCTGGAGGAAGGTACCTCTTCAGAAAAGACAAGAGAAAACACCAAGAATCACCGTTGGTGGATTCTAGATCTAGCCCTTCTACTCACCTAACAAGTACAAGTAGTTTCATGTTCTTATCCCTCAGTTTCATTACTTAAGAAATGGGAATAAAGCTCACTTCACATGTAGAATTATAAAGATTAAATATATTCTGAGCCAAAATATTGTTTTAGGAATCTAAACAATAAATAATATTATTTTCTCTATTTATTAATTTATTTAACAAATAGTTTTTGGATTCTTACTATATTCAGGGCAAATTTAATGGTAATAATCAGATACAAAAGTCCCTACCCATGAGGATATTACATTCAAATAGAAAACATTTAGACAATAATCAACAATTAATTAAACCAATGAAATATAATGGGGAAACATAAAGGCAAGGGAAATAAAAATTTACAAATGAAAATGGGGTATTTTTGATAAAGCTGATCATGATTGTACCTTGAACACAAAAATGGATAAAATGTAAGATCAAGTCATGTAGTTGTCCAGAGGAAGAATATAACAGGTAGATAAAGCACTAAAGCAATAGTCTTGAGATAGAAGCCACTTTGGGGTCTCCAAGAATAGCTAGCACCTTAGGCTGGTGTGTGACAGGGTATAAATGAGAAGAAAGGGGGTAAGAAGATCTCTGAGCATTTGATTGAAGTAATTCAGATGGAAGATAACTGGGCCTTCAACTCAGATAGTGGAAGATATGAAAAGAAACTTACTCACATTTTGAACATATTTTCTGAAGTTCAAAGACAAAAGTTGCTTATGGATTTGATTATATATACGAGAAAAATACAGGAATAAAAGTTACTCAATAGGTATTTGGGTTTAGTCAGGTTATGAGTTATTTAATAGGCGACTTTTTACCTGATCTCACAAAGCAATATACAGGGTTAATTTTTATAGTGTCTAAGGACTTCTGGGGAATTAAAATGTTTGCTAGGCACTAGATGATGTTATGTAAACATTAAATGCATAGTTTCCCACAGTGTTTCATAATTAAAACAAATAATTATACAATTAATACAAGTTAATTATAAAATAATTAGTAGAAGAAAAAATCAATAACCATAAACCTACCACCCCAATACAACCAGTATTAAGAGATGGATAGATGTATAGATAGATAGATAGATAGATACTCTGCAATTGCAAATATACCTTAACATTTTCAGGCATTTGCTTTGAGTAGAATTTAAATGCATATAGACACAGATATATATGTTTAAGATCAGAATAATGAAATTTATCGCATGATTCATCTATACATCCCTCTAGTCATCCATATTGCTTAACAAACTTATTTAAATTAATTAACAATATGGCAATTTTTATTGACAGTGGATTCACAGATAGGACTTCTGAAGCATCCAGATGAACTGACAGTTTATAACTCTAATTGTCTTCTTTGCTTATCATCTCCATATATACAAACCACTAAAGTGATCTGCAGGACAGAAAGACCTTAATGAGGACATAGAGTAACTGATAAAGAGAAACCATCCTGAATCTAGCAAAAGATTAGGAAAAAATTCTATCATAGCCATTTCTTTTTCTTGCTCCCATTGATTTGACTTGAGAAATTCATTGTAACATGAAAATTTTAAAAACCCTGCAGATCTTGAGGGAGGAATTTCATTAAATGCTAATGTTCAAGTAATAGCACATACAAATAGAATACATGCATCTGTGAAATATTAAATATCAATGCAATGTATAGTTATTCCAAAGTCATTCATTTTATATAAGATGTTAGGTCTTGATCCTCTTTCCAATTTAACTTTGCTACTCTATTCCTGATAGAATTTTTTTTTTCAAGTAGTGACTATGCATGTGGGTTTAACAGCAGTGTAGATTTTAGCTTCATACTGCATGCATTACCCACATCAGGGTCACAATTAGTTAAAAAGAAAACACTATAAAATTTGATATTTTAGTGTTTTGGTTAAGTATCCTTTTTGGTTGTGTTATATGTATATGTGTAATTAACCATTACAAAGAAAGAGAGAGAAAGCTGGATTTTTTTAAGTTTTAATTAAGGCAAAATTAACATCACTGAGCACGGAGAGTCAAAGTTGATCAAACCCAATCCTCTGTTGTATATTAAAGAACCAGAGAGTCACTGGACAGTTTTGAATACTGGGTTTAAAGCCCAGCTTTATTTTGTGACATTTGACAACTTAGTTAAATGCAGAAAATTGAAGTTCCTTTACCAGTAACATGAGGCAACTAATTAGCTCAAGGACATTAAGATAAAAATATTAATTGTTTAAATACCTTGAATTAATTTAGCAAGCATTATGTAAAAGAAAGCATCAATGAATTCAAACAGAGGCAAGGCTTCCTGAAGGAGGGAACATGAGCTACAACTTTAAGGATGATTAGGAGGTGGCTTGGTTGATAAAAAGGATTGGGGAAGAAGACGGCATTCTAGGCATGCGCAGAGGAATGAATGTACCGAGTATGATGCTTTAGGATGTACTATTATTTTAGGAGGACAACACAGAGAGTTCAGGTTACTAAAGAGATTATAGTCATAAGTAGGAGCCTTGCTTAGAAAGACGACTGACTCAGAGTGGACCTTATATCAGACATATTGGATTAATAAGCCAAGACCATACAGCCATGTAATAAAAAAGACAAAACTGCATGATTAGATGACCTTATTTATCTTAAAGTGTACTGATTGTTAGTAATACTCTTGGTCCTGATATCAGAGCCTTAATATTAGAAATTAATGGAACAGGATCTTGATACTGGCTTTTTTTTTTTCTGTTAATATACTAAGGTTTCTTGAAAAGGTTTCTTAATGCCTATAGATCTAACTGATATGCAAGTGTACCTTTACATCACTTCTTCTGAGCGGATGTTATCCCCTCCTCTCTGTGAATCTAAATTATTCCTTCTTAGACTAGGTAAAACAATTATTTACTCTATGAACATTTTACTCAGTTTTATTCATCAAGATTTTACTTGATTTTTACTTCTCTTTTTTTTTAATTTTTTTTCAACGTTTTTATTTTTATTTTTGGGACAGAGAGAGACAGAGCATGAACGGGGGAGGGGCAGAGAGAGAGGGAGACACAGAATCAGAAACAGGCTCCAGGCTCCGAGCCATCAGCCCAGAGCCTGACGCGGGGCTCGAACTCACGGACCGCGAGATCGTGACCTGGCTGAAGTCGGACGCTTAACCGACTGCGCCACCCAGGCGCCCCTACTTTCTTTACTTCTTAATTTTACTTTACTTTCTCATTTTCTCTGTTTTGACACTAACAGAGGCTAGAGTCTAAAGGGAGGAATAGATTCCCTCAACATTATTTCCATCTAAAGATCCCTTGTTTACACAGACATATTTCAGGTGCTGTATTAATGCATTCAAGCCAATTTATTGATTTTCTTTCTCATTAAGAAAATTCCAAAATAAAAGGAGTGAGAATAGTAAAATAATTAAATATATGAAAATCTGAATAATGATTCTAGGGATTCTTATTATCTAAACTGCTTCTTCTAATACATGATGATGAAATTTTACTGTAATGAAATGAAACACATCATCCATAAACCAATATTGTTCAATTTAAAGACTCTACAAAGGGTCTAGAAAAAGCTATATTCCCCCATTTTTAATGCCTTCAAAGCAGTCAAAACTTATTCCATAAATAATTTTGCCTGTGTTTGTAAATTTGTAAAGACAAAAATTTAGCAAATTGCCAAGTGCTGAGTCTTCAGTCACTCATTTATTCATTAATTTATTTCATGCTTCAGGGGCAGCAGAGGATAAAGAAGGAGAACTGGACTTTGACCAAACTGAGGGATTTTGCATCACATATTTAGAATTCACACTTTTGTTTCTGTAGAGTGGGAAATTTGAGATATTATAACAAGAAATTGGCCTGGTCATTTGTGGTTTTTCAGTCAGCTTGCTCTTGCCCAAGGAGGGAAAGTGGATTAAGGGACTGGGAGGTGGGGTCAAACAGGGAAACTGATAAAATGGATACAGATTAAGAGAACATTAGATTTGTGTGATGGTGAAACAATGAAGTCTTAAAATAAGGTAATGACAGAATGGTTAGAAATGAGAGGCAGGATACAAAACACTTATCTAGTAGAACTGTGTAATTTGGAGCCATGGCACAAGACAGGAAGGACAAGCATTGTGATGTCTTTCAAATAACAGGTGGTAGTATTTACAGACCAAGGGAACCATACCATTTATTTATTCTATAAGGCTGTGAGGGAGGATTTAGTTGTGGGGTAAAAGATCTTGATTATTAATGACTAATGATTTGAACATCTTAAATTCTTAGGCTATGGAAGAAAGATGATCACTTAAGAATGGAACAAAGGTTAGAATATATGGGGTGGGAAGGTGGTCAGGAGACAATGTCATCACACCCTTGCTGACATTTTCTTCTTTAAACTGCAAAATAACTTCATTGCAGTGATAGCTTTATAAATTCAATCACACTTGAATGTGGGTTGAATTTTAAGGACGGTGTCACCCAGTTTGGTGGTATCAATCCTTTAGGAAATGCAAGCGGAGAATCTTGATGCAAATTTGTAAGAACTAAAAACTTCTAAGACAGGAAGGAGAAACCAGAGGAGAATGATAATTTGAATAGACTAAGATTCTGCCCATTTGTAATGTGAACTTCATTTTCATACCATACACTTATGTAGGTAGTCTCAAGTTCTCAAGAAACCATTCATACACAAACCGTGTTGTGTGCGTGTGTGTGTGTGTGTGTGTGTGTGTGTGCGTGCACACACTCACCATCTTTGAAGGAGTAGCTAATATGGTCCCATATTCCCACTGTAACCAAAAGCAGAAATAGCACACCAGCCCAAAAAGTTAGAGAGTACTGTATTCTACCTCATTCCAGCCTACTATGTAGATCAGCAAAGCAGCAACATGATAGGGTAGAACCACTACTAATCCTAGAAACAGTAAGCACTTTCATTACTTAATTGAGTTGTGATTGTTTCCACAGTCAAATTCTTCACCTCCCTGATAGACAATGATGGAATGGAAATCGGCTTAGTGGTTTCTTTTAATTTCATCTTATTTAAGCACCTTGACAGGTGAAACCAGCTATGGACTCAGGTAAGGCCAAGGCAAGCAGCTTTACACAGAGGCAGTAGTAACACAAAAAATATATCAAGAGGCTGAGGAAAAATTTCATGGTAAAAACCAAGATCAGCTCCTGCGTATGTGATCCATCAGAGTCTAACATTGAGACAATGGACTGGATTTAAGTTTTGTTTACTAGCGTTATACGAAGCTATATGCAACTATCATCAGGGTTGGCATCATGGAGATGGACATGTCAGATATTAGGGATTTAATTAGCAAGTGTTTGCAGATCCAAGTAAGAGGGTCACTTGGTAACTGATTATTTGATATCTAATTTTGTAAATGATCTCCTTTGTCTTCAATACTCTACTTAGTCTCTTATAATTCAGAGAAAAAAAATCAAGTAGTTTGAAAAGTGTACTACATTTTTAGTTTAAAAAGGCAGGGAGGGGGTTATATCCTATTCAACTTACCATATGGGAGTTAAGTTGATTTCCTTAAATTGTCTGAACCCTGATTTCTTTATTTGTAAACTAAGGGTAATAAAACCCAGCCTGTCTCCTTCTTGGCATTGTTTTGGAAACATGGAGGGAAATACTATACAAGTATGACATCGATGCTATTGTTGTATTATTTATCCTGTTTGTCTTCTAAATTTGAAAGCCTGAGCTGTTTTTTAAGGTGCAGTGAGGACACTTTTGGGAAGTCCAAAATTCTATAGGCATTTCAGTGTTAGTCCCTAAATGCAGTGGGGCTTTTATTTTTCTTTTACAAGTGTTAAAACCAGTATTAATCATAAAATCATTTGAAGACTTTAAGGTTTTCAGAGTCACCAAATAAAAATGAGACTATACATAAATTTAATGTATGCTTGGGTCATTATCCAACCCAACATTAAATGGGGTTATTAAAAAGGTACATTTATGCATATGTCTGAGTGAACGTATGCATGTATGAATGTGTGAATATGGATGTATGCTAGTTTTTAGTATACAGAGGTTGTCCCTTTTAAAGTCAGTAATAATAATGAGATTGACTTATCATATAAACATGTGCCTATTCAAATTAATACTGCTCTTTTAACACATATATAGAGGGGTTTAGGATGAAATATTTGTTAAGAATATTTAAAACTATGGAATAAATAAGTGGAATTACTCACATGGCATAAAACTTTTGACAGAGGTCAATCGCTATTGTGATTAACTGGTAACTGGATTGGTTCAGAGTATGAAAATAAACATTTCTAGTTGGATTACATATGCCATAAGCATAAGGCCATTTTGAACTAAATGTATTCCAATACCTACATCAGTTAAATATTGCATGAGTATCATTCAAGGTGCTAGTTCAGCAGGAAGCCTGGGCAGAGGAAATGACTTCCTTAGGTAAAATGATGAGCTCATTTAATCAGCTTCCAAATTCTTGACAGGGATTAATCTTCCATTAGAAAAGTAGGAAAGTCCTCCAAAGAAAACACATGGAGTGTTGTCTGCCATTTTAGCAGTGAGGGTTTCTTTTTTATTGCAGCCATCAAATGGCTTCTATGTTAGCGCTTTATACATTCATAGTTATTTGCAGCTTAATCAAAATTAAATTCTATTATTATGAGTAATAATAAATATCATTTATTGAGCACAAATTATATGTTAGGCACTATGCTAAGCACCTTGCATGCCTAACCACATGCTAACATAAACTGAGTATCAGGTACTATTTATATACTAATCTTAACACTGTCTTGGTAAAGTTTATAATGCTAACATGTGGCAGTGCTGGAAGTTGAAACCTTTCAGTTCACTCCAGAGGTAATTAGATAATGACTAATGAGGTAGTCATTTTTCTTACTCCCCTTATCCTTTGTAATAATAGAGCCTAATGAAGAAAACTCCAGAATTTAACTAAAAAAACATTGGATGTGTAACCTGATTTTACCATTTTTACATGAACTTGATTCCCTAATGTTAGCAACTCAAGTCAGCTTGGAGGATGATACTACAGGAGTGAGAAATTCTTGTTCTGTATCATGCATGTTTTTACATATCGTACAACCAGTGCTAACACATCCTCATGTTTATATTATGCAAATTACTTAATTTCTGTAATAACATTTTCTCATTTGTAAAATCAGCATTAAAAACTTGTCTTGTAGGTGTGATGATATAGCAGATAATAAATATGAAAGTACTTAACATAATGCCAGGCACATAGTGCTTACTAATAAAACATTAGACTACTCACCATTTTCTACGAACAATAAACAAAAGCTAATCTAAAATCTATCCATGCATAGACTGGGAGTGAATAAACCATGGTTTCTCAACCTCAGATTAATATAATATGATCTCTAGCAAATATTAAAGAAATAATCATAGAGTCTGAAGAGATAATCCTAGGGCATGTGGTCAGAGTCAAGGTGTTGCCATGGCACAGACCTTTGGCCTAGATGTAATGGTAATTCAGTTCAGAAGGAAAGGAAAACTATGAACAGACTTACGTAACGAGTGTTAACATGTCACCCAGTATTCAAGTCAGAGCTCTTGGCTAAAGACTTCTTTTCCTGGGACCCATTGAGACTACAAAGTAGAGCAGGGCTCATGTGGGTACAATAAATGGAAGAAAGATTCCTAATAAATTTCAATAATAATTTTCTTGAATAGTACTCGAGAAAGGTATCACATAAGTAACATCTACAAAGAAGTATTTTTAACACGTTTCATTTGCACTTAGTCAATAAAAGAGTTCCATCATGATCACTTAAATTCCTCTAATCCCTATGCCATAAGACTAAAGACACACACACACACCACACATGCACACGCACACACACACCTGTTTTTGTAACTATATAGAAATTTAGGTGAAATCTATGAAATTCAAGTTATTAAAGTGAGATTTGTGCATCATAGAATAAATTTTCCTAATGAAACATTCTCTTTTAGATCTATTACCCCTCTTCAGTATTTTGCCAGATTTTTACATCAGAGGGCATGGTTCCAAACCCTATATAAGGCAGAGCCTTGGAAAAACAAATGCCCTCTCAAAAACTGGGGAGATGGATATTAATTTGTGACTAAGTGGGCTTATCCAATGTCATATCTTACAGCAATCCAGTAGGCATAATTCACTAACAGCTCCTAGGAGGAAATTGGAGGCATAAGAAGCCGTGGGTTAGGGGGTCATAACACAGGGACCAAGTCATTTACTTTTGGACTAAGTAAGTGAGCTAAAGATTCTTGCTATATTTAAAAGACCTTGATGATAACCTGGTATGTGTTGGCAAAGAGGGTGCCATATTACACCTGCTCAGGCCTGAGACAGCAACAATAGGCACTGCCAGGGTAGATGAGACCAGTGAAAATGGTGGCTCTTCACTGGATGGAGAATAAATCCTCCAGGTTCAGTTAAATGCTCTTTGATGTCAACCCTAGACTAGTTTAGATCCCTGTGTTATGCTATACAACACCTAAAGCCCAACTTCTTTGTGCCAACATATTTACTCAATAATTCAGTTACCAGTCTTTCTATTAATTATTTCATTTCTTTGATCAGAATTTATTAAATATCTACTTTATGTGAGAAGCCATCTAAGCATGTTGCTCTGCTTACACTCAATGGTGAAAGAGATATGTATACTTTTTACCTCTTACCATGAAGCTTGTGGATCTAAAGGAACATTTCATCCATGAGTCTGCAAAGGCCAGAGACTACACAGTTTTCATACATAAGTCACCAGTGTCAACCCCGTTGTCTGATATGTGGCAAAAGATTTTTATTTGATGATAGGATTTAACTAGATGATCCTGTAGGATTGCCCAAGCTCTACTATTCTAAAATGATGAGGATAATGGTAATGATAATAACGACAATGATAATTTTTTTAATTTCATTTATTTTGAGAGAGAGAGAGAGAGTAGGGGATGGACAGAGACAGAGAATCCCAAGCAGGAACCATGCTGTCAGTGCAGAGCCAGATGCAGGGTTTAATGCCACAAACCATGAGATCATGACCTGAGGCGAAACCAAGAGTCGGACACTTAACCAACTAAGCCACCCAGGTGCCCCATCAATGACAATCATAATTTGATGACAATAATGAATATATTTTATTGTTCCTTAAATAATAGGTTCTCTGCTAATTACTTCACATAAATTAGCTCATGCATATGAGTCAGATATTCATCTTCATATCTTACATATGAGAAAAGTGAGTCCGAAGTGAATGTGGACAAAATCTTGAAAAGAGATCACTGCAAACCCAAGATGTCTGACTCTACACCTGTGAAATGATACTTGCTCCTTTCTGCAGAAACATCTACCAGTGATAGATAAATATTACTGTGGGTAACAGTAGCACTGGAGCAAAAACACATTCTTAGTAAATACAAATTTTAAAGACAGAAAAAAAATGCCTGCTAAATACAATTTGGGATTTTTCTTCCATCCATCACATTCAATGCAGCTAAAATTACAGGCAACTTTTTACAGCCTCCCTTGCCATTTAACTTACCTCTCCATTACTTTGGCAAAAGCATCTCCATGGCAACTAGTCTCTTCCAATTGTGTTTACACTAATGTTTCCATTTTAACTACTGACTTTGAGATTACTCACTAACTCTGGCTTAACTGTAAGTTAGAAGGACACGCTTGTAAATGGTTAAAAAGTACTAACAAAAAGACATCAAGTAGAGCTAGAATCATTCACAGAGAAACAGCAGTAGTAGCAACAGTAGTAATAATAACAGAGGCTGCTACTCTTTATTAAATTTCTATGGCATATCAAGATATCTGGGGGGGGACCCCTATTTATGTTACTTCATTTCCTCAAATAGTCCTGTGAGATAGATATTACAGATGAGGAAACTGAGGCACGTGAAGTTAAATAACTTCCCCAAGGTTCATTACTAGCTGATACAGCATATGTACCCAAATTTGTCAGAGTCTATAGACCAGTCAATGAAAAAAAAATCTTAATGGTCTTTGCAGTTCAATTTTAAGGACACCAACAACTGCCTTAATGCTAGTTAATCTCTGGCAGATAATTTCCATGCCAATTGATTTGTAATGACTTTTCCAGAAGCAGAGCTTGACTGAGATTTTTGTGAAAGTATTTATTAAGGGTAAAAAGGTACTAATGGGATACTCCAAATTCATTCTCTTCTTTCTTTTCTCCCTCTCTCTCTCTCCCTTTCTCTCCCCCCATCCCCCGTCCCACACACACACAAAACTTTAAACCCTAAACTAAATTCTAGGAGACAAAAGTCTGCATCACTCAATTAAGATCAAGGGTCCACCTCTGGTTCCATGAAATCTGGCCAAAAGGACAGGATGATACACACTGATGTCAGTACTTCATACAAGGGTTAATTTTCAATAAAGATGAACAGACAAACATTTGAAAAAACATTCTTCACATTTAGCTTCAAGTAAGTATATGTAATACATAACAGATTATAATTATTGCCATAGTAGATACATAAACTCTGTTAACAGCTTTAATGTAGTTTGTATTATTTAACCACCTGACTAGCCCTATGAGATGGATGTTATTTTTCTCATTTTACAAACAAGTAAAGAACTGAAAGAGCTAAATAATGTGCCTGAATCACAGAGGTGCAGCAGTAAAGTAGCATTTCAAGTGCTTTTTACCATGCCACGCATCCTCACATCCTGGCTGCCTTAACAGATCCAGTATTTCCAGGGGAACTTCTGTGGGAGTGTGAGAGTGTGTGTTCCTCTTATGATTCTCCCCATCCTTCCTCCTACATTAAAACAGGGTCAAGAAGGCCAGCTCTGGCCACAGCAGGCTCCTTTTAAGGAGCAGCACCAGGGTTCCCCGGAAACCATTCATCTTCCCTCCCATACTGGGAGACCATCCAGAGCCTGCCATTCTCACTGCCAGACTGTTTAGATAAATATCTCACAGATAATCTTTTTTTTTTCTTTCTCCCTGCTCTCTTGTTTTCTACTTCCACCTCCCCTCCGCATCCTCTTCCCTCTGCAATTTCCGAGGAATTAATCTTAGATAAGGGTAAGATTTTTTAGATAGGAAGAATTTCCAAGGATTCATTTAATGTCTAAGCAGCTCTCAGAAATTCAATTTTACTACCCTATATGGAGCACCTAGGATGGGCCAAACTCCAGAGTAAGATTTGAAGATTAAAAGGAAATGGGTGCCTTCATGTTGAGCAACATTAAGGACCTATTAAAAAATAAACCTTTGTAAAGAAGAACAAAATGTTTTTTTTTTTAAATACTGAGGGCTTACCATGTTCCTGTTATTGTAGTTTCTTTGTAAACATTCTTATCTAAACCATGTAAGAATTGTGTTAGATACGTACTATCTTTGCTGTTTTACTAATGAAATATCAAAGTTATGGTAATATGGCTAAACAGGATTCCCACGTGGGATCTAAACATGTACTTTTCTGACTCTTTTCAGTACCCTCTCTTATCTATTCTACAGTTCAGTGAAGTATAATAAAATATTGAACTGAAGGGTATAGTAAAACTCACTAAAATGCCACGTAAGACATGCAGACGTATAAAATGTCCCACCTGAATGCAGAATTATGAATTCTGCTTTGTATTGTGCTCTTCGCAACAAGATTGCCAGGAGTTAGGATCCTAGACAAGACTTCAATAAAAGTCACAGGTCACATGCTTTCATCTATTTATGGAAAGCTACAATTCAATACTCTGAGGAGCTAGGAAACAGGTATCTAGAGTCACGGAAAAAATTAAGGGGGAGGAAGAGAACGAAGATGCCAAGAACAATTTAGATGAACAGGGAAGGTCACTGCTAGTATTCTTAGAGAATGGGAAATGAGAAAGTGGAATGAGAAAGCAGGTTGGCAGTCCAGCACATCAGAAGGTGCTACAGTAGACGGTTTAAGAGCCTAAACTCTGAGTAGGAACTATCTCAGTGCAACTCCTCAGTCTGCATCTTGCTCCCTGTCTGGCTCTCACTAACATATTTACCACTTACAGCTTCAGTTTCCTCATCTTTACTTTTATTGTGAGTGATCAAATGCAAAGTACAGTGACTAGTATTAGATAGGCATCCAAAACATAGTACCTGAATTTCATGGAATAAATCTGCAAATTTATCGCATTGCTTGTCTTTATTTCACTTAGATTTGAATACTACCTGCCTCCATCTTTGAAGGTGCCAGACTTTGATGTCCTGTAGGTGCCAGCATCCCTAGAGAATGAAACAGAGAATTTAATTTCTAGAAGGAGGAAATAAGGGTACAAATACAACATATTTGTACATGACTTTCCCATTTTCATCCCAATAAATGTGCCCAGAAGTAAATTAGTGCAGTCACTAGGGAAATGGGATCCTTTCCCTTGACCTTCACCTTTTCATAGAACTGCTTTCCTGACACTGGTCATCAAGAAGGGATAGGAGGGACCCCATTTTTAGCAAGTCCTTTGGAAGAATGGAAGATGTTACAGAGTAAGCCCGTGGGATAAAGCCAATCTGAGTTTACCACAGCAGCCACAGATGGATGTTGATGGAATTGGCAATTAGATTGTCCCAGCATCTAATATGAAAAAGGGGCATATTTCTGGCTCTCCTAAAGACGTCATGGTATGCTACCCATGGCACAGTCTCTCCTCTGTCCCCCTGGCAGTAAACTGCAGTGGGATTAATAGCTAAGCTTGCTGGAGTTGGTTTCCTGATAGGGCTATTTTAAATGATGGCAGTAAGCTGTATGTTACAACTTCCACATGATGACCCCTTCCTTCCCATACATGCTCCAGAGGTGGTTGATGAAGAAGGCCCAGTGTGATGATGAAGCTCTGAAGGTCTCCTTAAAGGTATAGCATTGCCTAAGGGCAGAGTTCTCAGCAAGGTCTGGGCCCCCTGGGTAGTGGTGGGAAATGTAGAATGAAAGAATAAATAATTAAGTAAGATTTTAAAAGATTTATAGAGAGAAAATCTAAAGTTTGAATTACTTATTAGAGGTAAAGTAGATATTTTCACTATTTCAACAAGTGTTATCAGGCTTGGAACACTGGCTCAGACTATGAATATGTTGGTTATAATGTTTTATGTCTGTTCTTTTGGCTGAAGTTATGTCAACTGATTGTGGATGTCCTGGTTATCTCCTGCCGAGTCAGCTCTGACAGGCAGTGATAAATATCTTTGATTAATAAAACATTAGGAATCAAATTAAATATTACTGAACACATGTAGTGTCTTTGGTCGACAAGATCTTTCAATATATGCAGCCTTTTCATGAGTGGAAAATAGTAACAACTTACAGTAAAAGTTAAGGTTTACTGGGCACCTACTGGGTGACAGGCACTGTTTTAAGGGCTCACAAGTATTATCTTTTTAATTCTTTCAACAAGCCTGTAAAACAGGTTCAGTTTCTATTTCCATTTTACAGATGAGAAAAGTTTAGTACTTTGGCCAGTGATTTTTAGAGTCCTCTTATCCATTATAATATATTTTAAAAATATAATGATGATGATGATGATGATGATGATGATGATGATAATATTTTCAGTACTGTAGTAGGCTGAATAATGGTCCCCCAAAGATACCAGGTCCTAATCTCTGGAAGCTGTAAATATTCTGAGATTAGAAGATTATCCTTGATTATCTTGAAGTTTCCTAAATCCAATCACAAGTCACTTCATGTGAGAGGCAGGGAGGGATTATACAGACAGATGAAGACAAGAAAATGTGAAAATGGAGGCGAAGACTGGAGGGATAGAGCCACAAGCAAAGAAATGCCATCAGCCACCATCAGCTAGAAGAGGCAAAGAATGGATTCTCCCCTAGAGCCTTCAGAGGAAGTATGGCCCTGCCTATATCTGACATCTGGATTTCACCCCAGGGAAAGTAAACTTCCAGCCTTCAGAACTGTGAGAAGATAAATTTCGGTTGTTTTAAGCCACTAATTTTGTGACAATTTGTTATGGCAGCCACAGGAAACTAATACAAGTTGTGAAAGATAATTAATAGAGAACTTACCAAACTTCTTATTTTACTTAAAGTTTAGTGAAGATATTTGGGCTAGAGCCATTCAGTGGTAACTCATAGAAATAGAGGTCAGATTTGTTGACTCCTAGCCCAACATTTTCAGCTCAGATGGAGTATCTCCTAACTTCCAACTAGCATATCCTCTTTATTAATTGCATCAAACCCTTCTCCCACTCCTGGGAGCTCTTCCTGGTTCAGAGAAGTTTTAGTTTGTAGAACGGGGCTTCTTTGTTGCTACCTCTCAATCAAGATCTTCACACAGAATATCTTGTTTAGATACCTATGAGACTTTTGAAAGAGATGTAATTCTTCTATGTTGAAAAATGTGCATAATTACTTCCATCATTTTTATATTAAAAGGTAATATATACATAAAGGGCTATCCCCAAGTAAAACACATTTGATTTTTTCATTTTACTGACTTCCTTATCAAATTACTACTATTCTTGGGAGAGATAAAACACTAAGTTTTTCTGCGGGACCCTGTTTCCTAACTTAAATGATTCTTTCTATTTAAGTGCATCAGAGATCCATGGAAAGGCAACATGTTGCACAAGAAAGAAAAGAGGGTTTCAAGTAGAAAAATTCTTCTTTGAATCACAGGATATGCTGCCTACAGGATTACATGAGATAAAACCTATATTCTTTGATCTTTGGTTTCTTCATCTCTAAACCAGAGATAATTGCGTTTTCCTGATCTTTTCCAAGAAGGCTTTGCGGGGGTGGGGATAGGGGGCTGAAAGGATAATGGGTCCACCTGTACTTTGTTAAACTGGAGAAATCTAAATATGAAGGATTGTAACTGAGATTATTAAGTCCATAGTTTTAAGGATATATCTTATTTGTGTTAAACCCCTATGTGTCAAAACAGGAAACATGAAATTATTAAGCCATTTAAGAGGCATTTATCAGGGCACCTGAGTGGCTCAGTCAGTTAAGCGTCTGACTTTGGCTGCTCTTGAGTTCAAGCCCCACACTGGTTCTCTGCTGACAGCACAGAGCCTGGAATCTGCTTCAGTTTCCGGGCCTCCCTCTTTCTCTGCCCCTCCCAACTCATGAATGCTCTCTCTCTCTCTCTCTCTCTCTCTCTCTCAAAAATAAACATTTAAAAATTTTTTTAAAAATGCATTTAGGGGCACCTGGGTGGCTCAGTCGGTTGAGCATCCGATTTCGGCTCAGGTCATGATCTCACGATCTGTGAGTTCAAGTCCCGGGTGGGGCTCTGTGCTGACAGCTCAGAGCCTGGAGCCTGCTTCAGATTCTGTCTCTCTTGCTCTCTGCCCCTCCCCCGCTCATGCTCTGTCTCTTTCTCTGCCAAAAATAAATAAACATTAAAAAAATTCATTTACAGATACTACGTTAGATTGTAAAGATAATCTTCCAGATCTTAGGGATAAATCTACATTGTATAGCATTAAAATAGAATACCTATCTTTGTCACCATCCCCTCCCCTTTTAAAAAGTAATACACTGATCTCTCACTCATTCTTTGTGACCTCATTTAATTGTTCTCTTTGGTGACAGCTTCCACAATCCATCAAGGTAGATTATGTTTTGGGGGCTTTGTTTATCTGTTCCATATCCAACAGTGTTTATCCCATTTTCCTGTACTAGCACTTCCAACTAGTCTCTTTTTCAAGGCAACTTCTCCTGCTAGTTCCCGGAACCTTTGCCCTACACAGTTTATTTAAACCAGCCTGTAGCATCCATCTACTAATCAAGCAACCAGAATGTCAATGGGCGACAAGCCATTTTCAGTAATGGCATCCAGAGATGTCCATAAAAGCCAAACTCTAACATCATCTTTCTGCTCATTTGCTCTGCTGAAGAGCTGACTCCTGACTCAATTAATTTCCTTAAATATCTCTTTACCTCATCTTACTTGGTACTACTTTCCCAATTTGGTCTGGTTCCTTTCCGTAACTATAATTTGAATTCTACCTCTAACCAAGCGGACTTCTAGCTCAAAAGTAAATACTCCTGGCAAGCATACTTGGACCCAGGATCTCACAATAGGACATTTAGAGAGTTTTTTGTAGAAAACTCACGCTTTGGCCCGAATATTAAACTAGCGAGTGTGCATATGATCTCATCTCCCTATAACCTTTATCCCTTTGAGCAAGACCTCTGATATATGTAGTACATGATCACTGAACACATGATGAGATTAAATCTTAGGAATAGAAAAGTACTATACTCTGACGATCTCATTAAGATCTGTTTATTTACTATAAAGACCTGCATTAATCTCACTTCAATAAAACTATAATGAGCACCACCTGTATGCTAGAAAATAGAGCTATAGTTCTCATTCTGGAGATGCTTACAGTAAAGTCCTAGAGACAGAGGAGTGCATAGACTGCTACAATACAGCCCACTGTGAAGGTGTTTAGATGGGGAAAATGCCAGATACTAAGGACATAGAGGAAGACAATGTATACAAGGCAAGGGGGAGTACAAGGATAGATTCTAAAAGGAAATAGCTTATGAAAGAAGACCAGGACTTTGCCAGGTGAAGAGAAGGGGAAAGAGCAATCCTCAGTAATGCTCTCTTTTCTCTTTATTTCCAACATTTTTCAGGCATATTGAACATCCTGCAGTGTTTTAAACTATTTGTGCATAATCTCCTCACTTCTCTCCACCTTCTTTTAGCCCTATGTGTCTTCATTTGTAAAATCCACTCTGTAGTTAGTCAGATAGCATAAATAATAATAGCAACCATATCTCAATGTTTCCAGTTATAAAATCAAATAAATTTTATACTAGGCCTATAATGAAAGCTAAGGGTTATATTGGAAACTGTTTAAAGTGTGATCTTTGGGCTTGTTTCCCCCACCATTAGTTTTATTCAAAAGATACAACTGGGTGTTTTTGTGTGAAAATTGGTAAGATGATACCATTCAGTGACTACAAAAGCTCCGTTCTTTGGAATTTAAACCCACATTCCAACTAATGTGTGACATTACATTACATGGTCTGCTCTTATGAATGAAGGTAGTGTGTTCTAACAGTCTTATTTAAGGCTTCAAAATACACGTCATGTTAGCACTGAATAACAGAATTATTTAAAAGAACTAAAGGTTGTCACCAATAGAGATTGAAATGGGTCAAAGGTCGAAGGTGACTACTGGGTTCATCTGTATGCAAATGCTTTCCTAGAAGTATGATTCTTCACCTTTGATTTTTAGTAAGACCAGGTAGAGGAGCTTCTAGTCTATGCAGTATTATCCATAGCATCTTAATTATAATACATCTAGAGGAATATTGCACACTTCAAATTAGAGGTTATATAAACAATAGCAAAAGGAAACACAAATTTTTGCAGGGTCTGTCAGCCTATTCGGTGTTAGTAATTTGCTTAAAGAAAAAAAAATGCATTTTCTGCCAAGTGCTTCACCTTGCTCATCCTATTTATGACCTTGGGAATGAAGTATCATCATTGCAGTAAAAAGATGAAGACTTTTATTTAGTTAGGTAATGCAATGTACCAGATCAACTGCTTAGAACTCATATAAGCCAGGTTAAAACCCATGCTGTCTGGCCTCAGATATCAAACTTTATTTCCCCCATTTCCCCCAGGCATCTGTCTATAAATGGTAGAAAGAAATTAAAGCAGAAAGAGGAAAATAGCCAAATGAACCGATCTACATATGACTGGTCTTGAGGAACTCTAAGGGCCAAAAAGTCAGACTAAGGTTACAATTTCCTCTTAGAGTTGAAGAAATGCAGAGCAGAAACTCTCTTGCCCCCTGAGAACATGTCCTGCTTTGGAAAATGGCTATCACCAAACACAAAAGAAAAGTGATTGCATCACCAACAATTCAATCAAGTGAAACTAAGGTTGTGAAACAAAACACTCTGAATCTGGAGGTGGTGGTAAGGGGCACAGAAATGTTGGGCCTTGAACTTTGTTGAGCCTATTCTCATCACATCGGTCTTGATTTCTATGGGACAGTCATTCTCCACCTCTTCCTGAGCAGGACTTTTGTCCTCACTTTCTGACAGCTTACTCCCAGAACCAAAGCTAAAGAATATCAGCCTCTCTTTTTGTCCAGACCCCAAGGCAAGGCTAATCAGTCAACTGTGATTTCCATTCTTTTGGGACCATTTTGATGATTTAAAGTGCTCAGACTAGGAAACAAAAATGAAACAACAGTCACAATTACTAACTTTATGGTTTTCGAAGCCTTGTGCTAAACTCAATTTAAATAATTGGGTATTGTTAGTATTATTTCCATTTCCTACATTAGGAAACTAAACATCTAAACTAAAGGTATAAAGTTGGTCATTGGCTGAGCTTCAGTTCAGAATCTATTTTCTTTGATTGCAAATGCCATACTCTATACTGGGAGAAGTCATTCTCTGTGAGTCTATTTTTCTACATAATTGAAACCAAACCCCTACCTTGTACTATTGTTACAAGAAATAGATTAACATGAAAAAGTAAATAAAACACACTAAGATTCAATAATAGCATTCTTCTCAAAATTTTTCTACCAGACTCCTTGGTAACAATACATTTTATCATATACTAGAGTATTCAGTATATGTTAAATGCTTAAGAAACATTTGCTATGTGAAGAAATAATTGATCAAATGAATAAATTAAAAACAAAAACAAAGAATAAATGGATGAATGGATTCAAATCTCTTGATAGTCTTTTTTCTCACTTGAGTTCTTCCAGATGTGTAATCCTTTCAGTCTTCTAGAGACCAGACAAGAGAAGATTTGGAAGGAAAGGTCTACCAGACATTCTCCTCCTCCCTGGGTGAAAAACTGTAATAGGAGTTCTTAATCTTTCAATCATTTGCCCTTTCTCATGTTTGTAATTGATGCTGGCTCCCTGGATCCATCCGGTAATAGAGAAAAAAGCCAACAGTGATGGAGAAGTTTATTTCTACCACTATAAACATAAATTCATTGTTAAGGTAACATATAACAATATCTTTCCATGAATTAATCATCAGGTATATATTGAGTCACTACTCATATGCCAGGAAGCTCTTGCAAATAAAAAGATGAATAAACACAGTTGGAATTGGAAAAATGAAATTTCTAACATTTTTTCATTGTAAATTTTTTGAGAAATTAAAAATCTAAATGTGTAGCAACAGATGGACACATTAAATTGTAGTACATTTATATCATTAATTATCATGCATCTGTAAAGAGATTGAGATATTTCTATATGCTGATGTGGACAGCCTTGCAAAGCATAGGGCTAAATGGGAAGGGAAAGAATGTGTTATCAATATGAACATAAGGATTTCTCTATAGAGAATACACACTTATAATATGATTTTATGTCCATTTACCATAACACAGTCCCAAATATTATGCAAAACACAACCCCATTAATGTAAAACAAAGTAAATGCCATAGTATCTATATATATGTGCATGAAAAGGAAAGTGATGGGATACATACTAAGCTGTTGAAGGTGGCTTCCCCTGGAGGGAAGTAGATTTTAAGGAATTAGCTGAGGTTTCATATCATGTGCTACATATTTATGACGTTTATGATTAAACAAACAAATAAAAGTGTTAGAGCTTACTCTAGGATTTCACATTTTATGGGGATGATATGGTATATGGGCATAAAATCATTTTATAGGTATATATTCTGTATAGAAAAATCCTATGTTCATATTCATAATACAGTCTTATTTGTGAATTTTATTTGTAAAATAAAAACAGTTATGATAACAAGTAAATTAATTCGGCGCATCACTTGAATATCAAAGCAGGGTCTTTAACTTGCTAATGGAAATGTCAAAAATGATCAAGTCCCCATTCCTTCATTTTACATGCATGAAAAATTAGGCACAGATAAGGAATGCTACCTGACAAAATCACACAGCAAATTGCTAGCAGAGCCTAGGGAAATATATGGATTAGAATTCACATTTAGATTGATTATTTGGGACTTCTTTTGATTCTAAAATCAAAGAGAGTAAATAGAATTTGATGTACAATATATTAACAGACTTGGTTATCTTAGTGGCTCCAGGGTATGTTTATTTTACAATACAAAGTAGGCAGCGGTGATATTTAACAATTAGAAAACACTGAAGTATGATTATATTTTGCTTTCAGCATTAGGCTGCTGAATACCACTCCTCCCATTTTCCTTTGATCTCAGTCTTGCAATTTGAAAGCCAGAGGAGTGATAAACGGCCATGAAATGCAGACAAAGATCCCTTTTGTTTGTCCCACAGAATAGGAAGATGGTCAAATTGATCAGTCATCAAGGTATAATGATCTGAAATAAATACCAGCCTCTTTGATGTGGTTTAGGATGCCAGCATCAGGGAAAGAGATCATTCTCCTGACTATCACATAATTGAATGATTATGTTGGTTTGTGAATGGGCTTCCTTAATTGGTAACTGGTAATTTGGCATCCTGACATGAGTATACGGGAAACATGATCCTTCACCCTGCACAAGGGAGAGAAGATTGAACTGAGAGGAGTGAATGGGAAGAGAGCCTTTCAAATTAGAAATAATTGGAGCAGGGAGCAGGTGACTGAAAAAGGCACAGAAATTACTCCACCTTCTCTCAAAGAAATGACACTGAGTCATATGTGTGAGCCCATAGCAGGTGTGTATTTGTTTTTAGAAACCATCAAGCAAAGACGGCAGCCTTGGGGATGTTCCATTTATAAGAAGGATGCAATCTAAAAGGTTTAACCATCTTGATATTGGGGAAGTCTTAATAGGAAAACACAAGGCCACATGAACTAATAGGTGAAGCGCATCTGAAAAGGTCAGGAAATATGAGAGATGTTAAAAATTAATATATTGGAAGAATATAGATGTTAAAGCTAGCAAATATTGTTTGCGAAACCTGCCATTGTTATGTACTTACTGTGCTACCCTGAACATATCAATTAACTTTCTATAATTCATTTTCTTCCTCCTCAAAGAGATAACAATGGGATCACAATTGTCCTTTTTGTGATGATTGAGTTTTTGAAAGTGGTACTTTCTAGGAAAAAGTCTAAGTGGCCAATGGGTCTTCCCCTTCCATATTGTCTTTTAGGTCATAAGAAGGTAAAGTTTATGGCGTCAACATTTTACCAAACCACAGAGGTCAATTGGTAATCCCCATTTACTCATTAACACCTTTCTGAGGAATCTCTCCTTCTTTCACACGTGACAAGCTTTGTTTGAGATTTATAATATTTCTTTTAATTTGCATATGCAAAACCTCCAAGGCTATGATCATTTCAGTCTATTGCAGTTTTTACATACAGTCTCAGACCCTTCTCTCTAGTCCCAGTATCTTCTCACTAGTATTTGAACATTTCCAATTTGGGGTATTTTATTTGCAATTCACATACAAACTAAGATTAAAAATTTCCAACCATCACCCAAATTTTCTTCCAGGATATTCTTGATTTACTTACACATGTGTTCTTTGATTAATGAACTCAAAATTATTTCTCAAGCACTTCCTAAGAGCCAAGAACTGGGCAAGGCACAAAACCAGATACATCTCCTACCTTCATTAATCTTAACTATCGAGATGAAAATATAAATAAATACAGAAATGACCATGAAAGGAATAATGTGTTAAGATATATGAAATAAAGTTATTAGATACCAAGAACACATTTGATAGGGAGAACTCCAGGGATGATCAGGGGTGACTTCCTTGAGTAAAGGATGTGTGCTGTGTAATGTCTATGTGCATATGGGTGTGATGATGATGGCAATGATGGTGATGTTGATGATGATGATCATGGTGATGAAGATGATGTTACCCCAGGCAGACAGCTAAGCTTGTGCAAAGGTTCTACAACTAAGGGTAATATGGTATATTCAAGTGAAAGATGGATCAGCATGCTTAGAAAGCAAACTGCTAAAGGGATTATGGTAGGAGATGAGGTTGGAGACATGAAACATATTAACCTCTCTAAGACTCATTTTCTTCCTCAACCTCAGGTGACTTTGGCAGGGACCCTTAGACCATTTCTTTTCCCTTATCCCCTAAATTCTGTCAGCAGAATGTATAACGTGTCTATGATAACTATCATTTTCACTATTACTTTTAGTTAAAATTGCAAATTCTACACAAGAGCATGGGCCATTTCAATCTTGCCTATATCTTCTGGCAGAAGAACAAAATAAATTTGCATTAGATGAAAGTATCAATTATCTGCAACTAATGTCTTTCCCCTCTTCCTTTATAGGTACCCATTGCCAGTGGTTCTCAAACCATGGGGTTCTTCATATTATGCCTTTAAAGTGCCTCAATATTCAGATATGCAAGCCTTTTATTCTCAAGTATATGTATAAACTCAGGCTTAGGCCTAAGAATATGAGTGTTTAATAAGGAGATTCTCTGTTTACAAACTAATATTTGAGAACTAGTACACTATGTACATTAATAGTCTTTCACTTTTTGAATGAGAGTTTAACCTTTGATTAACTTCCTCTGCTCCTGTGGAGATTGGATAAAGGTAGATTGTAAAGTGTGCTGTTAAGCAGCATTGCTTATGGTACAAACAACTCCTGATTAATAGATTATGTCTGGATTGAGGCTTCTGTGGATGGATGGATGGATGATAAAAATTTGATGTGGAACCATAGCCTTGAAATGTAATAAGAAGACTCATAATTGGCATGTCTCATGTATGGATCCCAGCAGCTATCCTCTGGAGTGGTAGAGAGATACTGCTAATGTTGGGATAAGGATACTAAACTAGGCTGGATCACACACATGCAAGACATGAGTTTTCTTTTATTACCTAAGCTGTCATCTGGTGGAGATAAGGGGAACTGGCAAAAAATAGTTCTTATCACCTGGTGGAGGTAAGAGGCACTGGCCAGCAAGTGCTTGGGCTCCTGCAAAGACCTATTGACCATCTAGTACCTTCAGCCCTGTACCTCCAGGGCCACATCCTTCTGAGTAGCTGGAACTAGATGTGGCCTGTAATAGCTCTGCAAATCTTAATATTTATGTGAAGGTAAGAAGACTAGCCCCTGGTGGGTACTGTTTCTGGCATAAATATGCATGCCTTCTCAAACCGTGTAATCCCCTACCTTTCTATTTTGTTCATAGAGTCTCTTCCTCTTAGGAACAGCTCCACACCCTTCTCCACCAGAGAACTACAGCTCATCTTTCGAGGTTCAACAAACACTTCTTTAATTTTTTGTTCATTCTCAAGGAGGAAGAATGTGTTGTCTTCTCCGTGCTCATGTGGTACCATGTCCACATTCTTCTTTCAGCACTTCACTATCTGAGTTGCTGTCATCTTTCAAGTGCCTGCGTCTCCTCTTGGGGGCACAGTGTGTCAATGCATTTTGCATTTCCACTGTTTTACACAATTCTTCGAGCAGGAAAAAAAAATACGATCAGCTGTTTGTTAAACTCCACTAAATCGCGTGGTTAGAGCTTGGTATCTTGGGATCGAGTATAAATTATACTACTTCTTCAAGATTTAGGCAATAGCTAAATTTTACCTTACGGGATTCTATTCCTAAAATTCTTTATGTGCCTCCCTCCTGGGATTTAGTTTCTGTCCTTTAACGACTCATATTACTACAATTGTTGTGTGGTTGTATTATGATGACTATACTTAAAGAAATTATTGTATGCCTACGTTTGTCCCCTCAGAATACCACACACTTGAGAGAAGCAGCCTTATCTTACTCTTCACATGGTGTAAAATAGTAAATTGAAGTGTGAATGCAAGAGAAACATGCAATGGAAAGTTTGTTAAAATACTTTCAACTGTACCTTTATAATTTAATGATTTAGGATTACTGCTAGATAGGAATCTGCTTATGTAGGTTGTTAACATGGGTCTGATTTTGCTAACTTAAAAGAAACATATTTTGCTTTGTTCTATAATCATTATTTTCATTTAAGCAGGAGTTTGTGGCTCACGAACCACTTTCGTATGCATTATGTCATCTGATCCAGATACCAGTATCTTATAAATATGGAGAAGGCATGGAATAAAGAAAGAGTGATGATTTACAGCCACACAAAGCTGTGTTCAACTCTGACTCCAGCACTTGGACAAACTTTAAATTCTCTCATGCAGTCTGGTATATAAAATGAAGATATTGAAGCCTGCTATTATTTATAATATTGTAAAGTTCTGTCAGTGATTATCTTCTTTTGAAAAGTAAGCAAAGAGGAAAATATTTCAGCCTAGCTACAGTTGCAATTACTTGGATGAAAGGGAAAAGTGCTAATCAATTACTGCTGAGTACAGGAATATGAGTCCCTAGTGTTAAACAATGTCATTATTCTGAGCAACATCAAGAGGTTTTAACAAATAGGAATTAGATTTCTGTGCACATTTTTGGAGATCCTAAGTAGACGCATTAATGGCATCATTTTCTGAGGTAACAATTTTGGAATAGAGGGTAGAATGAAGGGTAGAATCATCCTTCAATTGAGAAGGATCAGAACTGGCACTATAAGACCCAGCAAAAGGAACTGGGAAGAAGCATTAATTATAATGATACTTTAAGATATAACTAGACTCCCCGGATTTCCCTTTTAACATCAGCTGGAAATGAGAGCTTAGTACTCACCATTCAGGCCTCACTCCATTTACAAAACCAAATGTCCTTAGCAAATTAGAATATCATGTCTACAGTCTAGGAATGAGAGATTAGCCCCAATGGTTGGTGCTATTTCTATTTTCTATGTCCAATTCACCACAAACAAAATCTTCCATTCTAATTTCAGAGTCCACTGTGAGAAAAAAATAATGAGGAAGAACACCTAGTTTGATTCTCATGTGGACAGGCAATGAGAAATTTTAATACCTGTGCCCTCTACCACTCTGCCCCTAAAGCATCTGTAATTTAAGAAGATAAGCAGATAAGTATGGAGGCAGGTAGACAAGTTAGATACATAGGTAGGTGGATGGAAACAGGACAGATAGACAGATAGTTATAAAGAGGAGGCCATAGATATTTAATTTCCCTATATCCTGGCCTCAGTTGTTCATAGAATAGTAACCTCCACTCCACTCACACACACATACACACTGGACAGCTTTAGTTTGCTTTTATCTCTATTACTACTCTGCCCCACCGGCCATATGCTTCCTACTTTAGTGGATGTAGCATTGCTGTATGTCCATTTATTTACTTATAAATTTGAATATAGTTCCATGTTTATTAACTTTTTAACAATTTAATAAATATGGGACAAGTAAGAGGAAGATGATTTCATCAGACTTTAGTTCACCATCTTGAAACAAGTACGCTATTTCCATAATCAATACATTTGTGATTAATGATATAAAAAGTAATCTCTGCTTATCACCTTTTACAGATTTCTCTGTAGAAATTGAAGATTTGTTTTCATTATTCACTTCACTCTTTGTAGGTTAATTTATTCCCTTTGAGGTTCCCACAAAAACATGAAAGGTGAACTCCCCTGGTAGCTTTTCAGCTGAGAAGCACACAATACCCATCATAAATATTGAACTTATCAATTATCGCTTACTGTTCTCATTTTAATTTATATAACTAGTTTTTTATTCAGATCTGAGTGAATCTAAAGATTAAGATTTGATTAAATGTACTAAACAAACATGTAAGTTATTCCTCCAGCTCTTTAGTGTTTAGAAAAAGAAAAAAAAAGTATGTCTCACAAAATGATACAGAAGCCATGTTAATGACTATATTTGTACTATCTATTACTTGCATTAATTATAGCTATTCTCTTTTCCTTTTTAACTTCAAAGTACTTTGTATCAGTGACAATTAATTGGAAAGACCATCACGATTCTTCCTGACACAGATCTGGAAAGATTTGATTTTAGTTTTACCTCTTCATTCAAATTCAAGGCAGTAATTTACATGTCTCATGATATCTAGTGGCTTTGGAAAAGTATGTTCAGTTTTTATACCATCTTGTATGTACACAGAGCATACAACTAGTTTCAAATGAAACTAGTTTCAAATGAAAAAGAAAAAAGAAAATGAATGGAGAAAAAAGAACCCACACTTCGTGACATACTTCTGAAATAGTGACAGGCAAACAACTACCAACATTACCTCATTTATAAAAGATGCCAGGTTTTCTGTGATATTTCTCCAACTAGAGTATTTGAAAAAGTGTTGCATCGAATTCTATGTAATGAATGGAGGTGGGCATATATAACTGTCTCTACCAATGTGAGCATTTAGCCCAGTTCCAATTTTGCTATAGAAAGTTTTTAATAAAGTTTCCCCTTACTTTTTGTTCTACATGGACAAGATTTTAAGTTTATTATCGCTTTTGTTTTTATTACTGTTGTTATTTTCTTTCCTCTTGGATAAATATCTTTGAATATAAATACTGAACAAGAGCAAAACATTTTTAAAATTTCTATAGACGCTGGGGTGCCTGGGTGGCTCAGTCGGCTGGACATCTGGCTTCAGCTCAGGTCATGATCTCACAGTTCATGATTTTGAGCTCTGTGTTGGGCTCTGTGCTGACAGCTCAAAGCCTGGAGCCCACTTTGGATTCTGTTTCCCTCTCTCTCTGCCCCTCCCCTGCTCACACTCTGTCTCTCTCTCTCAAAAATAAGTAAACATTAAAAAAAAAATTTTTTTTAAATTTCTATATATGCCGACAAGCTTTGGTCTCAAAATACTGCACCAATTTTTATTTCCACTAAAATTTTATGA
The DNA here is from genome assembly GCF_027475565.1 of Acinonyx jubatus. Taxonomy (NCBI): domain Eukaryota; kingdom Metazoa; phylum Chordata; class Mammalia; order Carnivora; family Felidae; genus Acinonyx; species Acinonyx jubatus. The sequence continues at coordinate 22,065,951 of NC_069396.1, read as the reverse complement.
AACTATCCTGAATCCCACACTGCTTCCACCACTGGATATTAATAATATTTATTTTTTATTTATTTTTAAAATAATATCTCCTATAAAATTTTTTGATTGTACCTGTAGTCAATAACGATGGATTCTAAATTTTAAAAAAGATGTTAGGAAGGCAGACCTCATGTTAAGTATGTTCACTGAAATAAAATAAATTTTAAAATAAAAAAGGACACACAACCAATACAACTGTTGATATATTATGCATTTCTTTAATTACTATTGAAATTCAACCTCTCAAATGCCTTAGTTTTTAGTATGTTCTTGACACTGTGAACTGTCTATATGATGTTTTCTATTTTTGTTGGTAAGTTGATTATTTTTCTTTTGATTTTTTTTTGTCCTTTAAAATTATATTAAGTAGTCAACCAACGTTATAGATATGTGTAGTGCTTCCAGGGAGGTGAATCTCTTATATATTAGTATTTGCTAGCCAGAATCAATTCCTCTCTACTTCTTATACAATAAAATCTCTTCTTTGTAATCTTCCATTTGTCTCTGTGATCTATTTTTTTTTTTTACTATTTTATTTTAGGTTTTAGCTGTGTCTTTTGTTAACATCCTTACTGAATCTTGTGATATTTATAAACTTGCTGTTAAATTCTACCTGGTATAAATCTAGGATAACATTGGTTTGCAAGAAATCTTTGCTGAATCAATCAACTCAAACTGGTCATCCTCTACTCAAGAGTCAGCCAACATTCTTTCACAGGTAGTACTCAGCTCCTACCCAGGATGCACACCTCTGATATATTTCTCTATCTTTGATGTCTCAAGGAGTATTAGCAGAGTGTCTGGAAGAAATCAGTTGTTCTACTATATATTATTCTGAGCTGTTCCAGTGAAGGAATTGTCAGGCCACAAATGTGCTTCTCAGAGCAGGATAAGAAGAAAGTAGTCCTCATTAGATGATGATAACAAATGATGGTGGTTTTCTATTCTCCTTAAGAAAAGTCTATATCAAGTGTTCAGCATAGGACATGGTAAATCGTAGTCTCACAAATTTATTAAAGGACAAAATTTTTATTCATTGAGAATCATTGTTATAGTTTTTGCTAGGATAGATTACTTTTCCATATATTTCTAATCCTCCTGCCCCTAACTGCATTTGATAAAGTCCCCCTTTCATCTCAGATGATATGGCCTTGACTGTGTGACTAGTTTGACCAAAAGGGTGTTGGCAAAAGTGATGCACGCAGAGGCCTCATATGTGTTTGTACAGTTTGACTTGCGTTTTGCACATCAATGACCCACCATGAGAAAAGTATGCCATAGGCATCTGCTGGCCCTGGATTCTGAGCCCCAGAACAAAAGCTCATGGAGCAGATCTGAACCCAATCCAGATCCTAAAACCACACTTAACTCCATCTGCATGCTGAAGCAAATCCACCCAGCTGAGATGCAGACAAGCTCGGCCAAATCACAGTTGACCTATAATTCCCTGACTATAAGAACGAATGTTGATTGTCATAAGCCACTGAGTTTTGGGATCATTTGTTATGTCAATTGGACAGTAGCTAAAAGGTATATTATATTACTGGTGCTCATAGGCATCCATAATAATAGTAATAGATTGCCAAGGGCTTACTATAACTTGTCTCGTGTGATCTTCCCATAATTATAGAACATTTTTTCATCCCTAGACACAGAGAGTTTAAATAACATGTTCAAATACAAAAATAATAGGTGATGTACTTAGGATTGGAACCCAGGCTGTCTGAACTCAGTATCTGTGTTATTTATGACCATACCAGACAGCCCCTCTAAGTGACCAAAACATGACTTCCTAAGAAGATAACATGAGATGTTTTAAGTGCTTTGCAGGCATATCTGATATTCTTTGTGAATACTGGGATTCTGACCTAATCTGACATTAAGAATACAGGTGAAGCAGTAACTTCCAATCTCAGTTACTTGGAAGAATCTCTCAGAAGTGGTAGTAGGAGAAGAGGAGTAAGGATATTCAGGGTCCAACCTGGACATTCTGAAGCAAAAGCTCTATGGGTAAAGACTATGAATATTTATTTGCAATACACTCCTAGAGGCAATCTGGAAGGAGCTAGGCTTGTTTCTTTCCAAGGGGCCCTTAGGCTAGGAATGATAACCTTTATTAAGAAAAAAAGTCTATTTATATTTTCTTTCCAGAATCCCAGGTTATTTGAATGTCTGTTTTTACCCGGAAAGACTGTCATGCCCCGTATAGTGAACCAACATAGATTCATCAAGAGAAACTCCACATTCCCCATCTTTCTTAGCAGTATGACGTCATGAAAAAATTATGACACAAGGAGTCAAAATGTTGGTTTCCAACCCCAGCTCTGCTTTACTAGGTGTGTGACTTTGAACCTGCTAGTTAAATTAACTTTCCTTATTTAAAATAAACAAAACCCAGCATAATAGTCCTTATTGAGTAGGGTTTTTGAGATATTCACTGAGATAACATGTCTAGAACACCTGTCCAATGACACAACTTAATGAGTACTAACTAGGGACTATGTTACTTTCTTATATGAATCAAGTTGTGCAGAAGGTTTGTGACAGCAAGAAAACAAAGAACTCTGTTTTAAATGCTCAGTTTTTAAGAGTTCTATGAACAGTGGGTGCTAAGTGAGTGCTTTCCCCCCAAATCACAATTTGAGGCAGAGTATACATAAACACAAGACTGTGTTTTAGGATAGCATTGCCTTCATGCCTTTGTTAGCCTAAAAAGAGAAACCACATGCCTGACTGGTTCTGATCCCAAAGCCTTGACAGGATTCCAGATTTACAAAACATGGCATTGTCTCCAGGTGGCAAATCTCATCTGGAATTTCTCCTTATTTTCTAACTTGATTTAGAAATATGATAATGGAAGACAATTATGTCCATTCATTTATATGTTGTGTATGCCTGCCTATGCCTAATTTAAAAGAATACTTTTTGATATTTAAAATAGGTTTTTTTGGTTGGTTGTTTTTGTTTTAGTAAGTCTGAAAGATAAATATATATGGTATTAAACAAGAAAAAAATACAGCTGTTTGTGTACAAAACCATATTCTTTCACATCTCAATCTATCCTGCCTGTTTCCAGATAGGAAAACCAATTTGTCAGCTCTATATGCATACTGGGATATTGAAGCTTATCAGTGTTAAGTAATAAGCTCAAGGAATTATAGGAAACAAAGAAGAATGGCACAGGGCTCATTCCATTAAAACTTGCTGAATCATTTTTTTACACCATACACAAAAATAAACTCAAATGGTAAAGGCATATATTTGAATCCTGAAATTATAAAAAAGAACATAGACAGTAATTTCCTTGACATTAGACATAGATACATTTTTCCAGATATGTCTCCTCTGGAAAAGGGGAGAACACCAAAATGAAACCTATTGCGACTATACCAGATAAAATGCTTTTGCACACGGAAGAAAACCAAGAATAAAAGAAAAGGAATCTTTTGAATGGGAAAAGATATTTGCAAATGATTTATGCAATAAAAGATTAATATCCATAACTCCATAGCCAAGAAACATATTAAATAATCTGATTAATAAACAGAACTGAACTTTTTCGAAAGAAGATATACAGATGGCCAACAGACATCTGGACATTGGAAAGATGCTCAATATCACTCATCATCAGTGAAATGCAAATCAAAACCACCATGTGATATCACTTTATACCTGCCAGAATGGCTAGAACCAAAAAAAGGAAAAACGAAAACAATAAATAACAAGTGTTGGAGAGGATGTGGGAAAAATAGGAACTCTCATGCACTATTGGTGGGCATGCAAATTGGTGCAGCAGCCACTGTAGAAAGCAGTATGGAGGTTCCTCAAAAAATTAAAAATAGGATTACCACATGATCCAGTAACTTAATTACTGGGCATTTACCTCCTAAAAAAAACCCACTAATTTGAAACCGTATATGTACCTCTGTGTTTATTGCAGCATTATTTATTTTAGCCAAGATATGAGAGCAACCCAAATTCCCATTCATAAATGAATGGATAAAGAATATGTGATATATAATATGTATATAAAATGGATCATATATATATATATATATATATATGTATATAAAATGGATCATTATTCAGCCATGAAAAACAATGGAATGTTGCCATTTGTAAGAACATGGATGGACCAAGAAGATATAATACTAAGTGAAATAAACCAATTGGAGAAAGACAAATACCATGTGATTTCACTCATATGTGAAATTTAAGAAACAAAACAAACAGGGGTCCCTGGATTGCTCAGTTGGTTTAAGCATCTGACTCTTGGTTTCAGCTTAGGTCATGATTGCTTGGTTTGTGAGTTCAAGCCCTGAATTGGGCTCCATGCTGACATTACGGAGCCTGCTTGGGATTGTCTCTCTTTCCCTCTCTCTTTGCCCTTCCCCCATTCTCTCTCTCTGTCTGTTTCTCTTTTTCTCTTTCTCTCTCTCTCTCTCTCAAAATAAATAAAATTAAAAAAAAAAAAAGAAATAAAACTTTGGGGGAAAAGGGAGATAGGGAAAATAACAACAACAACAACAACAACAAACCAAAAACCAAACCAGGTCAAAAGCACCCCAGATTCTTAAATACAAACTCTGGTGGTTGCAAGAGAGGTGGATGGTAGAATGGAAAAAATAAAGGGGATTAAGAGTACACCTATCCTGGGTTGCCAGGGTAGCTCAGTTGGTTAAGTATCCAACTTCGGCACAGGTCACTATCTAATGGTTTGTGAGTTCAAGCCCCAGATCAGGCTCTGTGCTGACAGCTGACAGCACAGAGCCCACTTGGGATTCTCATTCTCTCCCTGTCTCTTTGCCTTTCCCCCACTCTGTCTCTCTTTCTCTTTCTCTCACTCTCTAAAAATGAATTAAACTTAAAAACAAAAGTACACCTATCCTGATGAGTCTGGAGCAATATAGAGAATTGTTGAATTATACTGTACATCTGAAACTAATACAATCCTCTGTTAATTGTACTTCAGTTAAAGAAAAAGTTGCTGATATTTGGGGGGACGGTGTCCTTTTGGAAATTAGCATGACTATCAAGGTGCCAAACTTCAGCATCTGGTTTATCTTCTAAGTTATCACCACCACATCCCTCAGTTCCTAGGACACTATTCAGTTGTATTATTTGCAAGTAGACCAGCATTTAAACAACAAAAACTAACTAAAAACAAAACAAAACAAAACGAAACAAAACAAAGCAAAACCCAAATCCTCTGATTTCAGTGTGTCCACAGTTTTGCAAACAGCTATATTGTTAGTCTATCCATCATCCTTTTGTTATGAAGTACAGAATCTCATGACACCATACACAGGAACCCACTAATGCCTGTGAATGGACACAGGGGTGAGAATTGGCCAGTTCTTATTCCTCCTTTTTTATTTTCTTCATCTTTTTCTTTTGTTTTCTTTTCTACCCCCCTCTTTTTTTTTCTTTCTTTTGAGTGACTGCTGGTCTCTCCAGGCCCCTGGACACTGGAGAGAGCCAGGACAAGTTATGAGCTCTAAGCCTTCAGACACACAGTCTTATCCCTCCTCTCCCATGGACAGGCAAAGGGCATGGCTGAGAACATCATGGAGATGTACATATAGACACAAAGGAAAACAGGACCCCAGCATGCCACCCACCTCAACAGAATGCTATATTGATACTTCTCAGGAAATACCTCAGCAAAGCATCCTGGAATAAACCCTCTGAAGCAGGAATAGAGAAATCATGCTCTGTAATCAGTAAAAAGAAATGAGTGAGAAGCCAAGGCTGATTACTAGGAAGTGAAATTTGTAATGAACACACTACCAGAGGAAGATACTATATCAGAGAACGAGGTGTTGAACTCAAAAAAATAGGCTCAGGAGCATGTCAAGGTGCAATGATCAATAAGTGGCAGAGTTTGGAACCATATCCTTAACTACTATGATCATATGTGCTGCACAGTTTTATGATATTTAGCTACTTGGCTGTATGGGTTGGATGTCTACATGGAGGTAGGAATACATTTTTATTTCATATCTTAATGTATATAACATTATTAATCCTAATGGAAGACATGCAAACATGGGAGGAGGTACATGAGAAATACTTTGTCTTCTCCATAATTTGGAAAGAAAAATAAAATGCTGAAGTAAAGTTTGTACACATTTTTATGTTTGGTGTCTAAATGTCCTTACTTTAGCAAATAGGATATCCTAAGTAGATGATGCAAGCAAGGAAGAGCTCTTTTCCTGAAAGAATTTGAACAGCATAGCTATACTGTATCAAATTTAGTAAAAGGGAAAGGTGGCTTTCATCAGGGACTTGGCTTTGGCTTTGGCCATAATGTGCTGGGAAGCATCTAACTCTTAGAGTCGTGTGTGTGTGTGTGTGTGTGTGTGTGTGTGTGAGAGAGAGAGAGAGAGAGAGAGAGAGAGAGAGGGGGCATGTGCGCACACGTGTGTGTGTGTATGTGTTCCCATTTTGGACCTGCTGATTTCCTTTTCTATTTCCAAAAATTACTCACTGCCACCACTGCTAGGACCTGGTTTCCTTACCAGAAACAACAACAAAAGGCTCATTTGGTGATTTCTGAGATCATGAGCTTGATCTACACTAGGCCCTGTTCTTGGCAAAAAGGCCCAGAGCTATATGAAAATAAGACTCAAATCTCCTATAGAATTGTTTTTTCTTTGAGATGTCATTACTTCAGCTCTGGCTTCAAAATATTTCTGTTCCTTCATGTAATCACGTTGAATAATCATTTTGAAAAGTGTTTTCTTTGCACGCCTACTGTTCTGTGTCCCTCATTTTTGTCTGCACCTAATTTGAAGGCAAACTGAAGTCAGGAATATAGAGAATCATCCTCCAGCCATCCATTAATTGATGTCTGGGAGTAAGGTAATGCTATCTAATGAGACTGAATCAAGTGATCAGCACAAAATACTGATTTTCAAATACATTTTATCTAACCATTTGAGCTGCCTTGAAAATTGGCATAATTACATACTCTGAGCCTCTAAGATATGGTAATTCTTGATTCAGATATTTCATTTCACAGGAGAGGGAATAAGAAGGCAAGGTTTGATGTGAATGACTTCAGTACCCATTGACGTGAACAGAGTACCCTTTTCAAACACATATGAAAGAAATGTAAATTATTAAATTACCTGAAGTGATTCTGAACAAGTAGACCCACCCTAACATCTACTACAAATAAAGCCTTTATCTCTTTTTTTCTTTTACAGAAAAGAACCACATAATCAAAAGAATTATGAATATTCAGAACAAAAATGAGATTGGAAAATTTATGGTGCTCATATAACGAGAGGAAAGAAATTACACTTTTAATTCATTGAGTCACATCATATTCATTTCAGATTCCCTGGTTGGGCACTTTGTCCTCAAGACAGGATTCATTATGAAGTAAAAGCAATTTTAAAAATACATTTTGCTGAATTATGGCAAGAAAAACACCATAAAATGACTTCAGTTAAAAACTAAAGTAATGTGTGTGCAGGCATGTGCATGTATGTGTACCCATGTTCACACATTTTGCAAATATGGTTAGATGTAAGAATAAGCATAGATGAGAGGCAGACTCAATGTTTCCAGAAAGCAAACCGAGTTGTATGTGACTATGATTTCAGTGAGGACAAATCATATCTCAAAAATGAACATTAACATCTGCCTACTATGTTCCAGCAATTGGATAGTGCTATAAAGCTGACTATGCCAGTTTCTGCCCAGAGGAACTTAACAAGTAGAAGATACAGACATGTAAAGAGATTGATTCAATATACTGTAAAAAATACCATGATCTATTTGCCTCATATAGACTGCTATATGCTGGGAATGTATGTAAGTGTAGGGTCACCACTTTCCAATCTGCTTTCATTTCATCATTTTCTGATATTTTTCCATTTGTCCCCTCATAGTAATTAGTTTTCTATGATGTGAAAAGCTGGGCACATTGCCTCCCCAACATTTCTTTTGGAAAAAAACAAATCTGGTTATGGAATTTTCTGAAACTATGCAGACATTGCTGATAAGTCACAAGAAAACAAATTACAATTTCTGAGAAAAATAACTTTTCTTGTTGCCTTTCAATATTAGAAAATGGTTTTGTGTAAGGTGTTTGATACAGAGATATATAAATCAAGCCATTGATTTTTATCCTTACAAACAACAATATTTATGTGATAACATGAAGAGGAAGAAAGCTGATTGCTCATGGAAAAAATATCATAAAGTCACAAAAAATTACTATGAAAGAGAGTTATTTTTCCTATTTTAGCCACTTCCCAGAAGAGAGTATTATGCATAATTATATACACACACACACACACACACACACACACACACTCATATATACATACATATACATATATATAATGTACTTAAAATACTTGTAACATCATTTTAGAAATCTAAAGAAAAAATGTATTAAATTTTCAAAATAAGGCAATTTTTTCTCAATATTACATAAACAGATGTAAGTTGCAAGACATGTATAGTACTTCAGAGTGTCCAAATCAGGCAAACTAGAGTTCAAAAAAAATTTGTTTAAAAAGGATAAAAATGGCATTGTTGAAAGGATTTGAAAGCATTTCTACAGATTCTAAACCTAGCTACAACCCAGCTTGTTTGCTCATCATGTGCTAATGCTTACTCATAGAATTTTAACTATAATAGCAATAAGAATATGAGCGGCTTCTATTCCACTTACATTAAACACATACATATGGGGAAGTGGGAATGGGCCTAAAATCTAACTCTTTACATACCTCACCATTTTCCCCCTCTTCTCCATTATGTTGCTAACTTTTTATTCTATAGTTTTGGAACACACCTTTGATGTTAAATTTTATGTGTCAACTATGATGTTAATTTTATGTGGGCTAAAGGATGCCAAACTAGCTGGTAAAACATATTTCTGGGTATGTCTGTGAGGGTATCTCCGGAAAAGACTGGCACTGAACCAGCAGACAGTGTAAAAAGGATCGCCCTCACCAAAGCAGGTGGGCACCATCTATCCACTGAAGGCCTCGGTAGAACAAAAAAGGAAAGGAAAGGAAAATTCGCTCTCTGTGTGAGCTGAGACATCCATCTTCTCCTGCCCTCAGATATCAGTGCTCCCGGTTCCTGGGCTTTAGGGCTCAGACCAGAATTTACATCCCGGGTCCCTGAATTTTAAAATTTTTGGACTCAAAGTGAATTATACCACTAACTTTCCAGGTTTCCCTGCTTGCCGATGGCAGATTGTGGGACTTCTCAGCTTCTGTAATCATGTGAGCCAATTCCTGAAATAAACCTCTCTCTCTCTCTCTGTCTCTCTGTCTCTTGCAATCTCACACACACACACACACACACACACACACACACACGCACACACACACACACACACACACACACATACACACACACACAGATTACCACCTGAGGCATATTTTAACTCATCCCCTCACTTCCTGCTCCAATATCTACTGATTTACTGTATTTATATCCTCTGGCTGGGCTGTTCATATCATTGCAGAATTCCTCACCACTTCTTGAATACATTTAACTCGAGTCAACAGAGAGAAGTTCCTAAGTGTCCCAGAAGTTACCAAGCAAGAGTTTTGTGTCTGTTTTGTTAATGACTTTTAGAAGGAAAAGGGCTTATTTTAAGGTCTGTCACAAAACATAGATTGTAACAATAAGAGGATAAAGACAGAGACCCTATCCTTTCTCTGACTTTCACCAATTTATAAGCCATCTAAGATTCTAGCCATCAGTCCTGACCTGCCTGTTTCTGATTCACATGTCAGAGAAGAGAAAAAAGAGTTCACAAACAGTTCATTACCTTATTCCCCTTCTCTTATTTTTTGTAGCAAATATGAACAGTGCAAATTCATGTCAAAAGCCATCTCTACTATAATTTAGACTATAAATCCTCAAGGCATAAAAGTAAAGCCATTAGTTTATGCTAAACCAGACAAAAACTGAAGGACAAGAGAATTGCCCTATGAGGAAAGGGTAAACATGAGGAGAGGTAAATAGACTTCAATTATTTGGCAAGGATCAAAAACTATCCAGGGCCATTTAAGATACATCTTCTATTCTAGTAAAGGTCACAGCATAGACAAGATTGAACAAGAATCTGTTTAATATAGCACAGCCAAAATAAAATAAGGATAATTTTTTTACATTCACCTTAGCTTACACTTATGTGATAATATTCTGAGACATTTTATAATTTGAAATGAATATTCAAGAAGGTTATGGGATCCATTGCTGGTGTGTCATTGTGTTATATAGGCTGCCACCATTTTGTGTGCCATTATACTAAATGGTTTGCTTATCCATTCTCTATATATTTATTGAGTATCTATTATATGCTAGAGTGTCACACCTGTTCATCATTTTAAAATCTACCCGATCACTCAATCTCTTTCAAACATATTCAATAAGCTCCTCTCTCTCATGTGGCATGTTTTTCTTTCTTTCTTTTTTTTTTTTTTTACTATGTAATAGGATACACAAAGATTTGTGTAAAAAAACACACAACTTCTGCATTTGATAAGTTCAGAGATTTATGGAGAAGACAGAAATAAAAATTGTTTCAATTCAGAGTAATGTGTTAAAATGGGATGACAGGCACAAATATAGACACAAATATTCACTGTTAGAAGGATTGCAGAAAATGTCACAAGAACAATGGCACTTAATTTAGATGGATAAGTAGGAATATGTTAAGAGGAGATAAAAATTCAAAATGTACATGGTTTCGTATGCTTGAGGATATACATGAGTTCCATGAAAACAGTGTTAAGATTCTCGGAAAGGGAAAACCGTGTGCCCATGGGACATGTGGCGATGCCTGGAGCCATCTTTAATTGTTATGACTCGTGGGGCAATGCTTTGGGAATCTAGTGAGTAGAGGTCAGATATGCTGCCAGATACTCTACAATGCATAGGATAGTTTCCTCATCAGACATGAAAAACTATTCAGCCCAAAATGTCAGTAGTGATTTAAAGGAAGTGGGTAAAGAACCAATAGAAAAAGACATCCGAAGTGAAGTCAAAGACTTCAATATGGAAGTCTGATGTTTCATTATGGGTAATGAGAGGAAGTATAGTTTTCATGGGAGAATTAAATGTTTATAATTTTATTTTCTAAGAAAATTATTCAGGTCAAAATATGGGAGATAAATTTGTTGACACTGAAACTGAGTGCTGTGATACAAATAATTAGACTACTGTAATAATTCTTATATTAATTCTGGTAAGCAATTAAAAGAGTATGAAATAAGACAACAGAGGTACAGCAAGTTACAGAATGGCAAATCAGAAGGAAGTACATACAACAGCAATTAGTGAACAAAAAAACACAAGTTTGAGAGAACTCACTAATTCACTTCGTGCAACCTATATGAAAAGATTTACATTTGAAGCAAGATGTAAAGAAATAAGTGTGTCTACAGGAGCAACACAACTCGGCTTGAATTCCCATCTGCTATTTTCCTCCTTTGTTCTTTTAAAATAGTTTGTATTTTGAAAACTCTAGATCCTTGGTAATTTGTTGAACCATATCATCTGATAGTCCTGGAATCTAAGGATGTTTGTTCACATTATTTATTGCAAACAGGCTTTGTTAGCTTAATGTTATTAAGGAAATTCTCTCACAAATCAATGCCCAATATTCAGAATGTAATATATTCAAATAAACACCCATATTCTACAAAGACAAAAAATATGTGCATAGGTTTTTCTTGTTAATTTTTAATTTTTTGTGTTTTTAAAAATTTCTTTTAGTATGAAAATCTTGAAACCTTCCCTGACTCTTTCATGTGCTTAAGCAAAGTAAGTGTCTCTGATTCCTTTGGAAGATGCTTTACAGATGGACAGGGCCTCTGTTTTTTTGCATTAAATAGAACCAAATGCCGTGTTACATTTGTACAGCAATGAACATTTATGCAAATCCAAAGAGTAGGCAGGTGCAAGAGCAAATTTCTTAATGCCATTTGCTCTGAAAATTATATAAAGCTTCTAAATCTATGCTTTTTATAGTAGCTAAAGGAGTTTTGTTTGGTATTTTTAAACAATAACACCTGCTCTGGGCAGAGAAGTAAGTTCCCATACAGCAGGAAGTGGGCTGCTTTTGGTGGGGAGAGGAGGGCCAGAACTTGTTTCAATAAGTAAGTAATGAGACAATAAAATAAAATGTGTTTTGAAAGCTGGGGTGGGTGATGGAGGTAGAAGTAGGGGGGTGGGAGGGGAGAGATTTTGCCTTTTGCACTGACAGATGCAGACAAATGGCAGAAATTCAGCCCAGCCAAGGAGATGGCAGAAGTCCACAGGACTCCATCTGGGGCCTGTTTCTTTGGCCTCTGAAACCTGGCAGGTCTAAATTTCCCTTTTGCTTTCCACAGTAGCTTAAAATAAGAAGACCTTTGTATCAAATTATCTGACTGTCATAAGCTAGTGACTGCCATTTCTCTTCTGCTTGATTAATGTACTTCCATTATTTTCAACCCAATGCCACAAAATCAATAGTGATTAATTAAAGTCAATGATTTGTTCATTCAAATCCCTTTACCAAAGCTGAATTCTCCTATATTTTGATAACTTCCTTATTTATCAAAAGATGCTGAATATACATTTTTTCTTCTTTTAACATAGTTTAATGCATGATTTGTTCATACATTTGTCTGCTCTTGAGGATGCTAGTAATTCACGATATGTTCATCTTTCCTTTCAAGAGGTCTTATCATGTGTTGGCAAGAAACAGTGGTGCTGAAAATGAAGAAACTACTATTTCATCCTAGCTGTGCCATTAACTTCCTTCACTCACTCAGTCACTTAATAAAGTTTCATTGATTTTCCTGAGTATAATGACATTATGGCTATGACAGCATTGCCCCATTCATCTCAAGGTTTGTCAGCTGTTGTGATTTTCTGGACTGATGTCCCATTCTCATTAATGTCTCCCTGTACATCCCCCAGGAAACTATAATACATAATCTTTAGAGGGAGATAAGTTAACTACTCTTTAGCAAAGGATAAGCACGGAATAAAGACGATATTTAACAAAGGAAAAGCAAGAAATAAGAAACTTGTTCTGTGCCTAGCAACATGCTAGGTGTTAGAAATTCTGAAATGGGTAACATTAAGCCTCAAATCTTAAGAAGCTCAACTTTTCCTCAGATATGAGCATAGATATATATCACAATAGGAGGACCTGTGTTGCTTAGTTGGTTAAACGTCTAACTCTTGATTTTGGCACAGGTCATGATCTCATGGTTTGTGAGTTTGAGCCCCATGTTAGGCTTCTAATTGACAGCACTGAGCTGGCTTAGGATTCTTTCTCCCTGTATCTCTGCCCCTCCCCTGCTTGCTCTCACTCTCTCTCTCTAAAAATAAATTTAAAAAAACTTAAAAAAAATAAAAATAAATATATCACAATACAAAATGTACAATTTTTATATCAAATGATGGAATAGGCATGTTTGTGGGACAGTTCTATAGTTACAGCATAATTTACTAACTCTGTGGCCTTAAGCAAGACACTTATATCCCTAGGCATTACTGCCTCTTCCATTTGCCTATTCAGATCCACCCATACCCTTACTCTTGGCCTTGATATAATTGCTTTTCCATATCCTTCCATACAAGGTATTTGAAACAACTGTTTCCCTCAACTAACAGCCCCAACCTTTTTGAATGTGGTCTTCCCTGGAGGCTTTTATCCTAAATTCTTTCACTTCTCTTTTTCCATTGAAATCAAGGGTGGAATCAACTCTGCTCCACAGTGCAGGAAAGAATGTATGTAATATTTTGTATATATTTTATCTACACCTTATAAAATATTCCCTTTAATTATAAAATTATAAAAAAATTATAAAATTATAGCTTTGATATGTCATCAATTTCCTACTCAAATCCTAATTAATGCACAGTTTAAACTGAAAGTGATATAGAGTTGTCCATGGAAGAATGGTGCCCCAACAGACAGCATTTCATAGTCATAAATATATAGGAAATTAAAGTACCTGAGGGAAACAGATAATAAGTGATGTCTTTATCAGATTCCTAGGATAAGAGGCTCAGAGATGGAGACTTACCTATTAGGAGTGTCCTGAAAATCAACATCTGTAGTGGAATGAAGGTAGTAGGGTTGTTCACAAGGAGGAATTTAATTGTGATTGAAATGCAATAAAAGAATCAGACATTATGTGGGGAGCTCTGGTGATGGGTTGATCCTTCAGAATTGTTCTGTCTTAAGGTAAAGCAGCTAGACTCTGACAATGACCAGTCAGATGATGCAGGCATGGGTAGGAGGGGGCATCAGCTTGGATCAGGCGGCTCTGTTTAGTAAGGAAAATTCCCCAAGAAAGACCAATTGAGAGTCTTTAGCTGTCTACATTCCCAGCTGCACTGAGGAAAGAGTGCTTGGGTACAAAATAGATCTGAATACCTGGCACAATACAATATCCATTATTACACTTGGCATAGAAGGATATTTTACATTGTGATTTGGGGAGTATCATAGGAAAAATGGGAGACATTAAAAAGTGTCTTACCATGAAAAGTCTTGCTAGCAGAGATAATTAATTGTAATTAGTAGTGAGTTATTTATCCTTTGGGGACTCATTTGAACATAAAGACCAAGAGCTGGCTACATCTCCGAGATTTTTAGGACTTTAACTTTTTTGCATGCATCTAGTTGCTGCTCCCATGTATATCAAAATGAAAATAATAATTACAAAATCAAATATATCCATATACCGATCTGCTTGAATGAGCAAATTGTTTTTTAAAAAAACAGAAAGTAAGTAGCTTTTACTAAATGCCTACTCCAGGCCAGTCCCTGTGGTATTTTCCAACCTGCTTAAGTATTTTGTGCCTGTATTATGGAGTGCCTTTTGTCTCTTCTGTATTATAATTATACATGCACACATTTTTCAATCTGGTATACTGTCAAGATAAAACCATTAATTTTTTAGAAATGGGTTAATATTCTTATTCTACCACTTAGTTGTTATGGGGCCCCTGACTGATTCATTAAGTTCACTCAACCTCAGTTTCCTTGTATGCAAAATAAACTCTCCTAAAGTCTATAATGTATATAAATGCCATGCAGAGTGCATGAAAGATAAAAGGTACTCAATATTGTATTTTACCTCCCCTCTCTCTTGACACATGCTTTCATCTTTCAATTACTCTTATGCTTCTTTCTTCTCTTTCTTCTTCTTTCCTGCTGTGCTCCTTAAGAACAGAATATAAGCACAGCACATCTTATTTTTACAATGGCTAAAATAATGTCTTATGTTTCTCTAATTGCAGACTTTGGGTCACCAGTTCAGAGTCACCAATGTCCTTAGTTCTTACAACTTGATTCAGAATATCAGAGATTAAACCTATGTGTTTTTTCAGCATTCCAAAGTTAGTCTTATCTACGTGTACTCTAAAAACTATAAAACACTGATGAAAGAAATTGAAGATGATGTAAAGAAATGGAAAGACATTCCATGATCATGGATTGGAAGAACAAATACTGCTAAATGTCTATACTTCCCAAAGCAACCTACACATTTAATGCAATCCTTATCAAACTACCAACCACATTTTTCACAGACCTAAAACAAATAACCCTGAAATCTGTATGTAACCACAAAAGACCCAAAATAGCCCAAACAGCATTGAAAAAGAAAAGTAAAGCAAAGGCATTACAATTCTATACTTAGTTGTATTACAAAGCTGTGGTGATTAAAACAGTATGGTACTGGCACCCCCCCCCAACATACACAAAGACATATAGATCAATAGAACAGAATAGAAAACCCAGAAATGAACCCACAACTATGTGGTCAATCAATCTTCAACAAAGCAGGAAAGAACATCTAATGGAAAAAATATAATCTCTTCAACAAATGGTGCTCATAAATCTAGACGATAATATGCAAAATAATGAAATTGGACCACTTTCTTATACCATATACAAAAATAAACTCAAAATGAATTAAAGATTTAAATTTGAGACACGAAACTATAAAAATCCTAGAGGATAACACAAGCAGTAACCTCTTTGACATTGGCCATAGCAACTTTTTTCTAGATATGTCTCCTGAAACAAAGGAAACAAAAGGAAGAATAAACTATTTAAACTTCATCAACATAAAAAGCTTCAGCACTACAAGGAAAACATTCAGCAAAACTAAAAAGTGACCTACAGAATGAGAAAAGATATTTGCAAATGACATGTCTAATAAAGTGTTAGTATCCAAAATCTATAAAAAGCTTACCAAACTCAACACACAGAAAAAACAAATAATCCAGTTAAGAAATTAAAAGAAGGGGAACCCGGGTGCATCAGTCTGTTGAGTGTCTGACCCTTGATTTCAGCTCAGGTTATCACCCCAGGGTTATGAGATTGAACCCTGCATTGGGCCCGATGCTGAGCATGGAGTCTGCTTAAGATTATCTCTCTCTCCCTCTGCCATTCTTACCTCTCTAAAATTAAAAAGAAAGAAAGAAAGAAAGAAAGAAAGAAAGAAAGAAAGAAAGAAAGAAAGAAAGAAAGAAAGAGTCAGAAGACATGAATGTCTATTCATCAAACATACTGCTAATGTACACATGAAAAGATGCTCAATATCACTCATCATCAGGGAAATACAAATCAAAATTACAATGATATATCACTTCACACCTGTAAGAATGACTAAAATTAACAACACAAGAAATAACAGGTGTTGGTGAGGATGTGGAGAAAGGGCAACCTTCTTACACTTTTGGTAGGAATGCAAACTGGTGCAGCCACTCTCAAAAACAGTATGGAGGTTCCTCAAAAAGCTAAAAATAGAACTACCCTATGATCCAGCAACAGCACTACTAGGTATTTACCCAAAGGATAAAAAATACTGATTCAAATGGACACATACAGCCTAATGGATAAAGGAGTTGGGTGCACACACAGACACACACACACACACACACACACAATGGACTATTAGCCATAAAAAGAATGAAATCTTGCCATTTTCAATGACATGGATGAAGCTAGAGTGTATTATGCTAAGCAAAATAAGCCAGTCAGTGAAAAACAAATACCATATGATTTCACTCAAATGTGGAACTTAAGAAATGTAACAGATGAACATAGGAAGGAAGAAATAGAAGGGCAAATCATAAAACAGACTCTTCACCACAGAGAACAAACTAAGGGTTACTGGAAGGGAAGTGGTTGGGGAATGAATTAAATGGCTGATGGATATTAAGGAGGGCACCTGTGATGAGCACTGGGTTCTGTATGTAAGAGATGAATCATTAAATTCTACTCTTGAAACTAATATTACACTACATGCTAACTAACTGGAATTTAAAGAAAATTTAAAAATAAAAAAAAATCTGATGTTCAAGTCTCCATAAAAGAAAATACCCCAAATAATCCAATTTAAAAATGGTCAGAACATACGAGTGGACATTTTTCGAAAGAAGACATCCATTTTGCTAACAGACACATGAAAAAGTGCTCAACATCACTAATCACCAGGGAAAACTAAAATCAAAAGTACAATGAGATATCACCTCACACCTGTCAGAATGGCTAAAATCAACAACTCAAGAAACAGATGCTGGAAAGGATGTGGAGAAAGGGATCCCTCTTGCACTCGTGTTGGGAATCCAAACTGGCACAGCCACTCTGGAAAACAGTATGGAGCCTCCCCAGAAAGTTAAAAATAGATCTACCCTATGATCCAGCAATTCCACTACTAGGTATTTACCCAAGAATACAAAAATACTAGTTCAAAGGGAGAGAGGCACCCCTATATTTATAAAAACAGTATCTATGATAACCAAATTATGGAAACAGCCCAAGTGTCCATCAGCTGATGAATTGATAAATAGGATATGGTATATAATTAAAATTAAATATATATATACACACACACACAACACACACACAATGGAATATTACTCAGCTATAATAAAGAATACTTAGAGAGTGTTATCCTAAGGGAAGTAAGTCAGTCAGAGAAAAACAAATACCATAAGATTTAATTCATAAGTATAATTTAAAAAACAAAACAAATGAGAAAATAGAAAGAGAGAGAGGTAAGCCAAGAAACAGACTCTTACATATAGAGAACAAATTGATGGTTACTAGAGGGGGCAGGGGATGGGGGAAAAGGTGATGGGGATTAAAGAATGCATTCGTGATGAGCACTGGGTGTTGTATCACTAAATTGTACACTTGAAACTGATATCACACTGTATGTTCATTAACTGGAATTTAAATAAAAAATTTTAAAAAGACAAATTTGATCTTAGGTGGAAATTTGGGAAACACCCTTCCAGTTTATTCATGATAGGTATTTGCATAAATATGTGTGCTATGGTATCACTGTTCTTTTCTGAGGGAATGTTAGTACTCAGTGATAAAAAGAGAGAAAGATAAACATGCTTCTTTTAATATGCTGGTCCTTTTGTATCAATTCTATGAAAATGAAATGATGAGCAGGGCCCTCATGTTAGATTGGATTGGCAACGTCCTATGATATTATAAACCAGAAGGATGCTGGATCAAATTAGGACCCCCCCCCAACATTAATACTTTATCCAGACAATCTGAAGAATTCATTGAACTCTTCTCAAAATTTGCTTATTTTAAAATGGAGAAATAAAACTTCCTTGGGTCTTTAGCCCTATCTTACATCATTTAGGTTCTTCTGTTATAAAGAGACACAACATAAATAAGACTCAAAGACTAGAAACTAGAGAATTACAGACACCCATGTTATTAAAGACCTTTGTTAGTAGAGATTTCTGTCATCACACTTAACCATTTCTCTTCCTTGAGGGTCAAGCGGCTACTACATCATGCTTCTAAAATCTTGACCAATTTCATTTCTGTCTTGATTTTTTTCTGGCTTTGAGTAAAGGAGTTCCAAGGAGTATGAGAGCCTTCTTTGTATACTCCTGCTGATTTCATTCTAAATTTTGATGTTACATGCATTGGCTTACCTTTAATCAAGAACTTTGTTTTTCTTTTTTTACCTTGTATTATTTTTTTATTTTTTTACTCTTGACATGGAATGAGTCTGGTTCTTCCATAACATATTATATGTGATTTCTGGGACTATGATTCTGCCCATTTGGGAAATTAGTGGTTATTATTTCAGCTAAATATTATCTACCTTTCATAAAAATAATTAACTACCTTTATTTCCAGTATTCTGAGGGATCTTTAAAACTAGGAAATCCTAGTAACTGGCATTGGGACCAGTCTCTGCTGGACAATGGAAATAAACCATGATTCTTCTTCAGCAAAATGTATAAAACTCAAGATAATTAATAAAAACAAATGGAAATTCTTTTGTCAGAATCAGGAATCTTCACCATTACAAACTGAGTTAGTAACTAATACTCATTTCCAGTTTCTAATATATTGCTGATCATGTACATCAGCAGAATACACCTACACATCAGTGTTTTTCCACACTTATTAAACATTCTCTACCCAAACTTATGCCCAGTTAGCCTTAGTTTTTACTTAATAAGTAGTGTTTTGTTTATGGCCTCCAAACTGTATATTTTATATGATTGGTGTTTATTTGAATCTTTTCTAGTATGTAACTTATCTTTCTTTCTTTGATTATCTAATCCCTAAGATTCCCCCCATTCCTTGGCCTCAACTCTATACAATGCAACCCACATCATGGTAAATCACTTAGTATTCAGCTAGGAACACAGTAGCACTTCAAATAAAAAGGATTGTAATAACCATGGCCAAATTGATATCCCTATTCATCTTTCAATGTATGAACCACATAGCTAGATAGAGGAGCCTTATATATTATCTATATTCTCATGCTGAGTCCTATTTGAATGTAAAGTACAAAACCAAAACATGTCTTTGACTTCTGTTGTCTAATTGCATCCTCAAACCTTACAATGGACTATGTCAAAATCTACCCAGATATACCAGCAAATTGATCATTAAGACAAGAGACAAGATTGACTTTGGCATTATGGACAACTCTTGAGTTGTCCCGATAATTTAAGCAACAAAGTTAATATGATAGGAAGTTATTACAGCATACTTGAAAAGCACCATTCTGGAAAATTATGTTTCCTACAGGGTTAGTTTGACTCAAAGGAGATGAAGAAGTTGCAGATAGTTTATCAAAGAGACTTCAACTGCATTGAAGAAACAAAACAAAACAAACAAACAAAAAACCCAAACCTCTAGAAACAAACCATGATAGCATCTTCTTAACACCTTTTTCTGTTGTTCTTATTTTATTTTTTAAAACATTTTTATAAATAAGTTATATTATAAACAAACTGTAGAAGAAATATTCCAGGAACTAGATATTAAAAGAAAACTGCCTGAAAGGAGAAGCACAACACAAATTTTATTTAAAAAAAACCCAGAAATATAAGCAAATGACCATATATATGTAATATATGATACATGTATGTGTATATATATAATATATATATAATATATATATAACCGTATAGCATATACTATAGCATACCTATAATGTATGTATATAATTGCAACACCAAAGCTGTAGTATGGGTTCTAGTTGGTAATGAGATGTGGGGAATAAGTTTATGAATTTCCTGGGCTTGCACCAATGGGTTAACAAGGCATGAAGAATTAGAAAACCATAGGATGTTCATACCCAAGTTTGGGTAAACAAGATATGGTAAATAGGTATAGACAGGGTAGGGCAAAGGCCCCAGTATAGAACAAAGGGATATGAGGTAAATAAGATTAGGTATTCAGGGCAGAAACACCCCCTAATTTAGTACCAGAGCAGAAAGCTGCTTTCACAGGAAGGAAGGACCAAAGTAGGTAAATAGGTAAATAGGGCTATAGACCTCTGTGGGGCAAAGTTGCCCAGAGTGGAGCTAATTGCAAAAGAAAGGTGCCTTGTTGACCCTGGGGTAGCATGCTCTGTCTTTCTTGTCCCTTAGACCAGTTTAGGTAAACAGAGGTGGTGTCTCATGTCTGGTGTAAACAACCTTCTGCCCAGTGCCAGGCTTTTGTTTTGTATTAACCCAAACCCCTAACCCCTCCCCTCCATGTCTTCAAAACCCCCTTTCCCTGAGGCCCATGAGTTAATGTTCACAGTTTCATTGTCTCTTTGTGCACTTCCATCCCTATGTTTGTAAGTTTTCTGATTGTAATAAAAACGGAGCAAGGACCCTTAATTGGGGCTCTTGTCTTCTCCCAGACATTAGCATCTCTTGCATTTAATACTGTGTCCTTGTTTCTTTCTGGACAGGAAAGAACTCTAGACCCAGACTGCACAACAATCGGACTCACAAAACAAAAACGAAGAAGTTTAAACAATTGTATAAAAGTATAACAGGCAATAGACACAACAGGAACAACATTGTCATCTCAACTAGAGACCTGACAATTTCTGGAGTGACTGCACAGCTCCTTTTACCTCCTCATCTGCACAGGCCATATATGGCTTCCATGAATAAGACTAAAAGTGTCTGTGGGTCATTTTGATACAGAGGAGTCTTCCCTTCAGTTCTCCACCAATCTTTTATACCATTTGAGAGATATAGGTCCAACACTTGCCTGACTACCCTGCTTCACAAAATCAGGTGTGTTCCCAAATAGTAAGTGAGGCCAAACAGCTGTTTACATTTATCTTAACTCTAGTGTTTCCAAGGAAATATTACTGGGTGATGAGGAACACCAAGGTCATTCCCAGCCAAGCCTACAGAGACTAGGCCTGATATTAACCTGTTAGTCACCATTATTAGACAACAATGCAATATGGTAAATGCTAACATACAGGCATGTAAAATTCTATCCAAGAAAGGAAGAAAGAGGGGTGCCTGGGTGGCTTGGTCAGTTGAGCATCCGACTTCGGCTCAGGTCATGATCTCGCGGTCCGTGAGTTCGAGCCCCGCGTCGGGCTCTGTGCTGACAGCTGTTTCAGATTCTGTGTCTCCCTCTCTCTCTGCCCCTCCCCTGTTCATGCTCTGTCTCTCTCCATCTCAAAAATAAATTAAAAAAGTTAAAAAAAGAAAGGAAGAAAGAGAGTTTAATCCTATGTGAGGCTCTTAGGAAAGGCTTCATGCTAAAAGTAACATTTGAAAGCTGTTATTGTTATTGCCATTGTCGTTGTTGTGGTTGTTTGAGAGAATGAAGAGAATTTTCAGTGGTTGAACAAAAAAGCTAAGGGCAATCTGGACACAGGAAAGAGTAGGTAGAAAATTAGAGAGACTTACAGATATTTGGGAGAAAGGATTTGGGATTTCAAGATGTTAGAAATATTTTGAATACAGAATGCAAGAGAAATGAAACTAGAAGATAGGCTGGGCCCAACTGATCTGACTTTGTAGAACTGAAAACATCAATACAAATTTCTGTAATTACTTTAAATGTTTACAACTGCCTTGATTTAGGTATATATTATAAAAATATCAACATTGGTACCTATTTACCATAATGTTATTTTTCCTTGTAGACAACAAAATCACCTTAATTAACAAAAGAGAAGAATATTGAGTATGTTTTACTACCTCCACTTGAAGGACTGTACATTCATTGACAAAGAATACATCTGATGGATGTATGTAATGAAGTCTAATACTGCATAGTATATCAGGCCTCTCTGAAATAAGGAGGAGTTGACTGAACTAGACCAAGCAGACTAAAAAGCACCACAATTTCCAAATTGGGCAATATGCAGCCTGATGCACTGTCATCATTAAGGAATTCTTTTGTGTTTTAATATTTACTTATATAACTTATCTGGGGGCAAATTCGATATTTTGCATAAACAGGACAATACCTGTTAAGTCCCCAAAATATTTTTAAGGTATTTTCTTACTCTTAACCTAACATTAACATCAAGCCAAATTCCTGTGATTTCTCTGACAATATTGAAATAAGACTACGTCAAAAGGACAAAAAGCCTCTGAGTTAAATCCCAAGGAATTGAGGTGATTTTGTTCTGAAATCTTCTGCATTATTATGTTACTACTTCTAGGTCTTTAGAAAATTTATACTGAACTGGTTTCTTGTGAAAATGATTCAGTTCTAAGACATAATACTAAGATCAGTGCATTAGTGAAATACAATTTCGAGGGATTTAGAGTGATACCTGTTACATTCTTCTCACCCAAGCTTCTATGACTACAATAAGGTCTTTATTATAAAAATAATGTAGCAGTTTTGGGGCTATTCACCTCATTCTTTAAATTCCAGAGCCAGGGGCACCTGGGTGGCTCAACTGGTTAAGCATCTGACTCTTGATTTTGACTCAGGTCATGATCTCACAGTTCTTGACATCGAGCCCCAAGTCAGGCTCTGCTCTGACAGTATAGAGTCTGCTTGGGATATTCTCTCCCGCTCTCTCTCTGCCCCTGCTCCCATCTCTCTCTCCAAAACTAACTAAATAAATTCTAGAGCCAGACTAGTTTAGATATATTAATAAAACAAATTCACCCCTTAAATACATTAAAATAAACTTATATGAAGAAATATCTGTCCTTTCACTGTTTTATTTTAGAAATTAGAGAAATGGGTACTTTTTCTGAAATGACTTGTATGCTCATTATTGGCAATTTGTGAGTTCAAAAACTTTGAATTAGCAGATAATATTATCTATTCCCTACACCTTGGATGCAATCAGATCAATAGTTATGTGTTTTCTTCTAGAAATTTTATATTTTAAAATTAATGTCTTGAATAGTAGCACTTAGTGAAAGAAATGTCTTCATGTTGGTGAGAAAAAATTAAGACATTTTCATAAAAGTACTTTTTGTGCCTACAGGATACTACAGTGGTAGGATGTATCATGCTTTATATTGTGATTTATATATTTTTTGGATTTTTAGGCAAATTTCAGTATTGAGCAAGATATAAGTGAGCATATTTGAGAATAAATATATTTTTGTTTGCTTTATTTTCCTGCTTTATTTTTTTCTTGATATTTATTTTTTAAGTTACCTGAAACCAACAACACACACACACACACACACACACACACGCACACACACACAAAGAAATGCCATTTGTCATTGTGGGTGAACCCTTTGGGTGAGGTCTTTTAATTAAAAAAAAAACTTTTATCAATCCACTTTATCATTTGACATA
The DNA here is from genome assembly GCF_027475565.1 of Acinonyx jubatus. Taxonomy (NCBI): domain Eukaryota; kingdom Metazoa; phylum Chordata; class Mammalia; order Carnivora; family Felidae; genus Acinonyx; species Acinonyx jubatus. Next base: position 22,041,836 of record NC_069396.1, on the reverse strand, counting down.
CTTAAAGCTGAATACACAAGATTTCTTTATGAATAAAATTATAGAGGTTTCACATTCAGTGCAGCTCAGATCATTTGCTTTAAAGTTCCACATGATGAAGAAAAGTAATTCCAGAAAAAAAATGAATGAAATATCATTTTTCAAATAAAACACATTTTTAAATCACCAGTTAAAGTCATTTAGGGTAGGCAAGGTCCCAGCAGGAGGAGGAGGGAAACAGACCATGCAAGCTGGCTAATTTAAGTCACTATTTATCAAGATATGGTAGGACTATAAGGAAAGAATCAAGGGATAGTGAAATACTCTATATCTAACAATAGCAGAAAGATATAACAAATACTGGGACTGAGGAAACAAGAGGAAATGGTGATTATTGGAAAACTAGAGAAGTGAGCTGCATGGGACAAAGGGACCTGGTATTAGCCTGTGTTAAGGGACACTGTGGCCCACAGTAAACTGGCATGCAAGGATTCGTGGAGAATGAACACTGAGTCTCCTCTCATCCCCTAATCTCATTTGGTGTCCCTCATTGGCCAAACTGATATGGCTGGCAAAGAGTATAGGACAGACCCATATAAACCAGTTTCTGGGGCAGAACAGGGTAAAGGAGAGTCAAGAATGCATATGAGTTACCAAATGGAAGCACCCTTCGTCTTAAAAGAATTCTATTATGAAGGGAGGAGATTACTGGCTTGTGAGCAAATAATTATTCAATGTATCCTTTCCTTTGCAAATATGAGTAGAACTGTATATTATAAATTAAAATGGAAAAAAAAAGTATTTTAAAGATGCATTGTTGAAGTTCAGTTCTGGGACTAATTTAGATGTTAACCATTATAGCTTTCACAAACTGCTTATTTGTTCATTTATTTACTGCTTGCTATGTACCAGACGCAATGCCATGTGCCGGGCATGCACTCTATCATTTGATCCCCCCATAAGTATTGGAGAGTTTGAGTCTTGCCCACAGACACACAAGCTAGCAGAGGCAGAGCCAAAAATTTAGCAGATATGTCTAACACCAGCACAATTGAATATGTCACTCTATGTGCATTCGATACTATACCTCTATCAGGAAAGATAACATCACTGTTTTTTATCACTGCCTTTCCTCTTCCATTAACTCCCCCTCCCCCCCGAAAAGGCAATGATCATATTCTGTTTTGGTTTCTGTTATTGTTGAAGGCCTATGTCAGCATTTCAATCAACTCTTCCTTCCAGGCATTTGTTTCTGTTATTTCTCCTTGGAAAGGATCCTGAGATGCAGTAACGATACAGGATTTTCAGAAGGGAGTATTCCTAGGGTTAACATCTGAGGAAGGAGAGTTGTTTATCTGATGGAAAGCTGGATGTCTGTCCAGGTATGGGGGCTGAGCCTTGTATCCTTCCAGTAATCATTTGCATCATGGTGCGTGCCTCAGGAGACACCTGACTCTGGATGTTGTTGCTTTCTTCAGCTGAGACAGTCACAAGGAGGAGAGACAACTGGGGGCCAAATGGTCATCTTGGCAGCACTCCCATCAGGTGAAAGAATGAGACTTTCATTCCTAAAGGGAGACTGTGCAGTGCATGACAGCATCCACCATAGTAATTATCCAAAATAATATAAATTATAAGTTTATAAGAAAATAACATATAATTTATAAGCAAAATAATATAAATTATGCACACACATGCTTTGCGCATGTATTCTATCATATGCATAAATGCATTGTTATAAATAACAAATAAGGAAATTACAGCATAGTGGATTAGACAGCTACTGCAGTAACATCTTATAAAATATTTAATCTACATACTTACAGACACAAAAGCATATATGTGAATTTCTAGTTAAACCTGCATTATTCGTAGATAGAAAAGACTCACTGAAAAGTTTATCAATTGCTGAACGTTAGAAATCAATGTGTTTAGATACTAAAATTGTTTTAGATTATTTTTTTTTATATTTTTTTTCAACGTTTATTTATTTTTGGGACAGAGAGAGACAGAGCATGAACGGGGGAGGGGCAGAGAGAGAGGGAGACACAGAATCGGAAACAGGCTCCAGGCTCTGAGCCATCAGCCCAGAGCCCGACGCGGGGCTCGAACTCACAGATTGCGAGATCGTGACCTGGCTGAAGTCGGAGGCTCAACCGACTGCGCCACCCAGGCACCCCTGTTTTAGATTCTTAAGTTAGGGCAATTGATTGCTGTGCATTACAGGCACAATTTCTGAATTCCTGCATCCAAATGATTAATGATATTGTAGTTTCTACATGTTTATCATCACATAAGAAAAAAATAAATAAAGCCTCTGTGAGTCATCCTGATATTCTGCCCATAGTTGGACAAATTGTTTATTTTTTAATTTAAGGTTGCAAAGTGTCATGCATGAGTGTGTCTCCTCCCGAGCTATGGATCTCAAAAAATTTATTCTGTAGCCAAGGAAAATGATACAGAGAAGTCAAGTGTTCCTTTAAGAAGAGTTCTGGGGGGTAAAACCAGACCAGAGTAAAGCTACAAGAGTAGATGTGACAGAGAAAAGGAAAGCAAACAGCTGTACTCCGTATATTTTATTTATTTTAATCTTCTCAGTATACATTAATCAAGAGGTATTTTCAAATGAAAAACCTTAGGTAAAGACTTTATAGAGGAACTTGCTCATGGTCACATGCAATATTTTTAAAGCGAGGATTTAAATCTTGTTCTACTGACCTAAAGTGCAACTTTTAATCCACTATTCTGGTTCACCTGCTAGAAAACTCTTTAAAAGGTATGCTTGCATTTGGGATATCTAACTGGAGGCACATATATGATGAGTGTACTAGCATAATACCAGCCTGCCTTCTTTTCCCACTTTCCCATCTGCAATTTTTGATGCAGAATTGTTCCTATTCCTCTTTGGACGAGAATGGGTATAGATGTATGAAAAACATGAACTCTTAAAAATGTTAAAATCTAGAGCAAATGAAGCATTAAAGTGTTCAGATAAAAGTCTAATGAAGTTCCTTGTGATTCACTTGGAGATTTGGTTTAAGATTTTTCAATTTCTGGACAAGCCTGCACCTGTCCACAGATTCTGCTTCTCCTCCTTTAATAATTCAGCTGCTGACAGTTGGAGCTTTACTTCTGCTTCATTAATCTGCTCCTGGGAAGTAGTATTTTCTCAAAATTTTGGTGACATTTTCATTTCTCATCTTAAAGGATCCCTCTCCACCTCTTCTAGAGGTCGCACATTTCTACCAACTCAGACAGATGGACTCTCTCATTCTTATTCAACCTGGCAGTGTTGAAAATCAAGTGCTCACTTTTTCCCTTTGATTTACCACTGCTCATTTACATCTTTGCCCATTAGATAGAAGTGTCAGTCTTGTCTCTTCTTTTGTCTCTAAATCATAATTCACTGAGTTTCCATCCTTGGAGATATTTTGAATTTTTCTAAGGATGTAAGGGGTTCTTTTTTTATCATCAATGAAATGTTAATCAAATGAAAGTAAAATTACTATAATACATTAATTCCTCAAACAAACTGCAATGCAAAAGGACCATGGCATATCTTAAATGTATAACTTTTTTTTTTCAGTTTCAAAAGATAGTCTATTTAAATACTGATTTTTTCCCCTGCTATTTTTCCTGGTTTAATTCTGTGCCCCTTGCTTGGATGCCAATGCATTCAATAAGTAACCTTTTATGTTTGTTTTCCAAACTCCCAAACATACTAATGTTATCCATATTGAGACATATTTATAAAGTCAAATATTAAAACACATGCTGATGTGTTTTGTTTTGTTTTGCTTTTCATAAGTCAGAACATTTGAAACAATCAAGTTCCACAAAAGAAAGGATGGATTTGGAGCACAAAAGATTTAAACCAAGGCTCTCGTGCTTACCAACTATGTGACATTGAGTCAGTAGCTTAATCGTTCTAAGGCTCATTTTTTTTCTCAGCTCTAAAATAGTACAATTGTCAATGCCTATCTCATAGCACCGATATAAGTACCAAATGAATCACTGCATCTAAATTCTTAACACAGAATATGAAACACAGTGGCTTCTTGAAAATGTTCTCTATTATCATTGATACGAAGAGTCTGGGAGCAGAAGACATATTGCTCTCCAGTGGGAACTTGGTGATTCACTTTGAGTTTCAGACTTTCCATCTTTGAATTGGTAAAAGTATACTTAATGTTATTGGCTGAATTGTGTCCCCCTTCAAAGTAATATTCTGAAGTCCTGAACCCCCACTACCTCAGAATTTAACATTTAGAGATATAATCTTTAAAGAGGTAATTAAGTTAAAATGAGGTCTGTAAGGTAAGTCCTAAGCCATTATGACTGGCATTACTAGAAGAATAAACTGGGACACAGACACACACAATTCAAGGGGCACCCATATAAGGACACAGTGAGAAGGTGGCTATATGCAAGCCAAAGACAGAGGTCTCAGATGAAACCAAACCTGTCAGCCAAACCATAATCATGGACTTTGAACCTCCAAAATTGATCTATTGTTTAACCATCAGTGTGTGGTGGTTTTTTGTTTTTTGTTTTTTGTTTTTCGTTTTTCGTTTTTATTTGTTTGTTTGTTTGTTTTATGGCAGGTCTAGGAAATCAGTAAATTTACCTTTAGTTATAGAGTATAGCATACTGCCCATATACAGGAGGCACTTAATATTTATTTCATTTCCCCAAATTATGACACTTCTGACTTTCCTTATTTTATAATTGTGTAAATGTCTTTTTCTCTTAAGAATATAATTTCTTGATGTCAGTAATCATACTACCCCTACTTAGCACTTCCTTCTATAGCAAAAGTCAGTGATTTGCAACTAGGGCTTTGATGATAATTGATTAAATAAATAAATGGACATATGAATAATAGTGAGGCTGAATTTTCTATAGGAAAACTAAGAATTCTGTTTGGACCTCATGTGGTTAAATTTAATGACAACTTTATCTCCAACATCCTGCAATTGCCAGATGGTTGTAGCCATTTTAACATAATACTAATTGGCAGCCTAGAAGCAACACATTACAGGAATATTTTTCCATGTAATTCTCCTTATTTGGGCAGTGTAGAAATGTTTACCTCTTATTTACCTTAAAGCCACATGAATATGGCCTATTTAATATTTTATTTATGTCTTTTTCTTTGTTATTTGTGGTAAGATTATTAATGGAGCATAAATAGGTTAGCTAAATATTCTTGCCAGCCACAAAATAAATGCAAACATGCATAGATCAGTAATGCCTTACTTGAAAAGTGTTCTACCAATATTTTCCAGAGAAATTTAAGGGATTTGTGCAACCTGAGTTGACTTGAGACAACCAAAGAATATTAGCACAGCTGATGCCAATGAAAAGTTTGTATGTAGAGACAATGAAAGTTTAAGAATGCCAATACACAGACTACCATCAAGAACACTATAGTACATTGGACTGAGTTCTCATCATTGGGAAATAACAATCTTTTTCAAATTGATTCAGCAAGCCTATCTGACCATTGTAAGAGAGGTATCGATTTCATAAGATCATAGTTTGTCTTGCCCATTTGCAGGTAAATCATTTGTCAATAACTTCATTTTGAATCAGGCTACATGAAAAACCTTATAATGTAGGCACCAACAAAGTATTTCCCAATGTATGTCCTGTAGAATACCAATTCTTCTGCTTGTTAATTAGTAAAATAAAAAAAATAAGTAGTGGGATACTTTCTAGTCAATTCTATTTTGGAGACTAGGACTCAGAGTTAAACTGAATTCTGACATTCATAAATTTGCAGAAATTTTAATGTTAAGATTATCCACACTTATCATTCAAAATGTACTTAACCATGAAACTAAATTTAGAGAGTGACTTACAGGTTCATTGTACTATAAAATGCACCAAAGAAACTGCTGAACATAACAGTAAACATTGTCAGCTTGGAAATTAGATTTTTTTTTTGTAAAGAAGGATATACGTCAGAGGAGGGTTGAAGTTTAGGAAGAAGAAACCTTGAGAATCCCTATTAATAAGTCTCAGGAGTTAGCATGTAGGAAATCTCTTGGCTTTGGCAAAAGACTGGGTGTTTTGTGTATGTTTTCTTGGTTTGGTTTTGTTTGGGTTTCGTTTTGTGGCTTGGATTTGACCTTACTTATAATTCCTTCTTCTTGAAGGACATGTGAGGCCAAATACAAGTTCTTGGTTAAGTCACCTAAAATACGAATTAACACATAATCCTGGGCCAACAAACAGAGGGAGATAAAGGACTATGGAACAGAATTTCCTATTGACAAAATAAGGTCTCAGTACTTGAACTATTACTCAGTATGACATAACAGTGATAAGTACTGGAGGTAGCTATTCTACACTTGTTCTTAAAATGAATGAATTCATTATCCCAATTGCCTAGCACAGTGTTGAAAAAATTTTTTTTTAGGCCAAAGGTTTATTGAGACATAATTTTAGAGTAATTTTATCATCCAAAAAAGAAATGCTGTACTTTTCAGTTGTCACTCTCTACTTTCCTGCCTGACCCAGGTCTAGGCAACCTACTTTCTCTGTATATAGATTTCCCTATTCTGAAAATGTCTTATAAATAAAACAGTATGTGGTCTTTCATGATTGTCTCTTTTCATTTAGCATAATGTTTTCAAAATTTGTCCATTGTGTAACATATGTAAGTACTCCATTTCAGTTTATGATTGAATAATATTCTATTGTATGAACATGTCACATATTATTTATCCACTCATAAGTTGGTGTACATTTGGGTTGTATCTACTTTTTGACTATTATTAATAATGCTGCTATGAACATGTGTGTATTATTTTTGTTTGTACATTCACTTTCACTTCCACTATGTATACCTTGTATACATGGAATTTCTGAGTCAAATAACTCTGTGCTTGACTTATCGAGGAACTAACAGTTTTCCAAAGCAATGGTACCATTATATAACTTCCAGCTGTGTATGAGGGTTTTGATTTCTTCACATCATTACCACCACTTACTTTTGTTTTGTTTTGCTTTGTTTTGTTTGTTTTAAAATAAAAGCCATATTACTAAGTGTGAAGTGGTATCTCATGGTGATTTTAACTTTCATTTCCATAGTGATTAGTGATGTTCAGGATCTTTCCACATGCTTATAGGCTGTTTGTATACTTTCCCTGTAGAAATGTTTATTGGAGTTCTTTGCCTTTTTTTTTTTTATTTGGGTTGTTTATTTTCTTGCTGTTGAGTTCCAGCAATTCTTTTTATATTATGGATGTTAATACCTTATCATATGTGATTTTCAAATATTTTCTCTAATTACACATGCTTTCACATTATTGATGGTATCCTTCAAAGCACAAGAATTTTTCATTGTGATGAAGTCCAATTTATCTCTCCCTGCCCCACCCCATGATCACTTGAGCTTTTGATGTCATATAAAAGAGACCACTACCTACCTAATCCAAGGTTACAGAGATTTATCCTTACATTTTTTACTAAGAGTTTTATAGATTTAGCTCTTGCATTTAAGTCAGTAACCCATTTTTAGTTAATTTTTGTGCTCAGTGTGAAGAATGAGTCAACTTCATTCTTTTTCATGAGGATATACAATTGAATTATTTGTTGAAAACCTATTCTTTCCCCATTGAACGGTCTTGGCATTTTGTTGAAAGTCAATTATATTGTCTTGATTACTATTATGTTGTTTTCAGTTTTTAAATCAGGAAGAAAAAGTTCTCCATTTTTAAAAAATATTTTATTTATTTATTTATTTATTTATTTATTTATTTTTTTGCCTATTCTGGGTTCCTTGAGTTTCCATGTGAATTCAGGAGCAGCTAGTATATTTACAAATAAGCTAGCTGGTATTGTGATAGGGATTGTGATGAATAAGTAGATCATTTTGATGAGCATTTCCTTCTTTACAATAGTAAGCATTCTATGTTAATACCTTTTCATATATGATGGCATCCTTGTCTCTTCCATTATCAGCTTTTTAGAATCTTAAAAGATTAATATTTTTCATAGTATGAGTTTTGCACTGATTTTGTTAAATTTATTGAATTCTTTTAGGTGTTGCAAATTGATCGTTTTTTTAATTTCATTTTGGGATTGTTTTTTGCAATTATATAAAAATATAATTGATTTTTGCATTTTCATCTTGTATCCTGCAATCTTCCTGAAATTGTTTAATAATTTTAATAGATTTTTTAAATCGATTCCTTAGGATTTTCTATGTAAAGATCACATTATCTTTGAATGGAGTATTATTCTTTTTTCTTTCTAATATAAATAATTTTTATTTCATTTTCTTCCTAACTGCTGTTGCTCCAAATCTAGTATAATATTGGATAGAAGTGGAGAAAACAGATATGCTTGTAATGTTCGTTGTGGGTATTGCATAGATATTTTTTATCAAGTTAAGTCTCTTTTATATTTAGATTGTTCAGTGTTTTTATCCAGAAAGAGTGTTGGATTTTCATAAATGATTTTTCTGCATCTATGGGTATGATTGTGTTTTAGTTGTTTTGTTTTGTTTTTATTGTATCAATATGCTATATCACATCATTGATTTCTAGGTGTTAAACCAACATTGCATTCTTGGGAAAAATCCCACTTGGTCATGTTGTATAAAGCTGTTTATATGTAGCTGGATTTTATTACTAGTACTTGGTGGAGTATTTTTGGGTCTTTTTAGGGTAATTTTAAAATTATTAATTTACTCTTTATTTGTTCTACTTCTATTCAGATTCTCTCTTCCTTCTTGAGTCAGTTTTGGTAGTTTATGTCTTTCTAGAAATTAGTCTATTTCATCTAAATGCCTATTTTATTGGCATACTACTGTTTGTAGTACTCCTTTATAATCCTCTTATTACTCTAAGTTAGGTAGTATTACCTACTCTTTTCATTCTGATTTTAATAATTTGAGACTTGTATCTTTTTTTAATCAAGCTACCTAAAATTTTGTCAGTTTTGTTGATTTTTTTTCAAAGAAAAAAACAACTTTGGTGTGATTGACCTTTCTCTATTGTTTTTGTTTTGTTTTGTTTTCTCTTTCATTAATTTACACTGTAATCTTTATTATTCCCTTCCCTTTGTGGCTTTGTGTTTATTTTGTTATATTTTTCTACTCTTTAGGGTAGAAGGTTTGGTTTTTGACATTTAGAACTTTATTCTTGTTTTTTAATTTTTATATAGGCATTTAGAACTATAAAATTCCCTCTACGAATTGCTTTAGCTGCATCCTATATTGTTGTGTTTTCATTTTATTTCTCTCAAAATATTTTCCATCTTCTCTTGCATTTTCTTCTGTGACTCATTGTTTAAGAGTATACTGTTTAATTTCTACATATTTGTAAGTTTCTCAAATTTCTATCTGCTATTGACTTCTGTTTTTATAGCAGCATATTTTTTTATTTAATTTATTTTTTAAAATTTACATCCAAGTTAGTTAGTATATAGTGCAACAATCATTCCAGGACTAGATTCTTTAATGCCCCTTAGTCATTTAGCCCATCTTCCCTCCCTGCTATTGCCTTCTAATTTTATTCTATTGTAGTTATAGAGCATTTTTTATGATTTAATGTTTTTATTATTACTGATACAGTTATATATATATATATATACACACACACCACATAGTGTGTGTGTGTGTGTGTGTGTGTGTGTATATATATATATATATATATATATATATATATATATACACACTATGTGGTATATGTATATATACTACATGGTATATATATATATATACATATATATATATGTATATATATATATATTTTTTTTCTTCCTTTCTGTACATGTAACATGCATGTTGTTGTCTACCCTTCATTGGTGCTCTTTTAGTAAGTGATTTTTTAAATTTTTTTATTGTTTATTATTTATGAGAGAGACAGAGAGACAGAGAGCAAGCAGGGAAGGGGCAGAGAGAGAGGAAAAAACAGAAGTGGATGCAGGCTCCAGGTTCTAAGCACTCAGGACAGACCCCGACGCGGAGCTCAAACTCACTCTCAGACTATGAGATCATGACCTGAGCTGTAGTCAGCCGCCCAACCGACTGAGCCATCCAGGCACCTCTAAGTGATTTTTTTTTAATCTTTCATTGTGAGGACAACTCTTGCAACAATTTCACTGCTGTGGCTGGAGGCAAATGAGTATATATTTTTCCTGAAGCTAAAAGGAATAATACTGCATCCACAGATTTTTCTGGTATTCAAGGAAATATTTGGTGAACAGGTCCCCAAGAAAATACTCGTTTTTATGCTACTATGTGTTGGTAGGGACCCAAAGGCATTATAATTTGATTAAATAAATAACATATCTTAATTACGTACTCCAAGAATGCAAATGAAGGCATTGTTACACCAACTGGAATGATTTTACGTATGTGGTTTCAATTCATTCAGATAAGTGCTGTGGAAGATAAATCTGGTTTGGGTGAAAGGATCTTGAGTTCAAGTTAAAGGGATGTAGAATTTACAGTATTTTTGGTATATCCAAGAATATATGCTTATTAGTTAAAGGCATGCTACAGTAAGGTATTAAAGTAACTAAAAGGAGGACATCTGTGCAAGAGCAAGGATGTACTTACAGTCTCAAACAGGCATCTTTTGTTTCAACTGATTGATTGCCTATGGTTTCAACCAGTAATGAGATAAGATCTATAGCTACAAAATTATTTCTAATCCTCACTGGAGATCAGACTAAATGTACAGTTCTCAGAATTATCCTAGTTAGGTCTGTCTAAAAAACTAGGCAGTTTAATTTTGAAGAGTCATAGAATAGTGACATCAGATGAGATAAGGCAGTATAGGAAAGGGACTGATGCTTCCAACAAGTGTGTATTTATCTGGTCAAGATAAAAAACAATTGATGGGAAGTTTTGTGCTGTGGCTGAGTACAAAATATTCATACTACTACATTTAGGGTCTCCTGTGAAAGTCATTATGTATCAAGAATGGACTTCAAGTTCTGTTTGTTGGAAGAACAAAATAACTCTAGATTTTTTTTTTCTTGTTCTGAAGGCAGATATTCTTGATCAAAAGGCTTTAGTGTTTCTTCCACTAGAAACTTGTAAAAATATAAATTAATGTCTTGGTATTGTGACTTCTGTAACAGTCCCTTGTGTTTTTTTTTATTTTTTTGCACTTTTTTAATTTTATTTTTTATTTTTTAAAATTTACATCCAAATTAGTTAGCATACATTGAAACCATGATTTCAGGAGTAGATTCCTTAGTGCCCCTTACCCATTTAGCCCATCCCCCCTCCCACAACCCCTCCAGTAACCCTCAGTTTGTTCTCCATATTTATGAGTCTCTTCTGTTTTGTCCCCCTCCCTGTTTTTATATTATTTTTATTTCCCTTCCCTTATGTTCATCTGTTTTGTCTCTTAAAGTCCTCATATGAGTGAAGTAATATGATTTTTTTCTTTCTCTGACTAATTTCACTTAGTATAGTACCCTCCAGTTTCATCGATGTAGTTGCAAATGGCAAGATTTCATTCTTTTTGATTGCTGAGTAATACTCTAGTGTGTGTGTGTGTGTGTGTGTGTGTGTGTGTGTGTGTGTATAACATATATATATATATATATACCACATTTTCTTTATCCATTCATCCATTGATGGACATTTGGGATCTTTCCATACTTTGGCTATTGTTGATAATGCTGCTATACATATGGAGGTGCATATGTCCCGACCTGTATCCCATGGATAAATGCCTAGTAGTGCAATTGCTGGGTCATAGGTAGTTTTATTTTTAATTTCTTGAGGGATTTCCATACTGTTTTCCAGAGTGGCTGCACCAGCTTGCATTCCCACCAACAATGCAAAAGAGATCCTCTTTCTCTGCATCTTTGCCAACACCTATTGTTGCCTGAGTTGTTAATGTTAGCCTTTATGACAGGAGTGATGTAGGATTTCATTGTGGTTTTGATTTGTATTTCCCTGATGATGAGTGATGTTGAGCATTTTTTCATGTGTTGGTCAGCCATCTGCATGTCTTCCTTGGAGAAGTGTCTATTCATGTCTTTTGCCCATTTCTTCACTGGATTATTTGTTTTTTGGGTGTTGAGTTTGATAAGTTCTTTTTTAAAATTTTTTTTAATGTTTATTTATTTTTGAGAGAGACAGAGAGAGACAGAGCATGAACAGGGGAGGAGCAGAGAGAGAGGGAGACACAGAATCTGAAACAGGCTCCAGGCTCTGAGCTGTCAGCACAGAGCCCGACATGGGGCTCGAACTCACAAGCCGTGAGATCATGACCTGAGCCAAAGCAGGACGCTCAACCGACTGAGCCACCCAGGTGCCCCAATAAGTTCTTTATAGATTTTGTATACCAACCCTTTATCTGATATGTCATTTGCAAATATCTTCTCCCATTCTGTCAGTTGCCTTTTAGTTTTGCTGATTGTTTCCTTCGCTGTGCAGAAGCTTTTTATTTTGATGAGGTCCCAGTAGTTCATTTTTGCTTTTGTTTCCCTCACTTATGGAGACATGTTGAGTAAGAAGTTGCTGCAGGCAAGATCAAAGAGGTTTTTGCCTGCTTTCTCCTCGAGGATTTGGATGGCTTCCTGTCTTATATTTAGGTCTTCCATCTATTTTGAGTTTATTTTTGTGTATGGTGTAAGAAAGTAGTCCAGGTTCAATCTTCATGTTGCTGTCCAGTTTTCCCAGCACCACTTGCTGAAGGGACTGTCTTTATTTCATTGGATATTCTTTCCTGCTTTGTCAAAGATAAGTTGGCCATACATTTGTGGGTCCATTTTCGGGTTCTCTATTCTGTTCCATTGACCTGAGTGTCTGTTCTTGTGCCACAGTCTCTTGTGTTTTAGAAGAGTATGATTCAATTCACCAAGGCTACAGCCCTTTCACATTGTAAACTAGTGAAATTAAGTTTGTGAATTGGAAAAGCCAAAAAATTACCCCTGGGACTTAAGAAAATGTGAGAATGAGACCAAGAAGCCATGATTCCCTATCTATCTTCCTAAACACTTACATAGCCTCTCTCATCTTGGAAAGGAAGAAAGGTTTCCACTATGCCACCTGAAGATTGTGAATGTGACCTAGATAATTATTGAATAATTTAGGTTTAAATACTGCCTTTATTGTCTACTGGAAGGGGGAAAAAAACCTTCATTCCTTAGAATGAAATTGTGGTAAAACTAGTGTACCAAAAAGTGCTAAATGGAGATTAAAAAAAAAAAAAGATTGTACTTCCAGGTAAACTGTATAAATAAATTTGGTCATCCTCTAAAAATACTTTTAGCATATGTAAATCATGGGAAATTGTTAGTGTGTGTGTGAGGGTGGGTGGGTGGTGGTGGTGGTGGTGGTGGTGGTGGTTTAAATAACAACCAAACATTATTCTCATCCAGAGGAATAAACAATTTCTCCACAAGAATAAGAAAAACTTGACATGCAAGAAAGATCTAATTTGGAATTATAATGCTATAAATAATCTTCTCACTGAGAATGTGATATTTTATCCCTTCCTGGAGTTCTCCTTTGCTACTTATCTCAAGACAATAAATTATGTAATAAATTTTAATATTCTTAGCTTCCTGTTTTAATTAGAACAAGAACAGAGGATAAGCAAGATGATTGCCTGGCTTGGTGCCTAGCTCTTTTATAGATTTCCAATAAATTTTTTGAAAATGATTCACAATTGGTATCAGAGGAATGAAAGTTGAAGAAACTTGAACTGTCTAGCACATAAAAGTAAAGTCTCCATGTTGGCATTCTCAATATCCACAGTTAAATGGGAAAGAGATGTTGGATGTGATTTGCCCTGCTTCTAAGGAAAGTTAGTTTAAAACAAGGAGGTTTTGTTCACTATAAAGAAAAACAATAAGAACTGTCCCACAGTAGTTTACCTTGTTGGGCTTCACTCAATAGTGCAATTCACTGACTAAAAACAATCAAATGTCATTCTTCTTTAGAGATAGTCTTACTTGGGTGACCTAAAAGGTTTACTCCAGTATCAAACCTATAAAAATTTAAATATATCTTGCTTTCAATTAATTTGTTTATTCACCCATTAATTCATTCATATTTAGAGTATCTACTTTCCCCCTTAATTGTGTTAGTTATTAATGATCAGAATTTTGTGTTTTTTTTAAACTTTTTTAAAGTTTATGTATTATTTTTTGAGAGACAGAGCATGAGGAAGGGAGGGGCACAGACAGAGGAAGACAAAGAACCAGAAGCAGACTTCAGGCTCTGAGCTGTCAGCACAGAGCCTGACGCAGGGCTACAACTCACAAACTGTGAAATCATGACTGGAGCCAAAGTTGGAAACCCAATCAATCAAGTCACCCAGCACCCCCACAAATGATCAGAATTTTGGAATTAGACAATGCCCTTGTCCTCTCGTCGCTTCAAGAATAGTAGAGAAAACAGGACACAAACAGTGACAATATCATGTGAAAAGAACTGTAACTGAGAAAGGGGAAGTCATGGAAGCAGAGGGCAGGGGCTTTTCAGCCCCAATACTCTTCACAACAGTATGGAGTATTCAGGTACCACTAAGGACATTTCACACTGCTCAAGATACTTATGGCAAATGTCCTGGGACCAAAGTATGGACCATCAAAGAATCAAGAAGCTAGGGTTGTGTTTAGATAGATGGGAGAGACGGAATAGAAAGCCTATTTTCACTTCGATCCCTACCATTCAATTAATTGCCCAAGAGGTTATTCTAGTGTAGTATTTTCTTCATAAATGACATACTATCTATAGTTGCACTCATTACTGGATTCCTGGAATGTAAGGTGATCTTACAAAATGAAGAAATGGAAATTTTAAGTTTAGTTGTGCAAGTGTTTTCTGAGATTTAATTGACTTGACATTTTGAGACTTACTCCAAAGGTTTGATAACATCAATTGTGAAGTCTCTCTATCAAAGACTAAGGAAAGCTCATTTAGCCTTTCTGTAAATATTTTCCTAGAAACATGTTTTCAATATGATACAATGTTTTTTTTTTCAGGTGGTAGTATGCAATATATCAAGGGAAAAGATTTTGTCCCAAGTAGCAACAAGAGGTAGCAAAGTGAAATTATTGTAGGTATCTTTGTTGTGTAGGCACTCCTTGTATATTTCTCTTCTTACTCATGCCCACTCTCTTTCACAGATGAGATATACTATTCATTCTTCTAAAATACAACCATAGAAGTCTATACTAATACATTGTAAATAATAGAGCATGGTGGACTTCTATGTTCCTAATTTCAAAGATTCCAGGTATGTGATATTAGGTTAATGGCTTAAAAATTTATTTTATAATTGGCGACCAGAGTGTTGGGGTGGGAAAAAAGTACACATTCACACACATGCATGCTCACACACAAACACGCACACACACACACTCACACATACATGCACTGACATTTAGTTGGGACAAAATTTGCAATTCATTAGCTAAGGATATAGAAACAGATGACAGACAAAGGAGATTAAGCTGTATTTGTACATTTTTACTTGGCCCCAGAATTTTTAGAGAGACATAAGTCACATATGCTACCCACACAGAGGAGGGCCAATGACAGCATAAATATGTAACATTTATTGCCTTGTCATTTCCCTTTTATGTTTGTAGCTTAAAAAAACATGTATACCACTTGAATCATTACTTGAGAATATTTACAAATATCTAAGGCTTTCTTTTTTCTTTTTTTTTCCACTCCAGTTATACTGAAATATAGTTCATGTAACAGAAAATCCGCCAAATTTAAGCATAAAAAACACAACCATATCCATATCCAATTTTAAGACCTTACTGTCACCTGCAAAAAATATATTCAAAAAATAATTAGGGATTATTTTCCTTATCCTTTTATCCCCAGTCTTAGGAAAATACAAGTCTACCTCCTGTTTTTATGGATTTGCCTATTCTCAACATAATACATAGTCTTACATGATTGTGTCCTCTCATTTAACAAAATAGTATCACTGTCTATCTGTGTTGTAATATATATTAGTACTTTATTCCAAATTATGGCTGAAAAACATTCCATTGTGTGAAAATACCATATATCATTTATCCACTCATCAGTTGGTAGGTATTTGAATTGTTTCTCCTTTTGGACAATACTTTTTTGAACTTTTGTGTACACTTTTTTTTGTAGACATAAATTTTTGTTCCACTTGGATATTATACCTATGAGGGAATGTACTAGGTTATATAGTAAATTTATAATTAACATTTTGTGGAACTGGAAAAATGTTTTCCAGATTGGTACCATTTTATATTACCACCAGCAATGTTTATGGGTTTCATATACTTCTCATCAGAGTCAACATCTGTTTTGTCTATCTTTTTTTATTATAACAATCCCAGTGAATATGGAACGATATCTCATTAAGGTTTGATTTGTGTTCTTTAATGACTAATAATATTGAACATATTCTTGTGCTTATTATACATAATACATCTTCTTTGGAGAAATGTCTATCTAAATCTCTTGCCTGATTTATTCTCAGTTATCTATTTTTGAGTTGTAAGACATATTTATATATAATGTATACAAGAACCTCATCCAATATATGATTTTCAGATATGTTCTCCCATTCTTTGAGCTGTCTTTCCACATTCTTGATGGTATAATTTGTAGAATAAAAGTACTTATTTTTGATAAGGAACCATTTATATCTTTCTTTTGCCAATCGAGCTTTTGGGATCTTATCTAAGAACAAATGCCTAATGTGAGATCACACATATTTGTTCCAATATTTTCTTTTCCTGGTTTTTTTCAATGTTTGTTTATTTATTTAGAGATACAGAGAGAGAGACAGAGCGAGAGAGAGCGAGCGAGCATGTGAGCAGACAGGGGCAAAGAGAGAGGGAGAGAGAGAATCCCAAGCAGGCTTCACACTCAGCATGGAACCCAATAGGGGGGGCTTGAACTCATGACCTGAACTGAAATCAAGACTCAGACACTTAACCAAGTGAGCCACCCAGGCACCCCTCCAGTATTTTCTTGTAATAGTTATTTTAGTTTTAGCTTTTACACTTAAATTACTGCTTGATTTCATTTTTGCATTAAAAATCCTGTAGAGGCCATCTTCATTATTTTACATATAGATAACCAGTGGTCACTATACCATCCATTGAAATCCCTCCTTTGAAATGTCTAATACTCTCGTCAAAAAATTATTGACCACTAGGGCACCTGGGTGGCTCAGTCAGTTAAGCATCCAACTTAAGCTCAGGTCACGATCTCATAGTTTGTGAGTTCAAGCCCCATGTCAGGCTCTGTGCTGACAGCTCAGAGCCTGGAACCTGCTTGGATTCTGTGTCTCCCTCTCTCTCTTCCTGCCCCCACTCACGTTTTCTGTCTCTCTCTCTCAAAAATAAATAAACATAAAAAAAATTAAAAAAAAATACTGACCAGAAAAGTTAGGGGTTTATTCCTGGACTGTTTATTCTATTTTATTAATCTAGATATCTATTCTTTTATTTTTTTTAATTTTTTTTAATATTTATTCATTTTTTTTTATAGAGACAGAGCATGAGTGGGGGAGGGGTAGAGAGAGAGGGAGTTACAGAATCTGAAGCAAGCTCCAGGCTCTGAACTGACAGCACAGAGCCCAAAGCAGAGCTCCAACTCACGGACCGTGAGATCATGACCTGAGCTGAAGTCAGATGCTTAACCGACTCAGCCACCCAGGCGCCCGTATCTAGATATCTATTCTTAAGCCCGAATGACACTGTGCTGATCACCATAGCTTTGTTGTAAATTTTGAAATAGGAAGTATGAGGACTCCAAGTTTATATTCTTTTTCAAGATAAATTTGACTCTTCTAAGTCATTTGTATTTCCATATGAATTTTGTGATAAGTTTGTCGCTTTATGCCAAAAAGCCAGATGGGATTTGG
The DNA here is from genome assembly GCF_027475565.1 of Acinonyx jubatus. NCBI lineage: Eukaryota > Metazoa > Chordata > Mammalia > Carnivora > Felidae > Acinonyx > Acinonyx jubatus. The sequence goes on along the minus strand of NC_069396.1, from coordinate 22,023,996 downwards.
ATACAGATTGCATTGAATCTGTAGATCAATTTTAGGTATGTCCCCATTTTAACAATATTAAGGCTTCCAATCTGAAAATAGGATATATTTTCACTTATTTAAATATTCTTCAATCTCTCAGCAATGTTTTGTCATTTCAGCACTTCTTTATTAGTTTTATCCCTAAGTATTGTATTTTATTCTTTCAGATGCTATTGTAAACTGATTTGTTTTCTTCATTTGATCTCTACATTGTCCATTGCTTATATATAGAAATAGAACTAATTTTTGTATATTGGGCTTGTATCCTGTATCTTAGCTTACTTACCAGTTTTATCTATCTATCTATCTATCTATCTATCTATCTATTTATTTATTTAGAGCGTGCAAGGAAGGGACAGATGGAGCGGGAAAGAGAGGAGACCAAGCAGGCTCTGGGCTGCCAGTGCAGAGCCCAATGTGGGGCTTTAACTCAAGACACTGAGTGAACATGATGTGATCCAAAACCAAGATTCTGATACTCACCTGAATGAGACACTCAGGCACCCTGTTATCAGTTCTAATTGCGTGTATGTGTGTATGAGTGAACTTCTTAGAGTGTTCTACATAAAAGGTAATGCCATCCGAATATAGAGATAATTTATTCCTTTCCAATCTAGATGCCATTTATATTTCTTCCTTAATAGTCCTAGAATATCCTGTGCAATGTAAGAGGAATGGTGAAACCGGGTATTCTTGTCTTGTTCCTAATCTTGGGAAATAATATTCATTCTTTCACCATTAAATAATGATGTTAGCTGTGGATTTTTTTTCCTTAAAGTCTTTTATCATGTTGAAATGTTTCCCTAGTTTTATTACTTTGTTGAGTTTGGTTGGATTTGGTGACACACTCTTTTTCTGCTTATATTGAGATGAGTATTTACTGGACTTTTTGTCTTTATTCTTTTAATATTACATATTACATTCATTTTTAGATATTAATTGATGTTTTAGATATTAAACCAACCATACAGTCCTGGGGTAAATCTCTCTTGATCATGGTGTATAATACTTTTATACACTGTATTCATTTCTTAACTATCTGTTGAAATGTTTTGCATCTACCATCATACAGGGCATTGGTTTGTTGTTTTGTTTTCACATGCTATTTTTGCCTTTTTGGGGTACGATTTTAATCTGTCCTTAAAGAATACATTCAGAAATTATCTAATTTAAGGGATGGTAGTATGCTAAGCGAAATTAGTCAGAGAAAGACAAATATCATATGACTTCACTCATATGAGGACTTTAAGAGACAAAACAGATGAACATAAGGGAAGGGAAACAAAAATAATATAAAAAAAGGGAGGGGAACAAAACACAAGAAACTCTTAAATATGGAGAATAGAGGGTTACTAGAGGGATTGTGGGAGGGGAGATGGGCTAAATGGATAAGGGGCATTAAGGAATCTACTCCTGAAATCATTGTTGAATTATATGATAACTAATTTGGGAGTAAATTTTAAAAAATGAAATTAAAAAAAAAAAAGCTTGGAAGGAATTCGCCAGCGAAGTCATCTGGTCTTGGGCTTTACTTTGTGGGATGTTTTTAATTACTAATTTAATATCTTTATTTTTTATATGTATATTTAGGGTTTATTCTTATTTTTGAGTCAGTTTAGTTTGTGTCCTTCCAGGAACTTTCCCATTTCATATAATGTATCTAATTTGTAGGCATGTGATTCTTTTATGTAACCTTATATATCCTTTAATATTTCTAAGATTAGTAGTTATGCCCCCTTTTTATAAATGCTTTTAGTAATTTTAATCATCTATATTTCTTTCTTTGTCAGTTCAGGTAAAGTTTCATCCATTTTATTTACCTTTTCTGAAATATTTTTTTTTACTTCACTAATATTCTCAATTGATTTTTTTAAATCTTTTAAATTTATTTTTTCTATGATCTTTATTATTGACTTTCTTAATATTGCTTTGCATTTACTTTGCTTTTGTTTTTCTATTTTCTTAAGGTAGAAGATTGTTACTATTTTGATTTTTTTTCACATGTGGGTTAGCGTATAAATTCCTAAGTATTGCTTTAGCTGCATCCATAAGTGTTTGTATGTACTATCTTCATTTTTCTTCATATCAAAGTATTTGCTGAGGTGCCTGAGTGGCACTCAGTTGAGTGTCTGACTCTCAATTTTGGCTCAGGTCATGCTCTGTCAATAACATCCATCTCTCTCTGCCCCTTCCCTGCTCACATGACATGTTATCGCAAAAAAAAAAAAATAGCATTTGCTAATTTCCCTTATGATTGGTTACGTAACCAAATGGTTCTTCAGTACTATGTTGGCAATTGCTATATGGTATACAGGAATGGACAGATAGATAGATAGATAGATAGATAATTATAATCATTATTTTGTGTAATCTTATGTACCTCTAAAGAGTTGAGCAAAGAATAGAAACAAACATATATCTGGAGACTTTGTTGTACTAAAGTTTCAATTTACCATTTCTTTTTTCCTTATTTTTTAAATGTGAATTTGAGCTTCCATCTGGTCTCATTTCCTTATTTCAATACAACTTTTTCTTTCCCTTACATACCTCCTTTGTGCATTTTACTATTCAATGTATTATAGTTTTATAAGTTATAAGCATAACATACATTATTTACTATAATTACTATTTAAGCCATTTTAGAATAAAGAAAAATATATACATAATTATGTTACCTTTCATAGTAATCTACAGAATTATCGTTACCAGGGCTCCTTGTTTTTTTTTTTTTTTAAATGTTGATTCAAATTGCTGTCTGATATCACTTTTTTTTCAAGCTTAAAGACTTTCTTTGGTATTTCCTTCAAGCAAATTCTTCTAGTACTAACTCCCCATGTTTTGTGTATATGGGCATATGTTATTTTCATTTCCCTTTTAAAAAACAGGTTTACTGGATGTAAAAATCTTGGTTGTCAGGTTTTTTTTTAATATTTGGAAAATATGTTATTGTAATTGTCTAACTAAGACAGTAGACAGATTTACTAAATACCTCAAGCAAAAGAATAGAGAGAGAGGGAGAGGGAGAGAAAGAGAATGAGGATGAGAAGAGAAGGGGAAGGGGAAGGGAAGGGAAAGGAAAGGGAAGGGGAGAATTCTCTAATTATTTGCAAATTGCTTTGAGATGAGGTAGTTCTTCAATGCTTAGCCAGGCCTTTTACACCTCAGCCTTTCTTTCACATAATGCTTACACTGAAACTGAAAATGAGCTAGAGGCCAAAGGTTCTTCTCAGTTCTTTTAGGAACATGCTTCCTGCCCCAGGCATGCATATAGACTTCTAGATACCAGATACACGTAGGAGTTTCTCAAAACTCTTATTCTCCAAAGTAAGTCATTCTTCAGTTTTTCCTCTCAGGCTTTCAGCATGACAATTGTTTACCCCAACTGTTACCTTATTTCTTTTATATATATAAAAGAATTGCGGGGGAGGGATAGAGAGAGGAGGACAGAGGATCTGAAGTTGCCTGTGCCCTTACAGGCTGACAGCAATGAGCCCCATGTGGGGCCTGAATTCACAAACCGCGAATCATACTTGAGATGAAGTCAGTTGCTCAAGTGACAGAGACACCTGGGGTGCCCCTGTTACCTTTTATTTACGTGGAAGGAGCCTGTTCATTTGCTTTTCCATGTTTTTGAGGGATACCCTCATGGAGCCATACTTTACCCTGAGAGAGTCTGATTTAAGTGAAACAAAGGTAAATCTTTTGCATCAGTCCTCAAGGGGACCCCACATGTTTCAAAACAGTAGACTGAGAATAAAGTTAGCTCTGCTAAATCCAGAATCAGAGACCTATATCAGGAATGTGGGCTGCTTGGAAGGCAAGTTATCAATCATCTTCAAGACAGCCACAGAGGCAAGGAGGCAGTAAGGAAAGAGTAGGTTAAAATGCTACAAAGTTCTCCTACATTGTTTCAGTCACCTTACTCTTAACTCAGTGTTTTCTTGGTTGTTGTAAACTTTTGACAATTTTCCAGAGTTCTGCCAACAAACTGCGTTTTTGCCTGCTTTTCTTCCCTGTGGAGGGATGGACCATTTCTATGGTCCCTTTCTATGGGACCCTTTCTATGTCACTGTCATTCAGTAAGGAATCCCTTTCTATGTCACTGTCACTCAGAGATTGTTCTTAAACCCATTGTGCCGGTGAGACTTTTGTCCTTTGTTAATGGATTTGTGTATGGCTTGGGCAATGCTTCACATTTTCCCCACATTATACTCTGATTGTTCCTAAGTGGGTATAGCCCAGTACATTCATACAGCCTCCTGACCCCCAGATTGTGTGTGATTCTACAAGGGCTCTTTATGACAGTATCCCTTATTCTCTCTCTTGTCATTCTGAATTGTCTTGATTTTGCTATTGTTGTTGTTGTTGTTGTTGTTTTGTTCATGTGTTTTATTTTTTGTTTGTTTTTGTTTCTGTTTTGCTGGTTGTTCTGAATACCATGAAGTTATGAACCCCCTATTTAGTGTCCTCTATGAAGTTCTCCATTGTTTTCAACAATTTTCTTACAGATGCAATTAATTCTCCATAGTCTGTTTCAAATATAGTCAGCCCCTTCAGTGGGATACATATCTTGCCATCCTTAATGCTGCCTTTACCCTTGCACCAGAGCTGTGGGCAGAGATATCAACCGTCTTCTCCCAGAATGACATACCTGCTCTATGAGTGAATGGCAGGCCATGATGTTATGCCTTGTTCTTGGCTTGTCTCTCCCAGTCTGAAGCCTCTGCCTTACACACATTTGAGGGTGAGTGTGGCGAGAGCTCCAGTATTCTCAGATTGCCTCACCTAAGCTAGAGTTTCCACCATAAGTATTGAAGATACCATCAGGTAAAGGAACCGGGTCCTCTTGGCTATTCTCATCAAAACCACAGTTTTTTCATCACAAGACTGTGGGCAATAAGAAACTTCTAGCAGCCTACCTTGCCCAGAGAGAAACAGCTCTGAACTGTGAACTGGAGTGAGATGAAACCCTCACATTGTAGCCATATCCACCTAGTACACAGCTCCTGGTGTAGAAGCTCCCATTACCTGCAGTGTGGAGGACTAGGAGTAGCAGCAGCTTCTGGCATACAAGTTACAAACTCTTTCATTGCCACTTTCTATACCCTTGGGACAATTTCTAGAGAATGTAAATGGTTTTGAGTTTCTTTCTGTGTTTGCTTTTTTAATTTTTAAATATTTTTTTCTACTAAAGTGGGAGTTTTATTGGAAAGAGGGCTCACTGAGCTACTCACTTTATCTTTCTGAAAGTTGCCCCTTTCTAGCCTACCCCACACCTTTTTGAATGCAACTCTCTTCTTTCTTGATTCAAGCTCAGCATAAGGTTGGATATTTGGGAGGTAGTGGGACAAGGGCTTAAGGAAGTGTGTCTAGAATACCAATTAACAGGGCAAACTTAAGAGCCGATTTGTCAAGGTGACCTTGAGCTCTCCGGTAACCCAAAATGACATTTCCCCATAGTGATCAGGCATTGGCTATGTAAATACTGCTATAAATAAATTAAATAAATAAATAAATAAATAGTATTATCTATATAATTGTTTTAAAAATAATTTTTATCATAAAAATTATAATAAAAATAATTTTCTTTTGGATATACATTCATCCTCTACTCTTCATTCAGACTTTCCATAATGTAGAACTCACCAGTAATAATAGTAATGACTAGATACTTATTGAAGACACTCTTGGATCAGATGTACTAGGCCATTTCCATGAATCAAGCACCTAATTTTGATTAAAAAATCTGACTCCTTGGGGCGCCTGGGTGGCTCAGTTGGTTGGGCGTCCGACTTCGGCTCAGGTCATGATCTTGCAGTCTGTGGGTTCGAACCCCGCGTCAGGCTCTATGCTGACAGCTCAGAGCCTGGAGTCTGTTTCAGATTCTGTGTCTCCCTCTTTCTCTGACCCCCCCCCCCCCCGTTCATGCTCTCTCTCTCTCTGTCTCAAAAATAAATACACATTAAAAATTTTTTTAAAAAATCTGACTCCAGTAGTGTTATTATTCACTCTGTATAAATGCAAATTTGAGGCAAAAGGATTAAGTAATTTGTTCAAAGTAGCACTGTTATCAAGGTCATCAAGATATCAAAGGTTATCAAGATATCATAGTTACTATCAAAGGATACAGGGTTGGAGTCAGGCAGCAAGACTCTAGAGACTAAAACCATGGCCTGACCATCTAGAATTTCTCCTTAGAGTTTAGGAATAAGCTTACGTCAAAATTAAACCAATGGGGTCAAGAGATGTTTGGCTTTCAGTAAAATCTCTTCCCATATGGACATGAATCTCCGAATATCTTAGGGTCCTTCCTTAATCTACTACTATGTGCCTGTAGAGACAAAGACTGCAGCAAGGAAAGAATCTAAAAGCTGGAACTTACTTGAGACTTGTTGAGACTTCAACTTTGAATCTAGCTGTGCTTTAATTCATGAGTACTTCAACAATTGAAAGTTATTTAAGATAATACTTTTATACCAGCTGTTTCTGTTTCTTGAGTGTTTTAACTGAGGTCCACAGATTCCAAAGTTCAATGAGATGCCTTTAAAAATACAATCTTGGTGGCCTATCAGTGAAAACACAACACTTCAAAAATTGTATTTTGACAATATTGTCTCTTTCCTCTGAGAAAAAAAAAAACATGCATATTTGTGTGTGTGTTGTGTGTTTACACAAGTGTACAGTCACAATTCTTGTTTTATGTCATTTTAATGAGAGGAAATACATACCTGTATGCATATTTCTGTGTCTATTTACATACAAATATAGATTTTATTATGGTCTTATTTGTTTGCTTTCATATTGGCAACAAAAATAAAATTTAGGTTCATGACATTGCTTGTGAACACCAACACTCTTCCCAAGCAACCAAGAAATACATATTTTCTGAATGATTTACAACTTCCATGAGGCCCATTGAAAGACTGATAGTCTCCATTTTATTATATAAAAGAAAATTATTATAAAAATATAGTTTATAAGCACATTTTGCTTGTTTGTTTTATCTAGCACTAAAAAACAGGACCAACAAAGTTGGGATATGCCCCAGAGTTATTTGCTTATCTTGTCATGGAACATTTAACTTAAAGGTCTGTATAACTCACAGAGATACTTCCATGTTTGTTCTGTTAGACTTCTGATATGTTTCTCCTAATCTTGACAACAAGAACAAGATTGTGGGCAGATCAAAATAAAATGTATATCATTCATCATGTTACTTGCCAGGAACCACAGAGAAAGGAACAATCAAATACGGTTTCTGATTCCCCACCTCTGACACCTCTTTCCCTCACTTTTTTCCTGTGCAGCCTAGCATATGAATATGTTTGCAACAATATGATGAATCCTTTAGTGGAGACACGAGCAAAGTATTAATCATCTTTGCATACCCCACAATGCCTCTCTCAGGGCCTTTTACAAAGGAGGAACTCACTGAATAGTGGTTGATTAATATTTGTAAAATGCAGTGGGTTCACAATTCCAGTAACAATCCACTACAATGAAAAACCTGTTTCTATGTCTAAAGAATTCATATGGAATAAGGTCTGTCTATCTTTCATCTATCTCTGTATCTGTATTCATATATTTATTAACATCTATCTATATATATATCTTTACTTGAAAGGTTTTTTTTTTCTTTGATTTGGGAAAATCTTATAGAGATAATTCTTTCCCTTCTTATTTTTGTATCTCAATCAAAATCTAATGGAATCATCACAGGAACTGTCAATATTTGTTTTTCCTCCTCTAGCAGGTAAACTGCGTTTACATTTATATATTTTATCTCCTAATCACCAACAATTTCTAACTAGGTCTTATATTCCTTCTGCTGTTTTAGGACAGTCCTATAATATAATAGACAATGAAAGACAATCCAAATACTTTTCTCCGTGGTTTATATTGTTCCCTTCTTGGACTCACCTAGAGATAACACAGCCCTTCAGATACAAGCATACCCACTTTACCACTATAGTAATTAAATGGGGTATTATTACCCAGTGGGGATATGGCATTGGAGACCTTCTAGCTCCAAAGTTCAGAGTAAATTGTATTTCTAAACTTGGAATCAAGAAGAAAGAATGTATTATCAGCTTCACACAAAAAGGATCATCACCTATTGGAAACATCCTTGACTGAATGTCAGCTCATCTAGAGCTGATGCTAACACTGATTCAGTAATGTTCATGCACAAATACCTATATCTCTTAAGCAAAGGACATTGGGCAGTGGCCAGGAAATCAACTGTTTTGTTTATTGAGAGAGAGAGAGAGAGAGAGAGAGAGAGATTGAGAATCTGAAGCAGAATCCACATTCAGTGTGAAGCCCAACCCAGGGCTCGATCCCATCATCCTGGGATCATGACCTGAGCCAAAATCAAGAGTCGGATGCTCAGATGACTGAGCCACCCATGTGTTCCCAAATCTTTTGAACCCTCCATTAATTTAGGAGGGGACAAAGGACCTTGTATATCCTTTCTCCACATTTTGGTATTCCAATTTCTAATAACCTTCATTATAAAATGCTGATAATAATTTCTGTCACATAGGTTGGGTAAAGATTTTTTTCAAGATTCAAATTAGATGATAGATATGAAATTACTTTAAGAATCATAAAAACAGGCTTTGTTTCTCTTATTATAAGTTGACAACAAAGTAATTATTAAAAGAATGAATAAAGGTATGATTCTTTGTGTCTTTACATTGTGTGACAGGCAACAATTTCCAAAACAACACAATAAAGTTTTAATTGTTCAACACTTACTGCACTATGCCAAATCACTGAGTCAAGAGGAACCATGCCCAACTTTGCTTGTTTGTGCATTCAGGCTTGGGCTGATGTCTGTAGGACTTTCCATCCATATGTTAGGCAATGGCCTGGAGTAAAACATGCTCAGGATCACGGTTATTTGCCAGGTTAGGCTGCTGTAATGCTTTATAGAACAGCTGGAATATGTTTTCCAAGGGTATACAATAGCACCTAAATAGCTGTCGTGTTGTGATTTAGAGATTTTAAATTCATTCCCATGTTTAATTCATCATACAACTCTGTTCTGACATTTTAATATGCATATTTTTCCTTTCTTTCTTTCTTTTTTTTTTAATGATGTCTATTTTTTTCAGGTTGCCTTTTCCATTTTAGTATATTCCTTAGTGGATCTCAATAGCAAAACCAGCATTTGGATTTCTTTCAGAAAAGGAAAAGGCAACAAAATGATTAAAACAGACAGCATTAGAGGACCAGAAACCTATAAAGGAAGGGAAAGAATGAGGGTTCAAGGACACCAAATTCAAAACAAAACAAGACAAAACATATCTGGCAAAAACAAATTTGAAATTCCAGCTCCTCTATTGAGGGCCTGTATAAGGTGAGATAGAAAGTAACTGAATTCCACTGGAAGGGCCAAGATAGTGGAGCAGCAGGGAAGTTCTCGGCTTTTCTCTCATCCCTGAAATGCACCTAGATCAGCACCAAACCATTTTTCACACCTAGAAAATTGATCTGAGGATTAACACAAGACAATCTGCATAACATGAGTCACAGAACTCAGCAGGTACAAAGCATGGAGAGGTGAAATGGGGAAGAGAGAAGCCACAGAGGGTAGAGAGCTGTTTTTGCAGAGAGAGATGACAGAGAAAGGAAGGAGAGTTCAAGAAAAGCCCTCCCATTCCCAAAAATAGCTGAAGACAAAGACAAAGAGTGGAAACACCCACAAATGATTGAACAAGGGAGAAAGGAGAGGGTTTGAATACCATTAGGACTCTATAAGTAGGGGAGAGCAGACTCGGAAATTCTGAAGCTCCATACCTGGTAGTGTTCTATTAGGAAGGGTGAATCGCCAGAAGCAAGCAGTAAGGTCTGAGGGGTCCAGGGGCCACAGTGGGAGAAGCAGTTCCCCTGCTAGAAGGACATTTGGTAGAGACTCTATGGCCTCCCCACAGGCAAAGGTGGACTCTGGAGAAAAGCTACATTTGCTGGAATTGGAACAGATACCAGGATATGGTGAAACATGGTGTTGCCTATGTGTTGTGTTTTGCCATAATCTCTGAACCTTTGCTGCCACATGATCACACAAACTTTTTTCTGGGGCAAGCAGGCATCTGGTCACAATCTCAGAACCTCTGCAAAAGCATGACTGCATGGATGTTCTTGGGGGCAAGCTGGCACCTGACCATTGCCTGGAGAGACCCTCCTACAGAGTACCGGAGCAGGTCCAAGCCTCAGGGCTCTCAGAAGTGAGGTGTTTGGAAACACAGCCCCATACCAGATGTAATTCAGGCGGGAGGTGCTGCCTGGCAGGCTGACTGCTTGGAAGTGGACAGGGTAGAAGCAGTGAGTGGAGGAAAGGTGAAGGCAGAGGAGGGGTGCTTGACTGCTGGTCACTAAGAGCAGAGAGTTCTGGTGCCAGAGACTGGAAGCTGGATGATGACATTTTCATCTCATCCACATGCACATCACATCCACCCCAGTAAGCTAAGCAGCTCCATCTAGTGGAGAATGGAGCCATTACACCAAGCCCATTCAATTGAACCAACCAAGCCTTAGAGGGCCACCACAAGTCTCTTTGCCCACTTAGAGACTATAAAGTGATTCGCAGTTAGACTTTTACAGAAAAATGGATGTAATTTCATTCAGATTTCATTCTGTTCACTGGTCCATCTATTCGAATTTTTTTTCTTTTTCCTTTCTTATTCTTGGATACAGAAAGAGAAAAAACTTATTTTTATTTTATTTTTATTTTATGTGTTTTTAAAATGTTTTTACTATATTTTTATTTTTTATCATTTTTAATTCCTTTTTACTGTTTTCATTTAATTCTATTATAGTCTATTGTACACTTTTTAAATTTTTTAAACATTTTATTACTTTTTTTTCTATTCTTTCCATTTTTCTCTACTCTATCAAGCTTCTTTCAACAACCAGACCAAAACACACCTATCTAGCTTCCTTTATTTGATTTTTGTGTTGTTTTTAATTTATTAATTTTTATTTATTATTTTATTAATTCTTTTTTCTTCCTCCAAAATGACAAAATGAAGGAATTCCCAACCCCCCAACCCCAAAAGAAAACAAACAGGAAGAAATGACAGCCAGGGACTTAATCAACACAGATATAAGCAAGATGTCTGAACTAGAATTTAGAATCACGATAATTAGAATACTAGCTGGGGTTGAAAAAAGCATAGATTCCCTTTCTGCAGAGATGAAAGAAGTAAAATCTTTCAGGACAAAATAAAAAATGCTATAACTGAGATGCAATCGTGAATGGTGCCATGGCAGCAAGGATGGATGAAGCAGAGCATGGAATCAGCGATATAGAAGACAAAATTATGGAGAATAATGAAGCAGAAAAAAAGAGGGAAACTAAGGCAAAAGAGCACGATATAAGAATTAGAGAACTTGGTGACTCATTAAAAAGGAATAATATCTGAATCATAGGGGTCCCAGAAGATGAAGAGAGAGAGAAAAGTGTAGAACGTTTATGGGAGCAAATTATAGCAGAAAACACTTCTAACCTGGGAAAAAATATGGACATCAAAATCCAGCAAGCACAGAGAACTCCCTTTAGATTCAATAAAACCGAACATCAACAAGACGTATCATAGTCAAATTGACAAAACACATAGACAAGGAAAGAATTATGAAAGCAATAGGGGAAAAAAAAGGTTCTTAGCCTATAAGGGAAGACAGATCAGGTTCACAGTAGACCTATTCACAGAAACTTGACAGGCCAGAAAGGAGTGGCAGGAAATATTCAATGTGCTGAATCAGAAAAATATGCAGCCAAGAACTCATTATGCAGCAAGGCAGTCATTCAAAATAGAAGGAGAGATAAAGAGTTACCCAGAAAAACAAAATCTAAAGCTCACAACTACTCAACCAGCCTTGCAAGAAATTTTAAGGGGAACTTCTGAGGGGAGAATAGAAGAAACAAAACAAACAAACAAAAGACCAAAATCAACAAAGACTAGAAAGGACCAGAGAACAGCACCAGAAACTCCAACTTTACAGGCAACACAATGGCAACAAATTCATATCTTTCGGTACTCACTCTAAATGTCAATGGGCTAAATGCTCCAATCAAAAGACATAGGGTAACAGAATGCATAAGAAAACAAGATCCATCTATATGCTGCTTACAAGAGACCCATTTTAAACCTAAAGACACCTTTAGATTGAAAGTAGGAGGATAGAATTACATCTGTCATGCTAATGGTCACGAAAAGAAAGCCAGAGTTTCCATACTTATATCAGACTATCTAGATTTTAAAATAAAGACTGTTGGGGCGCCTGGGTGGCTCAGTCGGTTAAACGGCTGACTTCGGCTCAGGTCATGATCTCGCGGTCCATGAGTTCGAGCCCCACGTCGGGCTCTGTGCTGACAGCTCAGAGCCTGGAGCCTCTTTCAGATTCTGTGTCTCCCTCTCTCTGACCCTCCCCCGTTCATGCTCTGTCTCTCTCTGTCTCAAAAATAAATAAACGTTAAAAAAACTAAAAAAAATAAAATAAAATAAAGACTGTAATGAGATGAAGAAGTGCATTACATCATAATTAAGGGATCTATCCACCAAGATCTAATAATTGTAGACATTTATGTTCCAAATGTGGTAAAACCCAAATATATAAATCAATTAATCACAAACATAAAGAAACTCATTGACAATAATACCATAATAATAGGGGACTTCAACACTCCACTTACAGCAATGGGAAGATCATCTAAGCAGAAAATCAACAAGGAAACAATGGCTTTGATTGACACACTGGACCGAATGGACTTAACAGATATATTGAGAACACTTCATTCTAAAAAAAGTGGAGTACACATTCTTCCTGAGTGCACATGGAACACTCTCCAGAAGTGATCACATACTGGGAAACAAAAGAGCCCTCAACAAGTAGAAAAAGATCAAGATCATACTGTTCATATTTTCAGACCACAATACTATAAAGCTTGAAATCAATCACAAAAAAAAAAAATTCAAAAGACAATGAATACTTGGAAATCAAAGAACATCCTAGTAAAGAATCAATGGGTTAACCAAGGGGTTAAGGGGGAAATTAGAAAGGTACATGAAAACAAACAAAAATGATAACACAACAGCCCCAAACCTTTGGGATGCAGCAGAGGCGGTCATAAGAGGGAAGTATATAGCAATCCAAGGCTTCATAAAGAAGGAAGAAAGGTCTCAGATACACACCTAAACTTACATCTTAAAGAGCTGGAAAAAGAACAACAAATAAAACTCAAAACCAGCAGAAGATGGGAAATAATAAAGATTAGAGCATAAATCAATGATATAGAAATGAAACTAAACAAACAAACAAACAAACAAAACAGTAGAACAGATCAATGAAACCAGGAGCTGGTTCGCTGAATGAATTAACAAAATTGATAACCCCCTAGCCAGTTTGATAAAAAAAAAAAAAAAAAGGAAAGGACCCAAATAAATAAAATCAAGAATGAAAGAGGAGAGATCACAACCAATACTGCAGAAACACGAAAAATAATAATAAAATATGAGCAATTATACCAATAAATTGGGCAATCTTGAAGAAATGAACAAATTCCTAGAAACATATGAACTATCAAAACTGAAACAGGAAGAAATAGAAAATTTGACCAAACCCATAACCAGTAAAGAAATTGAAGCAGTAATCAAAAGTCTCCCAAAAACAAGAGTCCAGGGCCAGATGGCTTTCCAGAAGAATTCTTCCCAAATTTTAAAGAAGAGTTAACACCTATTCTTTTGAAGCTGTTCCAAAAAACATAAGTGGAAGGAAAACCTTCAAACTCATTCTTTGAGGACAGCATTACCTTGATTCCAAAACCAAAGACCCCACTAAAAAGGAGAACTACAGACCAATATCCCTGATGAACATGGATCAAAACTTCTCACTCAGATACTACCCAATCGGATTCAACAATACATTAAAAGAATTATTCACCACAGTCAAGTGCGATTTATAGCTGGGATGCAGGGCACGTTTAACATCCACAGTCAATCAAATTGACACATGACATTAATAAAAGAAAGAATAAAAAAACACATGATCCTCTCAATAGATGCAGAGAAAGCATTTGACAAAATACAACATCTTTTGTTGATAAAAACCCTCAAGAAGTAGAGATACAAGGATCATACCTCAATACCATAAAATCCATATGCCAAAGACCCACTGCTAAAATCATACCCAATGGGGAAAAACTGAGAGCTTTTCCCCTAAGGTCAGGAACACAGCAGGGATGTCCATTCTTGCCACTGTTATTTAACACAGTATGGGGAAGTCCTAGCTCATCAATCAGACAACACAAAGAAATAAAAGACATCCAAATCAGCAAGAGGAATTGAAATTTTGACTCTTTTAGATAACATGATACTCCATATGGAAAACCCCAAGGATCCACCAAAAAACTGCTAGAATTGATTTACAAATTCAGCAAAGTCACAGGATATATAAAGTCGATGCACAAAATCAGTTGCATTTCTAAATACCAGTAATGAAGCAGCAGAAAGAGAAATCAAAGAAATGATCCCATTTACAATTGCACCAAAACCATAAAATACCTAAGAATAAGTCTAACCAAAGAGGTGAAAATCTATGCACTGAAAACTGTAGAAAGCTTATGAAAGACATTGAAGACACACACAAAAAAAGGGAAAATATTCCATGCTCATGGATTGGAAGAACAAATATTGTTAAAATGTCAATACTACTCAAATTAATCTACATATTAAACAGAATCCCTATCAAAATAACACCAGCACTTTTCACAGAACTAGAACAAACAATCCTAAAATTTGTATGGAACCAGAAAAGACCCTGAATACCCAAAGGAATCCCAAAAAAGAAAACCAAAGCTGGAGGCATCACAATTCTGGAGTTCAAGATGGGTTACAAAACTGTAATCTTCCAAATGGTATGGTATTGGCACGGAAACAGACACTCAGATCAATTGAACTGAATAAAGAACCCAGAAATGGACCCACAAATGTAAGGCCAACTAATCTTTGACAACGCAGGAAAGAGTATCCAATGGAATGAAGATCGTCTCTTCAGCAAATGGTGTTGGAAAAACTGGACAGCAACATGAAGATTGAACCTTGACCACTTTCTTATACCATACACAAAAGTAAACTCAAAATGGATGAAAGACCTAAATGTAAGACAGGAAGCCATCAAAATCCTAGAGGGAAAAGAAGGCAAAAACCTGTCTGACCTCGGCCACAGCAACTACTTACTCAACATGTCGCTGGAGGCAAGGGAAACAAAAGTAAAAATTAATTACTGGGATCTCATCAATATAAAAATTTTCTGCACGGTGAAGGAAATAATTAGCAAAACTAAAAGGCAACTGATGGAAAGCAAGATGATATTTGCAGAGGACATAACAGAGAAAGGACTAGTATCCAAGATCTAAAAAGAAATCACACTCAACACCCCCCAAAAAATAATCCAGTAAAGAAATAGGCAGAAGATATAAACAGACATTTTCTGAAGAAGACATACAGATGGCTAACAAACACGTGAAAAGATGCTCAACACCACTCATCATCAGGGAAGTACAAATCAAAACCACAATGAGACACCCTCTCACACCTGTCAGAATGGCTAAAATTAACAATTCGGGCAACAGATGTTGGCGAGGATGCAGAGAAAGAGGAAGACTTTTGCACTGCTGGTGGGAGTGCAACCTGGTGCAGCCACTCTGGAAAATAGTATAGAGTTTCCTCAAAAAATTAAAAATATAACTACCCTACAATTCAGCAACTACACTACTAGGTATTTATCTAAAGGATACAGGAATGCTTTTTTGAAGGGGCACATACACCCCCATATTTATAGCAGCACTATCAACAATAGCCCAAATGCCCATTGACAGATGAACGGATAAAGAAGACGTGGTATACACACACACACACACACACACACACACACACACACACACACACACAAATGGATATTACTCAGCAATCAAAAAGAATGAAATCTTGCCATTTGCAACAATATGGATGGAAGTAAAGTGTGTTATGTTAAGTGAAATTAGTCAGAGAAAAACAAGTATCATATAACTTCATTTATATGTAGAATTTAAGATACAAAACAAATGAACATAAGGGAAGGGAAGCAAAAATAATATAAAAACAGGGAGAGAGGACAAAACATAAAAGACTCTTAAATATAGAGAACAAACTGTGGGTTGCTGGAGGGATTGTGGGTGGGGATGGGCTAAATGGGCAAGAGGCATTACAGAGAACACTTGTTGGGACAAGCATTGGGTGTTATACGTAGAGGCTGAATCACTGGGTTCTACTCCTGAAATCATTATCGCACTATATGCTAACTAACTAGGATAATAAATAAATAAATAAATAAATAAATAAATAAATAGCTAGCAACAAACAAAAAAGAAAATGACTGAATTCCTCAGTAAATTTAGTTTCATTTAATAGGAGTTTATTAGTCTTTCTAAAAGTAGAAGTTGCAGGGCGGCTATCTAGAGCTAGAACAAGGATTTAATGATGTCATTCAAGACCCTAAGTCTTCCAATTTTTCTGTTCTATCATCTTTGGAGTGATGGCTTTACATCTTTCTGTATTTCACCTCAAAGTTACATGACGTTGCTAAAAGATGGTTGTCGTACCTCTAAATATTTATGTTGTCTATACTAAGAATGAAGAGGTATGGCAAAAGGGCAATCAATACATTTTATTTTAGGAAGGGGTCATCTTTTCATATCATAAGAAAAGTTCACCCAACCTAATTTATTCTTATTTCATATTAGCTAGAACTGGGTAAGATATGTGTCCTTAGACCAACTGGTCAAAATAATGCAGTTTCTAAAAATAATACAGATTACTGGTTCTTTGGGATGAGTACCAAGAGTCTGTGTTTTAACCAGTGCTCCAAGTGATTCTGATGCTGACTAACATTTGAGCACCACTCATATGATTGTAGGTTGGGTGGAGCCTACCATTCTTAGGTGAAGCATAATTTACTTAGGACCTAAATAGACCATGAATGTGATGACAAGCAAGAAATAGGCCTAGAGAAGTATTGGGTATTGGAAACCTACATCCAAAGTACTCCTAGGAATGCATCTAGACTCTTTAGGTTTCAGGGCTTTTTTTCCCCTATTTAATATGAGATTAATATCCCTCATACAACATTATAAAAGCAAATGGAAATAATGCAAGGGTAGCATACTCGATATTAACACTGAATGATAAAATCAACAGCAAACAAACCAAACAAGCAAAGAAACAAACCTGCCTTGCTACTACAGTGGAGTTCTAACCTGAAGGTGAGGATCAGAGTGAGAAAAATTAGAAATAAATTGGTGTTAAAATATGATACAAAAGGGGTTATGGCATCCAAGAGTTACTTTCATTGTCCAATGAAAATGCATCCTTTAGCCTGAACAACATCCAGAGTATGACTCTGCTCTGCTATAGCACAACACGTACTGTGAATCAACCCACAATCAAGAGAAAGCAATTAAATTATAGAGAGGACCTTCTTCCTGAATGAATAGTGAGAGTAAAGCATTTTGCTAAATAAACTGAAGAAGCAAATATCCACAAAAATCAGTGAATTAAATGTAACATTGAAAGGGGACATTTATAAATTGTAGTAGAGATTCAGGATAAATTTCTAATAGGAATAAAGGCTTTTAAAATTGACAAATAAAAACATAAAAAAAACATAAAAAAATGGTATGGGAAAAGAAAGTCACAGGGCACAAAAAGACGACAGAAGAACATGGACAAAGGAATTGAGACCACACTGTGGCTTTTTGGGCCATATTGTTAAAAAATCCCATCAGTCCTGTGGTAGAGGAAGAATTTAACCCTTACTCTCATAATGAATTGGATAATATTAAAATTTTGAATTTATATTTATGCAACATTAAGTGCATCATGAACTCTGTCACATTGTCAGTCTAATGTGAAAGTTAATAACAGGGAGAAGCACATGTGAATACTAAATATAAATCCAGGGGCTCAGAAGGAGTTAAGAAGAATCAAGCCTCTCCACCCCCCAACAGAATGTTATTTCAGCAGGCCTGTTTCTGACTACACTTTCTGAAGCACTTAGTGAATTTTAGAATAGTACATAAGAGATAAATGGTTAATATTTTAAAACACCATGAAATGCTAGTGTGGACAGTAAAAGGAACCTATTTGTGGTCCTTCATGACTTATGTAATGTCCCCATGGATAAATAAAATCCCCATGGATAAGTGTCGTTCTAATTATGTTAGTCAGGAAGATGGTTTACACCTGATCAGCTTGGTAACTAGCAGGAAAAGAAATCCATAGACCCTGTGATACTGCATCTATTTTGTGCCTGACCAGGCTAATTTGTCAAGGACAATCAATTTGGTCACTGAAGAGAAACAGGGCATGTCTAAGGAAGACTTCTAATATATTTGTACTTCAGGGCTTTACCTGTCAAATGGGATATTTTTTAGAGTCAACTCATTGTTTCTTTGACTTAAATTCTTTCCACAGTGGAACAACAGTACAGTAATTTTTAAAATGACATATTAAGCAAAGGTATTTATTTATTTTTTACTCCATATTATTGTACTTGGAAACCAAAAAGAATGTGAATTTTAAAAAATGCAGTATGTTTTCTGTAGAAATAAGTGCACTGAATGCAATACAATCTAATGGGTAGACGTATGGGATCCTGAGTTGTATAAATATGCGCAATGGACACAAGCAAACTACGTGGGAAAAACATCGACCTCCATAGAATCCAAAGGTCACAAATTACCACTTTATCTAGGTCACTGTCCTACATTAGAACCTAAGAGAGGCTCCTTCTTTATTGTTAAATGAAAAGACTAGACCCACATAATCTCTCTCTCAATTCCTCCAGATTTAATTTTATGAATACTATATTTGGAAATATATGTGAATATACGTATGTTTTAAAATACATTTTCTTATAAGAAATTTCTATAGACATGAATCACGTGGCTGTTTAAATACAAATATATTTAAATACACACACATACACACATTAGCATCCCAGCAAAGAGGAGATGGAACACAGAAATTATAAGATTTAAATAATGTATTAATAAATATGCTATTTAAACATATATAGAGAAGTTTAAGTTACACCACAAAGGATAGTACATTACCCCAAGGTTTTACCAACCCATAGGTATAAAGAGATAACTGAATAGAGAAGATTAAAGGAAACATAAAAGGAGAATGTCCTATATTAAGGTCAACTTTGAGAGGAGCTTTCATTTAATTCAGAAACAACCAGTCGGAGGTGATTCTTTAGAGAGGAAATAAATACTCTGATCTCACTTTCCACCCCTGCCCTTCAGTCTTCTGTCATGTCTCCCAACTGGCCAAAGCCAGTAGGAAACCAAAGTGCAAAGAAGCTCCATTGGTAAACTTCATACCTGGCAGTCTCGGGGTAGGGGTGGAGCGAGTAGAGGGAAGAACAGAGAAGAGTGGAAAAGAGTGGGCAGTGGATATGGAAAAGCAAAAGAAAGATATCTTGCTTCATTGATTTTGTTTGCATTTAAATTGAATTATTGGACTCTATCCCACCAATACACTGAATTACTGTTTGATTTTCTACAAACTGTCTTTGTGCATAAATTAATCTATGTAATACTAGTTTACCTTGATGAATAAAATAGTTATAATCATATTATCCTAATACCGTCTATTTCAACAAAAAGTAAAAACTATGAATGCATGAATAAGATCTACCTTGGAGTCTTCCTTAGACCTAAAATCATACTTGGATATGCACAAGCAAATCGTACATTTGACATATACAGATCACATACATACACATACACTTGAAATAATTATTTCAAACTCTGTGGCTTTAATAATAATGTGTATAATTTATTACTTATCTACTCTATAGAAATCTGTATAGCAAAATGCCTAAGAGTATTAGGCTCTGGATTCACATTACTTGGATCTAATCCTAGTATTGACAATAACTACCTGTGTGTTCTTGGTCAAGTTATTCAACATCTCCAAGCCACAATTACTTTATGTACAAATTAGGTATTTTGATAATCCTAATGGATTTGGGTCAAAGAGAGAAATACCACGAAATAAATAGGCAATGGGTCTAGCATGATTCAATTTAAGGGATGCTAGAATACTGAGAAGTACTAGTAATAGTGATTCTCTTTATTCCTCCTACTTGGGGTACTAATATTACTATTACATTGTATGAAAAAAGTAGCTAAAAATGTTTAACATATGAGTTGACTCCGCCTCTATTATTATAAACACTTAGAAGTCAGGTAAGAATAGTGCCTCGCTGGCTCAGTTGGTAGAGCATCTGAATCTTGATCTCTGGGTCATGAGTTCAAGCCCCATGTCAGGCATAGAGACTACTTAAAAATAAATAAATAAATAAACACATTTAAAAGTCAAGTAAGAATAATGTCATTGTGTCTCTGTATGTGGTTTTACTGAAAGGTGGAAGGCAGTTAAAATGAAATAATATGTGAAGTCCACATACTGGTCTCCAACTGAAAAGTAGCAGCTAATTCCACATACTGGTCTCCAACTGAAAAGTAGCAGCTTAGAATAGATTACGCCAACTAAAACAATTTTCTTTATATGTTGTTACATGCCTTAAATACTAAAGAAAAAACTGTCTTTATGAGTCACACTGTACATTCATTTGTCTGCTTACTTGAAACTCCCAAAGCAATCCTAACAAGAGTACTATGTGAAACTGAGAATAACACCTCTTTCACTAGGGAACATTTCCTCATGTTTGTTGTTGATGTTATTGTTATCTTAATTCCAGAATGATGGAGAAGATCAGGAATATTCGTGAAGTGCAAGATTTGAGATCACCAATTTGGAAATGAAACCAAATAAAACAAATTCTGTATCACTTCATGTAACAGAGGTCATTGAACATCTAATTACAGAGTAGAGAGAATTTTGAGGCCTGGAATTCAGTTCCAAGTTGATGAAATAGCAGGTCATGTTTAAATGGAAACTGAGGTCATATAGATTTATGGATATATGTGAAACATGGATATAGCACAGTGCAACACATCTTGACATGATAAACCTAATTTAGTTATGGAAAAAAAAAACACTTTTTCTCTCTATTTTTCCTCTGCAAATCTTATGAGGAAAAGGGACTAACAGCTTGGCTGTGTGTGTGTGTGTGTGTGTGTGTGTGTGTGTGTGTATTTATATGTGAGTGTATGTGTATATACACATACATATTATATATGTAATATATACATAATTATATACATATAATACATATCATTGTTCGAACACAAACCAGTAGTAATTACAGGATTTTGCTTGTAAGGATATAAATGAATAGGTGAGGAAGGTATCACTATAATGATGGTCTTAATGTATGTCTAGGTGAATATTAGAAACAGTAATCTACATGACTGGAGACACACTCTGGAATCTAACAATTTTCCTACTTTAAGATGGTAAACAAAGCAAAATTGTTAATTGAGAGACAGTGTAGAAGCTTAGCCAAAGAGCATAGGTGTGTCTTAGTCAGCCTGTAGTTGAGACAAAAATAGAGAAATCTGGATTCTCACCCCTTCAAATCTTTCCCACTGTTTTAATTTTTTTAACCTTTATTCATTTTTGAGACAGAGAGAGACAGAGCATGAATGGGGGAAGGTCAGAGAGAGAGGGAGACACAGAATCTGAAAAAGGCTCCAGGTTCTGAGCTGTCAGCACAGAGCCCGATGCAGGGCTTGAACTCACAGACCGCGAGATCATGACCTGAGCCGAAGTCAGACGCCCAACCGACTGAGCCACCCAGGCACCCCAACTTTCCCACTGTTTTAAAAAATAATCTTACCAAGAGCATTTAAACCACGCATACATATATTATAATATAAACACTACTGCATTCATTAGAAGATCATAAGATCTGTATCAGACACAAATGGGTTAAAATCCAAGTTCTACTACTTGGTAGCTGTACGAACAATGTTGACTAAAATAAACACTATGCCTATTCTGTTTTTTTTAAGCATATTTACTTTGAGAGAGAGAGAGAGCACAAGCAGAGGAGGGCCAGAGAGAGAGCGAGAGAGAGAGAATACCAAGTAGACTCCATGCTGTCAATGTAGAGCCAAACACAAGGCTCAATCTCATGAACCGTGAGATCATGACCTGAGCCGAAATCAAGAGTTGAATGCTTAACCAACTGAGGCACCCAGGTGCCCTGCTGTGCCTGTTTTCTAATCTATGAGCAAAAATAAAACTACAAAGGATATTTGAGAAATTCTGCAAATAAATATTTCAAATTTAGCATACATTTCAGAACTATTTCCAAATAAAATTATCTCAAAGGTAAGCTCAGCTTCTGGATCTGCCAAAATGGAGTAGCCCCCTTCTTCTAGGTCTTCTTTCTTATGATTAAAACACCCTAGGAATACCATAATAACCAAAAATAGACAAACTCTAAAAGGTGGAAAGAACGTTGGCTGCTTAAGGAGCTTAACTCTTGAACTGCACAGCAGTAAATCTCCCGGGTTGCTTTACTGCCTCCCATACATCCCACACAGGGAGTTGCAGAAGATTCAACCTTGAAACACTAATAGACACAGGATAAAAAAAGTTTTAGGCAAAAGTCTTGTTTTCCTTAGCCATAGGATAGGGGAAAGGGCGGCCTAATAAAAGGACACCATTTTTGGCAATACCCACTCAAGTACAACCAAATACCAATGGAAAACCTAAATCAGGGAATAAGTGGGAAGTTGGTTTTTCACCCTTCCCTCCCCTACCTTGTAGGAAATGTCAGTAATGCTTCTAATTCCCAAACTAGGCATGTCAGCAGGACCAAGCACAGATCTGACCATCAGGATCAGGTGGTGGCATTCCATTTCGCTGGGACCATACCAGTCAGGGTGAGCAATGAGCTGACCTTCTATCCCCACAACATAGAACCAGAAAATGTTCTGTTTCCATTGCCTAGCTAGTGACAGTGTGGTATGGTGGAGACCTGACCTCCATAAATATCAACAAGTCTGAAGGAGACAGCATGAGTAAGGGCTAGTAGGCACTCTGTTTTCAACCATCCTTAGTGCCAGTAATTCAGTGGGGAGCTAAGCTCTACCCCCATCCAATATCAACAAGACAGAACAAAGTGATGGAAGGTGTGACTACTTTTCACTCCTCTTGCACTCTCCCCCTTTGGTGGCAGTGGGTCTCAGCAGGGACCTAACCTTCCATCACCTCTATGCAGTAGAAGTGCATGGAGTCAGACTTCCATATCTACCCACGCCCTAGTCAGCCACTCTCCTCACTCAGAGGAACTGAGACAGTATAAATCAGTGCTCCAGGGTCACTGAAAAGGTATCAGTGGGAAGGGGGGGGTGGGTAGCTAAATTCCATAACACCCATCTGCAAAAAGGTAGTGTGAATTGGTGCCCACTTATCCTGGGGTGAACTTGGAGAGGCCCAATGGGGAGTTGAACATAAACACCTATCTATCCCTTCCACTATACTTTAAAAGGGAGACTGATTGTTTAAAAAGAACATATTCTAGAATCCACAGCTTTATAACATGAAATAAAAAAATACCCAAGAAACAATAAAAATTACTCAGCATACCAAGAACCAGGATAATCACCACATGCATGAGAAAATACAATTAACAAACATGAAAACTGAGATTAATCACTGAAATTATCTGATAACCATTTTGTTTTTGTTTTCCAGCATTGATATAATAATTGGCATAACATTGTTTAAGTTTAAGTTACACACATGATGATGTGATACACGTAGATATTGCAATATGTTTATTTTACTATCATAAAAACTATTAAATGACAATTATGAATTGCCTTAAAACAAGTGAAAATATAAATGTCACCAAATATATATGTTATAAAAAAATAAATAAATTAATTGTCTCCTCCACTCCTTGCTGCCAGCCTAAGAACTTCTCAAAGGCATAGATAACTCTGTAATCATTTATGTGTCTCCTAACTACAGGCAAATGACATAATAAGGGGATTAACAACCTTGCATTCAACAAAGAATGGGTAGATGGATGATTAATCAAATGAATACATGGGTTATCCTTCTTAGAAACCGCTTCAAAATGTTTGTGTTTAGAAGAAAAGATACTAAAAAAGTCAGTCTGAAAGTTTCTAAATACATTTTTCAATACTCTTACATAATATTAATATTTGATTAGGAGTTTTTAAACATAAAAAGGTGCAATTGAACTATTCTATATTCTACTATTGTGAATAAAGTGTGATTATTTTATTTTTTGCAGAATTATTTAAGTAACATTTATGACAAGCATATAATGTACATCAACTTTAGAACATCAGAGCGTATGAAAAAGTATATAAAAGAGAACATTCATATATAATACCACCATCTTCCAATCTCCACTAATGTTTTTGTTCTCTAGAAATATCATATAAATATTAAATTCAGTTATTTATTTTCAAAGGAGAAGACAATTACTCAGATCAAATACTGGTAGAATAATTTATGTAATCAGCAAATGTGGTTACATAATTCATGAGTTCTTATGTCAGAACAACAGGTGCATAACACTGTATTAAAAATGTGTAGGTTTTCTGGGATACCACCTCACACAGTCAGAGTGGCTAAAAATAACAACTCAGGTGGGGTGCCTGGGTGGCTCAGTCGGTTAAGCGTCAGACTTCAGCTCAGGTCATGATCTCGCGGTCTGTGAGTTTGAGCCCCGCGTCGGGCTCTGGGATGATGGCTCAGAGACTGGAGCCTGCTTCCGATTCTGTGTCTCCCTCTCTCTCTGCCCCTCCCCCGTTCATGCTCTGTCTCTCTCTGTCTCAAAAATAAAATAAATGTTAAAAAAAATTTAAAAAAAATAACAACTCAGGAAACAACAGATGCTGATGTGGAGAAATGGGAACCCTCTTGCACTGTTGATGGGAATGAAAACTGGTGCAGCCGCCCTAAACAGTGTGGAGGTTCTTCAAAAAATTAAAAATATAACTACCCTATGACTCAGAAATAGCACTACTAGGAATTTATCTAAAGGATAGAGGAGTGCTGATTCATAGAGACACATGTACCCCGATGTTTATAGCAGTGCTTTCAACAATAGCCAAATTATGGAAAGAGCCTAAATGTCTATCAATAGATGAATCAATACAGAATGTGTGGCTTATATATACAATGGAATACTACTTGGCAATAAGAAAGAATGAAATCCTGCCATTTGCAGCAATGTGGATGGAACTGGAGGGTATTATGCTAAGTGAAATAAGTCAATCGGAGAAAGACAGATATATTTTTTCACTCATATGTGCATATGTGGGACTTGAGACACTTAACAGTAGACTATGGGAGAAGGGAAGGGGAAAAAATAGTTATAAACAGAGAGGGAGGTAAGCAAACGACAAGAGATTCTTAAATACAGAGAACAAACTGAGGATTGATGGGGGCTGGGGCAGGGAGAGGAGATAATGGGTGATGGGTATTGAAGAGGGCACTTGTTGGGATGAGAACTGGGTGTTGTATGTAAGTGATGAATCATGAGAAACCACCCCCCAAACCCAAGAGCACACTGTATATGTTAGCCAACTTGACAATAAATTATATTTAAAAATAAAATTAAAAAAATAAAAATGTGTGGGTTTTTAGGGACACCTGGGTGGTTCAGTTGGTTGAGCATCCAACTCTTGATTACGGCTCAGGTCATGATTCCAGGGTTGTGGGATTGCACCTCGCATGGGGTTTCATTCTGAGCATAGAGCCTACTTAGGATTCATCTCTCACTTTCTCTCTCTCTCTCTCTCTCTCTCTCTCTCCCTCCCTCCCTCCCTCCCTCCCATCCTCCCCCCCTAAAAATACAAACCTCAAGAGACTCATTGATAGAGAACAAACTAGGGGTTGACAGAGGAAGGTGGCTGGGAGATGCGCTAGATGGGGGATGGGTATTAAGGAGGGCACTTGTGATGAACACTGGGTGTTATATGTAAGTGATGAATCACTGAATTCTACTTTTGAAATCAATATTGAACTGTATGTTAACTAACTAAAATTTAAATTTAAAAAGGATAAAAAATAATAAAATAAAATAAAATGATTAAAACAATCCAAAAAAATCAATACTGTATTTTTTAGTTTAATTAAATACTATTTTTGGCATGTATTGATCTACTTGGTCATTGAACTACCAAAGATATAATCATCTGTGTATTTACTGCCTTTATATAAACCGATTTTAAAAAGTCATCCCTTACTATTTTAAAATATAAAGCACCTGTACAAACAGAAATAAAAGGTAATGATCACATCCTTACTTTTTATATTTAGAAAATGCTTTAAGAGCATTTTGTATGTAGGCATTTAAAAACTTTCTTGTCAGGGCGCCTGGGTGGTTCAGTCAGTTGGGCATCTAACTGGCTCAGGTCATGATCTCATGGTCTGTGGGTTCGAGCCCTGCATTGGGCTGTGTGTGACAGCTCAGAGCCTGGAGCCTGCTTCGGATTCTGTGTCTCCCTCTCTCTGTCCCTCCCTCATTCAAGCTCTGTCCCTGTCTCTCTCAAAAATAAATAAACATTAAAATTAAAAAAAAAAAAACTTTCTTGTCTATGTATCAAAGAAACTTTTTCACCAAACTAGCGTTACAAGTTTTTTTTAATAAAATAAATATTTATCAAGCTTGCTAAAAAATTTTAAAAACTTAAAAATTAAAATTTGAAAAAAATTAAAAAGAATATTTTAATGTTTATTTATTTTTGATAAGGGGGATGCCAGAGAGGGAGACACAGAATCCAAAGTAGGTTCCAGCATCTGAGCTGACCGCACAGAGCCCGATTCAGGACTCGAACCCATGAAGAGAAGATCATGACCTGAGCCGAAGTCAGTTGCTTAGCCAACTAAGCTACCCCATGCCTGAAAAAAATTTTTGAGAGTTTTTACAGTGATATTTGATCCCTATCTCACATCATATACTAAAATTAAAAGCAAAAACTGTAAAGCTTATATAGCATAAGAAAGAAAATAATACTTAATAGTATGGCCTTGAGTTAGGCAAAAGAAAAAAAATAAGCTAGGATACAAAGAGCTCTAAATATTAAATTAAAAAGATAAATGGGACTTGAGCAAATTTTAAAAATTCTGCTCATAGAATAGATGTCATAAAGAAAATGGGGAAAAAAAGAAGACACAGATGAGAGGAATATATTCACAATACCTGTATTCGACAAAGGATTTATGTCTAGAATAAACTAAATATTTTTATGAGTTAATAATAATAATAATAATAATAATAATAATAATAATAATAATAAACAAAAGGCAAGAAATGCTTTTAAAACCAGGCAAAAGTCTCGAATGGACATTTCCCAGAATAAGATAAACGGATGGAGAAGAAGTACATGAAAATGTACCCAATGTAATTAGTCATCAGACAGAACTAAAAGGTGATTAATACTTCACTTCCAACAAAATGACTTAAAATTAAAAGATGGACAACACTAAGTGTTGTCAAGAATATGGAACACCTAGGGGCACCTGGGCGGCTCAGTCGGTTAAGCATCCGACTTCGGCTCAGGTCACGATCTCACGGTCCGTGAGTTCGAGCCCCGCGTCAGGCTCTGGGCTGACAGCTCAGAGCCTGGAGCCTGCTTCAGATTCTGTGTCTCCCTCTCTCTCTCTGCTCCTCCCCCTCTTCATGCTCTGTCTCTGTCTCAAAAATAAATAAACATTAAAAAAAAAAGCATTTAGAATGTGGAACATCTAAATTCTTATGTACTGCAGATGAGAATGGACATAAACTGGTATGCTTTTAAAAACATGTGTTAACTCCTGATAGTTAATTATATACCTACCATGTGGCTTAGCATTTCCACTCATTGATACTGTATTACTTTCCTATTGCTACTGTAACGAATTAACACAAAATTAGAGGTTTAAATCAAAACAGAGTTATTACCTCAGATTTCTGGAATTCAGGATCCCAAAGTAGGTCTCACAGGGCTAAAATCAAGGTGATGAGGGGGCTGCACTCATTTCTGGAAGCATGGGAAGACAATTCATCCCCATGCTTTTCCCACCTGCTAGAGGTCACCACATTTCTTAGCTTTGGCCCCCTTCTACCCTCTAAGCCATCAATGGGCAAGTTTTTCATCATACCATTGTGACACTGACTGACTCTCTTGTCTCCTCTTCCACATTTGAGAATACTTGTGATTATATCTGGCTAACCTGGATAGCCAGAAGATGCTCCCTGTTATAAGGTCAGCTGAATAGTAACATTAATTCCATCTGCAGACCTCAATTCCCTTTTGCCATGAAACTAACTTATTCCCAGGTTCTGTGGATATCTTTGAGAGGCCATTATTCTGTCTACAATAGGTATTTATCTAAAATCAATGAAAATATATTCATGATACTCTTGCACAATATTGTTTAAAACAGCCTTATTTAGAATAGCCTAAAACTAGAAATAACTCTAATGTTTATCATTAGAGCAGTGAATTTAAAAAATGATGGTTAATTATTAGAATCAAAAAGCTAACTCATTAAAAGATGATATAATTGATACATTAAACAATCCCCAAAACATGACACTGAGCAAAAGAAGCAAGATATAAGAGTAAATACTACATGGTACCATTTTCATGGCATTCAGGAACACCAAAAGTTAACTATGGTTATAGAAAGAAGAATACTGGTACTTTCAGCAAAGCACGATCAACCGGAGCGGGGGCAGAAAGAACATTTCTGAGACAGATTATGGAAATCTATTTTATCTGAGGTTGTGATTACACAACCTGTGTGTGTGTGTGTGTGTGTGTGTGTGTGCGCGCATATATATTTTGTATATGTGTTTGTCTATCAGTACTAACATCTACACATTTCACTGAGTGTAAATTTTACCTGACAAAACAAATTGAAAAACATATTGGAGTAATAAATAACCCACCTACATTTCTATAATTAAACAACAACAACAACAAATAAGAAACAAATAGTAGTGGCTATAATGTAACTCTTGCTTGTTGCTGTGAAACTGCAAATAAAACTTTTTTAAATATACTCTTTACGTTTACTATCTATGTAAACGTTATCAACACAAATGAACATAGAAATTCTGTTTTTACCTTACTAGAGAAACTTTAGAGCTTTTCAAAGAATGTACATCAGATATTATGTTTTCAACTTCATTGATGTATATGTGACCAAGTTGTAAAATATATGAATTTTACATATATTACATATACGTACATACATATATACACACACATATGTGTGTGTGTGTGTGTGCGTGTGTGTGTGTGTGTGTTTATTTATTTACTTGGAGACAGAGATAGGGCTCAAGTGTAGGAGGGGCAGAGAGAGAGAGAGAGAGAGAGAGAGAGAGAGAGAGAGAGAGAGAGAATCCCAAGCAGGCTCTGCACTGAAACAGAGCTCAATCCCACAACTGCAAGATCATGACCTGAGCCAAGATCAAGAGTCAGACTTAATGAACTGAGCCACCCAGGCACCCCAGTGGTAATATATTTTTACTTGGAATTTTTACACATATTATTTGAATATCCTGATTTTTATGCATATTTTGAAGGGCCTTTTACACTTAGCCAAAATAATTACTCACTGTTTAGATTTAACCCATATTTACCATCCAGTCTATACACTAATTGGTAATAATTCAAAAAATAAGGTAATGCATTTTATTAGTGTTACTACCTGTCTATATTTGAGGAAAAGAAAACCAATCATGAGATCATGTCAGCTATTTTCAGGGCTGCTCTGAATTCTGAACATTTGTATAAGACTGAGACAGTCAGTCCTTCACTTTGAATATAATTCTAAGGGGCTCAGCCCACTTTTGACAAATTTTTACTGAACTTTTAAGCCACCTTAACACTTTCATTCTCAAATCTTTACACTGCCTGAATCTTTGAGTACTAAATGAGGACAGATTTCCTGAAAACATGGGATACTTTGTGCCACCATTTTTGCATAATCAACTCTGAACAAGTTGTAATAGTGTCCCAGTTTAATTTGCTGCTTTTGAATCTTTTAGCAGAAACTTAAAGCAGGTCTAGAGACTTACATATGTTTCATTAATTAAATACTAGAAATAAAAATTATATTTTTATGAGAATCCTGGAAATTTTAAAATGTTAACTGTCCATTATAAGTTGCAGGAGAAACTAAATTACTTTAACTGCTACTTATAAACCATGGGACCTCATTGGCATGAATTATTTTTTTGGAACTCATTATATAGACATGATCTTTCAATGTGTTCAAAAAAAATGAAATTGTAGGGGTGCCTGGGTGGCTCAGTCGGTTGAGCGTCTGACCCCGGCTCAGGTCATGATCTCACAGTCTGTGAGTTCGAGCCCCACGTTGGGCTCTGTGCTGACAGCTCAGAGCCTGGAGCCTGCTTCTGATTCTGTGTCTCTCTCTCTCTCTCTGCCCCTCCCCTGCTCATGCTCTGTCTCTCTCTGTCTCCAAAATAAATAAAAAACATTTAAAAAAATTTTTTAATGAAATTGGAGCACAGAACTTAGGTCCACTTAGAGAACAAAGTTTTTCTGAAGTACTAATGTGATATGGGTAGAGGTGGTGGTAAAAATGGAGTATGTGAGTACAGATTATACTATGCAACATGCATCTTTACTTCTTTACTTTCATTTCCTTCCCTCCTCCCTTCCCTCCTTTCTTTCCTTCCTTCCTTCTTTCCTTCCTTCCTTCCCTCCTTCCTTCCTTCCTTCCTTCCTTCCTTCCTTCCTTCCTTCCTTCCTTCCTTCCTTCTTTCCTTCCTTCCTTCCCTCCTTCCTTCCTACCTTCCTTCCTTCCTCCATCCTACCTTCTTTCCTTCTTTCCTTCCTACCTTCTTTCCTTCCTACCTTCTTTCCTTCCTTCCTTCCTTCCTTCCTTCCTTCTTTCCTTCCTTCCTTCCCTCCTTCCTTCCTACCTTCCTTCCTTCCTCCATCCTACCTTCTTTCCTTCTTTCCTTCCTACCTTCTTTCCTTCCTACCTTCTTTCCTTCCTTCCTTCCTTCCTTCCTTCCTTCCTTCCTTCCTTCCCTCCCTCCTTCCTTCCTACCTTCCTTCCTTCCTCCTTCCTACCTTCTTTCCTTCCTTCCTACCTTCCTTCCTTCCTTCCTTCCTTCCTTCCTTCCTTCCTTCCTTCCCTCTTTCCTTCCTTCCTTCCCTCCTTCCTTCCTACCTTCCTTCCTTCCTCCTTCCTACCTTCTTTCCTTCCTTCCTACCTTCCTTCCTTCCTTCCTTCCTTCCTTCCTTCCTTCCTTCCCTCCTTCCTTCCTACCTTCCTTCCTTTCTTCCTCCTTCCTACCTTCTTTCCTTCCTTCCTTCCTTCCTTCCTTCCTTCCTTCCTTCCTTCCTCCCTCAGTTTCTTCTTTAGGATCATCCTCTCCAACACCTTATTCACACACATTTTAAAGAAAAAAAAGAGAAAAAAATAAAAGAAAAATTTAACATTTCTATAGTTGTTATATTTTTCTTTCCTTTTTTTCTTCCTACCCTTCTTTCTTCAGTTCCTTCATTTTTCTTCCATCCATCCAAACATTCCCCCTGCAAATTTCCTAAAACCTACTATGTTGTAAGCTCTGTGCTAGATTCTGGCAATATAAGGATGTGACATGCTCCCTGAGCTTTAGATGTGTACTCTCTTGTGGGTTTACAAATGTATAAAATGGTAAGCACTTCATACAGTGATACACACTGAAATCGATTTATATGCAAGGCTTGGGTATCCAGAAGTACTAAAAGGTACATCGAGGTCACACAGACCCAGGTTCATAGCATGTCTCTGTAACAAAAGCAGGTTACTTCCCTTTTCAACCTTCACATCTCATGGGGATATTAAGAATAAGCACTCATAGTACATGGTGAGCTTAGAGTAATTTTTTCCTCCACTTTTATGTAGGGAAGATAATAGTGAACACACAGACTTCACATAGCCTTCTGACCTTAATCTCAATTATGGAATCTTTCTTACTTGGTCCTGAAAATTATATTAGTTGTTGTACTAGGAATAGTATATATTTTAATCTCAGAGGTGGTGACCTATGTTTACTTATATTAACTCATTCAGCTATACACTTAAGTGTAGTGGTCTTAGGTGATTGTGTGTGTGTGTGTGTGTGTGTGTGTGTGTGTGTGTGTGTGTAAATGTGCATTCAAAAAGACAGAGACAGAGAAAGAGGGGAAGAGAAAAGAACGAGAAAGATGAAAAGGAGAAAAGAAAGAAAAAAGAAAATTGGGTGGTAAATATGAGTTTTGAAACACAAAAGATGATTTTTTAAAGATATCAGATGTCGTCACAGTTGGTTTAATAGAAAACTAATATGGACTTTGATAGAGTTACAATATCACAATATTTTTGAATTGTGTATACATTTTCTTTAGATTTGTTTTCTGAGTCAACCATGAAAATCAGACTTATTACATCGTGTTGTCTCATGTGATTCAATCTTCCCACCAGTCAGGTGCAAGAGAGAGTAACGTCTCTATTTATGAGTTCAATGATGTTCAGGGAGATGATAATACAGGAAATGATAAGAAGTGACAATACCTGGGCCAGGAAATCACAAAATAAGGTGCACTCACTTTCATCTTCTTCCTTTGGGTCTACTCAAACATTTAGACTCTTTAGTATTCTATTTTCTGAATCTTAGTTCAAGGAAAAATCTGAAGCTACCCTGAATTTTGTTCCTTCGTACATCACTTATTTACTTAAAAAATGCATGTGTATTTGCCGTTTTTCCCCTTTATTCTGAAATCTATCATTTATATCAAGGCATGTCTTAAGTGGTTCATTTCATCAAGATGCCTTTGTTTTCTGGGAAAAATGCCAAGGTAGCTCACAGACTGAAAGGGAGAACGCAGTTCTTTCTTCTCACACTTTGGAACTGGGTCATGAAGGGAAAGGCCTTCCTAAGTCTTCTCTTTCTGCTTATCTCTCCCCAGTTTTACTCTGAAAACAAGCTTTCCACATATAGCAGTTAAAAAGAATGTCACAGCTCTACAGTCACACTCCTCAGCCTTAGAATTTGCCTTGTAAAAATAGAGCTTCTTCATCCAATCTGCAGCTTAATTTCTGAGAAGACTCCTTCTCTGCTTGGTTTAGCCTCAGTAATGCAAGTGCCCTTGAATTAATACTTGAGTTAACAATAAAAATCACTGGGGGAATAAAGAGTGTGTTTTACAGGCCCTATGTCATGGTCCATCTTCACAGAGGTAGACAGGTTGCTAAGATTGCCAGCTCAATTAGGACCACATGGAATGGGAGACATGTAGTTTTCTGAAGGATGGGATATTGAATAATTGGAATACACACTTACTAATGTGTCTAGCATGTAGACTCTCAAGGTTAATTTGCTTAGTAATCAAATAAAACCCTCTTGATTTATTATTATTATTATTATTATTTTATCACAGAGGGTATACTTATTTATTTCTTTAGATATTTCTATTTCTATCAACTCATTTTCTCTGATCTCTCCTTGTGAAATAAAACCCATCAGTGCATTGGTTGTCCTGAATACATCCTCCATGTATTCCATTTTACTCCATCATTTTAAGCACTGAATATATTCTCATTGTCACTGCCCATGTCCTAGACATAAGCATTTTACTAGGATTCTCTTTCATTCCTTCTCTATTCTTCTTTTGTCTTAGGAAGAAAGTATCAGATGCCTAGCACAAGGTAATAGGAACTAAGAAGCTTAGTGGGTCAGATAGACATGAGTTCAATCCTGGAAATTTGCTAGCTGAATAACCTAGAGAAATGTACTGTATTCCTCATTTATAAAGTGGAAACAATTCTTTTATCTTGCTTTTTTAAAGTAGATAAGATAGAACATCTAGCGATTGTCTTATGAGTATGTATATAACTATATCTATAGCATATATATGTAACAAATGCAAATAGTTTTACGGAAATGATCCACTTAAAGACAAAAGTGTTTCTTCACTCACTCCGACAGTTTGGAAGGTCCCACTGTAGACAGTACAAAGTCATAGCTTCTTTGCACAGTTTGTAATGAACTGCTCCATATAATAGCACCATATTTTGTACTCAAGACAACAATACATTGTTATTCATTGCTATATACCTCATCCTTTGTGTATTTTTTTTTTGTTTTGTTTTAAAGAGTTTCTGTGTTTGCCTGACATGTTCTTGCCTTCTTTTTCCCCAAAGTCTTGCCCATTCCCCAGCCAGATTATATGACTCATATTCTACAAAATGTTTCCTAATATCCTAATCCAATTGCAAGTGTTGGTACTGAAATACCAACACATATATTTTAGGGTATTTAACAACTTGAATCGTACTTATTTCTGTATATCTTTATGTCTACTTTGGATAGCTAATATGTTTCATTTATTTTTATCAGATGCCCTTTACAATATATTCCAGCTTAGAATGTGGGCTATTACTTGATAAACTCTCCATAAGAGAGAGAAACAAACTATTTTTCCTTAATATAGTATTTGTACTGTCCAATCCAGTACCTGAAATAAAATTGTTTCTCAAAAGTATATTGAACAGTTAAATAAATATGTGAATGCATGAATAAATAGATAGATGGATAGATACTTTGTTGATTAAAATAGTCTTGGGTATATGTGTTCATTCAGTAAATATTCACTAAATTCATACTTCGAAGTAAACCCTGTTTTTCTTTACCCATATAAACATATCCTCATCAATTTACCATGAGACATTTATCATTCTAATTGTCTTGGAAAACGAATCTTTTTTACAAAGTTTCATTATGAGATTTCCTTAGACTTCAAAGTTTTCCACAAACTGTATCTGTCATTAATTTGCATCACACATCATGTTACAAAGATTTACAGGTTTTCTCTTCTCTACAACTTTGGAATGGTAAGGAGCTGCCAGCATTCAGCCAAGGGCCCCTTGATCCTCTTTATACTGTGCTCACAGTGCTGGGAAAGAAAAGAATCTGAACTTCTTTCTGGGCCCTTAGGGAATCTTTTGAGGCTAGTTTGCCCTGAGAAGTCTTATCCAAACAAGACATGCATCTTATTTCCTAAGAGGATGTTACACCCAACGAACATATAGCTCTTAGCCAAGTATAAAAAATTAATTTTAGCATCTTTTTAGAGGTGATAATATCACTTTATCAATTGATTAATATAAATATATGTAAGTACATTACATGTAGCATATATTTATATGGAAGATTAACAAGGTATTAATATAAATATAACAAAAGCTTTCCTTATTTCAAAGCAAAATTATTTGTGGCCCTTTAAACAAGCCCATGGAGAAGAATATTAAAGAATCTTTGCATTTTATGAACCATCTCTATTTTGTTGGCCAGTGAAGATTATCTAAAAAATGGAGAATATAGTTGATGATTCAAAGTTGGCCCTCAGCTCCACAACTCTGTGGTTTTAAAGCAAGTGTATATCTTGAGTTGGATCCATACCAGCCCTCAGGCATCTTTGTATTAGTGTGGTTGCTGAGTATGTTCAAGGAAATGGTTCATTTGTCCTTTTACTTATTAAATCAAGCAGTTTAGTAGTGCCTAACATATGTTGAAAACTTTCATAGGTAATTTATACATAGTAGTTAGTACAATAAAAATCACCCCTGACCTCATAGAACAGAATGTTTAGGGAGGAAAGAATGCCATAGCATAGGTCAACCAATAACCATGTAGTTAGATAGTGAGAAGTGAATGCTATGATGTTAGTAAAGAAAATACTATTCCAATTGAGATTAATTTTAAAAAGGTACTGGAATAAGTTTAGTTTGAACGACCTGATGAAAGAGCAATTAACAAAAAATCAATGGAAGATTTATAGGACAAGAGAGACATGGAATTCCAAGATGAAGAGAATATGCACAAAGTATCTGAAACTAATATATAATATATATATAAATATATAATATATATATTATATATATATAAACAAAAATACAACAGCAACAATAAAAAGTGTTATTTTTAAAAATTCAAAGGAAAATTGGGGAAGCAGATTGTAGTGAAGGAAGGAGGGAGTGGCACAAATCTGTTAGTCCCAAGATTATATGAAAAATTGTGGCTGATAAGGAATTTGAATATAATTTTATGTTCTATAGACAATGAGATTATTTTTATGTAAAGCCAAGTAAGGGCATGATCTAATCTGTATTTAAGACATGACTCTGACTCCTTTGTGGAAAACGATTTAAAAACAAACAACAAAAACATAGAAGCAACATGGGGAGCCTGGGTGGCTCGGGTCATGATCTCACTGTTCCCCAATTTGAGCCCTGAATCGGGCTCTGTGCTGACAGCTCAGAGCCTGGAGCCTACTTCAGATTCTGTGTCTCCCTCTCTCTCTGCCCCTCCTCCACTCTCTCTCTCTCTCTCTCTCTCAATAATAAATAAACATTAAAAAATTTAAAAAAACACATAAAGGCAACGAAAGTAAAAATAGAAAATTTGGGTCTGTCCCCAGAGATTTCAAAATCAAAAGGAACCCCAAGACACCAGCACTCAATCCCTCTGAATTTTTGTCATTGGAATGTAGTTTAGAAAGGACATTGACATCAGGATGAGAATCTAAGAAAATACTGCTAGCCTGGATCGATTATCTATCTATCTATCTATCTATCTATCTATCTATCTATCTATCTATCACTAACCTGGATCTCTCTCTCTCTCTCTCTCTCTCTCTCTCTCTCTCTCTCCCCTTATATGTGGTAACACTCTCCTATCTGAGGCTGAAATCAAGATATTTCTCATCCTTATGTGGTCAAAAAATCTCCTATGTTTCTGCATTTCCAAAGGGATCTGGATCTTTTAAGTTATTCTTGAACATTTAGAAGGCATAAGTCCTGGACAGAAGAAACCAGCACTGGAATAAACTATTATTACCTAAGGAAATAATTCATTTGTGTTTTCATATGCATTGTCAATTCTGAGATATTTTGTGAAAGACAAATGACATGATAGATTTCTGTTGCCTAATATCTAGTATAAACAGCTTTATTTTGAGCCTATTAGGATAATATATATGTTATTTACTAGCTATGCCTTCCTGAGTAAAACACTTCAAACCCATTCTCCTTAATTTGTTCTTATGTCCAAACAAGGAATGCTGTTAACAATATACAAAAATCTTTAAAAGCTTAAATTTTATTTTTTTAAGCTTTAATTTTCTATCATTTTAGTTTTATTTTGAGAATGAAAAGGTTTGTCTCTTCTATTTTACAGCTTGGAAATATTTCTATGTATGTTTCCTCATCTGAAAAGTCTTGATCTATAGGATTACTGAGAAACAGTCAAAGGGGTGGAATGAGAACATTCTATATTTCCCAAGCCTCTAGAGAATGCCAGATTCCTTATTCAATTTAACTTACATTTATCACTCTCTACTGTATGCCAGATATTGGATTTACACAGCATCAAAATACAGCACCTATTCCCAAGGTGTTCATGGTCCAGTAGGACTAACTGATGTGTAAATGATCATGATAATCCAGAGTGATAGGGGAATCAATAAGCTATTAATAAAATCATGATTCTATGAGATTGCACGTGTGGATTTTATTTTCTTTGAGTTTCCAAGTAAATATGACTCTTCTGGAGTCTATCCTAGATTACTTGCTTCCTTAGCAATTTTCCACCATGTCTACTGACAGCTCCTATGTAAAAAACAAAACAAAACAAAACACTGATATGAGAACTATCCCTAGCCACACAGAGTTGAAAGTAGTTTCGAGGTCATTTTCTGCAAGCTGATCAATACGAATTGCACACCACACATCCACCCTGAATTTATTCCTGTAATTTATCTTAGCTTTGAGTGTAGCCATGGTTAATTGCTAATCCATATTCATTGAACATCACAAATGAGGGCAGAGTCAGAAGATACTTCATGTACCATCTCATTTACTGTGGAAAAATGTTATGGGCTCAAATTTCCATCTTCCTTTATAATTGCTTGGTCTCTACACTTCTTAAAATTGAAAAAAAAAAGGATTACTGCTCAAGAAGACCACAGAATTTGCGTGGTGATGCTTAGCAGGTAATGAATTCATTAAAAATAGGAACATAATTTAAATTACCTCCATATAGCAATTGAATAGGCTTAATTGGATTGAGTTAGATATCTTTTTAGTTGTGAAATTATTTGTGCTTTCAAAGGCATCAACTCCAACATTGAACATGTAATTATTTGGCTTATTTCATGAGCTCTACTTGAAATGATTTCTAAATTAATGTGCATAATGTGCATAATGATATTAATTATATTATAAAAAAAGTCTCCCCCAAATATCCAATCTGTACTTGAAGATATTTAATTGGATACTGGAAAGTGATACAAAGGGGGAGAGGAGAGAAAGAGTGATAACTAATACTACCTCTAGACTTTGGCTTAATATTTATCATAAAAAGTTCATATTAATATATTTTAAATACTCAGCAATTTAATGTTTACCTATGACCTAAAAACCTCTTGGACTTTTTTCTATTTACAAAAACTTAATTTTTAACAGTGGTAATAGTAGAAATTACATGTGATCATCTGGTTCTGTACAAAGAATCTATATTAATAGACTTATTAATCCTCAGAATTTGAGGTTAGGGCCCTATTTTTTCTTCAATTTTATTATTTTTTTATTTTTATGTAAATCCAAATTAGTTAACATATATTGTAATAATGGTTTCAGGAGTAGAATTTAGTCATTCATCACTTACATATAAAACCCAGGGCTCATCCCAACAAGTGTAAGGACCTATTTCAGATGAAGAGACTTGAATGTAGAGAGACTACTAATAAGTAATCTTATTACTTCTTATTACTTCCTCATGGTCTCTGAGGAAGTAACTGGCAAAGTCCAGATTCAAACTCAGTTTTGTCTGAATATTTTTATAGATCATGCTGTTAACTTTGCAATATCACTGTTATTTCAACTCTTTTATAGATAGAACTAAAATAGCATCTCCTTTCTTCCTTTAAACTAATTTATATTCAACATACCTTCTACACAATGCATTTCTTTTATTTATTTTATTTTTAATTTTTTTAAAGTTTATTCATTTTTTAAAGACAGAGACAGAGCAAGAGCAGGAAAGAGGTAGAGAGAGAGGGAGACACAGAATCCGAAGCAGGATCCAGGCTCTGAGCTGTCAGCACAGAGCCTGATGCGGGGCTCAAACGCATGAATCATGAGATAATGACTTGAGCCGAAGTTGGTTGCTTAACCGACTGAGTCACCCAGACACCCCTGCATTTGTTATTTTATATGAAAAGCATTATACAGGTGACCCTTGAACAACAGGGGTTTTAACTGTGCAGGTTCACTTATACAGGGATATTTTTCTGTAAATACAGTATGCTATTGTAAATGTATTCTCTCTTATGATTATCTTAAGAACATTTTTTCT
Organism: Acinonyx jubatus; assembly: GCF_027475565.1. Classification (NCBI taxonomy): domain Eukaryota; kingdom Metazoa; phylum Chordata; class Mammalia; order Carnivora; family Felidae; genus Acinonyx; species Acinonyx jubatus. Next base: position 21,984,561 of record NC_069396.1, on the reverse strand, counting down.
CAAGCTTATTTTATTGTAAGAATACAGTATTTTATATATATACATATATATGTGTGTGTGTATAGATAGATAGATAGATAGATAGATAGATAGATATGATATACATATATTATCCAAAATATGTTTTGATTGTTTATATTATTGGTAACATTTTTTTCTCAAGCTTATTTTATTGTAAGAATACAATATTATATATATGTTATATATATCTTCAAAAATATGTTAATTGCTTATATTATTGATAACTTTTTTCTTGAGCTTATTTTATTGTGAGAATAGAGTATCTTATATGTATCATATATATAAATTATATACATAGATACATATATATAATTTTCAAAATATGTGTTAGTCATTTATATTATCGGTAAGGCTTCTGGTCAACAGTAGACTATTAGTAGATAGGTTTCTGGGGAGTCAAAAGTTATACATGGATGTTCAACATGCGTTTGGGGAAGACGTTTAACACCCTAAACCCCAAGTGATTTAACAGTCAACTATACTCTAAATCTTAAATTATATTCTACTTTCCACAAAACTTTACAGTATTTATTAATCTCTACCAGAATCCACATTTTTTAGTCTCTCCACAACTTCAAATGAAGCTTCACTAGATAGCTGTATGTGAATCTAATTTATTCTTTTATTGAATATATTTATTATTCTTATTTCAACCATTAGGATCATAAGCTACTCCCCCGGATAAGCTGAGTATGTTGTAGACAGCTGGTTCTTGCCATATGAAATGTAATTTTTATCAAGTCTTCAAGTCATTACAGTGATCTCTCATGTTACTGATTCACCAACAATTCTCTATTCTTCTAAACCTCGGCTTCCTGAAGACTTGATTAATAAAAATACTACACCTATCTCTGCTTCAACCATATTTCCATTTTCCTGATAGACTGACTCATCAGTGTAGTGAAAGCAAATGAAAACAACAACAACAACAACAACAACAAACAATTAGAAATTAGATGAAAGACATTCACCCTACATTGCATAAGCAACATCAACCCTTTATCTTCTCTTATTGTCCTTACAAAATTGTCTTGTCTAAAATTTAAGAACAAAAACACAGAAATCTCAGTCTTTTGGCTTTCAGTGTTACATGCATTATTCTCTCCTGACCAAAAATTCACGTATAACATTTTTAAAGTCATAAAACAGATGAGACATTCATTTGCTTTTCACATTTACTTCTTTAAGTTTATTTATTTTTTGAGAAAGAAAGAGAGCAGCATGTGGGGGAGGGGCAGAGAGAGATGGAGAGAGAGAATCCCAAGCAGACTCCACACTGTCAATGAGTAGCCCAATGCAGAGATTGAGATAATGACCTGAACCAAAATAAAGAGTTGGATGCTTAACTGACTGAGCCACTCAGGTGACCCATACATCCTTTTCCTTTTAAAAGTAGCTTCTCACTGACTTATGGACAAAGTCTAATATTTTTCATAACTTTCCAGATTTTGTGAGTTTACAGATGATAAGACTGAGTTTTAGAAAGATCACAGTATTAACCTGTATACCAGGCATCCTGAGTTTATTTAACTATAAAGCTACCATTCTTCACCGTTGTAATCTACAGACTATCCAGGGCTTATCACTTTTAAGAAACTCTCTCACTTAGGGGCACCTGGGTGGCTCAGTCAGTTAAGTGTTCAACTTTGGCTCAGGTCATGATCTCATGGTTTGTGAGTTCGAGCCCCATGTCAGGCTCTGTGCTGACAGCTCAGAGCCTGGAGCCTGCTTTGGATTCTGTGTCTCCTTCTCTCTCTGCCCCTCCCCCACTTGTGCTCTTTCTCTCTCAAAAATAAATAAATGTTAAAAAAATAAAAAAAGAAAGAAAGAAAGAAACTCTCTCATCTAGGACCTGGAAGAAATTATGGCACACACAGAATGATTTAACAAAAGAGAATGTAATTGAGGAATTATTCACAGAGTTGTAGATAAGGCTATGGGAACCAAGAAAAGATGATGAGTGACAAGCAGATTAATGATAGTTGGAAGCTGTTACCACTCCTAGAACAGATAAGGCAAAGGGGAATGACTGAGTTACCTAGAACCTGTATAAAAGGGGATTTTGGGGGAAGACCACCCAACCATATGTGTAAGGGAATTAAGCCATTTCCAGAGCCATAGCAAATCACAAAGGAAGGCAGAGGCAAAATCCCTATACTCTCTCTTTTTGTGCCTTTTTTTATCTCCTGTTGGTGCCTCCCTTGGCCAAACCCAACAGAAGTTAGAGTATGGGAACTCATGAGGGGCCATCTTTACACATCACAGAGCAAGACAAACAGAGAAGGCATGGAGAATGGATGTGGAGGGCAAATAAAGAATAACTAGCACAGAAACTTTTCTTTTTACTCCCCAGTGGTGTTAGGTGTCCCTCCAAGGAGCTTTTTTACATCTTGTCTTTTCTTCATATAAATTCTTATCACATTCTATAAAAATGTCCTTTTTAATTATCAGAGCCATCTCCATCCCTCAGCATGTGAGATCTTTAAGAAAAAAGATGGATTGTGACTTTGTGTTTTGTTTTGACAACTGCATACCTAGTGACTAAAATAATGAGTGGGATGTGTTTATTACTAATGCCATGCTGAGTAAATAAATGATTGAGAATGAGTACATGTAAATAACAAAGAACCTTTCCAAACTTTCAAAATTCCAAACGCTCAAAATTCCAAACAAGTTTTGCATGAATCAGCCTTAATACCTCATTAAGATTAGAGCATCTAACATATCTGTATAAGAGAACCTCAGAGTTGTCGATTTGTGTACTACTGATTTTTCCTGGAGGCTACATTTGCATAGTAAACTCTGTTATTACTTGGATGATTTGTTTATCTTGCATGGATTGGGGAATCAGCACAGACACAATTACAAGAGGAGTTGCTACATTACATTGCATAATTCCAGGAGGGACCATTCATATTATGATACACATTAGTGGTACCCTCTTGACAGTGTGCTGGAGCCCTAATAAGTAGCTAAAGCTTTCCCAAACTGTGGCCACTATCCCCACTACAATTGTTTTCAATATTCTCACTGTATTCAAGGAACTGCTGACAGTGGTTCTACATATCTGTGAAATAAATAAATGAACTGGTAGTTTGGTGTTGATAAACCCACACATTTAATTTAAATAATTTGGTACCTGGCTCACTTTCCACTAACATGTTACATATATAGTATCTTGGGTAACTCTACCCAATAGTTACACCTATATCATAAAGTAGATACTAACCTACCCCAGTTTTTCTCATGTTAGAAGAAAAAGAAAAAAAAATGAAGCCACCTGCAAAAGGTTTGGTAATAATAAAATCATATAATATTTACAAATCAAACAGCCCAGTGCAAAGAACCTAATATAAGCACAACTAACACATTATCCTTCAGATCATTTCTAAATGAAGCAAATTAAGGGCACATTTCTTTCATTATATAATAAAATCCCTCTTTAATATCATCACTTCCATTTTCTTTTCTGGTTAAGATAGTCTGATAAAACACCATATCAAATCTCAGGCATTTGTTTACCTGTACTATTTTCTAACAATTTTGACATAGAAGACTATCAAAGACATTTATGGCCAGATAAGTAATATTTCTTCCAGAATATCTCTGTATCCCATTCTGTAAACTGTGAATATATATATATATATATATATATATATATATATATATATATATATATATGGGTGTGTGTGTGTGTGTAATCTTTTAAGACCATTTATTTGTCTACTGATACTCTGAAGAATTAATGAGCTTACTTCTTTGAAAAAAGGAAGGAAGCAAGCAGATTTGGGAGAAGTCCACTTTATGACTTCAGTGAACTGGTTGTGTTCTGATTAAAGAATAATGCTTAGAACTTCATATTGTCAACACAAGGGAAATTAGCATGTCCATATTTGAATTTAGTGCATCATTTGGCATGCAGTATAATGCCATAAATATGCTAGTACATGCCTACATAACAATTTGTGGCATGAATCACATGTAGTATTTTCTCTGAGTTGGTTATAAAGTACATTTGGAAACCAAAATTAACCAGATGACATTTTATTATGCAGTTGGACTGATGTAATGTAAAATTTAATTACATAATATTTCACACACAGCTGTGACAAAACACATACGAGCTTCCCAGATTCACCAGCTAAGCTGAAATGGAGATCTTTTGGGGAGGTGACTGAAGTGGGATGTAGGCAAGAACATCCTCCAAAGCTGACTCTCCTCTGGATAAATGAGAATCTATTTATATGTCCTGAGGCTCTTTTCTTAAATACTCAAATGCCATTTTCACCAAGTTCCTCTGAGAGAGGGTAGATACGCTTTAGAGAATCTTTTACAACAAAGCAAAACAAGTAATACAAAACAAGATAGTTCATCTGAATCACTTTGAAAAGAATCACAAATAGTTGGTGAGCTGGTCCTACTTTAATCCCCCTTGTGTTTACAAAAGCCTCAGATTTTTGGTATCTAATTGCTAGCAAACAGCAGATAATAAAATGCACTCATCAAACGAAACAGGATTTGAGTTCATTTTGTGGCTGCATGTTTCTGTCTAAAAAATCCTATCTGAAATGTGCTCGATGAAAAGCCATTTTACACCTAGAGAGAGAAATTTAATTAGAATCAAGTAAACGAGTTGCCAATATCATCAATTAAACAAGCTTTTATTGAGTCTTACTATTTACCCAGCACTGTGTGAGAAGATGAGGAGACATGGGAGATTGATTTTTTTTAAGTCCTGTATATCTAGTATATTTCTTTGTTGAGGTTAGGTGGCAAACACTCTCATGGGCTACACAAGAGGACATTTGATGCTTACTAAATACATACTTTCAAAATAAATCCATTTTTTAAAATATGAATTTAATGACGTCCCTTCTAGACTACCTTTTCTGCTCTGACTCGGCATCCCTCTCTAGTACAAGGACTTCTTACTAGTTTTCAGGCTCTTCCTTCAGATGTGTTCGGGCAGAGGATGGAGAGAATGGAACTGAAGAGACAGAATCACCCTCACAGTCTTTGTAAAGGGATCTTCTTCTGGCCAACCTTAGAGCATCTTAACTTGCAACTCAAAGATGCAAATCTGGCTGGATATGTGGTAAATACATCAGTAAAGTTGACTCTCAGAATTCTGGGGTGAAATTACACACAGTGTTCCCAATTCATTAAATGTAGCAAAATTCTGACAGCAAATCCATAGTGAGAAGATTAAGGAAAGCCAAGACACGCTTCATTGTCAGTTTCTCCTTAGCAGATAGTCTTAATTCAATTAATCTAAATGCTCATTTGGGTAATTTATTGTCTCCCATCCCAAAACCACCCTGGCAATTAGGAAATTGACCTCAGCATTTCTCTAACACTGTATGGCCAACCCTGTTCAAGAGAGCATTTATGCTTTTATCCATAGTGTTTATTCTCCCTACAATATTCATTATATGGAATTCAACTCCTTATTAGGATATAATACTGCATTATTTCTTTAGGAATTCCCTCAGTGAAGGTTTTTCAGTAGTTCCACTATTAAAGCTTGTAATGGCTATTATAATAAAACATCAGTGTTTATTTTGTCTCTACTACCACATTGTAGACCTCTTACGTATGTTTCACACTTTTTATCTGTGCATTACCAGTTTTAAACACCAGGCCTGGTACAAGCTAATGGCTGAATTGAAGAAAAAATTAACTGAGATATCCCCTCTACAGAAGTTGTCTTGCAGATTTCTAAAATTCCAACCCCCAAAGGATCATTGCATTGAGGGGCTGTCAATCATTTCATTTGCAACAAAAATAACAACCACGTTTGCAAACATCACATATGAGAAATATCTATTTGGATAAGAAAACAGCATTATAAGTTACTACAGTAATATCTAACCACCACACTCATTTATAATATCACTATGTTAACTGGACCTAGATAAAGTAAATTTTGGATTTTTCACAGTTTAAATTTTAATTTAGATCTACCTATTAAGAAACCATATCAGAATGGCCAGGCATTACCTATTTAATTTTTCAAGTCCACTTTACAGGTCCTATGTAGGCATCTTTGTGTACCAGAAAATTCATTAATTTAATAGGTATCTATATCATTCTACTAGAATGTAACCTAAGTTGTATACTCAGATATATATAGAATAAGGAGCTAAGCCATATATGAACTTATGCAGTGCAAGACAAGAGAAAGAGTCACATTATGGAAAGAAAAGGTGGAATTCACGTCTTGAGAGAGAGAGAAAATGCCTTATCAGTGATAGTGTTCCAGTTACTAAATCCCCTAGCTGTAGGACTTCCCGGCTTCTGGAGTGTATGACATTAAGAGGTAAATATAAGTTATAATAAAAGCCCCCTTTTTGTGAGCCAACTTGCAGTTTTCTCTTATTATCTCAAACAGCATATTTTTCTAAGTGGAAAATTGAATCCAATCATTTTTTAAAGTAAAAACCATTTCCAAGTCTTGACGGTTTTACTTCTATTATTTTATTGTTATTTAATTATCTTTGGACCCTTGACAAATGATCTCACCATTATAGTGCACTGTTCCATCTTCGAAAATACTGACTTCACCCAAGTCATTCATTTGTTCAGAAAAATCTGAGGTCCAAAAAGACTGGGTGGCTTAACAAGGCTGGCCAAATAATGCTAAAATGTGTTATAACTCATTATCTCATGGTTAGTCTTGAGATTTGGCATACAATGCCCATTCCTTGCTCTTTTATTATATTGCCTCTCAATGCCAAGTCTTCTCTTTCTTGTATAAATAGAGATTGGAAACAAAACATGAAGGTATACTTTGCATACTTGAAAATTAAAAAAAAATAAGCTTAATGATAGAAAATGCATTTGGAAGAAATGTGATTTCAGGGGTTTTTTTTGTTTGTTTGTTTTTGTTCCAGCACCAAATAATCTTGATCTGTGAAGAATACTATAAGCTTTATTTTGTTGTATGTAAGATAATAGAATATGACTGAATTCTGTGCTTCACTTCAGTCCACTACTGCATGGGGACTTCACTGGAAGAAACTAAGTGCCTGAAAATAAATTTATTAATAGTGGATGAGTTCTGTGTGTTGAGGGCCAGCTGGCACAGCTTATCCTACTTCTGACTGAGTGCTGAAGAGAGGATAAGCTGATAATGCTCTGTAAGCAGACTACCCTGTTCCTAGACAGTTTAGATAATAGAATATTGGTGCCAACCACTTTTATACAGCAGGGTTTCTTTTTAAGTGTGGTGAAATTAAAATAGACAAAAGAGTTCAAGATGTGCATCCTCCATCACTCCTAGTTTGAGAGACAGATAGATAGAAAGATAAATAGATAGATAGCCAAAGAAAAATTCTCTGAACAGATTGTTGTTAGTTCAGCATTATGTCCCCATGGAAATGTCCACTTGGCCAAATGATGTCCTTAGACCATGAGGAAAGAAATAGTTACTGTAATAAGTGGCAACCACAAGTAGATGGGGTCCTTTCTGGAAAGGGGTGTTCAATGCTTCCTAATGCTTAACTTCTTACTCCCAACAAGGGTTCTGAATCAGATAGATCTGGTGTTCACATCCTGCTGGCTTTTCTACCTTTCTGTGGTGTAAAATTTGACAAGTTACTCAACTACTCTGGGCATTTCTTTCTCATGTAAAGCAGAATGATTCATACTTGCTTTATGATGCTTCTGTAATAATTAGATGAAGTAATAGCATAGTGAGTGATGTAAACTAAATGTTGAATAAGGGGTGGTAGTAGCTTATAATACAAATGAGGATATCATAATAACAAAAACCTTATTTAAAAATAGCTGAATTCACACATTTTGAATACTTAGTAAAAGCATGTAATTAATATATATCTATAGATATAGATATAGACATAGATATGTTTTTTTTAGCCCTTCCATGTTTTGTTCTCTTTTTCATTGAGAATTGGGTTTGATATAGAAATCTAGTAAGCAGCTATTTTTTTCATAAAAATTCTGAAGACATTGCTGCAATATATTTTATTATCTAATTTCCAATTTTACTTTTGACATGTTCAATACTTTATGCATTTACATTGTTTTGTACATGACCTGCTAGTCTCTTTAGAAGGTATTAAGAATTATCTTTTTTATCTTTGGTGTGCACACTTGCGTGTGACTATGTGTATGTGTGTGTGCCCAATAGTTTGTTTTTCTTTAGGCGCATGTCGATCCTTTCAAATTTTCTACCCTTTATTTTTATTGTTTTCTCTGTCTAAAACTTGTTGACTTATTAAATGTTGAGCCTGCTGATAAACTTTTTTATTTGTCTCTACTATTTTTCATATCTCTGTTCTTTTGGCTTGCTCTTTGAAAATTCTTACAATGTTATCTTTTAAACTTTCTAATGATTAAGGACATACAGCTTTTATTTTATTTATGTATAAAATATTTTTCATATTTCAAGTTTTTTTTCATTTTTATTTGTTATTTGCATTTTATTTGTTATTTGCATTTTTATTTGTTATTTGCTTATATTGGTATTTTTCATGTTGGGGAATTTCCTCAAATATCTGGTGATTTTTGGCTGCCCATTCAACCAAGTACTAAAACTTGCACATGGGAGAATTATTGGTGGCCAGGGATCACCTGTTTATGATCTATATATAGATTCCTGGCATTATCTTGGGGATATACATGTAGAGGTATTTACTGGGATCATTCAGTTTCTCTACAGAAAAAATTCTAGAATTTCGTGATTTGGTGTGCATACTGTGCTTCTTAAATTTTGTGATTAGGATGGGTAATGAGGAAAGTGCCCCACGGTATAATATTTCTATGAAGCAAGTTTCTTTTCTTTGGTGAGAAGGAAGAGTCAGTGGGAGAGGAAAGAGTAATCTCCCATGAATGTGGCATGAAAAGGAAACCTGAAAGATGTCAACTGCTCTGTAAAAGAAAGAAGTATATACATAAAGAATCCCCATGTGTTTACACCTTCCTCACCTCCAAATTCTGTGCACCTCAAGGGACCTGCAGGGCAAATTATCCAACTTCTTAATGGTCTTCCTCCTCAGAATTCATTTTTGTTTTAACTCCTTCCCTTCTATGACAGCTACAAGTCCTTCATCTAGTAAATTTGTTAAAAAAAAAATTAGTCTGCTCTTCTTTCTCTACCCATCTCTTTGTCATTTCAGTAAGTAGTGAATTTACCCAACTTTTAAAAAAATTATTATTATTATTTTTAATTCTAGTATAGTCAACATACAGCATTATATTAGTTGTAGGTGTACAATATAATGAGTCAACAATTCTATATTTCACAACAAGTGTACTCCTAATTCCCTTTACCTATTTCACCCATCTCCCCCCACTCCAGTAGCAATCTGTTGTTCTCTACAGTTAAGAGTGTTTTCGGTTTGTCTCCTCTATTTTTTTCCCAATTGTTCATTTTTGTTGTTTGTTAAATTCCACATATGAGTAAAGTCATGTAATATTTGTTTTTCTCTGATTGACTCATTTACTTAGAATTACACTTTCTAGATCCATCCATATTGTTGTAAATGGCAAAATTTCATTAGTTTTTATGGCTGAGTAATAAATATATAATATATATTATATATATATATATTATACGTATATAATATATATGCATATATATATACACACACATAAACATCTTCTCTATCCATTTGTGTATTGATGCTATCTGTGGATACTTGGGTTACTTTCATATTTTGTCTATTATAAATAATTCTGCAGTAAGTATAGGGCATTGTTTTCTCTTTTTTACAGCTTATTTATTTGTGTGAGAAAGAGAATGTAAGTGGGAGAGGGGCAGAGAGAGAGAGAGGGAAAGAAAATGTCAAACAGGCTCCATGTTGTCAGCACAGAGCCCAATGAAGGGCTCGATCTCACAAACTGTGAGATCATGACCCAAGCCAAAAACAAGAGTTGAACATTAAACTGACTGAGCCCCTCAGGCACCCCTCAGGGATTGTTTTCTTAATTTGCCTTTCTTTACTTCATTATTAGTTAATAGAAATGCAACAGATTTCTGTATATTGGTTTTGTATTCTGCAACCTTACAGAATTCATTGATCAGTTCTAGCAATTTTTTGGTGGAGTCTTTAAGGTTTTGTATATGTAGTATCATGTCATCTGCAAATAGTGAAAGTTTTACTTCTTCCTAACCAATATGGATTCCTTTTCTTTTTTTTTTCTTTTCTTTTCTTTTCTTTTTGTTTTTGTTTTTGATTGGTGTAGCTAGAACTTCTAGTACTTCCAAAGTGGTGAGAGTGGACATCCTTTTCATATTTCTGATTGTTGGGGAAAATCTCTCAATTTTCACAATTAAGGATGATGTTAGCTGTGGGTTTTTTCATATGTGGCTTTTATTATGTTGAGGTATCTTCCCCCTATACCTACTTTGTTCAGGGTTTTCATCATGAATACATGCTGTGCTTTGTTAAATACTTTTCCTGTATCTACTGAAATGGTAAGTTTTTTATCCTTTCTCTTGTTGATGTTATGTATCACATTGATTGTTTTGCAAATACCGAACCATGCTTGAATCCCAGGAATAAATCCCACTTGATTGTGGTGAATGATTTTTTTAACATAATGTTGGATTCGGTTTGCTAATATGTTGTTGAGGATTTTTACATCTATGTTCACCAAAGATATTGGCCTGTAGTTCTCTTTCTTTTTTTTCTTTATCTGGTTTTGATATCAAGGTTTACCTACTCTCTATCATCAATGCAGTGAGGCTTTAGGAGGGAGAAAAATTTAATGTGCATGTGATTACTATCCTGTATTACATTTATAAGAAAAATTACATAAAATGCACAAGTGATGGAAAAACAATACATTGAACTCAGTCCCATATGACTAATTCAGACAGGAAAATATTAAAATATAATTAACAAATGGGGTGCACAGAAGCCACACAGATGTTCTCTTAAACAGAAAGCATAACACAAAATATAGATGTGAAAATATAATGATTACCAGACGAGACCTGATTGTCTTCTCTAAGTTAGGAAAATAAAATATGCCTTCCCATTCTTATATCATCATATTCAGTACTGAAAAGGATAAAGAAGAGACATGCATATGCTGATATGGAGAGATGGATTAAACACTTGGAAAAATAATATGACAAAATGATTCAGGAATAATTTATACTATTTGTTTTATTAATCTTGATTCTGGCAATCTATTTTTTTTTCTGGCAATCTATTTTATAGAGTGGTAGGGAGAGACAAATATTTTAATAATAAGTAAATTACATGTAATGAGTGAAGAAAGTAAGATAGAAATACAGAAAAGCAACATGAAAGAAAGAAAGAAAGAAAGAAAGAAAGAAAGAAAGAAAGAAAGAAACAATTGGAACTCTCAGTTCTCAGTATTTAAGAATCTTTTAAAAAATCTGGGGGTTTCTGGAAGGGTATTGGGTGGGGGCTGGACTAAAAGGGTGATGGACATTAGGGAAGACCCTTGTTGGGATGAACAATGGGTGTTATAGTTAAGTGATGAATCACTAAATTCTACTACTGAAATAATTATTACACTATATGTTAGCTAACTTGCATTTAAATAAAAAACAAAAATAAAATTTTTAAAAAGATTTGATACCACCTAATGACTAAGGCATTTTACTACAAAGAAATAATATGACTTGTATATGGGAAATATAAATTTGTTGAAACTGAAGAAAACACAAAGAAATGGAAAAACATTCTGTGCTCTCGGATTGAAGAGTACATATTGTTAAAATGTCACTACTACCCAAAGCAATCTACAAATCCAATGCAATCCCAATCAAAATTGCACCAGCATTCTTCTTGAAGCTAGAACAAACAATCCTAAAATTTGTATGGAACCACAGAAGACCCCGAATAGCCAAAGTAATACTGAAGAAGAAAACCAAAGCGGGAGGCATCACAATCCCAGACGTTAGTCTCTACTACAAAGCTGAAATCAACAAGACAGTATGCCATTGGCACAAAAACAGACACATATACCAATGGAATAGAATAGATAACACAGAATTGGACCCATAAACGTATCGCCAACTAATCTTTGACAGAGCAAGAAAGAGCATCCAATGGAAAAAAGAAAGTCTCCTGAGCAAATGGTGCTGGGAGAAGTGGACAGAAACATGCAGAAGGATGAAACTGGACCACTTTCTTACACCATTCACAAAAATAAACTCAAAATGGATGAAAGACATACATGTGAGACAGGACACCATCAAAACCCTAAAGGAGAAAGCAGGAAAAAAAACCTCTCTGACCTCAGCCACAGAAATTTCTTACTTGACACATCTCCAAAGGCATAGGAATTAAAAGCAAAAATGAACTATTGGGACCTCATCAAAATAAAAAGCATCTGCCCTGCAAAGGAAACAATCAACAAAACTAAAAGGCAACCGATGGAATGGGAAAAGATATTTGCAAATGACATATCAGATAAAGGGCTAGTATCCCTTTATGGATGAATGGGTAAAGAAGATGTGGTTTATATACATAATGGAATACTACTTGGCAATGAGAAAGAATGAAATCTGGCCATTTGTAGCAACATAGATGGAACTGGAGGGTATTATGCTAAGTGAAATAAGTCAGGCAGAGAAAGACAGATACTATATGTTTTCACTCATATGTGGATCTAGAGAAACTTAGCAGAACACCATGGAGGAGGGGAAGCAGAAGAAATTACAGAGAGGGATGGAGGCAAATTATAAGAGACTCTTAAGGACTGAGAAGATACTAAGGGTAGAAGGGGGGTGGGTGATGGGCAGGGAGGAGGGCACTTGTTGGGATGAGCACTGGGTGTTGTATGGAAACCAATTTGGTAATAAAGTATATATAAAGAGCTACCCTATGATCCAGCAATAGCACTACTAGGAATTTATCCAAAGGATACAGGAGTGCTGATTCATAAGAGCACATGTACCCGAATGTTTATAGCAGGACTTTCAACAATAGACAAATTATGGAAAGAGCCTAAATGTCCATCAATGGATGAATCGATTAAGAATATGTGGTTTATTTATACAATGCAATACTACTTGGCAATAAGAATGAAATAGTGCCATTTGCAGCAACATGGATGGAATTGGAAGGTATTATGTTGAGTGAAATAAGTCAGTCAGAGAAAAACAGCATATGTTTTCACTCATGTGAATCTTGAGAAAGCTAACAGAAGACCATGGGGGGAAGGGAAGGGGAAAAAAGTTACAGAGAGTGTGACAAGCAAATCATAAGAGACTGTTAAATACATAGAACAATCTGAGGGTTGATGTGGGGGGGGGTGGTGAGGGAGGGGAGAGGTGAAAATGGGTGATGGGCATTGAAGAGGGCACTTGTTGGGTGAGCACTGGGTGTTGTATGTAAGCGATGAACCACAGGAATCTACCCCAAAAACCAAGAGCACACTTTACACACTGTATGTTAGCCAATTTTACACTAAATTATATTAAAACGATAGTGATTTCAAAAACAAAAAATAGTGTTTTCACATATAAGAAAAATACTATGTACTACTGTCATTTTAAAAAAAAATTACTCACTAAATTATGCACACATGTAATATGACCAAAGCCATTAGAATAAGTGCTTAAGAAACACCCTAGAAAGAAATACATTAAAATATACCCAATGGATGGTTTTGTGTAGTTAAATAAGTGAGTGGTTTTTATTTTTCTGCTTTTCCATATTTTACACTATCATCTGAACATCTAGATTACATCTAACATTGAAGTAGCAAAATGAATTAAAAAAAATAGTGTTAGGATGAAAAAAGCCTGTGAGGTTTTTTTAAGGAAAAGTAGGCCTCCACACCCACCATATTGAGCCACTGCTCTCCTGACCGCTTACACATAAACTCACAACACTAGTTCCTATTCAGGCAAGAAGCCCTCTCACTACTAATTTCATCCCTTAGTAGTTGAGACACAGGCCTTCAGGTTAGTCTAACTTGTTTTAAGAGTTGGATTGTATTTGGGATGAGCACTGGGTGTTGTATGGAAACCAACTTGACAATAAATTTCATATTTAAAAAGTTAAAAAAATAAAATAAAGGGGAGGAAAAAAAGACTTGGATTGTACTCTTATACCAAAATTTCTCAACCTTGGTATTGTTGACCTTTTGGGTTCCATGACTCTTTGCTATTGGGGAAGAGATGCTGTCTGGTGCATTTCAGAAAGTTTAGCAGCATCCCTGGACTCTACCCATTGTTCTATTTCAGTGGAATATCTTTAGTGACAACTAAAATGTTTCCAGTCATTGCCAAATGTGCCCTAATGTACAAACTCACCATTATTTCCAAATTAATGCCCTGCTAGTTACAGGACTTTAGAGAAGTTATCAACTTTTGATTTCCTTTTACAAATTAGGCTATTAATATATTACTCTCAGAGTTGTAATTGTTAAACATGTTTAACATACCTTGGCATATAATCTGGCCGGTGGAAATTCTAATTACTATTATTGTTTTTACAATTATTGTTAGGGCTTGAACTATGTCCCTCAAAAATGTATATGTTGAAGTCATAGATCTCAGTAATTCACAATGTGGCCTTCTTTGGAGATAGGGTCTTTACAGAGGTAATAGAGTAATATGAGATTTTTATGGCAGACCCCTGTTCAATATGATCGATGTCATTATCAAGGAAGGAAGTTTTGAAACATATAAGCACATAGGAAAAACACCTGGAGATGAAGGCAGCTATCAGAGTAATATTTCTATAAGCTGAAGATTGCCAAAGTTTGCCAGAAAACCATCAGAAGTTCTACTGTGTAAGCCACCCAGTTCTTCGCACTGTTATGGCAGCCTTAGCAAACTAATATAAGTATTATTATTTTATTGTTGTCATTGTTATTATCATTACTATTTCTCCATTAATCCACCTATATTCCATAGCAGCTTACTCCTTTGTAGACATTAAAAGAATGTTAGCGATGCCTCTGCTAGGCAGTAAAAGATAAGAGATAGAAAATAAAACTGCTTGAATTCCATTATGATTCTTCAATATCCAGCAACAGGATTTATTTTAAAAGTATGAACTTTTGCTGGATCCTAATTCAGGTTATAAATGACAAAGTGTTAAAAACTTTTCCTCATTTCCTTAGAGTTACTCAGCTTTATAAAAAGTCAAAGTGACTTGAATAGGTGCTTCAGAAATTTTTTCGATAGAGTGTGATTGTAGATCACAGATAAAGTTTATGAGGAAAATGGCTTAATAGGGGGGTGATTGGAGTGAAAATTGGGCACAATGCATTCTGGTCCTGCTTTGGACTTTCCACAATCAGTTTACTGATTGGACATTAATTTTCTCAACTATATAATGGCAAATGGTTACACTAGTGATCTATAGGTTTCCTTGAAGCACTGATGCGTTATATTTTCATATAGAGAAAAGAAACAAGAGCCAATGACATCAATTTCGGTTGTCTCTACCACAGGTAAGTTCATATATAATACTTGTCTCTTTTGATTATGTTTCTTGAAAGATATAAACATGTCACACAGACACACATACACAAGCTCATTAAGGATTGTGCAGCCATCCTTATCTACTTATCATAGAACAGATGAGTAAAGTCCCCTTGGGAGAAAAGCATTGATATTGTTCTTTCACAGAAAATGTATGTAGTCTTTCTAAGAGCTCTGGCACAATTCAAGACTATGTACATAATCTGAGAAGCCTACACAATGAGTACCCTAAGGATTAACTTTACAAATGCCATCATCTTCAGTTCAGGATAATAAAGAATAAATATTAGCTTTCCCGTGTAACATAATTTAATTTCCTTTCCTGTTTTTTTTTGGGGGGGGGGCTAAAACCACTTAATTGGTTATATGAAGAAAAGTCTGTTGATATGTCCCTAAAGCAGAAACCAACCAAAAATCTCTCACAAAAGACCAGTCTACCAAATCTAACGTGATAAATGCTCTCTATACACACATATATCTTCCAAACAACATTGTTTGCATGAAACTAAGGTTCAATCAGTGTAACCTCTCAAATTCTAAAATTATCAAATGTTATATTTTATTCTATTTATTTATTTTTATATGAAATTTACTTCAAATTAGTTTCTATACAACACCCAGTGCTCATCCCAACAGGCACCCTCCTCAATGCCCATCACCCACTTTCCCCTCCCCTCCTGCCCCACATCAACCATCAGTTTATTCTCAGTATTTGAGACTCTTTTATGGTTTGCCTCCTTCCCTCTCTGTAACTTTTTTTCCCCCTTTTCCTCCCCCTGGTCTTCTGTTGAATTTCTCAGGATCCACATATGAGTGAAAACATATGGTATCTGTTTTTCTCTGCCTGACTTACTTCACTTAGCATAATACCCTCCAGTTCTATCTATGTTGCTACAAATGGCCAGATTTCATTCTTTCTCATTGCCAAGTAGTATTCCATTGTGTATATAAACCACATCTTCTTTATCCATTCATCAGTCGATGGACATTTAGGCTCTTTCCATAATTTGGCTATTGTTGAAAGTGCTGCTGTAAACATTGGGGTACAAGTGCTCCTATGCATTAGTACTCCTGTATCCCTTGGGTAGATTCCTAGCAGTGCTATTGCTGGGTCATCTATTTTTAATTTTTTGAGGAACCTCCACACTGTTTTCCAGAGTGGCTACACCAGTTTGCATTTCCACCAACAGTGCAAGAGAGTTCCTGTTTCTCCACATCCTCGCCAGCATCTATAGTCTCCTGATTTGTTCATTTTAGCCACTCTGACTGGTGTGAGGTGGTATCTCATTGTGGTTTTGATTTGTATTTCCCTGATGAGGAGTGACATTGAGCATCTTTTCATGTGTCTGTTGGCTATCTGGATGTCTTCTCTGTAAAAGTTTCTATTCATGTCTTTTGCCCATTTCTTCACTGGATTATTTGTTTTTCACGTGTTGAGTTTGGTAATTTCTTTATAGATTTTGGATACTAGCCCTTTATCTAATATGTCATTTGCAAATATCTTCTTCAATTTCCTTCATGAGGTTTCTATAGTTTTCAGCATACAGATCTTTTACATCTTTAGCTAGGATTATTCCTAGGTATTTTATGATTCTTGGTGCAGTTGTGAATGGGATCAGTTTCTTTATTTGTCTGTTGCTTCATTATTAGTGTATGAAAATGCAACTGATTTCTGTACATTAATTTTGTATCCTGTGACTTTGCTGAATTCATGTATCAGTCCTAGCAGACTTTTGGTGGAGTCTATCGGGTTTTCCATGTATAGTATCATGTGCAAAAAGTGAAAGCTTGACTTCATCTTTGCCAACTTTGATGCCTTTGATTTCCTTTTGTTGTCTGATTGCTGATGCTAGAACTTCCAACACTATCCCTGATCTCAGGGGGAAAGCTCTCAGTTTTTCCCCATTGAGGATAATATTAGCTGTGGGATTTTCAAAAATGACTTTTACGATGTTTAAGTATGATGTTTTAGTATGATAGTGTTTTTTTTCTTCCATAGGATACTGCATTAAAGGGAAGATAGATTATAATGGTGATGGTGATAATGGATGGATGGATGGATGGATGGATGGATGGAGAGACAGACAAACAAAATCATCAAATGCTTTGTTTACATAACCTTGTTTAGAAATATTTGGAAATAATATTTTTTCTGGTTTAGTTTTTCATTTAGGGTCAAAAAGTATTCAGACAGGGTTGCCTGGGTGGCTCAGTTGGTTAAGCGTCTGATTCTTAATTTGGCTCAGGTCATGATCTCACAGTTCATGGGTTCTAGCCTGAGTAGAGCTCCATGCTGATAGCATGAGCCTGCTTGGGATTCTCTGTTTCCCTCTCTCTGCCCCTCCCCCACTAATGCACATTCTCTAGCTTTCTCAAAAATAAATAAATAGGGGCACCTAGATGGCTCAATTGGTTAAGTGTCCAATCTTGGTGTCAGCTCAGGTTTGTGGGTTTGAGCTCCTTGTCGAGCTCTGCACTGGCAGTGCAGAGCCTGCCTCTGATTCTCTGTTTCCCTCTCTCTCTGTCCCTCCCCCTCTTACACACACTCTCTCTCTCTCTCAAAGAGAATAAAAATTAAAATGTTAATAAATAAACACATAAATAAATATTTTTCTAAAAGTATTCAGACAAAGCTCACATGTATAAACCCTGAAACTACATGTTTTTATGCCCCAACCATAATGTGTTTCTGTTCTGATTGAAATTTAACCTTTTAATCTAACCCTTTAATTATCCAATGTACTTGATCTGGACATATTGCAGTGATCTGTGGCAAAACAAAGAAACAAACAAAAACAAACAAAAAAAAACAACAAAAAAAAACTTCTAACAAAGGTAAAACCCAGTTGTGAAATGAGGGATCTGTCTGCATTTCTTGCTACCTGTTTCTCCACCCCTAAAATATGCACACATACACAAAGACAGAGACATGAAGAAAAGCAAAGAGGGAAAAACACCCACCAAATACATAGTCTTCAAATAGTCATTTTCTCAATTTGGAGTGCTATCACCTGCCACAGATGTTTACCTCACTTGTCTCTCTGGACTTTCAGATATCCTATCCATTTGAATTTTCTTTTCTTGCAGTGCCCTTCCTTAGATAGGACTTCCTAGTTCCCCACTGATAACACTCTGGCTCAGTACAAACTTAGAATTGCGCTTGATATCAGATGATCTCTTGAAACTTAGCAACCTGGATTGTTTATCTGTATTAAGTTTATTCTAACAAGTCCTCCTGAAATATTTCCAATACATGATATTAGAATAAGCTTGGAAAGCCACAGGTGTTAAGTGTATCTAGTTGGGCAAAATAATCAACCAGTTGAGCAAAATAATCAACCAACAATTTTGTTTGTTTGTTTTTCTTCTCTTCCACTTTCCATTAAACAAGGTACCATTTTCATTAGTAGAGGTTGAGACAGGATAAAATTTTCACCTGTGTCATAAAAGAGTCAAGTGGAAGCCATCCATAGAGATTTTTATTTAATGTTAGTAAAGTTGTATCTTGGAGGAGTGTGTTATTTATCTATAGAATACAACAGAGTATTCATGTCAGTGAGGGTGAACATCCAGAATACATTATAATCCCTTATGGAATCAAGTGTTTTCTCTAGTAAAGATTAAAGGACAATGCAATTGAAATCATACTCATTCTGTTTCCAATTGATTAGTTTTCTCTCTGAAGAGGTGAATTATCCCACAAGATAAAATAAATTTGAAAGCATGAATTTGCTCATGTAACCCTAGCACTGAGATATGTAATGCAGATTTTTGTGTATTTTTGTGTCTCTCTCATAATCCTCATTATGTTGTCAGATTTTATTTTTCTAGTTATTATTTATAGCTCCCATTAGTCTACAAGTGACATTTTGTGTCAGTAGCATGTGCCAGAGATTGTAATTTGAAGTAATGTAATAGTACAGAGAACAAGGTAAAAAACCAAGAGGCTGAGAGGCAAGTATATGTGATTCTTTAACTGTTGCATCCAAATTACTTGGCATAGTGCCTGACAAAATAAAAGATGACTCCTAAATATTTTTTGTAAAATAATTTGAAAAATGAATAAGTGAATTTAAGTATTGCCATTTTGCATCTTGTTCCTATTTTCAAAATATGTTAAATGTGAAATTCTTTCTTTTGCATCTCCCACTCCTCTTTTGTTGGAGGCTTGAGGGTATATCAATCTTAGGCCTAAAAAAGGCTCATCAATGATGAGCGGTGGTTCATTCAATACAGTCCTTAGACTGTATCCCTGATATTCTGTTTTCATCCAGCACATTCCTCTTAGGTAACTGGAATTATGGCAATGGTCTCAAGGTATTATGCCAATGCAGATAAATTTCAAATAAAGGTCTTTAATCAGTTTCTGTATGACCTCTGAATCTATATGTAGCTGTGCCAGTTTTCTGTCTACCATTATGACACGAGCTCCACAGACAAGAGTCTCAAAACCCACTTTTTTTCATGCTCTCCATCCCTGATAACTGTGTCATATTTTTGACTGTTGTCATCATGTGGCCTCTTGACTCTATTCATTGTTTGTTTCTGCTTTTTGCTCTCCTTAACCCATCTTCTTTGGAATGATGATCCTAACACAGTTGTCAATTCACTGTCCTCCTTTGGTAGTTCATAATGATATATCTTATAATTTGCATGCCTCTTCATAAAATAACCATGCCTCCCTAACTGCTTCATCTTTGACTTGATAATTTTGAAATTCCCAATGACTTTATGGTTATTTGAAGTATAATTTGTATTTTTCTAGACAACTGAATATGCAAACCTCTCCATCTGGAATACTTTTTTAAACTTACCTAAGTTGCAAATGCTTTTGTTTATTACATCTCATCTCAAATATTTCCTCCCCTGGGAAGATTTGACAGACTCTCTAGGGAAGATTGTGAGATTACATTTCCCGCATGTCATGTGTATTTACCGTGATCCTCTAAAATTTCAGCTGGATTGAGTGGAGGTAGATGAATTTAGGGAGTCCTAGAATGAATGCCCTGGGGAGGAGTGGAGGGTGTTCTGTGTTCCCCCCCCAAAAATGGCATATAAAACCACATGTTCATACTTAAAAATTTGCATGAAATTGTGCCAAGAATAAAATCAGAAAAAAAATTAATGGAAGCCCAAAGTCTAAATAATAGGGTTGAGAAGATCACAGTTGCTAAGTTATAGAGCCAAAAGAATTAGCTAAGGAGAGAAACTAGGAAAGTGAAGTGAATAGATTAGCAGAAGGAGGCAATCACCAGTTGGTGTAGATAAGTTCTGAACCTAACATTATCTAACTCTGTTGCAAATACTGTCCCCCCCCCTTATCTATGTCCAGCTGTTGAGAAATGTCCACATTTAGAGTCACATAGACAGTGAGATACATAGCAAAGAAATACCTCCTTGACATAACCATCTTCATGGTGGATTTTATAATCCCTAATTCACATATTTCTCTCAAATAGAATATAATCTCCTTGCAAATAGAGATGACGTTTTTTTTTTTTACTTTTGATAATACTGCTCATTTAATTCAATATGTCTAAATGATCATAACTTCAAGATATGATTTACACAAAAATTATGCATGAGATATGTTACATTTTGCTGTTCTCAATTTCAAATCCCAGTGTGTATTTTATAATTGCAGCACACATCAATTGGGACCAGCCACATTTCAAGTGCTCAGCAGGACACGTGACTGGTGGCTACCATATTGACTAGCCCAGGGATAGAGATGATGTTTTAATTATCATGTTAATTCTGTATTTAGCTGAGATCTGAACCACACTAAGGGGCAGTGAATATTAGTTAAATTAATAAATGAAAAATCATCAACAGGCAACAACAAGAAAATCACCTAAATAACTGAATGGTATTATAGTTATAAGAATCCTTCCCAGAAGGTTCTACTGAAACGTTTTACTGACCTAGCTTAATTAGGATGATACCAGCTCTTCCTTCTCTCCTATCTATGTCTCTGCATTTCTTTACTGCTTCTCATGTAAGCAGCATCCTAGGAGGCACTCAGTAAACCTGTAATGAATTTGGAGATGCATTCCCAAAGAAGTGATACTGTGAGAAGAATGATCTCATGCTGAATTGAACTCATTTCTGACAGGGGCTTACACTATCCCTTAAAACAGTGGGCACTCCAAAACAGCAGCCAAGAAAGGCAGCAACTGCAGGGAGATTCCTCTCCCTGCTGATGATGGGAGAGTTTTCAGAATGAAACTTATTGATCCTTGATAAGCGAATGTTGCAACTGTGAATTCTCACTCCATGATATTGAAGTTTAAAGCCCATTCTCAAAGCCGTTGTGCCTAACCCACTGACTCTATTGAAAAAAATTGATGAGGCTTCCCTGTCCCTTAGTGATGTGTTCCTGGAAAGGCTTTTTCCCAGGATGTCAGCTCATTTTGAGAGAGTCACAGAATCATCTATCTCTTAGGGAGGCAGATCCATTAGGCAAATAATCTAATAAGGATGGGAGATGGCCATGCTCTCACTTGCCAAAATAAGTTGCTTGCTAACATTTCTGTTTTGAAAATTTCTTAAGCTAGTGTCTGCTTTATAACTCAGCCATTATCAAAAGTTAGAAAGTATATTTTTGTTAATTACATTTTCTAACAGCAACAAGAGATGTGATTCAGGATCACAGAATTGTGTGTTTCAAAGAAAACTCAGAAATTACCTAGTGGTAATTGTATCTGAATGCAGTGGTCAGTGTATCTGAATTCCTGCCTAGACATTCCTCTGTGAGGCTTCTATTAGGGTGCTACCACTGACATGACGTAGTGCTGCTATCACACAGCTGATATGTGATCTTAGGCAAAATGGCCTTATTGCCATTGATAACAAAATGTGTGGGGACAGAGGTCAGTTTCAGTGACCAGAATGATCATACCTTCTGTGTAAGCTAGCTGATTGAGATTTATCTAGGGTTCATTGAATGCTTATATGGCAGGTACAGAGCTGGTGCATTTCCACATGGTTACATGTAACTTTCACAGCAATTTTGGAAATTTCTATTATTTTTCCCATTTTAAAGATGATGGCATTTAAACACAGATGATCTAAGTATATTTTGCCAAAAATCACAAAGATAAAATAGTAAAGAAAGGATTAGAAACTGGGTTTCCTGATTCTACTCTTAATGCCATTTCCTATGATCTCAGCACGACCTCTTATTCATTCTGCATTTACTTGATAGGATTTAGCACATCATGCTTAGCTCGTGCTCAGTAATTTCTGTTCCTTATCTCTATTTTCCAAACGTCTTATTAACTAATTTAATAAATACGTCAAATATGTGTTTGTATATATATATATAATATATATATTATATTATATATAGGTACATATATATAATACTAACATATATATGTACCTATACATAATATATATAATATGTATATGTGTGTGTGTGTGTGTATATATATATATAATCTCATACTATGAAAGTTATTTTCCCATTATTAAAACTAGGGGTCAGCAGGTTATCACCTACTTTTGTATATAAAGCTTAATGAAACACAGCCACATTCGTTCATTCATTCATTCATTCATTCATTTCCTGTGGCTGCTTTTGTCCTCTAATGGCAGAGCTGGAAAGTTGCAGTGGAGACTTGGAGACTTTACGGCCTGCAGCCTAAAATATTTACCATTAGTGCTTTCCAGGGCCTTTCCACAGAGTTGAGAATTCTGACTCTAAACACAGCCCTTGTATGGGTGTACTATACCTGTTTGGCTTCTTCGCTTGATTGTACCAACATGGCCCTGGAAAATGATGATGTGCTTTACAAATTAAAAAAAAAATTACTATCTGAAACATTTGCTTATCTCTGGTTTAAACAATGGGAAATCATTTATTTCTCATGGGAAATTATTTTCATTTTTGTATGTACATATAGGGATGCATACATGTGTATTTTAAAATGTTGACAAATCCTTTTGGAAAAAGACTGGATGGCAACAAATTCTCCCATATGAAGGTCTTATCTATATAAGGATATATATGCATATCTGTGTATCTATCCATCCATCTATCTTGAAGTATCTTTTTAGCCATCTCTCACACTCCACCTTTCATTCCAGCCAGTGCTGTGATAACAAGCTTTGCAAATTAGAGTTGCTTTGTCTCAGCCAAACTACATTTCTCTCTCTTGCTGCCCTAAGGTTTCTCTGATATCACAGGAGGGGATGTCTGCAGGAACTTAATCCCACGAATGCACACATTTGGAAGATCAAAGGCAATAACAACGCATGGTCAATTCTTGACTAATGTGGTAGAAGAACTGAGTACTCCCTTTTTTGTCACCAGATGCACAACTCTGAGGTGCATTCTACATGAGTCTTTAAATGTTCGAGGAAATACAGGCCCAGGTGCCTATAATGATGACCAGTTTGATAATGTACCCTCAGACAGGATTTTTCTTCTTCCTTATTTTTCCTGTCTAGTTCCTCACTATTAAGGTCTAGGATCACTTCCAAAACTAAGCTAACTGTATGTACACACCAACTCAAAAACACATGATATAAAACTGTATATGCGTCTATGTTGCATATATTTATTTGAGAAGTGGCAAATGAGAAATACACTTCCAGAAATTTTCCTTTACTGCGACCATATTATCTTTTAATATGTATATCCTTTCCCATGGTAGTTGGATGAGCCATTTGAATCTTTTTCAAAACAGCATTTCAGAAAATAGCTATTTAATATTCAGAGTTGACAATGAAAATAAAAACTGTGTTTACCTCCCAGTATACACTGTATGATATAGCTTCAATGAAATCTGTGTGGTGGTAGAAGTGGGTGGAGATATATACTCACAGGCATGCACAATACACGAGAACATCACACAAAATACATTTTCGACAATATGTTTATCCTTATATACATTAAAAATGGTGTAATTTTAATTGTATAATGAGATGTTTTGTTACAATATATGAAATACAATTATTTGAAACCCAGTCATTCATTTATATATATATATATATATATATATATATATATATATATATATATATAACATATAATATTGGATTAAACATAAAACAGGGCAATTTAAAATAGAAAATCTGATAAAAAAAAAGCAGTGAAATACTTTTGACTAAGCCGATGTGATTAGATTTACTATTAGAGTTTTATTTGAAAAACTTTTGTTGCTAGGTTCTCCTCTTTTAAAAATTGTTATCACTCTTCATTTTTTGGACAGGAAAATAAAACTGATATAAAATACATTGTGTTATAAAGTTGCTATTTTGTGGTAATATTAAAGTCCCTTCTAGTTGCACTATCTCTCTTATTTTAAGTAAGATGGTATTTATCAGCCATATGTGAATATAACTGGCATTGCCAAGCATAATGGACAATAGATTTTACCCTAAGTTTACAGAAGACATAGACACGTTCTTCAAAATGATTTTTCTTACACTCACCTTCCATAAAATCTGGTGTTGTAGTATTATATCTTTACTCTGTGTAAGTATTTTCATGTCAGACCCAGAAATTATGTCTCCTCCTCCTATAAAATCTGTCCTTGATCCACAAAAGAGAGGCATCTGGAGAAAATATAGTTCTCCAACACAGGTTAGTGTGATGGACAGATTACAGAGACTAGAGTCAGATCTCTCATAAATCTGTGTCTGGAGTGAGTGAATGTGTGTGCATCCTTCTCTGACCTTTTGTCTCATTCTCAATGGGTAAGTTTTCAATTGCTGCTATAAGAAATTACCACAAAGTTAGTGGCTTAAAACAACACAAACTTATCTTGCAGTTCTGTAAGTCAGAAGTCAGACAGGGATCTCATTGGACTAAAGTCAAGGTTATCAAGAAGATGACATTCCTTTCTGGAGGCTCTGGCAGAGAACTGTTTTCCTAGACTATTCTATTTTCTAGAGTCCATCCACACTCCTTGGTTCCTAGATCCCTTTCTCTATACTAAAGTCATATCATAGCATCTGTCTGACCATTCTTCCACAGTAACATCTCCTTCTGACCACAGCTGGGAAAGGTTCTCCACTTTCAAACACTCATGTAATTACATTGGGCTCACTGACCCATGTAATTAGAAAGCTCACCAGGAAAATTTCCCTATGTCACAGTCCATAATCATAATTCAAATGACACTGAATAAGTATTTTTTTCTACGTAAAGTAACAGTAACATGTTAAGTAGATTATAATCGGAATATCTTTAGGGAGAAGGATTTGATTCTACTTACCATACTCTATGTTGGGATTTAAAATATTTGTTTCCAGTAGCTGGGAAGATGCCAGTGTAGGAGGACCCTTAGCTTGACTTGTCCCACAGATAACACTGGATAACACCCATATCAGTGTAAATAATCCAGAAAATGACCTGAAGCCTGGAAGAACAAACCCCACAACTACAGTCAGGAAAGAAGCCACACTGAAGAAGGTAGGAAGGACAAAGATATGGTTTGGGAGCAAAACAGACCTGGCCATCTCTAGCGGGGAGGGAGCCAGAGGTGTGGAGAAGGATGGAAAACAGATTTTCACACTGGGGAGTCCACAACTAGGGAGGACTAATCTCCATAATACTTGCCATTGAAGGTGAAGGCAGCCAAATTTCATGAGTTCTTAAAATAACGGGACTTAAAGCCTGAAATTTAAAAACTGGCGGGCTCACTTCTGGGAGAACCTGGACTGCATTAGGAAGCAGAGCCCACATCCTTAAAGAGACAGAATGACAGACAGACTGTGAAGATATGGCATAGAATGAGCAATGTCAAAAATGCTGGGGCAGATGGGAAGGAGAATGACTTGCCCATCTAAGGATACTGTCCAGAGTAACAAGGATCACTGGGAGAAACGCTCCAGGAAGAACAAAGCTGGCAAGCACTATTTCTCTCCGCTAATACCCCACCCCCAGCATAAAAAAAATGGCTACCTGCATGAATCAGCACAGCACCAACAGTCCTTACCTAACTTGCTTGCACCAAGTCCCTTCCCCACCCCCGCCCGTGCTTTGTGGGATCTGGCCTTCCCAGTCAAACTCCCCTCAATCCTGACATTGCACGCCCCTCCCCTAGAAGACCTGTGGAAACCCTGCCAATACTGCATCTCCTGAATTGTGCATTTTGCCAGACCTCAGTTTCAGCGGCTGCAGGGGCATGTCTAAATTTGCAAGCAGACCACTGCATAACTTGCTGCCCACAATAGGCAAAGAGAGCCTCTGTAGACAACTGGGCTGAAGCAAAACAGGACAAAACTCAAAAGCAGAGCTTATGCAACACACATAGGAGACACTTCCTGAAGCACCAGGCAATGGGGAACAAGGGACACTGCATGGCAGGACACTAAAGAATCTCTTCTTCATAAGACTATTACCATTAAGAGGAAGAAAAGGAGCTAACATTCCTAACACAGAGAAAGAGACAAAAAGCCAGACAAATGAGGAGACAGAGAAGTATCTTCCCAATGGAAGAACGGAACCAAACCACAGGGACAGACCAAAGTGAAACAATTATAAGTAACACGCCTGATAGAGAATTTAACGTAATGTTCATAAAGACACTCACTGGCCTGGAGAAAAGAGTGGAGGACATAAGTGAGACCCTTAACACAAAAATGAAAAGCAAACAAACAATCAGGGGTCAAGAAAACAATAAATGAAATTAAAAACACAGTGGATATAATAAATAGCAGGCTAGATGAAGCAGAGGAATAAATGAACAGCTAAGAAGACAGAGTAATAGAAAATGACCAAGCTGAGCAAAGGAGCTAAAAGAAAATTATACAAATTGAGACTAGTTTTAGGGAACTCAGTGACTCCATCAAGCATACATAACATCCACATTATAGGAATCTCAGAGGAAGAAGAGAGAAATAAGGGAGCAGGAAATTTATTTGAAGAGATAATAGCTGAAAATTTATTTAATCTGGGGAAGGAAACAGATATCCAGATCCAGGATGCACAAAAAATCTCCCCGAAAATTCTACCCAAGGAGGTCCATACCAAAATGCATAGTAATTAAAATGGCAAAAAGTAGCAATTGATTGAATTTGATAAACAAATGCAGCAAGTAAAAAAATTAAAAAAATACAGTTACATAGGAGGGAAAACCCATAAAGCTATCAGTGGATTGTTTAGCAGAAACTTTGCAAGCCAGAAAAGTGGCATGCCACATCCAAAGTGCTAAAATTGAAAAATCTGTAGCCAAACATATTCTATTGAGGAACACTATCATCCAGAATAGAAGGAGAGATAAAAAGTTTCTCAGACAAACTATCTCAATTGTTCTCAATTGTTCTCAATCTAATCCCAAAAATTACACAAGTAAGGGAAATTTCCAAATTCATCCCATGAAGCCAATATCACCCAGATACCAAAACCAGACAAAGATACCACACACAAAAAAAGAGAAGTACAGGACAATACTTCCCATTAATATAGAGCAAAAATCCTCAACAAAATATTAGTAAACCAAATCCAACAATATATTTTAAAAAGTCATACACTACAATCAAGTAAGATTTATTCTTGGACTATGAGAGTGGTTCAATATTCACAAAATAATCACTGTAACACATCACATCAATAAGAGAAAGGATAAAAATGACATATTCATTTCAAAAGATCACAGGGAAAGCATCTGACAAAGTACAACATTCATTCATGATAAAAAACCATACGCAAAGTAGACCTAGAAGGAACATATCTCAACATAATAAAGGCCTTATATGAAAAACCCAAAGCCAGCACCATTCTCAATGGTGAATTCTTGAAAGTTTTCCAGTAAGGTCAGGAAAAAGATGAAGATGACCACCGTTACCACTTTTATTCAACACAGTAGTGGAAGTCCTAGCCACTGCAATTAGACATGTTGAAGAAATCAAAGGCATCCAAATTCATAAGTAAGAAAGAAAACTCTCACCATATGCAGATGACATGATACTATATCTAGGAAACCCTAAAGACTCCACCAAAAAAACTACTATAACTGATAAACGACTTTAGTAAAGTTGGAGAATACAAAATCAATGTACAGAAATCTGTTGCATTTCTATACACTAATAATGAAGCAACAGAAAATGAAATTAAGAAAACAATCCCATTTATTATTGCACCAAGAAACAATAAAATATCTAGGAATAAACTTAACCAAAATGTTTGAAACACCTGTACTCTGAAAACTACAAAAAACTGATGAAAAAAAAATCAATATAACACAAAGAAATGGAAAGATATTGCAGCTTCATGGGTTGGAATGCCAAATATTATTAAAACATCTATACTACCCAAAGCAATCTACACATTTAATACAATCCTTATAAAAATGCCAACAGTAAAAAAAGGGGGAGGGCCTGAATGGCTCAGTCATTTGAGCATCTGACTCTAGATTTTAGCTCAGGTCATGACTGCAGGGTTTTGGGTCAAGCCCCACATTGGGCTCCATGCTGAGCATGGAACCTGCTCAATATTCATTCTCTCTCTCTCTCTCTCTCTCTCTCTCTCTCTCTCTTCCCCTGTCCCCTGCTTGTACTCCCTCTATGTTGAGGGAGGAGAAGAGAGGAGAGGAAAGGAGAGCAGAGGAGAAGAAAATACCAAAAGCATTTTGCACAGAACTACCACAAACAATCCCAAAATTTGTATGGAACTGCAAAAGACCTTAAATATCCAAAGCAATCAAAAGAGAAAAACAAAAATGTAGGTATCACAATTCCGGATTTCATGTTATATGATATAGTGCTAGTAATTAAAACAGTATGGTACTGGCACACAAATAGACACAATGATCAATAGAATAGAGCAGAAACCCCAGAAAGAAACTCACAATTATATGGTCAATAAATTTTCAACAAAGCAGGAAATAATATACAATTGGAAAAAGACAAGCCTTTCAACAAATACTGTTGAGAAAACTGGACAGCCACATGCAAAATAATGAAACTGGACCATATTCTTACACTATACACAAAAATAAACTCAAAATGGATTACAGACCTAAAACCTAACACCTGAAACCATAAAAATCTTAGAAGAGAGCACAGGCAGTAATCTTTCTGGCATTGGCTATAGCAATATTTTTCTAGATAGGTCTCCTGAGAAACAGAGACAAGAGAATCAGAAGCAAAAATAAATTATTGGGACTCTATCAAAATGAAAACCTGCACAGTGAAGGAAACAATCAACAAAACACAAAGGCAGCCACTGAATGGGACAAGACATTTGCAAATGATATAACTAATAAAAGATTAATATCCAAACCATATAAAGAACTTATACAAGTTAATACCCCAAAAAGAAATAATGCAATTAGAATGGGCAAAGACATGATGAACAAACTTTTATCCAAAGAAGACATACATACATACTCATCATCATAGAAACAGAAATCAAAACTACAATGAGACATCACCTCACATTGGTCAAAATGGCTAAAATCAAAAACACAAGAAACAGTAAGTATTGGCAAGGATGTGGAGGAAAAGGAAACGTGTACACTGTCGGTGGGAATGGAAATAGTTATATCCACTCTGGGAAACAGTGTGGAGATTGCTCAAAAAAATTTAAAATAGAACTACTCTATGACCTAGTAAATGCACTACTGTGTATTTACCCAAAGAATACAAGAACACTAATTCAAACGAATACATGCACCTCTATGTTTATAGCAGCAGCATTTACAATAGCCAAATTAGGGAAGCAACTGAACTGTCCACTGACTGATGGTGGATAAAGAAGTGGTATGTGATATCACACACACACACACACACACACACACACACACACACACACTCTAAATTTATTATTCAGTCATAAAGAAATCTTCCCATTTGCAACAACACGGATGGAGCTTGAGAGTATAATGCTAAGTGAAATATGTCAGAGAAAGAAAAAAATACCATATGCTCTCACTCATAACTGTAATTTAAGAAACAAAACAAAGGATTAAAAAAAAAGAGTGTGTGTGAGAGAGAAAAAGAAACCAAGAAATATACTCTTAATTATAAAGAACAAAATGATGGCTATCAGAGTGGAGTTGGGGTTGGGTCCAGAAATGGGGAATGTGAATTAAAGAGCACACTTGTAATGATGAAAACATAAATTGAAATAAAAGAAAGGATCCAAGACCTAATGTATGAAAGCTAACAACCAACTACCTGCTCTATAATAAGTAATGCCTTATTGAAATACAATGCCAGTAATACAGCTGATTTGGTTAGTTCATGAATAGAAAAGAAAAGAAAAGAAAAGAAAAGAAAAGAAAAGAAAAGAAAAGAAAAGAAAAGAGAAAAGAAAAGAAAAGAAAAGAAAAGAAAAGAAAAGAATAGTAAAATAAATATTTGTTTCATAGAACTAAAAGATTGATTCAATTAGATGACATGGGTAAAGATGGATGGATGGATGAATGGATGGATAGATGGATGGATGGATAGATTAGACAGATAGATGATAGATAAAAATACTCATTATTTGGATATTATATATGTGGGTTTATACATGTTTGTTTATTTACTTTTGTCACTATGTGGCATGTCTTTCGTTCTGCCAAACACCAAAATCATAAGATAGAGTAAGATGGTCATGACTTTAAGCTGTTAAGTTTTCAAGTAGTTTATTCCATGCAAGTGATAACTATGTAAGATCTCAGGCAAGGGTGATCTTGGGTTCCTAAGAAATCCATGGAAGATGATGCGGGTGCAAGGCAGTATTTCAGGCTATGATTCAAGTTAGATGGAGATTCGGAATAAAATGATTATACATTCACAAAATGGAAAGACTAAGTTCTACATTTTAAAATTAGTTTTGACGAATGCTGGCGTTTTGAGACTTCAACATAGCAAAGACATATATGTACTGTGAGAATTTATTTTATGTATTAGCTAGGAGGATAGTAGCCCAGAAGAAAGGAAGCAAGCATACAAGAAAGGAAGTGGAGGGGGCAGGAAAGGAGGAGGGAAGGAAAGTCAGATAGATGATTAGATTGAGAGGCAAGTAAGTATGTAAGTCAAGTGAACCAGTATCTAAATAATCAGTTTTCTACAGGCTGAAAGAGCTAGTTCTTGCATTTTTGTCTTCTAGCAGACATAACACACATTTTAAACCATCAAGATGCATAGGATGCCTTTCAAACTTTATAGAAAGTGTGGTGCCTCTTGAGAACTGCATGGATGCTTTCAGGTAAATGACTTCAGTGTATTTAGTTGTTTTCTGATATTAATGCTAAGTTATCTTACAGTACATCATAGAACATGGTTTGGAAACATCACCACTATGTTCAGGACTCTCCCAATTGCAGCACATGCTTGTTCTTTTCATTAGAATCCTACCCTTTCTTCCTCATACACTGTTATTAAGAGTTAGTTTCACATGGAGTGCTAGCTCATGAGTTCATTTGCCAGGATCCAAACCCTGCTTCTGCTTCTTAGTGGCAGTGAGACACTGACAAAGTCACTTAACCTCTCTTGGCATCTATTTTTTTTTATCTTAATGCACTAAAATTTACATTGATCATTAACGACACATGGTTATTATAAGGAATTAAAAAAAGTTCATGCACATGAAGCAATTAGAAGAGTACCAGACATGTCGTATGAACTCAAAACATATTCAGTACCATCAGACATAACTTCAGTGCTTCTTTGAAGAATTCTTAGAATCCTCAAGTCAGCTTCATTTCCCCCTCATATGTTTTACCAAAGCACATTCTGAAACATCTGTCATGGTGCAATAGCACTGTTTTATAATAGCCTGTCTCCTCAACCAAAGACTAAATCCTTGAAATGAAAACTAACGTAGTTACTGTTGTATTCTTGGTGGCTCACAAAATGTAGGACACAGATTCAGTGCTCACAAAACAGAATCCAAATGAACAAATAAATTAATCAGTACATCTGTCGACATATGTGAAGCCGATTAAGCAGGGATTTTTTTCATTTTTTCAACTAAAATTCCTCTCTCTGTCTCCTATACATATATATATATATATATATATATATATATATATATATATATATATATATATGTATGTATAATACACACACACACATACATACATACACACATAAAGGCAGAAAGTATTCATTGGAAAAATGTAGGAGCTGATATACAGTCATACAGAGTAGCATTAAAACAAACAAACAATCTTTGGCATCAAGCACTTGTTGTTTGACCTTGAAGAAATAACTAACAAACTAGAGTCTCTTTTGTCTACCTACATTGCACTGACATGAAAATTCATATAAAATATATAATGGACCTGGCACCTTGAAAACACCTAATAGCTAATAGCTATTGTGTTGGCATTGACAAAGGTTATAGGCTTGGCTATTCATAGAGCACATTACAGATTCTTAGGAATAAACAATCCTACCTAGACACAGCCACATTATTATTCTGTTTTTTAAACAAAAGTAGTGAAGTAATTTAGTGCCTTCCAGATAAGCTCAACTTTCATATATTGTTACCTGGGGCTAGGGAGAATATCAGTGGGAAAGCAACTGGTAGAAATAGATAGGGCTATTTGCTTTTTAAGTGTCTTTGGGCTTGTGAAATGATAGTTCTACAGGCAGATTTCCCAAAGCCCATGAGAGGATTACTGCTCTGCTGGAGCCTTTTACCTGTACACTAAAATAGTCAGAGTAGCTTCTTTATATAAGAAATCTTAAGTTTGTCCATTGACTCCAAGAGATCAATAAATCCAAGTTTCTGATTTTATTCTAAGTATTCATTTGCCACTAACATAAGATTAAATGAAAAAGTTTTACTTTCAAAGAACTCATCATCATAACAGAAGGTCCCATGTGAAGTGCCAATAAATCTATGTTAAGTGTTTATGTATATTATTTTATTTAATCCATGGAAAGACCTTATAACTAAGATTCTGTTATTATTAGCATCATTTTATAGAAGATGCCTCTGAACTTGGAATAGCAGATTAATATTTACAGCAAATAAGAGGTGGAAAAGAGATTTAAGCTCAGATATTTCTCACTCCAAGACCTTGATCTTTCCTTGAATTATACGGTCTTTCCAAAATATTAATTAATTGGCACATGTTACCAGGAAAGAGCTAGTCTATACATTGAGCTATGTGAGCCCATGGCCTTACTTTAATTGTAGACTGAATGGTCATGTGATCAGAGGATGGCAGAAACAAAAGTCCACAGGAAGACCTTTATCTCAGTGCAATATTGATGTTCAAAACTACAGTTTTGTGTTTGGGATATAGGTATCCTCCCCTCACCATTATCAATTCTTACCTGTGTAAGTTTAAAGTAATCACTGATCTCTGCGAACTTTTCTCCCCAGAAGTTGACCTTGTGATGAATGGATAAAGAAATTGTGGTTTATATACACAATGGAATACTACTTGGCAATGAGAAAGAATAAAATATGGCCTTTTGTAGCAACGTGGATGGGACTGGAGAGTGTGATGCTAAGTGAAATAAGTCATACAGAGAAAGACAGATACCATATGTTTTCACTCTTATGTGGATACTGAGAAACTTAACAGAAGACCATGGGGAAGGGGAAGAAAAAAAAAGTTAGAGAGGGAGAGAGCCAAACCAATAAGAGACTCTTAAAAACTGAGAATAAACTGAGGGTTGATGGGGGGTGTGAGGGAGGGGAGGGTGGGTGATGGGCATTGAGGAGGGCACATGTTGGGATGAACACTGGGTGTTGTATGGAAACCAATTTGACAATAAATTTTATATTAAAAAAAAGAAGTTGACCTTGTAACAGAGATGTGTGTTCAAGTATTCTACTTAAGAAGCAATTCTAGGAGATAGTATGGAAATAGGAAAGATATATGGGAAAAAAAGAAGGAAGTCAATACAGAGTACATTGAAAAAGACCTGATTGTGGGCAAAAACGCTTCAGTCCCACTTGAGCTCTCTAGGAGACTGAAAAGAACACATACCAGAGCTCTGCATCTTGGAAAAAAGTGAAGAAGTTGGAAAATTTATCTACCAACTCCTGTCCCTCTTTGGGGAAGGACTACACTATAGGCATTAACCCCTGCTGTTTCTGGTCTGTGCTGTGGAGGGACACCTGTTCCAATTACCAGAGAAAATAATTAGTTAAAACATCACAGGTTATAGAATAAGAGAAGCATTAATGTGTACAGAAATGATGAGAACTGAAGGCTTGTGGATGGGACACTGACAACATCTGCTATACTCACAGAGCCTCAAACCTCCTATGAAGAAAATAAGGATAATAACCCTTACTCTGTGCTACTTAGTTGTTACTAAAACATAAGTAAAATTAATATGAAAAAATGATTTGAAGAAAAATCTTACAGCAAATTCCATTTGTTATTCTTTTTGGTAAAATCATTAGTCCTGTTACAGCAAATCTTACCAAACTACCTTAAGTACTTCCCATACATGATGACAAAATCTAGCATATCTCATCCCATCTATCTTTGTTAAGCTAACAAGAGATACGTGACATTTTCCTTTATCATCTTGTCTTTCAAGCCATATACTTTTGGACTTTTCAGTTGAAGAGAAATTTTCGGGTTTTTTTAAAATTACCTTTTTCTTTTTCCTTAGGAGGTGGTTAGGAAATAATTTGAAAGGACATTCTCGGTAGAAAAATACCTCATTCATCTTTGTGCATCTTCAGTATTGACTACATATTGGAGGTGATTCATAAATATTTGACAGATAAATGAATGGAATTTATAAAGCCTTACATGGTAGTCTAAGGACCGTAGAAGTCTACTCCTCTATGGGAACCCTGGGTGGCTCAGTCAGTTAAACATCTAACTCTTGAATTCAGCTCAGGTCATGATGTCAGAGTTCATGAGATCAAGCCACTTCAGGCTCTGCACTGACTGTGTGGAATCTGCTTGGGATTCTCTGTCTCCCTCTCTCTGCCCCTCCCCAGCTTGTGTTCTCTTTATCTCAATCAAGATAATAAACACTGTTTTAAAAGTATATTCTTCTAAACTTACTATTTTAAAAAATTTTTAATTATCCATTTTCATTCCATTCTCTCATTTGGGGATTTTAAAAGAACATTAAAAAAATGTTTCTTCTCATACCTGGTTTATTTCTTCAAAAGAATAATCATGTTCCTTCCCTGGAACATAGGAAAGCTTGGCATCATTTGTTTATCTGATAGATACTATTGATTGACATCTGGTCATTTACTACTTAAAGTATTTAAAAGTGTATTTCCCCCCCTCTGTGGGATTCACAGAACTTCTGTGTACTTAGTGGATGCATATACTTCAGTAAGCCTACCATCGATATATGAGGAAAACATTAAATTTAAATGATATCACAGCATTTGGGGGATGCTATCTCTTTTTAAATGTATAAATTGGGGTATCCAACAACAAAAAAATTGTGTTGGCATGGGTGGGGGCAACAACAGCATTGCTGTTTTTAGGCAATTTAGAATTTCAGAAATGAGGAATTTAAAAAAAATCTACAGAGTAAACTCAAAAAGCCAGGCATAAAGTGCCTTGAAAAATATGCTGACCTGGTTGTGAGGCCTACAATTATTTTTTTTCACATGGGGATGACACAGCTAAAATTATACTAAAAATATATGTCCCAGGTAGTACCAGATCCCAGGCTAGCACTTCCACCATGAAACCTATAGACTTGGACAACAACATGGGGTGACATTTCTCAGGCTCAAGCAGGGCGACAATCTCTCTGAGAGAAGGAGAGCTCACAAGGTGAGTCCTGTTGTCCAGATATCTGTTTAGAGAAAACCTCTCATCAGACAAGGACAAAGTTTGAGCAGAGCAAAGCTGTCCACAGAACTGAGGAAGTAGACATCTCAGATAAGGGCAGCTGAATCTGAGAGGTGAAGCATCAGAGAAGGGTCTCAGAAGTCCATGTGAGATGTCCTGCATATTTGTGGCTGACAGCTGGGTTGTATGTACATGGGCAGAGTAGA
Organism: Acinonyx jubatus; assembly: GCF_027475565.1. Taxonomy (NCBI): domain Eukaryota; kingdom Metazoa; phylum Chordata; class Mammalia; order Carnivora; family Felidae; genus Acinonyx; species Acinonyx jubatus. The sequence goes on along the minus strand of NC_069396.1, from coordinate 21,948,199 downwards.
ACCACCTGAGGTTGATCAGAAAGTGGCTGCTATGCGGTTGAAAGCAGGAGAAGATAGGAGAGATGGTGCATAGAGAATGATGGGGTCTAAGGACTTAGGGTTCCAGCCCCTCCAGAGTGGAGAGATTTCCTTATTACCTTATTCTCAACCCTGCACCACTTAGGATATAATAAACGCTGTGCCTTAGGAGCAAAGAAAGGTGGTTCACTGAGGAGAGGATGAAAATGAAAGGCAGAATGCCTACTGTCCATACATAAGTTCAATGTGAAGTACCAAATAAAACATTGAAGAAAAAACAAAAAGGCAAAAAAAAAAAAAACAAAAAAACAAAAAACAAACCTAAGCTGAGCTTTTGGCAGAAGGATGGAAATGAGCTCAAAAATGTCCATATTATCCCGAAGTTAAAATGAACATATATATTGAATTCTGATAGATTGTATTGTGATGATGAAGATGGACGGGTTTTGTGTGATGTCCAAGTTTCTAGATTCAGTTACTAGGTGAATGATGACATTTATTTTAAATCTGGGAACCATGTAACATGCAGGTGGGGAAGAAAGATGCATTTCTTTTGGGTATGATAGGTTAAGTTGTCTTGCGGATATCCTAAAGGAGATGCATCTATGGTAGTAGATACAGAGCTCTGCATTTCAGAATGAGTTCATACTTACCTATAAATTAGAGTCATTAGCATAAAAATGAGAATTACAGCCATGAGGGTGGATGAGATCACTGAGCTGGAGGTGTTAGAGAAAAGAAAAAAAAATATCTGCGAATACATAAAAATATGAATATTTAAGAGACAGGCAGAGGAAGTGAAGTCAATGAAGAAAAAAGAAAGATAAAAGAGTGAATAAAGAAAAATGATGTCACATAAGCCAGAAGAATAGAGAATATTGAGGAGGCCAACATCAATAATGTCAAATGCAGCTGAAAAGCCTACTAAAAGAAGTCAATTTAGATCTGAAGCACATTTATTGGATTTGGCACTAAGGACCAGGACTGGCAAGGGACAAGAGAAAGAAATCGTGGCCTAAAAGCTGGAGCATTTATATCCAGATTCCAGGGACACAGAACACATCCCTTTACCCCCACGTACCTGAATACCCTCTACTTACAAAATAGGATGATACAAAATAGGTTGTAGGAAGATAAAATGCAATAATGAGTGTGGAACCAACTTCTTACTTCTGGCATTTCCACCCCCTCCAAATAAGCTACTTTATGTACTATTCTACTTTGTGAGGAAAGAATAATGTATCAAAAGTATTCTATCATATTTTCATCACCCAAGAGAGATTAAACTATGTCACTATAACACAATATCAAAAATCCTCATAGGTTAACATAACTAAATTGTATTTCTCATATCCATGCTATAAGACCCACACAAGTTGGTGGTGAGTTTGTGCCCATACATTCTCCCTATGTCGTTTTATGATACACTTTTATACACAAATGTTTTTGGGTTCCTTGTGGTATGGGACAAAAGAGCTGAAAAATCAAATACTGACAATTAAATGTTTTGTCCTGGAAGCGAAGGCCATTTCTTTTCAAATACTCCCTGACATAATTAGATACTTAACAACTCCCAACTTCAAAGGTTTAGAAATTTCCAATTTTCCTGTGTTCTCTCAGAGGAATAAGAATTAGAAATATTAGAATATATACAATTACAATACTCTAAAATTATATTAGGATACAAGTTATATAGAATGATACACTTAAAAAGAGACATACATACTCTTGACCTCATTCAATGCACAACTTTCTTTTGTCCCCAATTTTGTCACTTATGACATGTAACCATGTCCACAGACTTTTTAGAAAAGCATAGTCATTCACTTATATTAACCCATTATTTTATTTATTATATAGGAAGACATTATTGTTCTGTGGAAAGAGCAAGTATATTGGGTAAAATACACATGGATTTGAATTCTGGATATGTGTTGTAAATACAAGCAAAATACGCTCCAGTATTTATCATTTTTATTTAGAATATAACAGCAATATATAACTCACAGAGTAATTTCTTTTTTCTGAAAATGAAATCAGATACATAACATCACTGAGCAAAATACCTTAAACAGAATTAGTAAAGCATGTTATTCATTTTTTTAAATTGGCCAAAATTAATCTAGTCAGATCCATTCAGTTTAAAGATGATTTTGTATCTTTAGTCTCTACTTAGAGAATAGGTTCATTTTAGCTTCCCTGAATAATTGATTGAAAATGCCATTAAATAAACATACTTTGACTGTCAGAAGATATAGTTTTACTGTTCATCCATATTCCACCTTCCTCTAGCTCCTATGGATATACTGCCTAGGTAAGAAGGACAACTTGTTATCTCCAGGATATCAAGTTTCTGATTCAGAAAGACTTACACATGTTTTTTTCTACCTTAGTTCTCTGTGTCTTCTGACGTAGATTCAGATCTGAAGATTCACACTATGCAGGTCCACAATAGGGCCATCCCCTCCCTAATCTAAATCACTATGCACACCTTACTCATACTCTTCTACATGTAGGAAGGGATACAAAAGAAATATTTTGTCATTACGGCTCATGTGTTGCATTCATTTAATTGCTCTTTTCCCAGAACCCATAACTCAAAGTCAATACTTTAATCAAAATGTTAGGTCAGGCAACAAAATTGCCAATAATCAGGTTAATACCCAATCCCTTATTTTGTACCTCACTTGAATGAAACCATCAGAGACAACATCTATATTTCTGTTGTAAAAGGAAATATACTTTTTTGAGGGAAATTAATTATGTCATTTCTCATAGCTCCTTCTTATCTAATTTATTCCACTGCAGTAACTCAGGAGTGACTGTTAAGAAGGTGGCAAGCATCTTCTCATGACCAAAGAAGTGTTGTTGGCAAATGATGCTGTTTGTATCATTTACAGATGCTCTTGTTGGCTTTGACCAGTGGGAAGGAAATATGTTGAGACATCTGGTCATGGTTTGATTTATTTAATCCATGAATATATATCTCAACCTATCAGAGATGCTAAAAAAAAAAAATAAGTGTTGCTCCTGTTTCCAAAGCACTGAGCTGGAATCAAGAATCAAGGACTAGGCCATTTGCCACTGACTGTCAATGATATACATCAGTAATATTCATCCTCCCTGAAAGCAAAATCACTTCTTTGCATGTTCTTTGGAAAATGAAGAAATAAACTTATATTTTTACTAGAGGAAAATAGGGGAAGTGTAAAAATGTGCTAAGAATCTTTTTAAAAAATAATTTATTGAAGATAAGTCACAAGCTAAAAAAAAGCTATACAGCATCAAAATATGATTGGCTCTTAAACGTCAGAGCAAATCTATATTAATATTTTGTGCCAAATAGCAATTTCAATTTCAAAAGTGCAATCACAAATAGTAATAATTATGAACGCAAATAAAAATAATTTCATTGTTTCCAAATGCCTTTCTTACTTGTTTTTAAAAAGAAATAAAAAATAAACCCTTCTATTCCAGTGAAACTGGTTTTTCAATAAAATTAAAGCTGAAATGTTGATTAATAAGAAGTATTGACTAATCCCTCTAATCCTTAAGCAGATTACTTAAAAATAGATTGATTTCTGACGGCCACAGACAGCGCATCATGAAGATATTGGGGTTTTTATTTTTTTAATTGTTACTGTGCTTTTGAAAATAAACAAAATTCTAAAACCGAAACCAAAACAATGTCCATCAATATTTGCTTAAATTACAATTATTTTATCAAAGTATATATTTTGTCAAAGTATGTATTTTATCAAAGTATAAAGTCATATGTTACAATGATAGAAAATTGAATGTGGCTTCTCTAGGATTATTTCTAGTTATGCTAGTTATTATAGAGCTATATTAATCAGGTTTATCTAAGGAAACAAAAAAATAAGGTGGATATATGCACAGAAAGATGGTGAGGGGGGAGAGGGAGAGGGAAAGGGAGAGGAAGATGGACACAGGCGAAGGGAGAAAGAAGACATATTTTAAGGAATTGGCTCCCACATTTAAGGGAGCCTACAAGTCTGAAATTTGCAGAGCAGCTCTCCACGCTAGAGACCTAGAGAAGACTGATGTTGAAATCTCAAGTCCAAAGGCAGTGTGTAGACCGAATGCTTTCTTTCTCTGAGAATCTCAGCATTGGTCTCTGTTCTCAGTATTCCAGCATGCTCGTCATTCAGCAGTATAATGCCTAGATCAATCTCAATGGATGGAAGTCCATGCCATTGGCCCATATAGCCTCTATCCCAATACTTTGACTACCAAATTCATGAACTAAGATGCACCTCCTCAAAATGACCAACAATGGAGGCTAACTGAGGTCAGTTGGATTATTCACGCTATCTTCTTAATTTTTAGGGTCCTTCCTCTACTGGATACTCTCTGCTAGGAGTTTACATGCAACATAAAGATCATTCTCTGTCCAATTTTATATGCCCATTGCATACTTGCTCTCTAGATCTCCTTATCCATAATCATCCAATCATTTTATTTCTAGGCCTCTGACCAGTTAGGATAGCCATTTGCTACTACCTATGAGTCCATGTATATTCTTGTCTCTGACCATCACACTTTTCACACATATTAAATGACCATGTGCAACACCCAGAGATCTTCCCACTATTCTTCTTTTTTTTCCTTTTTTTCCCTCCCTGCTTCATGATCACATACTAGTGGGAATGTACTAAAGCCATCGATATTTATCTCACATGCACATACTCAGTCAACCTTTGTAAGTACTCATATCCTCTTTTATCATCACATTCATATCCTCTTTCATCAGCTGGTGATTAAAGACATTGGCCTTCAAGAGAGGGTCTTTGTGTGCCTACAGAATCCACTACAAAGAACGTCTGTCATATTTTTGACCACCAGGTCAAAGAATATGGCATCAATACCAAAGATTACGTAGTTGAAAAAACTCATATAGGAATTTATATTTTCACTTGATCTTGATAAATTAATAGGGGGTAATTGAAGAAGAGATGAAAGGATATAGAGCCAAAGTTATCAGCATTTGAAATGCATGGAGGCATTAAGGGGTGCTGCATATTTCAATAATAGTAAAACTCCCACGCCCTGCCACATGTCTAGACAATGTTATGTTCCCATACCCTTCCACATGTCTAGATATTTTTTAACTTATTCATTGAGGGACCTCTCATTTGTTTCAAACAGATTAGCTCAAATATCTCTTCATACTTAATTTATTCTCTGAACATGCATTCTAATCTATTTTTACAGCTTTATTTATATATAATAGATTTACAAAACTGCACATATTTAATGTCTACAGTTGGATGAGTTTGGACATATTACATATATCTAGACAAGGTTATGCTCCCATGCCCTTCCACATGTCTAACTTAACATGAGATCTATCCTTCAACAAGTTTTTAAGTGCATGATACCATGTTGTTAATTAGAGGCACTATATTTAACAGAAGATCTCTAGCATTTATTCATCTTGTTCTAGTCTAATTTGAATGCACATTTGTTGTTGTTGTTGTTTTTCTAATACTTGCTTCAGCATTCCTCTGTTAAGTCTTAATGTTCAGTTATCTGTCAATTCCTGCAGCGATACTATAACTCCATTGAGAATGGAGACTTTTCTTATTCATCTGTGTCTTCTCACTATATGGCACAGTAACATCCCTATAGCAGGCATGTCATGACATTTTTGATGATTGAATAAATGCATGCAGTTTTTTTGGCAAGAATATAGACACTAGATGAGTGAATTGAAATACGGTAGGATATAAATCTTACCTTCTGTTATCTAGCTTTGGGACTAAACAATGATGACAATGAGAAGTATTTAGAAATTTTAAAGGAGGGAGAACAAATGCTGGATTAGAACAAGAAAGATAATTAATCTGTTTTGAAACTTGTGATAGATACACAATTGATGGCTTTGACCTATATCTAGATATTACTTCCAATTCTCATCAGAAAAAAATGAATTTCAAAACATCACATATTGAAATATTTGTATGCTACAAAACCACAGTACTTTAAATTTTATCAAAAGCAAAATTATATAAAAATGTAAATGGTATATATTGTTTACCCTCTCTTGCATAATTCTCATTTTTAAATATTTTCACATATTTTCATTTATTTCACCTTTATCAACATCATGTGAGATATTCACAGTGACTTGTATTTTATACATGAAATTACTACAGACTTCACTGAAACACAAAACTTTCTGAAGAAAGCACAGCAAACCAATTGTATGCTGTGTTTAGGGTAACATGTGAGACCATAACACTTCCTAAATCAGAGCTTTCTCTATCTTGCAACTAATTGCGACAATGGGATTATTTTCCACAGTACCTGCATCTACGCTAATCATTTAGTGTGTACGTGTGATTTAGGGCTCTGCAACTATACAATGCAACATTAGCATAATTTGAGAGCTTGTTAGAATCACATTATATAAGTATATCAAATCAATAGGCTATCTACCTTAAACATACACAATGGTATGTGTCAATTATTACCCAATAAAGCTAGAGAAAAAAAAAAAAGAAATGTAGAATGTCAGGTTCTACTCCAGAGCTACTGAATCAAAACCTGAACTTTAGAAAGGTGCCCAGGCAATCCACAGGCACATTAAATTTGAGAAGCACTATTCTTGAATACCTAGGTCTAGGTCTTCTTGGTGCCATCAATTAGCTTTGTAAACTTAGCAAGTTTCTTTCCCATGCAATTTCTCATTTTCCTTATCTCTTAAATAAAATAGTGACCCTATCAAACAAACAAACAAATAAAAAATGATAAACAGATCGTTCTAACTCCAGATTGGTTAAATCAGAATATCTATAGATGGGAATGGGCATTGGTATTTTTTACAAAACGGTACCAGGTAAACTTAAGATTCAGCCAGGATGAGATCCACTGGCCTATATAATCTTGAAGGCTTTTTCCAAGTCTTGTAACTTTTACTGTGAATTGTTAAATTCAGCAGTTGTCTGTCATCCATGAGGACTGGCATACTTTGTGACACGAGCTGTGTTTGTAAAGGCCACGTCCTAGAATTTAACAAAGTTGCTGCTGGCACTAATTACTTTTTTATTATGTGCATTTATTTTTGAGAGAGAGAGAGAGCACAAGGTTGCGGGGGGGAGACAGAGGAAAAAGGGAGACACAGAATCAGAAGCAGGTTCCAGGCTCTGAGCTGTCAGCATGGGGCTTGAACCCATGGATGGGGAGACCATGACCTGAGCTGAAGTCAGACGCTTAACTTCCTGAGCCTCCCAGGTGCCCCATTAATTACTTTTAACAACAACAGCAAAACAGTATTTGTAAACTAAAGATATAATATAAAAATCATATACAAATATGTAAAAGAGTATTATTTTTTAATAAGAAAAATTGGAAGATAAAGATGAAAAACAGAAGAGATAAAGAGAAGACAAAGGGTATAATGTAGATTCTCTATACTGTCTGAACCTGGTCTTACTAAGCCATTCTAAAAGCTCTTATTTTCAGCATGAATTGTTTTTGATTATTCATGTATTTCAGGGTTCACATGTGGGAAACTCAGAATATCCATTCCATGTGTTTAACTTTCATCCCTGGTAGCTTTTATAACAATATTCACACTTGGAACATATCTTTCCTTCCTGAGGCTTCTCACATTGACTGTAGCTATTCGCTGTTCACACCTAGACTGCTAGTTGATTAGTGTGATTACATTTTACTCTTCTTATTTCTAACAGTTATTCCTCTTATGTTGTCTATTCATCTTAATTGTTGTAGACTTTTGTTTAAATCTACAGGGTATGTGATTACTCCTCAAATATGTTATAGCATGATGCCAGTTTTTATAGTTTTCAAATATTTAAATCTCCTAAAAATCAAGTTTCTTAAATGATTTAACAATATTTGATCAATTAGATTAAAAAATCAAATGTGCATACAATCCTTATAAACAATTAGGTACTCTGCAATTTTGTAAAATTACATATCATGGGACTCTTTTTGTTTTAATTAAACAATGTTGCAAAAGTTTTTGATAAGCAGTCATTGTCTATCCATTGCCTCTCATTGTCTAGAAATTGTCATGAATTAATGTGAGATTTTCCATATCATCACTGTGTGTCCATGAATTCTTTAGAGGCATAATCATGTGATAACCATGCCCAGATGAGTTAAACCTTGGGAAAATACATGTAAGCAGGATTTAGACAGAATTAAGGACAAAGGGAGATGAAAACATGAGGATATGAGAGTCTAAATAGAAGGGGATAGACTGACAATAAAGTGAGAGAAAAGGATGACATCGTCTACAGCGTTATGATTGATATTAAATCCATGCAACCAAAAATTATTAAACATTCACTATGTTCCAGGCATATACAGCAACAAGAGAGACAGAGAAGATAATATGGACACTGTCCTCAAAATGTTCATGATCCAGTGTGAAACAAAATATTTTTAAGCAAATCAGGATGTGCTAGGTTTGTTATAAAATTTGGAAGCAAACAACTGAACACAGAGTTGGGGAGATTGGTTGTGACTGAAGAATCTAATATTTCTCAAACAAGTTGATCACTGCCATGGGTTTTCATGTATGAGTAGGCTTTCCATAGATGTGAAAGTCCAGGGACTCAGTTTCAGGCAAAAGAAATTATATACCCAGTGGCATAGGGACATAAAACTGCTTAGAATTTAGCAGCCATATTCAGTATTGTTCTCAACATATGTGAAATGGCAAGAAACTAGAGAAAGCAGATTTTTGTCAGAATGCGAAGTATTCTATAATTTATCCTAGAAGCAATTAGAGAGCCATCTGTGGATAAAAGGGAAAAGGCTTTCCAGTAGTCTGTATTTGGGAAGGTGAGTCTGGCCACACTGTGAAGGAGTGAAGGAGACGGTGGTAATAAGTGAAGGTAGGAAAGGGAAGAGATACCTGAGAAATTTATCCCAGGCATAAGCCATAAAGGTGTTTATATAGGTCAGATGACCTCTTGCTTTTACTGTGGAAACAATTCTGATTTAAGATAGAAGTAGTTGATTAATGACCTGTATTATGTTTTTCAGCCCTAGAATTATAAGAATTATAAGATTTTATAATCCTCTAAAATGCAGTAGAGTATGCATAGGTTTGAAATCAGAGCTCTGGATTAAAATCCCACCTATGCCAGTGTTTAATATGCAAATTAAGTACATTCTTTAACCACTTGGACCAGAGCCTCATTTAATGCTTTAAAATGAGCATAAGCAGGAATCTTGCTGGAAGGACTAGGCCTTGTCCAGCATCTGGGACATGGAAAATGCTTAGTGACGTGACTCTACAGTCACTTAAAAAGAGAGCTAAACTAGCCTTCTGGCTCTCATTTTATTTCATTATGCTTTAAGAAGTCAGCACCTATCTTGGAACTTTATTGCAAAGCCATGTGTCTATCCTCATTTTGAATAAACACCTCTCTTACCCATCACACTCTCATCACCTGTGACCAGGTGCATATTTGGACCCTCTCCATTATTTAGCAGTGAACTCTCAGAAATATTCCCAGGTCCATCTGGCAGTAATCCTAGGAAATGACAGATACTTAGATCAAATTATACAAGATTGAAAATGCCATTTGTTCAGCTATTAAAGCAATGAAAGGACACTTTTGTCAAGAAAAAGCAATATTCAGTAAGGCAAAAATCTGTATAAGATAAATATCTTTATTCTTTGTCCTAGGAGCATAAAAATAATAGCTTTATGCCATCAATATTTGAAGACATTTTGAAATGTGTTTAAATCAGAAAAACAAGGAACATCAGAAATAGTACTTTCTTCTCCAATTTATACTTCTAATTCAACTTATTTAAAATCTTTATTTTCTAACAGCTGTTGAAACAAAAAAAAACATAGGGCTTGTTGTGACTTAAGAATATTTAAGTGACATATTCCTAATTTCCCTGCAGTCCCAAAATTAACAGAGTGTTCAGTAAGATAATATGCTAAATTTAAGAAGAAATTGTTCTAAATTTTTGTTACAAGCTGAGCCTAAATCTGTTTTAGATAGTCATCTATTATTTAAACCTCCCCATGGCCAAAGAGGGAGGGAAAAAAAACACCAAAAAACAATAACTCTCCATTGTTTCACCTTGTCTAAAATTACAGCTCAGAGAGCAAGTACCATTTATTTAAGGCCTGTTTCAGAGAATGATATAGTGCATATTATTAAAAATAGTGTGTTTTCATGAAAATTCTTGGAGTTTCTTCCTCAGGGAGGACATAGAGTGGATTAGGCTTTGATTTCTGTCTGACTTCTGCTTTTTGATTCTCCCAGTTTTCTTGATATTTAGGTGGCTGGAAATGATTTACAAAAGATGAGAACGAGATTATAATTCTTATTCATTATTCTAGAGCCACTTCTCACATTAGTATTCAGTAAGAACTGGAGAGAGGTAGGCTGGAGGACAATCACAGAGGTAGGATACATGTTTAGAACCCTTCCTTCCTTTGGACCGAGGTCTATTTCCGTGAGTCTTAGCTCTCTCCCCTCCTATGGGAAGGAATGCTAAGAAGAACCAACTGTACAGGAGATTCTAATGTAGCAGACTGAGCTGAGTCTACCCTGGACTCAAGCTGGGGCCATGCTCACTTCAATTACGCCATCTGTCATTTCCTATTGAAACCATGTCCTTGTGCTCTGTCTCCTTCTATAAAGGTTATGAACTGTGCTTACCAGCTCTGCATCTGCTGGGTATAGGACCAGGTCAGGCATGAGGTGGGTATTTGGTAAATATTTACCGAGCATCTAAATAGATGCATGCATCCATCCATGCCTGGATAGGCCATGAATGGTGCCATTGAGAAGATAACAAAGCATATATTACTAAGAATTGGTCATGGTAAAATTATGTTGGTCCTTGAACGCAAATAGGTGTTCCAGGCAAGAAACCACCTTGCAACAATAGCAGTTTTCTATCATTTCCTCTTGCATTTTTATCATTAGTAATAATAATAATGATGATGATGATGATAATGATAATAAATTATCCCTAGAACCTAAAGATAGCAGATATCAGAGAGTATATAACGAGGACAGAAAATGCCCTCACAACCCCATCCTATTTGAAATATTTCTACAGAAACAGTACTAAGAATGTAGAAATATATGTGTTTCCTTTTAATGCTGAAATTCCTTCTTTTGCCACAGGTGCTGAGGTTTTGGTCTCTGGAATACCTTTTTGTCAATGGCAACTGTTATCAGCAATCAATAAACGTGAAAGAATACTCAGAAGCATTGGAGGATAAAATTGCAAAGTCAATGTCAAAACACACAACTAGAAAAATTATTATCTCATTACTGGTCTGGTCATTTTTGTAAACATTTAAAATATATATTTGCATTTTTTTCCAGGGGCAGAAAATAAAATTATGCTACAATGGAAATCACTGTAATATGATAGCCCTCTTCTATTTTCCTTGTAGCTTTTCTTAAACTGTTGAAATGCAAGGCTATTGCCATATCTTTAAGGTAGCAGAAGGCTTGTAGGGCTTGTATCCCTAACACCAGACACCTCAGGGACTGGTGCAGGCTGCTGTATCTGAAGTGGGCCTATTTATCTGGAAGTAGGAGTAGTAGCAATAGTAGGGGAAGGGGTCGACAGCAAGAGCAAAGTCCTTGTATCTCAATTAATGAGGACTAGAAGTTTTTAGTTAGTGTTTAAAGTGGTGGTGCTCTCCAAAGACAATTATATGCTAAAGTCAAAGGACTCAGATGTGATTCTTTTCACTACTGTCTCTTGATATCATTATTTCCTTAAACCTTGCTCTATGCCTCTATTGTACTGATTGATAATACAGTGTTCTATACAATGTGTCTATAAGAAACAGGTGAAAGAATGTATTTCATAGCATCAATGTTTAGTGGGGTGGAAATTTCATTCTACATGTGCCATTCCTTTGTATCTGCTATTCTACACTCTTGTTGATGATACTTAAAAAAATTAACACCTATTTGGTTAAAAAGTAGTCATCAGGGTGCCTGAGTGGCTCAGTTGGTGAAGCGTCTAACTTTTTATTTTGGCTCAGGTCATGATCTCACAGTTCATGGGATTGAACCCTGCCTCGGGTTCTGTGCTGACAATGTGCAGCCTGCTTGGGATTCTCTCTCTTCTCACTCTCTCCACCCCTCTTCTGCTCTCTCCTTCTCTCTCTCTCTCAAAATAAATAAATGAACACTAAAAAATAAAAGTAGGAATAAAATTTTTATAACATAAAACCATAGTCTAATAATTCACTTCTTCCATCCTTATTCTGCTACCAGAAGCAAGCAACTCTCCAACACTTTTTTTTTTACTTCAGTTAGTTTTTTATATGGAATTTACCTTCATACATTTAAAAAATATGCACATCCTGTTACCTTCTGACTAATCACATTTATTTTATTTTGGAAGGAGACTGAGCTGTTTCCAGTCCTGTCCTTTCTACCTCCTACTGAATAAATTATGTCTTGATTTTCAGATAAATATTTTGTTGTTGTTGCTGTAGTTGCTGTACCTATATAGTGTTCTTTATTGAGCCAAGAAATGTACTATGACTTAATTCTCTGTGTATTTTTGTTTTCCTTATATAACAATTGTCTTCTTTTTCTCTTTTCTCAATTTTCTTTGAAAATCTAAGCGTTTCCATACTTTCCATGGCTCTTTAAAAACATCTTTTGATATGACTCGTTAGATGGTCAAAAAGTTAGATAATTTATTAGTTTTTTTCTTTTCTTCTTTGGCCTCCAGATATCCATCTACACACACACACACACACACACACACACACACACACACAGAGTCTCCTGCTCCAGGCTACGCTACTTGCTTCCCAGGCCTGGCCATGCATCTTAGAATTCTCACTTCTGTTCAGACAATAGTTTTCTCATCAGACATTCCCCCTTTTATTATTTTTTGTCAGAATATTTCTTAATTTTGGAAGATGAGACTCCTCAATAAGTTCTAGAAAATTGTACATGACATGTAAAAGAAATGTGTGGTGAAGAGTTAAAATGAAGTCCAGTGAGAAGCCGGACCTCTAAGAGGATGCACACAAAAAAAGCATAAATGATGAGGTTCCACAGCTGAGAGCTTCGTAAACTTGAAGAATGCAAAGGGCCTCTCTGAGTACAAATCTCTCATTGGATAACAAGGGGAGAATGATCAAAAGGGAGTTAGCAGCAAAACCATAACTAGAGTTCCCATCTCCTGATTAACCATCCAGGTCTTTCCTCCACACTATTCATCTGTCAAGTGTGTGTGCTTGGTAACTTCTGTGTGTTTCTTTCAATATTCAATTTTTGAAATAATTCTGTGATGTTTGCCTTACAGTGACTATGACTATTTGCAAGTAAAGAAACAGGGAAAAGAGTTATAGAAATTGATCATACTGTACAGCTAGTAAGTGGCTGATTGAGACTTCCAAACACACACACACACACACACACACACACACACACACACACACACATCTACATTTAAATATTCACTGATTTTAAAAGTCTATTTCTATTCATGAGCTTAAAAAATAAAAATTAAGCAACCAAAGCCACCTTTGTTAATGTTTCATGAGCTTTCCTTTGTTCAAAATTGGTAATAGTAGCAGCAATATGCTATGTTATTACTGCTGAGCCCCAAAAGCTCAGCTTTCTCTAAAGGTCAGCTAGAAATTTTTAAAAGGGCAAATCTGATTCTACACATGCATTGCCTGTGCGGGAGGATGTCAGCGATGGCTTTCTGAATTGCTTCTCTCCTTAAATGAACCAGTGTTCGAGGTACTTCAAATTTCTAATCTGCCTGTCTTTCTCTTTTTTTTTAAAACCACATTGAGTTCAATAAAATTTATTTTACAATTTAAGGTGAATAGCATTGTCCCCATAAAGCTGAAACATTAGCATAATAGTTATTAGAATTTCCTGAGCAATGTTGATACAGTATAAACATTACCCACTGAAATAAAACTACATTAATGAGGAGAAACTATGCCCACTTTCATTTGTTTAACAACTATGTACTGAATGTTCCTGTGCCTACTGCCCTGTTCCCCATCCACAGATAAGCAAGCTATCCCCTGTCCTCAAAGGAGGAAATTGCCTACTTACAAAATGAATGTATAAGCTGATAAATTAAATGCATTGTGAGAATTATGATCCTTGCTTTCTAAAGTACTGTGTGATGTGGAACATTCTCCATACGAACAACTAGGAAATAAAAATAGTAACAAGAAATCTGCAGTTGAGTTTGATTAACAAATTCAAGTATCATGACTTAAATGCATTTGTTTGGAGTATTTCTCTTGGATTTCCAGGAAGCTTTTGAAAGACTGTATCTGGATTAAAAAGTTTGGAATAAGAGACTTACTTTTTACTGTGTATAACTGTATGCTAATTGTTAAAATGCACTATTTGTCCAAGATGAAAGATGGACGTTTAGGTTAGTGTTTGGGACCCAAAAAGTCTTTGTAGGATATATGCCAATTTACTTTAGCTATCATATATAAAGAAGAGTGGCAAGATAATAAAATACAAGAAGGGGTTTCATGATAAAAATAAAGATATGAAATACATGTCAGAAGTGGGAAATAATATTCTATTACCAGGAATGAGGCAAGTCCTTATTAGAACAAGGCAGGAATGGGAAGCAGAGCAGACTGGGAAGCCTTTCAGTATTCTGTTAAGACCTTGCAATTTGTGAGGAAAATAGGAGGAAAAAAATACATGCTGAGGGATGGGTACTACCCACCAAAAGAGAATTTCTTTGACTAAAAAGACTAATGAGTTTTTCAGGAACTTTACTTTGTAAAAAGTTCTATATGTGGCAATGTCTTTTCAGGATTAAAAGAAAATATTATTGGGTTTGTTAGTAGAAGCAGAATAATATGACTTCATTCTTAGCAATATGGCAGATGAGATTACTGAAAACTCAGCATTACAGAATCTTTAAAATATTGGATAAACATAGCAAAACTGTACTGTTGAACTTACAAGAAATTAAGAGGAATTCCCAAGGGCCAAACTTTCAGCAGAAGCTGAAAATCAGAGTGGCACACTGGCATTGACACTCTACCCTGGGGTCATTAGTCAATTCTGATCCAATGAGCCTCAAGGGAGAAATGGAAAATACCATGGATCAGACAAGGTCAAGTGTTAACGACGAGACACTTAAAGGAATAAAACTTCAGTGAAAGCTAAACAAAAATATATAAGTGTGTGTGTGTGTGTGTGTGTGCGCACACACATGTGTGCGTCTGCTTATTTGACTCAGAATTCACGGAATAAAACAACAGAACTCTTCCCTGGGAATGCTGTAACTCCAGCCTTTCCCTCACCACCTACCTATGGGGAGAGCATTGATAACGCATGTCACTGAGTATCTGGGAAATAGTACCAGCTTATCACTGGCCCCCCTGGCATAATCATGAACATCTTAAATAAACCATATGTTCATGAAAACCACCTTGCCTTATTTCATCAACACATGGAAGAAAAACTCAGAAGGAGGCTAGAAAGAGAATGAACACACACTTGCTGAGTCTGAGTGGCCACTGAAACCTGGGGATTGAGTGAGTTGCCTCAGCTTTGTCCCTACCAATTGGGTCAATTAGCATAGTGTACATGCCTCTCAAATGCATTTTAAAATACTGCCTATGTGATACTAAGATAAGAATGAGAGCCCCCAGTGAATTTGAAACCAACTGTATTTCTATTGCCCAGTTCAAATAAAATTTCCTTCTTTGAATCTATGTTTTCAAATTTTCTGCCACCCTGTTAACCCATGTCTGCAATAAATTCATATTACCGAGACTTTAAGTAGAGGTATAAATGGCCTCAGTGATTTTGGATTTCTCATATATCTGTATATGGCACACGATGATTATGGGGGGACAAAGAGAGGGCACAGCTGATCTGTATTTGAAATAGGGAAACAGCATACATAACATTTGGGATAGTGAACACACAGATTTCATTTCCAGATAAAAGATAGGTTATTCCTCTCTCTGCACTCTCCTTTTTGCCTTTATTTATTTATTTATTTATTATTTATTTATTTATTTATTTATTTAGGACTTGGTGTTTATAAACGCTGAGGCTTATGTGATATGACTTTGTATTCTCCCTCTTCATCACCATTGATTTCCCTGCTTTTTCATTAAAAGGTTTTGAACTTAGTGTTAAGTCACAACTGTTTCATTCAGACAATCCCCTACCACAGTCGGCAATGCACTTTTCTTAAATAACAAAAGTTAAAAGCTCCTAAAGACCTGAGGACACCTTATTTAATCAGAGTGGACAAAATGTAGGGACCAAAAATTTCCTGGTTTACTGCTTTACAAGTTAGCATGTTTTTTACTCCCAATCATATGTGTCTTCTGCAATAAGGGAAACAGGATACAAAATGGTATCTTTTACAAATGTTATGTGCCTGATAGTACATGTAAATTTCACTTACCAAATAATTCAACTATATTCTTTTACACATAATCTAAGCCTCACAAATACACAATATTTTGGTCAGGCTCCTATTGAGAAATTCAGATTCGGGGGCACTTGGGTGGCTCTGTAGGTTAAGTGTCCATCTTCAGCTAAGGTCATGATCTCCAGTATGTAATTTCTAGCCCCATGTCCGGCTTTTTGCTGACAGCTCAGAGCCTAGAGCCTGCTTCAGATTGTGTCTTCCTCTCTTTCTGTCCCTCCCCCATTTGTGCTCTGTCTCTCTCTCTCAAAAATAAATAAACAGAAATTTTTTTTAAAGAAATTCAGATTTCAACCATATATTTGATATTTCCTGATATTTTATTCTGATATATATCCAAGAAATGAAAGCAAGTTGTCCAAAAGATATTTTCACACCCATGCCCATTGCAATATTTTTCACAACAGCTAAGAGAAAGAAGGAAGCAACCTAAGTGCCCATTAAAGCATGACTGGATAAATAAAATATGGTATATACATACAATGGAATATTAATCACTCTTTAAAAAGGACATTCTGTGACATGCCAAAACATGGATGATCTTTGAGGGCATTATGCTGAGTACAATAAGCCAGGTCACAAAGAGATGAATACTGTATGATTCCACTTATATGAAGTATCTACAGTAGTCAAAGTCATAGAAACTGATATTTTAAGTCAAGAATATCATAGCTTCTGAGGAGTTACATGTCAGTTTCCTGGTATCATTTTCCTTATTTGGCATTTTCAGATTAGGAAAAGTAAGAACTAACATTTAATCAACATCTACTAAATGTCACATACTGTAGTGGGCAATGCTCCCCCCCCCCAATGTTTATTGCTTTTCCCATCCAAGTCATTTCTCACTACTCCTTTTTACAGTTGAAGATATGGAAAATTATCTAAAATTGATATGCTCTAGTATCACATGGCAGGGCAGTGGTTAAATAAATGATGGAATCAATTAGTTACATAATCAAGATCTCAAGTCTAACTCTCCCAAGTAGAAATGTGTTAATGAGAAGAATAAGACCAAAATAAGCAGAAATTGGTTCCCAGAAGCCAACCAAACTCCACACTAACTGATCAGAGCTGATCCACATAGAACAGTGTGGAGAACAGAGAGTAGAACTTGAATATCTGCAGGATAAGAAACTATCCTTCTCCCCACCTCCCCTTGAAAAAAAGAAGATATGCATTTACACGTCAACGTAGTACAACTCAAATCCAATCTTCAGACGAATCAGAGAGGTAGAAGTCAGCACCATGCAAAAAGCTACAAACTAAAGAGAGACAGCCCTACCTATGTACACTCCTGAGTCATGGAACAGATCTGTAAGAAATTTCTGAAATCTGGGTTCTGGATCCAGTCCCATTTAAGTAGGGTGAGTATATAGTGTATCCTTTAAAGTGGGCACTTCTGAGAGTTAAAGACTATCCTATTAATAATTAAACTTGGAGCAGAGGCATAAGCCAGAACTGTTCCAGCAGAGTCCAATGTGTGTTGACCATGCATATATAACACCGGGCCACTCTCAAGAGGGCTTCAGAATTTGTTCTGAGGTCAGTTAGTACCCATCCTATTTGCCAGTTTCTCAGGGTCATTTTTACTCCTAAAATAGTGCCCTAGACAAATTTACAAAGTTTGTTTACCCAAAGGCCAACATTTCCACATGCTCTAAATTATTTTCTATCAAAAGGAAAATAGGATTTCTTGCAAGATAACTAGGATGAGAAAGCAAGCCCCCTCCACCACTGGGGGAGAATGAGAAGTTTCAGAAAGAGAATATTTTATCTCAAGCGTAAAGTCAACAAATTAGTTCTGAAGGCATAAGAAAAATCCACGCAGAGCTTCCAAAATCTCAGACAGATCCTCACAATGCATAGGACACTTCAACAGAAAGGATGAAAACACAGCCTCAAGATTCCCAGTTGTGTTTTTCCCTCTCACAAATTAACGCTTCATAATATTAACTCCTGATGATTCTGCTGAGGAAATCTGGTAAGTGCCTCTTTGAGGCTGTCAAATGAAAATGGTATTGTTTTCCTTCCCTAAAAAGATCAAAGAAGGAATTCAATGGAATGATCTCCGGTCATCATTTAACCCCCAAAATCTGAGCCTATCTCCCAGGCATTTCTTCTGTTATGTCCATTTCCTCTTTGTTAATACTTTTGGTCAACTTCTGTTTAGGAATTTAATAGTTGCAGTGTAGTCATAATGTTTCCATTTCTGTGAACCCAAAACATATGATCACTAATCAGAGTCATTAACAGCACAAAATGACAATGAGTCACATTTTCAGAGACAAAAAAGAATTCTGTTGTTGTGGATAACTGCTGTAGCATTACCATGGGAAAAGATCATTTCTTTTAGAGTTCTAAAATATTGAATTCAGTTTTCATGGCTCTGTCACTACTTTGAAGTATTTTAGGAAGCAGGGGACCCATGCTTTTAATAACACATTGATACCAATGCCCTCTTTTTAGAGATAAGGGAAGTGAATTTCACGGAAGTAAGGAATAGAGTCATTCCATGCCATTTGGCTAGTGAAGATCAGAGTCAGAACAGGAGCCTGGGTGGGACTGAGTCCCTGGTTCACTGCATTTATATCAATGTCTTTGCCCTCATAACCATCTTTGTCACTCTGATACCTGCTAGTATTCTAATTTTAATATCACTGGTTTTCTTCTATATATGTCATCCTATAATCTCTATTTGAGTCACAAATGGTAATAATGACCTTCTCTCACCCCCCGTAAGCTCCGGCCTTAGCTTTTCTATGTGTATAATCTTGGTCTCTTTTTATCCTCTATTTATAAATGCATTTATATAGTTTAACCTTTGGTAACATGCATATTAAGTAGGACAGGCTTAAGAAAATGTCTCTGATCTTTCTTATTCCTCTTTCCCTTTACATTTCCCTACATTTACAAACTATGAATAAAAAACTAGTATGGATACCAAAAATGTTTTTAAAAGAAACAGAATGGTAGGACAATAGATAGCTTTAAGGCTTACTAAAACACTAAGATGCTCAGGTCCACATTTTAAAGAAAATAAAACTGAAAGTCTTATAGGAGATGTTTTAGGAATACTCCTTGGAGTTTGACAAGTCTTCTAGCTGGTCTCTTGGCCAGCTGCCATGTTCTCTTCCATTACATTCCCATCCAACTGCCGAATTGATATTCTTAAAATGCAAAATGCACCATTTCATTAACAGTCTAAATGCCTTCTGTGACTTCTTATTGCTCAGAGAAGAGAAAATGAATTTATTAACTTTGAAGTTCTTCTCTAATCTGCCTTACTCTCTATCACCTTTCTACTTCTGCAACCTATATCTGGACTGTGACCAACACACATGATGCTTCAGTGGAAAAAAATCTCCCAATCCACCATGATTCCCTTAGTCTCAGTATTTCTGCACACACTTCTTTTTGCCTCAACTGTGTCTCTTCTTCTTTTTTGGCTAGGAAATTCTTTTCAGTCTTTTGAGATTAAATTCAGACTGAGACTTCCTATAATGTCTTCTCCACCTTTGCATTCATCCTTTCTCTCTAGGCATCTATTCACTCAAAATATATTAGTGTATTTTCTAAGTCCCAAACCCTCTTTGAAATGTCAGAGAGAACGTGTTGAAAATGACACACTTTTCTCCTCTCTTGGCACTTACCTTCTAGAGGAAAAGTAGAAAACTAAAAACAAAAACAAAAACAAAAAACGAGGAGTACATTTTAAAATGGTAACATATGCTATAAAAAAAAAAAGGACAACAGTTTAAAAGGCCAGGGAAAAATGAGGAATACCATAAACCTGATTGTTAGGAAAATGTCTCTTAGGAAATGATCCGTGAGAGAAAAACTGAATGAGTAGAGAGTAAGAGAGGGGTATATAGTCAGAGGTTCAAATATACAAAATAAAATACAAAGGACCTAAGAGGAACCAAATCTGTCCTTTTTGAAAGATAGGCAAATAAAACCATAAAGAAAAATATTTTAAATAGAATGGGGTAAGAAAATGGAAACTGGTACCTTGCTCAAGGGGGGGGGGTAAAAAAATATATGTATATATACACTCCTCCTTCAGTGTTCTTATAATTATTTTACATAGCATTATTAAACCATTTTTCATATTCATTTGGCTTTGTATGCTCAAATATCAAAATCCCCTACTAGATTGTGAGATACTTCCACGAGAGTACACCTTATACTTTTATCATATTTCTGTGCCTGGAATGGTCTGAGAAAACACATAGGACGTTCAGGCCCAATTATTCATTCATTTATGTTTTTCTTTATTCCATAATTGTTTATTAAGAGGCCACAATATAGCAGGTACTATGTAAAGGCACTGGGGATAAATTGGTGTACAAAGATGATCACAGTCCCTGTCTTTACTATAGAATTCACAATCTTGTGGGAGAGTCATCAAATAACTACATCAAGTAATGTAAGATTGAAACATGGCAAGTAATGTAAAGGAGAGATGTGTGTTGCAGTCCAGGGATCAGGAAAGATGTACTTGGGGAAGTGGACTTGAAGCTACAATCTACAGGAAGAACAGGAGCTGATTACATAAAATCTGAGCTGACGAGGAGCTTGAGTAAAGGCCTGATGTGGAGGACAAGATTTGAGGCACTAACAGCCAGCTTTTCATACCATGCAAAGGGTTTTGGCTTTTATAGTAAGAACAATGGGCTCTTTCCATAATTTGGCTATTGTTGAGAGTGCTGCTGTAAACACTGGGGTACAAGTGCCCCTATGCATCAGTACTCCTGTATCCCTTGGGTAAATTCCTAGCAGTGCTATTGCTGGGTCATAGGGGTAGATCTATTTTTCATTTTTTGAGGAACCTCCACACTGTTTTCCAGAGCGGCACCACTGGTTTGCATTTCCACCAACAGTGCAAGAGAGTTCTTATTTCTCCACATCCTCTCCAGCATCTATAGTCTCCTGAGTTGTTCATTTTAGCCACTCTGACTGGTGTGAGGTGGTATCTCATTGTGGTTTTGATTTGTATTTCCCTGATGAGGAGTGACATTGAGCATCTTTTCATGTGCATCAACTGATGAATGGATAAAGAAATTGTGGTTTATATACACAGTGCAATACTACTTGGCAATGAGAAAGAATGAAATAGGGCCTTTTGTAGCAACGTGGATGGAACTGGAGAGTGTTATGCTAAGTGAAATAAGTCATACAGAGAAAGACTGATACCATATGTTTTCACTCTTATGTGGATCCTGAGAAACTTAACAGAAGACCATAGAGGATGGGAAGGAAAAAAAAAGTTAGAGAGGGAGGGAGCCAAACCATAAGAGACTCTTAAAAAGTGAGAACAAACTGAGGATTGATGGGGGGTGGGAGGGAGGAGAAAGTGGGTGATGAGCATTGAGGAGGGCAGTTGTTGGGATGAGCACTGGGTGTTGTATGGAAACCAATTTGACAACAGATTTCATATTAAAAAAAAAAAACAGTGGGGAGTCACTCATTTCATCTCAGCTACCCGAGGTTTAATGCTCAGTGACTATTTTGAAGGTCTACTCTATGGCTGATCAGTCTTAATGTTTTCACCCTCTACTACAACCATGAGATATTTTAAAATAACAAAGCAGAGTGACTTCTCTAGCTAAAACATAACACAAAATGGCTTTCCAGCACCAGATTCCTATTTGCTTTCTCGGGGTGACTCTCCAACTTCTCTCATCTATGGACTTGTGTTAATGTCATTCATGTGGCCATTTATTGCACCCTGAGTGCAATGTTATCACTTGTCTTTGTGCTTTTGAACCTCTGTGCATTAGTGCTGCCACACGTGAATGAGCTCTTGATGGGAAGAACAATTCCCTGGCTTACAACAAGAGATCAAGCATCTCTTGAAGGGTCATGTATACAGGATTTATGATGTGGGGTTACCAATGACAATCTGATCTCTCTCTTGCTCAGTGAGAAACTATTACTAGTCTAGATGGGGGATACATACCTTTGTGGTATATTTTTAAGGTTTTCCTTTAATAAATTACCTTTTTAATTTTGGTAAAATCAGTCTACTCAAGAAATGGATGATCCTGCCAATCATAATTGAGAGTTATGATCCTGCTAGTGTCTTTAGGAATAGGATTCAAGATTTGGAAGACTGCTTATCTCTACCCAAACCGGCCCACATCTTGCATATAATTTATACAGGCAGAAATACACAAAGCCTCTTAGAAATAATTTAAGTGTCTTCCAAAGGAAAAAAAAAAGATGAAAATGAATCAGGAATCATGTCACCATACTGGGCACAATGTTCTAGTTTTATTATGACAATAGTCAGAGCTTCTGCACAAGATGTGGTTGTTTTATTGGACCCTGCTGACCACTAACTGACAAAACTAGAGAAATGCCCATGGAAAAAATATGAGCAAAAAAAGAAGCAAAAGAAAGAAAAGTCATAGAATACATCTTTTTACTTTGTTTCTCTCTCTAAACACAGACAAATTTTTCATTTGTCAGAAGCTATACATATATGAAGAAGAGAATCCTGCATGGGCTTTGCTTTCTTTATTCATTAAAATGTAGTTTCACAACCTCGGCATTCTTGACATCTGGGGCCAGCTGATTTGTTGTGAGTGGCTGTCCTGTTCATTGTTGCATGTACAGTAACAACTCTAACCTCTACTTACTAGTTGCCACTAGCTCCCTTCTGTCTCCTGGTTGTGGCAATTAAAAAAATGATGCCAAACATTGCCAAATGTTCCCTGGGAGCATCCATAAAAACCACAAAATTACAAAAGGAGTTAAAGATCTAACATGAACAAAGAAATGTATTAAATAATTCACCTTTGCATATTGTCATGAGATTTCGTATTATGTATATCTTGTAGGTGTTATTCTTACATTATCACATTTAATCTTCACAGATATTGTTTTTTCTTTCTTTGTTTCTTTTTTCTTTTCTTTTCTTTTCTTTTTTCTTTTCTTTTCTTTTCTTTTCTTTTCTTTTCTTTTCTTTTCTTTTCTTTTCTTTTCTTTTTTTTGAGACTGTGTGTGTGTGTGTGTGTGTGTGTGTGTGTACATAGGTGGGGCAGAGAGAGAGAGGGAGAGAGAAAATCCCAAACAGGCTCTCAGTGCAGAGCCCACTGTGGGGCTTGATCCCACAAGCCATGAAATCATGACCTGAGCCTAAATCAAGACTAAGATGCTCAACAGAGTGAGCCACCCAGGGACCCTATCCTCACAAATATTCTTGAAGCAGATATTATTTCCTACATTCAACTCATGTGAAAACTAAGGTTCAGAAAGATTAAATAACTTGCTTAATATTCATAAACAATTAGAGGTAGGGTCAGAAAAAAATACTCCCCATGGACCATTGACAAACTGAAAATTTTGATTAAATATAATATACTGTGATTTCTAAGTTTTACAACTAAACCTTTGAAAATCACTAACTTACTACTTTCATTCCATTTCAACCCTGAACACAATAAAAGGCTCTCGTGCACATAAAGAGTTGAACATATTTTTAAAGCACTTTCATGTCATCGTTCTCTCATACCCCTCATCATAACCCTATGAGCAGTACAGCAGAGGTTAGGATGGTCATTTTATAGCTGTAATAACTGAATCTCAGGAAGGTTGAAAGGCTTATAGAAGGGCTTATAGTTTTTATGTGACAGAAACTGTATCCATCTAATATATAATATGCATACACATGCATGTATGGTTGTCTGAGTATCATGACAACCAGATGTGTCTTTACATATTAATTTTGAAGAATTGAGTTGATTTCATAACATTGCAGGATCCCAGGAAAGGATAAATAAAACTTATTTTCTTTTCTTCTTTACTCAGTAAGCATTAAAAGTTACTCCTTACAACTTAGCATGACCTTTTGCCTTAAACCTAGATTTCTTCTTCTTTGACCCCAAAGAGAATGGGATATCACATTGGATGACCATAAATATACATAGACCCCAATCCAGAAGTGAAGATTTTAAGGAAGTGCTAGAGTCATGTGGAGAAGAAGTAGGAGAAACTGTGTGGGGGCAC
Organism: Acinonyx jubatus; assembly: GCF_027475565.1. NCBI lineage: Eukaryota > Metazoa > Chordata > Mammalia > Carnivora > Felidae > Acinonyx > Acinonyx jubatus. The sequence continues at coordinate 21,923,710 of NC_069396.1, read as the reverse complement.
AGGATGAAAATAATTTACTAAAAATACGGTAGAATGTGGTAAGATTGGAAGGTTAATGTTAGGAGATACAGTCAGATTCTTGGGTAGGATAGGTGAGAGGGATTTCAGTGGTTTGGCTCCAGAACAAATATATTTGACAATATGAGCCAATGGAGGGGGGGTTCAGAAACCAAAGAGGCTAAGAGACATTTCTTGGAAACGTGAAAAGTCCATGGAGGCCAACTAGGAGATTCACTACAGAGGTACAAGCATGTAATCATGATTCAGGGAGGTATTAAAATAACCCCAAACTTTAACTTTTGTCTGTTTCTCAAACATTATTCAGTATTGTATCCTGGAGTTCAATGAGTATAACTCCTTCACGTTTTAGAAAAGACCAGTCCATAAATATCAATGAGGTCAAGGTAGTCAATATGGCTGTTGAAATCTTCTATATCCTTTCTGGTTTTCTACTTGTTCTAATCAATTATTGAGGTAGTGAGTTTGCTGACTACAATTGTGAATTTGCCTCTTTCTCTGTGCAGTAATAAAATTTTTGATTCATGTATTTGGAAGTTCAGTTATTAGGTGCATAAAAGTTCAGTAAAGAATTGGCTCCTTTATAATTATGAAATGACCTCCTTTGGCTATGGTAACATGTTTTCTCTGAAATCTACTGGTTTAATATTATGTAACATTAATTAATATTAATATTCAACTTCTTAAAATTAGTATTAACATGGTATATCCTTTTCAATTATTTTAATTTTAACCTATTTGTGTCTTTATAAAGAGTAGATTCTACTGCCAGCATAGTGCTGAATCTCATGTTTTTAACCTACGGCTTATATGGCTTATAGTGTTTGCATTTAATTTGAACTGTATATAATTAGTTTTACACTTATCAACTTATTACTCACTTTGTAACAGTCCTATCTGCTTATGGTTCCTTTTCTTCTCTTTTTCTGCCATCTTTTGTATTAATTCAATATTTTTTTATGATTCTACTTTATCTCTGTTTTGGGGCTTATTAGCTATAATTATTTTGTTATTTTAGGGGTCTCTGTAGGGTTTACAGTATCCATCATGATCTTTCAAGATTTACCTTCAAATTGAATATTCATCCACATCTAAGAAATGTACAGTAGTATGCTTAATTTCTCTCCTCTCAAAATGTGTGTTCTTATTATATAATTTGCTTTATGTATGTCAATAAAATTCCTCCTTACTAAATTATATTTTTTTTAAACAGGAAATTGTCTTTAAAGAAATTTAAATGAAAGGAAAAGTATCTTATGCACTTAACCAGGTACTTATCATTTCCAGTGTTCTTTGTTCATTTCTGCAGATGTAGATTTCCAAATGGTACACTTTTCCTTCTGTCTAAAGGACATCTTTATTCTTGTAATGTGAGCTTGTTGGTCATTAATTCTTTCTGTTTTTGCATACTGGAAGAAGTATTTATTTTGTCTCCATTTGATAGATATTTTTGCTGGGTAAAGAATTTGAGGTTGACAGTTTTGGGTTTTTTTAAAGCACTTTACAGAGATTATTCTACTATCCTGTCAAGTGCATTATCTCCAGTGAGATTTCTGCTGCCATTTTCAGTGTGTGTGTGTGTGTGTGTGTGTGTGTGTGTGTGTGTATAACTTGTACTTTAAACATTCTCCTTACCACTAGTTTTGAGCAATTTGATTATGATCTTCTTTGGAGTTGTGCTTGAAGTATATTGAGCTTTCTGTATCTGTGAATTTTACATTTAATCAAATTTTGAAATTATTCAGCCATTTTTGTAAAATACATTTTTCTGTATCCTATCCTCCTTTGGAATTATAACTGCATGTATATTACGTCACTTGAGCTTGTCTCACAACTCACTGACAAAAAGAATTCTGTTTCTCTCTTTCTTTTTATTCATAGCTATTGCTATGCCTTAAAATTCACTATTCATTTTTTTCCTGAAATATCTAATCTTCCATAACTTCCATCCATGTATATTTCTCCTTAGACACTACAATTTTCCTATCTAGAAATTTGGTTTGTCTTTTTATATCTTTTTTATATCTTCAATGTCTCTACTTATCTTTTGGGCTCATATAAAATACAGTTACAATAACCATTTTAATTTTTTCTGCTAATACCTGTGTTACTTCGGCATTAGTTTCAGTTAATTTATTTATCTTCTCATTACGACCATATTTTCCTGCTTTTTTGCTTGCCTGATAATCTTATTATATACCAAACATTATGAATTTTAGCATGTGGAGTGCTAGTTGTTTCTCTGTTCCCAAAAGATATGTTTAGGCATTATTCTTAGACACAGTTATGAGAACTTGGGGACAAGTTTCAGGGTTTCACTTTTATGATTCCTATGTTCAATGTAGAGCTATTTCCCTGTGTATTTGTACCCAATGCCCCATTAATCATGAGGATCCCCAGTCTGGCTGTTGGGAACAGGCACTACTGTGGACCTCTGTTTAAGTGCCAGGAACTGTTCACTTTTATCTTTCTGGGTGGTCATTTCCCCGGCTTCAGGTGTTTGTTTGTTTGTTTGTTTGTTTGTTTGTTTGTTTTTCATGCATGCACTGATATGTACTAAGGACCTTTGGAAGATATGTTTTATTTTTCTCTGTATGTAACTCTCTCCTCAGTTCCTCTGTCCTGTGAACTTTATCCATCAATGTATTCCACATTTTCAATCCTCCTTTAATTCAGGGAGACAGTTGCTTGCTTCCTGGGCTTTACTAGCCTGGAAACTTTCTCTAGACAGTCAACTAAGCCAATAGTAGGGCTAAGCCAGTAGTAGAGCTTTCTTTTTGCCAACACTCAGACCTAGTGCCTTTGCTGTGTTTTATCCAATGTCGTGAAAAACCTTTATTTCAAATATGTTATTTGTTTTATTATTGTTTCAGGTCAAAGTTAAATCCAGTCCCTATTTCATCTTGGTCAGAAGAAGAAATATTGCCTACCAGTTTCAAGCTCAAATTTTATCACCTCAGATAGGGCTTGCTATGAACTTTCCTCCCCTTCCTTCCCTCATGTCACCAACTATTATATCCCTTCCATATGTCCTTTGTATCCACTATCCCAATATTTTTGCACATTTTAGTTATTTGTATACTTGCTTTCTTTTTCCTCTTTTGACTATAGACAATTTCATTCATCACATCATGGGCTTCCAGAATCCAATAATTTATGTGCATGACATAATAATTGCTCATTAAATACTGGTTGAAAAAATGAATAAATCTCAGTTGTGTTATTTTCTCTCCTCCTTATATTTTCCTGTCTTATTATTAAGAAATTAATATTCTGTGCAGGCATTGTCTATTGAGGAACTTTGATAAGCAGAATATTAGGTTAAGCAAGAGGTGAATTGCCTTTTTCAGGGCCTATTTGCAATGAGTCAACCAGCTGGATGATCTGCATTTCGATGTTGGGTACAAAACTGATTATTTGTCCATGGAAAGCTTTCAAACATTATTTGAGCACCAGCCATGCTGCTGTCTTCCTGCCTATGGCACTGCTCCCTGAATTGTATACTTGAAATGAGTTTGCTTTAGCACAAAGTGGAAAAAAAAGCAGGAGATTGCTGAGAGGTGAATATGGCAAGGTAGACTCTCCTAGCAATGACACAGAAGGTGACATATGTCATCTTCTGCTACTGTGACCTTTCTATTTCTCCAGCAACACACATTATTCTGAAAAATGAACACAGTTAAAAGGAGAAAAAAATTGAGCCATCAATTGGGACACTGTTTAGTCAGAACCAGCTTGTTTACAGCTCTTTTTCGAACATGAAATGCCGTTGGACTTGTTGAATTATTTCTCTGTCCTTCTTTCAAGCAGAAAACTACAAAGCTCAAGTTAATTTGGAGATAACCCTCCATTCAAACTTTTTTTTTTTTTTTGCATTTAGTGACATTTACATTACTTATATTTATACTCAGAGGGAGAAAAAGCAATACTAATTTCTGGGGACTACAATGGATAATTTGATTTAGGGAAATAGAGGCATGTAGGACAGACTTATGAATATAACACTCTAGTGGGATTAAGTAGACTTAGTAGTGCTAAACATATGATGGATATCTGTGTGTGATAAACGGAATATTATGGGATGAGAATAGATACACCATGGGTTGTAAGGACATAGCACATAATAGTGGGATCTAAAGAAAATACAGTATTGAAATTTTTTAGCAATAATAGTTGTATGGCTACAGATACATTAGGAAACTTCTGATGTAGTAGCAATAGCATGGATTATAGGAGTCATACAAATTTGGACATATGGGGAAACTACAACTCAGTGAGATGAGGTATTGTAGCTAAGGTCACTCGGCTAGTAAGAATAAGGGTGAAGATCTACATACAGATCTCTGAGATATAATAGGTGAAGCTCTTTGTTCTATCAGATTATTTACAGATAGATAGCAATATTGGTATTTTTTAAAAAAATATTTGATCTTGTTGTAATATAGGTTAGGTGATCAAGCTGTGCTAAGTCAATTGCCTGGTGTTTATGTGGTCAGAAGTATGTCCAATTGAGTGACTTAAAAATCAGCACCCAGAAAAGAGTGGACCTTTCTACCATGCTTCTTATGCTGAGACTTCCATCAGCGAGTGATTTTCTTGCTTTAAATTTAATGCTGCCTCTGTTCAAGCAGAAAATTGATTTGAAGACAATGAAAAATGCACCACTTTATTTCCCTAAGGGCTTCCCTACACAGTAGGCCTTGAACAAACCTAATTTTATAAGGAGAGACAAACAACTAAGTTAATCTTCAAATGCAAAAATTTATTGTTTTTTTTCCCTAAATTATTTTACTAAGTATTGATTCCCAGATTCTTATTATCTATGTTCAAATCATAGGGCTCTGTGCAGAATTTGCATACATTCTGGTAACAAAATTCATAATCAAAAGGGAAAAGTGAAATAATCCCACCATGGAGCATGTAAGTTTTCTGTTCAACGGTACCTTGTAAATTGCCAATAAAAATAAATTGTACTGAATGAGAAAATCATAAGAAATAAAATATCAAAGAATCCTTAGCGATAACATGGTCCAGTGATTTTTTTCCCTCTTGAGGGGGAAAAATTGATTCCTGAGAAGGAGCATTTTGATTGCAGTTTTTCCACATGGGCACCATGTTTTGGAGGGTTTTCTAATACGTAACATTACTTTTATTTAAAAATAGTTGTTATACTTACTTGATCAATTTTAAAAATGGGAAAATGTTCAAAGCTTGTGATAATTTGCAACAACAATAATAACTAAAACAATTCTCTGAGGTCCAAATTATTCCTGACCTTCGAGGAAATCCAGAAAGTCTGAGGGTGTGATTTCCATGGTTGGCTTCACTGGGTTTCATGATAACATACCCTCTCAAAGGAAGGTGAAAGAGGAAAAGATAGTTGTGCCCTTTTTGGAGTAAAAAACATAGAATAAGATCAGGCTGAGACCACAAGGCACCTTCAAAGTCATAGAAAGAAATCTCAGAAATATATACAAATGGAATTGACAACTAGGAGCATAAGAAGATGTGAGTAAGCTTAGAGTGGAAGATCACGGTTTGGCATGATACCTGTGTGAAATCAGTGGACTGTTCATTGCTAGTCTCTTTTCACTCTTTGGTATCTCATAACTACAATAGCTTATAAGTGTTTATAGAGAAGGATGCCAAATAGGAGCCTATAAAACATAATCCCAATCTTTAGATGCCTTAGTTAAGCCCCCAAAGTGTTTTAACAGCCTCCTTTTACTGTAGTTCTAAAAAAATTTGCAAGAAGAAGGACCTATGTTACTATATAGCATAAGGTCCTATGGTACTCTACAGTATCAGTTTCCAATACTCATGCCATGTCTTTCCTGCTAGAAACAGCATAGAATGTGTATGCTTTCTGACTCAAAGTTTACAGCATTCCATATTATCTTATAATCGTACCATTTAACTCATTTAACTAATTATATCATTTAATAATTTAGATAATTTGGCCTCTGATGCTTTTGATCAGATTTGATTTATATCCATCTGATATAAATTGTTATGACACTTGAATTTTAAGACCATCTTTCTCAAGCTTTAATGGGTGTCTAGGACCTTGCTGACATACAGATTGAGATTCAGCAGGTTTAGCAATTCTAACACGGTCCCAGGTATGTCAACGCTAATGGTATACATACCATACCTTAAGGAACAAAAGTTTAGGGGCTCCTGAGCGTCTCACTCAGTTGGGCGTCCAACTTCAGCTCAGGTCATGATCTCCTGGTTCAGGAGTTCGAGCCCGATGTTGGGCTCTGTGCTGACACAGATTCTGTGCCTCCCTCTTTGGATTCTGTGCCTCCCTCTCTCTGCCCCTCCCCTGCTCATGCTCACTCTCTCTCCCTCTTTCCCTCTCTCTCAAAGAATTAAAAAAAAACATTAAAAAGTATTAAAAAAAAGAACGAGATTAAAGCAAGTGTCTTCCACTGGGGCCCAAGAAAAGAGCTTATGTGAAACTATTTATTAATATGATATGAGGAAATGGGAGTATATAGCAGGTAAACGAAACATAGAGCGAAAGCCGATGCAAGTATCAATTATCAAGTTGGTCACTGGGATGGGTAACTAATGATAAATTCCAACGGGAACTTTTAAAGTTTCGTATAACATTATCAAAATTTACCGCCAAGAGGCTAAGAGAAAGAAATATTTATCCATTCAACTTTACTCCCACCAAAGGTGGCTCCATAGACCTGCCCTTCTAGTTTGCACAGAAATGATTACAGAGCAGTTTTCTCTGGCAGTTTTCCAGAGTCCCATCTGTATGCATCAAAGAAGCCTTAGGGCATAAAACAAAAAATATTAACAACACAGCCTAAGACAATGTATTGTTCATGTTACTCTGACTTAAAGCTAGTCAAGGCCTACTTGAAACCAGTTATCATGAGAGTGACCAGGTGACCAGGAGGATTTTGAAGTGATACACAAGAATTATAAAATGCAATATGTTTTATTATGACTGTTTGGTGCCTTGAGCCTGAACACATGGCTACAAAACTCATGTCTCTTTGAGACAAAAGCCAGATGGTTCCTTGGCAATATGCCACACTTCTTGCCACAAAGAAAAGTCATGATTTCACGATTCTAATGGTATAAGTATGGTCACACTGTTAGGCAATAAGTGCCAGGGTAATAAGGTAAATATTACCGCATTCTCCCTTTCAGATTAATGGATAACATTTAAGGGACCAGTAAAAGTCAGTGTGGCTTTTTCTCTTCCCAGAATTTCTGTAGCTCTTCCACTGCCCTCTCATTCATAAAACGGTTGCTAGTTGGTAGAGAATCAGATCCAATTATTCTTCCTACTCTAAGAAAGAAAACCATATCCTATAGTGGAATAACAATATACCATTAACACACAGAACTCTGTCACATACAGCCATAGAAGAGATATCTCTCCTTTGGTGTTTAAGCCCTTTAGCACTCCTGATAATGCCACTGAGCTAGGCTTTGTTTCTCCCCAGATGAGTCTAAGATATTATTACCACCGCCATTAACAGGAGCTATAGAAACCAAGCAGTTCTGGGGTTTAGACAGCTAGTCCTTTCACTTTCCTGACTATGTATCTCAAAACAGATTAAAGCAGGTACATCCCCCAACTAATCAGAATGTTTCCGAACATTTACATTGTGCAATAAACATTCAAAGCAGAACCCACTGTCTTGCTCAGGTAACTGAACAATTGATAAAGTATCTGCTTAACTATAACACATGCATTATTTTCCCTTAGGAAGACAAAAGGTTACCAAAACCTAGGGTATTTTTAATGTGCCAGCAGCACATAGGCTCACACCTGCGTTCTTACCTGTTTTGGAGTATGAGAAACTGACATATTAGGAAAAAAACTCTTTGGGATTCAATGGAGCATCAAATGACTTACATTTGACAAGAGGCCATATTGTGCACAAGGAAGAGTTTTGGCCCCAGTGTTAGAATAAATTCCCTGCATTATTAAATTGAATTCCAACTCTTTAAAACAAAATATATGACTATAGATTTATTCTTCTGATGCCAAAACTTCAACTTGCCCATACTTAAAATTAGAAAAATACTATTCTTGTTCAGATCTCAGGATTATCAAGGAAAACAAACACTTTAGTTTTGTCCTGTATACACCTATATTACCTTGTTCTCTCAACTAAGAGAGCATAGAAGAAATAACACCTAGCACCCTAACCTTGGTTTCAAATACCATTGTCCATTAAAAGGAACAAGCTCTCCTTGGAGAAACTGCTGATTCTAGGCCTAGAGCAGGACATATAAAATGAGCCTATAGCATCTTGAAGTACCAAGAAGTAAAGACATACTTAAAAATACAATAAATAAATTAGAATTGTATTAAATATGAAGTATGAAATAAATATCCATGAGTCAATACTTACATAAATAAGTAATGGAATAGGGGTGACTGGGTGGCTCAGTCAGTTAAGTGTCCGACTCCTGATGTCAGCTCAGGGATTGAGCCCCACACTGGGCTCTGCACTGAGTGTGGAGCCTGCTTTAGATTCTCTCTTTCTCCCTCTACCCCTCTCCCCTGCTCACACTCTTTCATGCTCTCTCTCTCTCAAATAATAAACACAAAAATAAATAACTGAATGATAATTAATTATAAATAAATTAGACAAAAAAGACATCTTTCCCATGAAGAGGAGATATAATTTATGTAGACACTGTATTCTGAAGGAGGTGGAAGATAATTCCCCACTCTTCAAATGTGTGCTATACATAGTAACTTCCTTCCCAAAGGCAGATTATGGAAAGGGAGGTGACAGTGTAACTTTTCAGTAAAAAAAAAATCTGACAAAAACTACCACAGCCATGTGACCAAGTTGGACATTAATTCTAATAGCCTATGTTGTTAGCATGTACCCTCCTCACAGCGTGATAAAATGATACTTCATCTCTGCTGTCTTTCTCCCAATAGTCCATAATGCCTGTCTAATCAAAGAAAAAAGCATCAGACAAATCCTATTTGATGGATAGTCCACAAAATATCTGACTAGAACTACTAGTCCCATGGACATCAAAAACAAAGGAAGCCTGAAAACTATCAGTGTAGAGAAATCTAGGGAGACTTGATAACTAAATGTAATGTGACATCTTTGATCTGATAGTTGAACAGAGAAAAGACAGTGGGAAAAGCTCAGGAAATTTGAATAAAGTGGGCATCAGTTCATAATAATGTATTATTATTAGTTTATTAATAGTGACAAGTATACCATAATTATCCAACATTTCAATAATAGAATAAACTTGGTATAGGGTCTGGGGAACTCTGTACTATCTTCACAATTTTTCTGTAAATTCATTCTAAAAAATAAAGCCCATTAGCATTTTTAAAAATGGAGTTACATGGAGGTCAGAGGAACCAAGTATGACTTTCTTTCTTTCTTTCTTTCTTTCTTTCTTTCTTTCTTTCTTTCTTTCTTTCTTTCTTTCTTTTTCTTCCTTCCTTCCTTCCTTCCTTCCTTCCTTCCTTCCTTCCTTCCTTCCTTCCTTCCTTCCTATCTATCTATCTATCTATCTAATCATTCCTTTAACAAACTGGTAGAATAGTGCTGATCTACAGTTCCTAAACTTTAATGGAATAAAAAAAAAAATAAGGGAAGTAACAATATTGTTAAAGTGCAAACACTATACTTAGCCAAATATATAATCTGCATATCTACCCTCTAGACCTACCCCTTTTCAATAATTAATGCAGGTAATAGAAGGTGAGTTACTAGCAGGCACCATCCTGTCTTATCCTAATAGTTAAAAAAAAAGTGGGAGATTATGTACCATAGTTAATAAAATGGCCTTTTCTTGATAAAAATTATAATGCTGACTATAAAAAACTTTTATTATTCATGAATGGTATGTTGAAAGAGATTTTCAATTTCTTATGTTAATTTTACTACTAAGTCTATTTTTAAAATTTAAAAAAAGTAATAGGGCAGTGGCAAGAAAGAAGATAGAAATAGAATCACTAGATAGAAATATGAATTAATTTTTAAAAAGAAAATAAGTGTGAATATGCTTGACTCTTGTTCCAGGGAAATGTGCATGAAATATTGGGTTTAGAATATTGACTCAGGAAGGTGGAATTGATAAAAGAAACCAACATTACTTGATAGCTTATTGTGTTCTTGGCCTTGGCTGGACCTTTTTAGTAGTGGCATATTATTTAATTATCACCTGTCTTACCTCCAGCTACCATAACAAAGTAACACAGACTGGGTAACTTAAATAATAGGTATTTTTACAATTCTGCAAGCTGGGAAGTCCAAGATCAAAGTGCTGGTTGATTTGATTCCTGGTGAGGATCCTCTTCCTGTCTTGCTGACTGCTTCCTCTCTGTGTCCTCACATGGCAGAGACAGAATGAACTCTGTTATCTCTTTTTCTTATAAGGTCATTAATCCCATGCAGAGGGCCCATCCTCATGACCTCATTACTAATTTCCTTCCGAAGTCTCCATCTTTAAATTTCATTGTGTTGAGGGTTAAGGCTTAAACATACGAATTTGAGAGGACACAGATATTCAGTGTACATCATCATTGTAGCTGAAAGATTAAATAAATATCGTTTTTGCTTTATTTCTTCTTATTTTTGCAGATAAGGAAACAGGTTCAGGCAAGTTTAGTTAGTTGTACAAGGCTTACTAGCAACTGGAGGTCTAGCTCGAGGCTACTGCTGGCCAAGTCATGCTTAGATATATTATTCAAAGAGAAATCATTGTTTGAATAACTCTAACATCTTAATGGCTTAATCATGGGGAATTTATTTATTTTTCACTTTCCCAATATAATTCAAGTTAACAGGGCCACTGTTTATTCTTTCTTGCAGGTGCCAATGTCTCCAAGAGATTTGGGTTCTTCAAATAGGTCCACCACATCAGGCCAGACGAGTAGGAAAGAGAGAAAACATGAAGGATTAGAAAGTGTGTTATCGTTGCTGCTGCTGCTATTTATTAGCCATTTTTCCCTATATTCTCCAAGCCACAATTTAGTTCCAAGATCAAAGTTCACTGCAAAGAGGGCTTACAGATAGAGTCTTGCTACATGTCCAAGAAGAAAAGAGAATAAAAAGTGGAAGGTATAATAAATAATCAAACATTCTCAGCTCCAACAATCGTGTCCTTTTAGCAGAAAAAAAAAATCCATATGAGTGTTACTTTCTGGAAAGAGAGTGCTCAGTCATGAAATAAGTTTATTCCAACAACTCAAGCACAGTCGGGGGTTCAGAGGCATGATATCATCTACATGTAGATAAAAATGAAACAGAAAGACTTCCTTTAGGAAGACATAACCAATAGACATGGCAAGAGAAGCCAGGCTATATGTGGAGACAGGAACAGAATTGGAAGAGTAGAAAAGTAGAAAATGGACAGTGCATAAGAAGTGATTATTCAGTGTAAGAAACATTTCCATTGAAACCAAGAGGTAATTAAAACTTAGGGAACAAACCATACTGGCTGCGTTGTGAAGCAGTAGGCTTTGATTTTAGTATGCTTCTTGGAGCATAGTCAAAGAGTGTGATCTTTAAGTCGTATAGCCTGATCATTTCTGACAGTTTGTCATTCCCCTGATTGTGAAAAATAGTGTTAGCTTGAGACAAATCCTATAGAATGTGGACCATTCACTCTGTCTTGGGCGACACTATGTGTAGATATAAGCATAATCCCATTAAATAGCAATCAGGGATCTGAACTTTCATTAAAGTATAGGGCATGTAGGCTAAACCCCACCTACACCATTATATAGAGAAAGCATTTGTACCTGGTTGCTGTAAGTCTAGAGATAGCCCAACAGAGATACTAGACATTGGCAGAAATGGAGACCCTAGTATACTTGCTCATCCTTCTTCCTGTCAAACCCTGACTCCTATATCCTGCAGGCATATATGAGGCCAGTATTCAAACTCCAAGCTTCTCTACTCTGATCAATCTTATACCTGGCTTCCAGAATACTATCATAATGGCAATTCTGTTTTGGTCCATTTTTTTTCTTTTCATAGTTTATTCATTTATTTTTGGGAGAGAGAGAAAGCATGAGTTGAGGGTGGAGAAAGAGAGGGAAAGAGAATGATTTGGTCCTTTTAACTCTTCTATCCTCATTTCTTTTATTCTCTACCTTGTTTTTCTGCAGGTGCATTTAATTCTACCTAAATTGCAGAGCTTACTTATTATTTAAACTGAAAACTCTACATTATGGTGTTCACCATCAATTCTTTCCTACCTGTTTTCTTAACTATATTTACCACACATGCTGATGTAATTAATCCAGTTTAAAAACTTTACCTTTGGGGGCTCCTGGGAGGCTCAGCCAGTTAAGTATCTGACTCTTGATTTCAGCTCAGGTCACGATCTCACAGTTTGAAAGATTGATCCCCTAGTCAGACTCTGTGCTAACAGTGCAAAGCCTGCTTAGGATTCTCTCTCTCTCTTTCTGCCTCGCTTCTGCTCAATCTCTCTCTCAAAATAAATAAATAAACATTTAAGAAAAAACTTTACCTTTGTATTTCTCCCCTACATTTATAGAGTTTAATACTGTCTTTTAGATAGAAGTTGCTCAAAGTTTGTGTGAAAAATAAAATACATAGAATTAACTCATTGGCTGTTGATAACCAAGACAGTGGTCATATGTTATTCCCTGAATATGCAATTACCTCTGAAATTCTATGTACAGGTTTACCTGTAGTGTTAATATTTCATCATCAACAAATGTCTCAAGAAATTGAATAACAGTACAAATAAATTAATAGCTCCTTAGTTTGCACATTTTGGAATCATAAGATATCTCTTTATATGTAACTAAAAATCTTGCAATAATAGCTAAAAATCAAGCAAATGCTTAATTTCAACTTTACTGTTAAATATATCATATAGCCCTGTAGTATCTAATATCATCTAATCATGACAATCGTGTATGGAAATTTTTAAAAACATAGATTTCTCTATAATGAATAACCCAAGAGGTTACAATTCAAAGCTCTTAGGTAATACCTAGGTATTTGTATTAATAAAAGTACTTAATATGTTCCAAGGATATTCTGATGATTAGCCAGATTTTGGAAATAATTATTTAATACAAAAACATTATTATATAATTTGATATATATATATATTTTTTTGCCTAAACCACCATTAAGGAGACAGTATTCTCTAATCATTGAGTTGACATTTTATCTTTGATGATTAACTTCTAAATAATTAAAGGTCATGGGATATCTAAATCACTATTTCAAAAATTAAGAGGATTTTTTTCCCCAGAAATATTTTGCTAGATCAGGCTAATTCTATTTTTAAAAACTTGACTAGAAATTTTCAATCAAATATTTTTGTTAATGCTCAAAGTGGCTGATTTCTCAATATTTGGCTAAAATCTTTACTGCCATTTCACTTTTGAAAGCATCTAAATTGCCCATTATTTCACCAAGTACTTACCATGTTGCTTGTATGACCATACTTCCCATTCAGAAACAAAGGTGTGAGGCATCACGGTTCATTTGAAAGACAGCCATATGCAAATGAATTTTAATAGCTATTCCAGAAGCTAGTATGTTCATAACTATATAAAGCTTGCCCAATATCTGTTAAATTCAATATTTCCCTCAGTAAAATGTAAATATGGGTAGCTATAGAAAACTAATATCTTTAGAATAAATAATCCTATGCCCAATTTAACCATGTTTTAATGAGAGATGTTAAATAGGGACTCTCCTGGCAACAGAGATAGGCATGCAACCCAAATACTGATAATCCAAGGGCTTCTCAGAATTTGTAAAGATGCAAAAGGGAAAACTGAATCTTTGCGCTTTGGTGAGGAATGTGTATGTTTGGAATTTGTTGGCAGTCTTCATTTCTGACAAACGAAGAAACTTGCCATATAGAAGATAACATTGCCAATACAGAAAAAAACAAACATACCAGCTGAAGGGAGAAAGCTATAGTGGCTATTTCTTGTTTGGAGGGATTATCTGGCTTCCAACTACATTTGCTCATTTAAGGAATCCCTCTTTGTAGGTAGTCTTGCAAAGAGTAAGAATCCTCACATGACAGAAACCTCAAGGAGAAGAGGCCAATTTCTAGGCTAGTCTAATGGGATGTTCCTCCCCCAGTATGAGTACTGGGTATGGAAAACACAGAGCAACTGGAAATGCATTTGAAGATAGTATTACAGGAAGTTAGGAAAATGCATATATATATATATATATATATATATATATATATGTCTAATATATATGTGTGTATATATATATATATGTCTTTTGTTTATTCATTTCCCATTTGAGTTGCAGAGTTTACAAAGTACTCATTGAGTATTTACCTTTATATTATTAATGCTGTGTTTTGATTTACTTAACTATATATACATACACACACACACACACACACACGCATATATATATATACATACATATATATGTATATATGCACGCAGGTATTCGTGATGGGAGGCTAATTCGAAAAGAAAGAAAAGATATAAAGCTTATTCATATTGATGGAAAATTAAAAGGTCTGAAGTGAAATTGACATCTTCACTCATTCTATAAGCATTTTATCAAGTATCTGCCATGACTCCAACACTGTTCTAGTTACTAGAGATAGAATAGTACACAAAACAATAACAACAACAAGAAGAATGCTGCATATGGTGTTCATGAAGCTTACATTATTAATGTATGTTAGTGTACATCAGAACAGAAATGAGATGCTGGTGTCTATAAAAAATAAACATGTTATTGACCTAACTGGTTTAGCAGGGCTTACGTAGGAGTAGTAAGTTCTATTAGACATGAATGTGTGGCATGCATTTGTGCACATGTGCATGTGTTAGTATGTTTAACATTTGCATAATGCAATTGTTTCAGTAAAGAGAGGTATAGTCATTAGGGTCATTCGTTATGATACAAGCTTTGCTTTACTGATTATTTCCTCGGTTTATTTATTAACTTGTTCACATAGTATCAGTCTTTTGTTTATTCATTTCCCATTTGAGTTGCAGAGTTTATAAATTACTCATTGAGTATTTACCTTTATATTATTAATGCTGTGTTTTGATTTAGTTAACCAAATATGGGGCCACTACATTGCTGAAAGAGCCTGGCCAAAGTCCCTTGTCTCTAAAAATCCACCGCTTTCTAACACCTGGTGGGAGAACAGTTTATACATGGATGGGTAAGACCCTAGGAGGCAGAGGTGAGCTTCGGGTCTCTTAAGCCATAGGTCTTCTCACGTTCCTCCTAAGATGATTGGAAAAGTTCTCACCTACGTTTCCAATGTGATTAGAAAAATTACCTAATATTGCCAGACTTTACTTCACACATCTGTAAGGAGAAGACACTGACCTCTTACCGTAGTGTCATTAAAGTGAGGATTAAAAAATACTAAATATAATTTTATAAATACAAAAATTATTGCAAAAGCTATACATTGTTTTTAAAAAGCTGTAAATAAATATTCTCTCTCCCATGTCTCTTCCCTGTTCAAAACACATTCTCCAGCTTATTAAGATTTCAGGAATTATTTTTAGTTTGTGCCAAGCAGGGTGATCAATGCTTGGCATACACTGGGATGAGGAGAGCAAGAAAACTAACAAACAATAACACAACACACTTCCAGATTTTGCTTTCATACTGTCAATTTTTTGTTGGGCTGAGAAATTGAGCAACCTGAAACAATCAGAGGCAGTAAAGCAGTTCTTGATCTCCTCTTTGTATTTATCACACTGTATTGGAAATTTTCAAGACAGGTCCCCAGAAAAAGCTACTTCATCAATTATAATATCTATTTTCTATTTTCAGCAGTTCTGAGGGAGCCTTCAAATGCTCCCTTGATCTAATTCATCTGTGGGTGTGATGCAAATAATTTTAAATTCCATATGTGTTATTACCCATGTCTACCCTTTTTCTTAAAAGTCTGTTAAGCCTCATTTATAGGATGAATTAGATCAACAACACAAGATGATGCTATTTAAGTTGCAAGTGCACGTGGTGCTTTCCTAATACATTCAGCAAGGAGTGACATTACCAAGTGGAGACATAGGTAGTTTGTAATTTCACTACTCCCTCACTAGAACAGCTAACAACTATTCAAGACCAAGACACTACTGAGAAAATTCTAGAAAATGGGGGTGAGGCTGCAGCGCCCTCTGCACCTCAGAGACCAACACAGTCTGCATAAGAAGGGTGAGACCCTCAGGCCAGCACAAATAGAAAGGTATCCCCTAGCCTCTGGTTCCCCCAGTAGAAAAAGACAAAACAGCGGGGACAATTACCTCTCACCCAGCTTTGAGACCCAGCAATTGCTGGGTCCCCTACTCTAATCTCACACCACAGGGATTGCAGGGGAATCTGACTGTGACAGACAAGGGATGCTGGTGGGGGGAGGCTTGCAACAACCAGCAGACAGACCTTGGAAGATTGAGTTCTAACCTGCAGCACCCAGGGAGTGATCCTAACCAGCAGTTTTGTTCAGCTACAGCATGAAGTTGAGGGCAGAGGCACTGCAGGGAACTCAGCAAGGTACAGATCTGTCTGATTCAGACTCTCAGATGACGGGTTTTGCTAGTCCTAGTGCCTAGTTTGCCCATGTCCAGGCAAGGAGTTGAGTTGCGGCCCCACTCACTGTGAGGAGCGTCTTCCTGCTCCATCTGGCTAGAAGGGCTGGTGACAACTCCTGGGATCTGTGAGCCTGGAGCTCTCCAGATGAGAAGGGGGCAGGCAGAGCTGATCACCCACAAAGCAAAGCTACTACTGCACGGAGAGTTCCCGACCATCATTCCTGTCCCCTCCCACTGCTCCTCATGCTACACACACAGGCTGGAGATTGATTCACAGCCAAGGCTGGGGGTAGCTCCTGGCCTCTCCCAAATAGAGAGCCTGATTGGGAAATTCAGGGTAGCCTGAAGGGGCCCCTCTCCATCCCACCCAAACAAGGGGGCTGAGACATAGCCCTACCCACTGTGGAGTGTCTTCCCACCTCATATGATCAGAAGGGCTGGTGACAATTCCTGGAAGCTGCAAGGTCAGCCCGGCAGCCTCCTAGCCTAGAGAAGGGCAGTGCAGCCAGAGCAGATAGTTTGCAAACCAAAGCCAGTGGGCCTGTTTGCGGCGCGGGTTGGCTTAACTTAAGACAACAGTTTTACAGGCTTTAGAGCTGGTGCTTTTGCAGCACCAGAGCAGGGAATCAAACCGAGAGCCCCATTTCTTGCTGAATGTAGCCGCCAGCCTGCCTGAACTAGAGAGTCTAACCAGGGCATACCCAAAAGCCCTGCATACAGTGGCACTTGAACAGAGACCACAGTCCATTGTTCCCTCCATCTGCAGAGCAAAACCAGTGGTCTCACTTGACCAGGAATTTAGTATACACTCTGGCCTAATTCGGGTCCCCAAACAATAAGCTGTGCAGGGAAGCTAACTCATACCCCCAGTTACTACTGAATAGAGTGCCCAGTCCTGACTATCTACTAAGCCTGATCAGAGAATCCAGGAAACGGCAGAACACAGCCCACAGCTTCACTTTTTTACGGAGCCAAAGGATTCAGAAACACTAACACATTCCAAATCCAACTCTTTTGCCGTACACATAAAAAAAAAAAATAACTACACAACAATTTCAATATGTACAGATTACTTCTCCAAGGCTTCTCTATGCCTTGGAAAGGAAAAAGAAAATAAAGCGTCCAAGTTTGCATGATTTTAAATCTAGAAGGAATCTTAGTTGCTAGCTAGGACAATATAATCTTTCCCTATAGTTCTTCCATTTATTCTTTTTTAAGTTGATGAAATGGATGGTTAAATAGATTAATAAACTGTTCCATGAATTTATTACAGGAGACCACGGAAGTCTACCCAAATCTATCAAACCTAAATGGCTTGGAATCATTTATGCGGATAGCAGCTGAACGTGTGGATATTTAAATTTGTACCAAGTCATAGCTGTGTAGGGACAATGACCCAATAGGGACAGAAATAAAACCTCTATAAAAATCCTTTCTTGTCAAATATAACAAATATGACTGATTCTGTGGTTAATCAATTTATGATTAACTGCTAATTATGATTAATTAATGATATGATTACGTATATTTAGTCAAAAAGTGCTGAAAATACCAGAGAAAATCTTCTATTTGACTTTAATATGGGTAAATATTTAATATATATATATGTGTATATATATGTATATATATACAATACACACACATATATATACACATATATACATATGTGTGTATATATATATGTATGTATATATACATATGCATATGTGTGTGTGTGTGTATATATATAGTACCACTGAATCCTCCATTAATTAGTGACTTAGCAAATCTATAGATTCCAAAGAGCCCACACCTGAAGATTCCACTATGCTATAATTGAAATCTTTATTTATTACCTGTGTTTAAGGAACAAAGGAGATAATATCAACACATGTTTTCTGTCTGTGTTCCCTTGCTCCTATGGAATGGATTAGTCCAGAGACAGGGAAACCATTTTGTTCATATGAGCTCCTATGTTAACCCAATAAGTATGGCTCAGAAACTGAAAAATAAATCATATTAATTAAGTCAAATAATGTTCTGAGTTTTTCATTAAAGTAACTATCTGTCTATATCTATATCATCTTTGGAGGAAATTCATTTTCTAGGCCCTTCAAGTTGTTTGTTATCCCATCCCCTCTTTAGTTTTAATTGTTTTATTTTTTGTTTGTTTAGTCTGGTCTTCCTCATGAGCCCCATTTTATTTTCCATCCCTTAGACTATTGTTACAAATTAAGAGAAGACAATGTGCTGATAGGAATAAAAACCATGTATAGGCCCCCATTTGCCACAGCACACATTATCCACCCAGGAAGATCTTTAGCCAATATAAGAACTAAAGAGGTAAAAACCAGGGGAACGTCCCAGCATCTAAAGACCTTTTTATATCTGCAATGTTGGTAGAGATAAGCGTCCTCCGTGGCTAGAATGTAAAACCCTAGAATGCCAGATAGATTTTACCTCATGTATCAACTTGGGGCAAAACTGTGTGAAGGCTGCCTATTGCACTAGCTTAAGAAGGGCCCTTAGGCTCAAGAGTATTCCAGAGTAGAGTACCATGCATAGTTAATGACATTTGCCATGTTTGTACCAGATATTTGACAATCCTCAGATCTTCACTGTTAGTTCCTGATCTATACCTTTATGCCCTTGTGTTCTGCTACAGACTTATAATTACTCCAGTATTGCCATGGTAACTTTTCCTTTTAGACACAATTTCTCCATTGTCGTACAGAGTTTTGAGCTATATATTGGCTCACATTTCTTGTCGTTTCAAGGTATTTATGCCACTGAAGTTACTTGCAATGCCCAGCCCACTGTGTGAGCAATGAATGTTCACCTGATCCAGGTTGGGACAATCAAGGCTTCCTTTTCAAGATTTACATTTGGATCACAGAGACTCAATTAACCCGTGTTTGAAACTAGAGCTATAAGGTATGTAAAAGACAAAGCTGAAGACCCTGTTGTTTATGAGAATAATGATTTAACAGTTGTAAGGTAGCTAAACTAAGGAACAAGCTAATAGTAGCTCACGAACTCCAGAAACCTCCCTTTTTAGCAAGCATTTTGTTTTGTCTTGCTTTGTTTGTTTGTTTGTTTGTTTGTTTGTTTTTGTGACCAATGAGCTTTAAAACATCATAAAGACACATAAATGTTCCTTGCCACTAGTCTTTATTTTATATAAACATCATGGATGCAGGGTTACTCTCCACCAGAATCTTGGCTGTAATGTATGAACATCTATGGCTGAACGAAGTTGTAGGTTAATCAGAGTTTGGGGATTGTGCACAGTCTATTACTCCTTTACTTTTATGTGTGTTTCTTTCCCCCTAAACCTTATGGTCTAGTGATGTGTATCAGTGGTCCCTTTACCCATGGCAGTCTTATGTAAATAAGGCTGTGGCAGGATTTTCTAAAATGCAAAGTGGAGAGGGCAGAGAAGTAGAAAAAGGAACAAAGGGAAGATGAAGAGGTAATGTGGTAGAAGTGGACTCTCGATGGAAATAAGGTCTCTCAAAGACTGAAAAATTAATGGTTTTTCCTTCATTCCAAATTCCGTGAGGACTGCTATTCTTGCCCCTATGTTCCACCCCCTTCTTCATTCACAGCATCTTTACCTTCACTCTCAGATTATTAGAATATTCATCCTTCATGGCTAAACCCAAATGTCAGTGCTGTTGAGAGGCGTCCCCTAATCTCTCAAGCCCAAATTAATCATTCTTTTATTTGCACTCAGAATTATGAGTTGATTAAAGATTAATTTTACCCTACCATAATTTATTACTAATAAATCAGTCCTCACCCTACCATAAAGGTCCATGAAAATAGTGATTAGTTCTGGCATACATTTGTGTATACTAAATATACTTTATATGATAAGATAAAAAAAAATTAAAACCGTACAGTTTGTTCAGCACAATAGCAGATTTTTAAAATATATCTTAACACTGCTCATACAACTCTTAATGACAAGGTTCTAATTCCCATTTTGTAGGTAAATAAACAAAACTTGGGAAAAATATATTACTAATTAATGGTAAAACTAAGATTCAAATCAAGATCTTTCTGATGCCAAAACCCAAGTAACTCAGTAATTCCTGAAATGAATTTGTATTCCTGGTTTGATGGTCTAACCAAGATGAAAGGCTGACCTTGGATCACACAATTTTGTTTAGATTAACATGAGAGGAACTAAGCCATGGTTTTATTGATGATGTTAACAAGACTTTGATAGTCTCTGTAATCTTTCTTCCTTAGCAGCTTGGGAAATCTTTGCTCTAAACACTTCAAAGAGAGTAAAGTTACCTTATAAACAATTCTCTGCATATCTATCTGAAAGAAAGAAAGTTCAAGTAAAAAAAAAAAAAAAGGAAGCAGTGACATAGACATTATGTTATGTCTCTATGGGATCCTGTGTGTCAAGTACCCATTGAAGAAAGTGAAGGTGATATATATATTCTCACAGTGGAGTCGGAGTATCAGTGTTCATTGTGTACTCTTTCAGATTCCATTAATTCATTAATTGTGATCATCTAAGTCCTGGCAATTTGAAATACCTTGTTCTAATGATACCAGAGGGAAGAAAAGGAGACTTAATAATCCAACAAGGATTTCAGAAGAAAATTATTTTATAGGTTAAATTATGCTTCAACCACATTTAGTAACCCATGCATTCTGTACAAGTGTCATGCACTCCTATTTTTTAATGTTTATTTATTTATGAGAGAGAGAGAGAGAGAGAGAGAGAGAGAGAGAGAGAGAGAGAGAGTGGGGGGGGGGCAGGGGCAGACAGAGAGGGAGACACAGAATCTGAAGCAGGCTCCAGGCTCTGAGCTGTCAGCACAGAGCCTGATGCAGGGCTTGAATTCACGAACCGTGATATAATGACCTGAGCTGAAGTTGTAGGCTTAACCAACCAAGCCACCCAGGTTCCCCACATTACTATTTTTAATACTTTGCTCAAATGGTTCCCCACTGCTAAACAAAATTTCTCATTTCAAGTACGATTTATACCTCACTACTCTGAGCACTGTCTCTACTGCAAGATCCAGCCAAAACACTGTGTCCTCCCATAGCTTTGCCTCCTTTATGCAGCCAAAAGGAATCATACTTTCAAATTTCTAAATCAGTATATTCCCCTCTATGAACTGGAAGGGAATGAAAACAGTTTAAACAAATACCCTGGGCCTGGAACTGACTTTAATGTTACTTGTGACCATCACATTATCTGATGCTCAAATAAGGCTCAGTGAGATAACACATTCGTCTAAAACACACTTTTTTTTAATGCATGGATTGAGATTTGACTTCAAATGTTATTCATTTTAATTCTGCCATCATGTTGCCTATGGGCTGGTACTACAAGCAATTGATTTCTGTATCTAACCAAAGCACTTATCACAAGGCCTGCTGCATGGGAGATCCTAGATAAAAGCAAACTAAATGTTGAAACACATTATTGCTACACATAAATATACATGGTTGGTCTTATCTATTCAGGAAGGCAGCCTCACAATTCTCATCTAAAAATTAAAGCTGATTCTCACCACACCATTCTAGCAATTCACTAGAGTTACTGAGTTGTTGAGGGGAATAAAGCAGAATATATTTCCAAAACAAAATCCATATTTAAATGTTTTAAGATATTTAATAATTGAGGTATTTTATTACTTCAAATGGCCAGGTCTTAAGACACAATTATTCCAAATTAGTGAGGTTGGTTTGACAAGTACCCATGACCAGTTAGCAGGAATCATTCATGACCATGCTGAGAGTGGACCAAATCCCACCAATGATAACATGTGTGAGAGAAACACCAGGCTACCCAGTCCTCCTTATGCCCTTTAAATCATATGCTTATTGGTGGAAGATGCAAAGACTATAACAAGAATTTATATCTAGCATGGAGATAGCATAGAAGTCTTAAAATGCCAATTACCCCTTGCGAAATTAAAACTCACAAATGCTTTGGGGCTTTGATGAAGTTACTGACAGTGTTAAGCTAAGCTGGGAGTTGGAGTCACAGTGCCAGGCAATTAAGAAAACCACTCCTAGGGTCAAAGCAAGCCTGTAATTGGTGTGACAAATCTAAGGTAGTGGATGACTGCACCCACAGCACCTTCAGGATTTCTGTAAATGTTGTCTTCCATGATCCAAAAGTGTGTTCCATAAGGTTTACAATAAACAAGAACACATGCCCCCATACCACCATATACAAACACCTGCCAGTGCTCACTCTTTCTCTCTCTATTTTCCTGTCTTCATTTTCCCCTCTCCTTTTTAGCATCTCTTAAGGGCCAGAGTTAGATAGAAAAGCACACAACATGAAGCCCACAATATTTCTACAAACAAATGAGGGTAATATTTTCAAGAGAAATTTTAATTAGGATTCATTGAAAAGTGGATTAAATCAAAGGCTAGCAAAGATGTTTATCTACTAGATTTTCAGGGGTACTGAAGAAGGAAAATACGTGAAGACAGAGTACAGTGCCTGGCACGGCATACGACATTCAATAATTGTTCAATAAAGAAACAAATGGAAGATGATATAGTATTGAGGGGGGTTACTGTAAAGTCCTGTGGTTGACTGTTTGTTGTATGTCCTATGAGTGATCATCTATCATTTGAATTTAAATAATAAAGGCAGAGAATAATTTAAATAGTCATATTTGTTTGCTAATAGCTCTCCATTTGAGAACTGAGTGTGTTATTCAGGTACTGCATTATAAAATGTTTATGAACAAAAAATAACTTATTTTCTTTAAACACATTAACAAGCAGAAAAACTGAATTCTTTAAACAAAGTTGTTGGTTCAACAATAACCAGATCTTCTATCTTCCTTAATCAGGGTAGATATGTTTGAAGTTTCAACTTCATGTGATATATAACCTGTAAAAATGTGTTAAATAGACAACATGTTATTCTATTTTTCCACCCAGCCAGCTACAAGAAGCTTAAGTCCGATGTGGTGGTTCCAAGAAGTCTTTAAGACCCTGACTATGGAACTTAAACCACCATCCAAAATGATTGTTAGAGTTCCAACTATCATGTCTGTGTTTCCAGGAGCATAATGGAAGAAGGAAAACAAACAAACAAACAAACAAACAAACAAGACAAATAGAGGTCAAGTACTTCTCTAGATAAGAAAAGGAAATGCATGAAACTTCCATTTTCATTCTCATTAGGGAAAACTCAATCACTGAGACCAAACTAGATGAGAGATGTAGTCTTTGCTCATTATTAGCCTGTGGCCAAACATAAATTTGCGTGTTTCTAAAAATCTAATTATTATCAAAGAAGAAGAGTAAAACAAATCCTGAGTCACATAAAAATGTCTTGGCATTTCTGGAAGTTCTGCACCTCAGGTATTCCATTCTACCAGGATAATACCTTAAGATGTGAACCCATAACTCTCGCTTTCCCTTGAATGAGAAAGATAAAGATCTACACAGTGAATCCGTGGTTGATGTGTAGCTTTACATAACATGCCTTCTTTAAGGCATGTTTATGCCACAGGAAAGCATCCTAAGGCAAAGCAGTGTTCTTCCCTTGGGCCAAGAATGGAATAGTCGGCTGGTAAATCAGTGTAATTTGTGTCTTTTCTTCTTTGGCCATAAATTAGGTATTTGTTTTCCTGTTTTTATGCCTAGAGATAGAGTATACTTAAATATCTTAAAATGTATGGCTTGGCTAACAAGACTTAAAATTGAATATTAATTGGTAATTTACTTACATAATCATTCCACAGCCATAGGGGCACACAACACAATTCCCAGAAACCCTCCACCCCCCAACAGACACATGCACTTAATTCTTTGAATGTCAAAATTCCTTATTTACCAAGGATAGAACTGAATGTTTTACAAGGTGAATAAAATTTCCAGGCATTTGAGATACTATCATTTAAAATCTTTTGTATAAACTTTATTATATCTTGGAAAACAACTACAGGCTTATAGTTTCTACACAGGAGGTAATTTTAGATAGTGGAATACAACTGTAAAACAGTACTCCAAATTGCAGGCTTCTAGACTTGCCTCTGCCTCTAACTTATTCTGTCACTCAGGCAAATTAGATAAATTCTCTGGTGCCTGTTTCCTCATCTATAAAATCAAGG
This sequence comes from Acinonyx jubatus, assembly GCF_027475565.1. Classification (NCBI taxonomy): domain Eukaryota; kingdom Metazoa; phylum Chordata; class Mammalia; order Carnivora; family Felidae; genus Acinonyx; species Acinonyx jubatus. Next base: position 21,899,044 of record NC_069396.1, on the reverse strand, counting down.
GGTGAGTTAGTTTCCTTTGTGGCCTCTCAGCTATGACACTACATGGATACATGGATATTTGTTGTCACTTTCAATCAACCACAATTTTCTTCAAGAATCCATCTCTTCATTTTTGGAAGTTGGTTTCACTTTGTAGATGTTAAATTTATGTCTATACCTCATGGTCTCAGTATTCCCCAGTCCTTATTCTAGTTTGATATTGTCAGCAAAGGGTCTATTTTTAGCAATTTCCCAAAAGAATTGAAAGAGAGTCTCATCTTTGCCTCATTACCTCTGAGAGCCTGTTCACTGAAGCCTGCTGTTTTTACACTGTGAGCCCAACTCCTGCCTGTAATTGTCACCAAGGTCAACACAGGTTCATCACCTCTGTCAAATGGGGGAATCAAAATGAGTTTTCTCATGTTGAAAACTGACTTGGATTTGAGTCCCTAGGGCTTGAGGTTATTCAACACTCACTAAATAAGGAAATGCTACACTAAACAGCTTACAAAACACACACACACACCCACACCCACACACACAAGGACTTAGTAGTTACACTTGCATTTCTACCTCTTTCAAATTAAATTTCTTAGTAAAAGGAAATCACTGCTGCCTCCAGATAAATAAAGGGTTTGATAGTACTTGTGCTTATATCAGAAGAGGCCAAGGAGGCGCTAATGTTCCTAAATACAGGCAGTCTTCTATGTTTATAATGCTGCAGGATTACTATCCCAATTGGAAGCTCAAGTAGACAGCAAAGGTGGAAATAAGAATGAATTAAAAGCAGAGGACTCCTCTAATGGCTGTAGTGTTCATTTGTTCAGTAGTCAAGATAAAGTACACCATACTTCCTTATGTACAGATTCTGTTAGACTACTGATCCATAAAAAAGCATGATACACTTTCAGAGCATGCACACATACTGACCCTGGGCACTTACCTAAGATCTTGGCAACCATGGGAGGACCCACCCTCCCTCTCGTCCCATCTTTTATGTTCTATCTCTGTGAGCCTCAAATTATTTCTGCTTTGGGCTTCTAGATTTGAACTGAAGATTATTCTTTAGCATATCTAACCTTGATTTTATCTTTTCTTAAAAGATGTTGCTTTTTGCTGGTGGGTAAAATCAGGACAAAGCTTTGAGTATTCCCAGCTGTCTCAGTAATGAACAGGCATTGCACTTTGTAATTTGAAGTTTTCAAATTGATGTTCTAGGTCAAAATGCAAATCCATGAGATTCTCTTTTACACAAAACTTCTGTTGCCTCTTATGGTAAAAATATTTATTTAAGATATCCTGTGTGATAAGGATCAGCCAGATACATGATAAATATTCTTTCTTTAATCTTCACATAAAGTAAATTATGAACCTGCTTTAAAGGTGATGCTTGGAAGATTATAAAGTGTAGGTTACTCAATCCATAAAGGAATATAACTATATTTCAAATTCATGTGTGCTTTAAACCTGGGCTCCTGCCATCAGCCTGGCTATGGCAATTCTAACTTGCTCATCTAACACCAATTAGCGAGTTAGGCCTTCCTTCCATGATATCACTAGTCATCTGCTCCACTGCTTGTTCAATATGCCAGTCAACTATTACTGACTAGTTTCTGACTCTTTTCACTAATGTCAACACACTGTGGTTCCTGCATTTGACCCTTCCTGTGTCTTTTGGGCCAGTATAATTGGCTGTTCCTAAAGACTGGGAATCACTTCACATTACTGGCATTTTGTGCTATCTCAGATAAGAACTCCTGCTAAGTCAGGACTTGTCCCCAAGCCCTGACGATGACCTAGCCTTCACTGGCTAGGTCATTGCTGAATCAAGGACTGCATAACTGAAAAGTGGGACAATTTATGCACTTGCCATACACCTTATCTCTTTATTTATTTTTATTTTTTAAATCTTTTGAAAAAAATTTTATCTCTATTTAAGAATGTCAACTTACCAACTTCCACTTTTTTTTTTTTTTTTTTTTTTTTTTTGGTCATTGCCTTTGGGAAGCCAAGAATTTTGCAGATTCGAATACAGCTGAATAACATCAACTAGAAATATCATTTTGTGGAAGAGAATTTATACATTTCACTCCTTTTTTTATCTGTGTTGAACTGCAAAAAGTGGAAAATTGAATCATATGCTACTACCCGGTCAACAAATGCGCCCATGCTAGCAATGCTTTATGATGGCTTTTCAGAGCTGTAGCAAGTCCAATCCATGATTAAATACAAATTTTAACCTTCTTGCTTCACAAGAAAATGAGATTTGTGCTGTGGACTTTTTTCTAAAATGTTGAACCCAGCAGAAAGTCTCATCTTGCCATCCAGTTTCCTTTCTACTATTTCTATTTGCATTCCATTAACATAATGTTGAAAAATGGAAACGACCATTTTTTTTTCATAACTGAGCACTGAGAGAAATGGAATATTCTGCGCACTTTTTAACTGCCTATTACTTTAGGATAGGGGCGGTGTGGCGTATTAAATGATTACAAAGTGATTTTTTTCCTTGAGCTTACAGTCTTTCTGTATTCCCTATTTTTAACCATACATATTATATGAGGATCAAAGCATTCTGAAATGTATATTATCATTATGTGTAAACTCATATATCACTGAAAGTGTGCACATGACATCTAATAAGTATCTCACCTCTTTTGAAAGTCTGTTGCTTAATAGGTCTTATCTAACATTCCATGTAGACATATTTCCTTGCCATACTTCACACTACATAGAGATTAATGCCCTAATCCAGCCCCAAACAAAATTCATTGATAGTGTTAAGAGATCCTGATATGAGAACAGACATTTTAGAAAAGTCATGTTTAAATAGTTAATGTAAGCTATAACATATCCAGCCTCTGAGGCTAAATAGTGGCTCTTTGAACATAAAAGCCCTTTACAAAATGGCATACTTGTATTGACTCAAAAGCTCCAGATATTCCAAATGGATATATTCAGGATTTATAAGGAATTTTCTTTCAGGATTACAATACTACTCAATGTGTTCCTATGGATTTTGATAGCATGGTAAAGTGTAAATTGTGTTGTGTCAATGTATACACTTGCCCCCAAATATATATTCAAATTGAATGTGTAAGAGAGTGTGTGTACAATGGGGTGCCTGGGTGGCTCAGGGGGGTTAAGTGTCTGACTTTGGCTCAGGTCATGATCTTGTGGTTGGTGAGTGTGAGTCCCACATCAGGTTCTCGGCTGTCAGTATGGAACCTGCTTCAGATCCTCTGCCCCCTGTCCCTCTCTCTGCCCCTCCCCTGCTCACAATCTTGCTCTCTCTCAAGAATAAATAAAAACATTTTTAAAAAATGAGTGTGTGTACACGGATTAGAATGCTGGTAGATATATGAATTAATTTATGTAAAGTGACCCAATGAATGGTCTCAATCTTCTTAAAAAGAAGGAAAAAAAAACCTGACAATGAATTTACCATGAACTCAGCTGCCAACCTTTGATCAGTGCATTGTTGCTTACTTGATTCAATCATGAATACATTTACTTGCTAAAATAGCCCTGCAGGGCTCTAGGTCTTTAACTTACAGTGGAGTAGTCTTGTCTGAGTGTGAAAAGAAAGTCAGCCACAGCTTTAGCAGCATGGCTGCATTTATATATATATATATATATATATATATATATATATATATATATGTATATATACATATATATATATACACACACACACACATACATATATGTATATATGTGTATATATAATATATATATAAAGTACATATATATAAAGTACATATATAAAGTATATGTCATATAATATATATATATTATTTATATATTATATAAAGTATATATAAAGTATATATAAAGTGTATATATATACACATATATATGTATATATATATACACACACACACATACTGTTGGTTTGCTTTCATTTTTGTTTCTTTCCTTTTAACAATATGGTGTATTATGGTGTATTAGGACAGACAGATACGCTCAGAAGCCTCTTTTCCCCAGAAAACATGTAAGTGAAACCCTATGAAATAGTTTGGGTAATACATCTGGTAATGACTGACAGCATCTTCCTAGAATGGACCTCTGCAGACACAGATGGATGGAATGGTGTGGTGCTAAAGCCTGGGTCCCAGGAACAAAAGCTGGACAAAACACCCTAGTATTCACTTAAACCAGTCTGGAAGGGAAAGATTTGGAGGGAAGAGTGTCATAAAAAGGCCTCTGACCAGAATATGAAACAAAACAATTGCAATAAAAAAGTAAAGGGTTTTCCAAAGACAGTGTCAAAGCTGGAAATATGAAACAAGACAATGTCTTAGAACTAGGTAGAATCGGTCTCTCATCTTTTTTTCCTAGACTATCATCCCTTTTTGCTATATTACTCACTCTTCTGTGTGAGAATCACAGAATGTAAACAAAAGCAACTGGTTTTGAGTGATATCCCATTCAGAAAAGGATAAGCCCTATTTACATAAAAGCCTTTGGAGCATTATTTTTCAGCAAGGCCTGTATATTCTGTACTGTCCTGGGTAAACACCGACAAGGTCTGATTCTCCAACTTCCACTTGGTTAGTTCCCTATGGTTAATGAAATCTTTCTAAACAGAATGACCGTTTTTCTGCTTTCCTATCCTACTCTCAGTCTCTTTCCAGTCTGATATCGTCTTCTAAGACACAAGAAAACGGGCTTTAAAATTTATTCCCTCATGCCCTCAAATACTGTAGTCTTAACAAAAGCCATTTATGAAACTAACATAGACCATTTCTTTGCATCATAGGCTGGGCTTTATCAGAAGCAGATCCTGGCTGAAAGATTCAGGTGCTACTGACATGTATTAAGGAAATGTTCCCACGTGGAACTAGAAAGGGGGAATAGAGGACCAGAATAGGAAGGAGAGAAGCCAAAGTTAAGATTTTAGGGAGGATGCAATGTGATCCCCAGTAGTGTTATGAAGAAGACATTACACCTGAATTCGCCCCACTTGAAGGTAAAGGAGATGGGCTTCTGCACTCCCCTGCAGTCTTTGGTTATGGGATATCCTGAATTGATGTGAGGGTGGTAAAACTCGCAGATACTTCTGTATCTTTTCTTGATTATGTAGGTTTGTGTGCCTAAGAGCCAGCCGCAGAGGTTCCAAGTGTAAACTGTTAACAACAAAGCACACAGAAGCTGAATGATGGATTCAGAGGTGAGAAAATGGATTTCATGGATCTTATTGTGGTACCAACCAGGATCCAGTATCAGGTATATTGAATTTTCAGAAAATAAAATTATTTCTAGGTGACTGAGTGGTGGTGGTGGGGTATACCTTACCATAATCTTTTATGCAGTTATTATATTATAACCCATATTTTCCAGGGGGGGAGGCTGAGTTTTATAGTGGGTAGCCAGTTTCTGTAAGTCACTCAGCTTAGGTCAAGACCAACATGCTGGACTGAATTAAGAACCTGAAACCTTTCCTCCAGGTCCCTGTGCTACTCTCCATATATGATGCTTGACATCTACTGGACAGCTATGTAATTGCCATAGATATCGTTTAGAATCCTGAATGGCAGTGATGTCCATACAGTATAAGCAAGATTAATCACGTCCCAGTCCTCTGATCATTTCCCACTGTCTTCAGTGGGAAATGACAGCCTGAAATGAAAGTGAGTGTCAAAGAGGGCAGTTGATTCTAAGAAAGCAGTTGTTTCTGAGAGTAGTGGATTCTGAATGCATATTGACCTTTTTTCCCCCTTTTTTAACATAGTTTTAACATTTGGATCAGATTATACAATATTACACACCGTCTTTTTGATCTCAGAATATTCATTAATCGTACCCTGAAAGCTGTTTTTACCAGTAAAAATAAGCACTTTAATTATATTAAACATTGATAGAGATGGACATTTGTGCAGAGAAGGTAGCTTTCGAGTGACACAAGATCAGAACACATCAATGTGGATAGTCAAAACTGTCTCTTGCATTACTGGAACAAGAGTGATTACTTCAATTAGGTTTTTAGCCTCATATCTGTCTGTGAGATACTTAGGATTCCTCTCATTCCAGATGCATGGATTCAGTCATTACAGTTAAGAGAAGGAAGGAGGCTTGGGGCCTATTTGGTCCAGCTGATCCCACAGTCCATGTAGCCAAACTGAGATTCAGAAAAGGGAACTAACTTTCCCACAGGCACAAAACAAGTGTGATGACATCAGAGGTTCTTGCAAAGAGTGACCTTTCCAACACTTACTCCTACTATGTAATGATAGGCTTTAAATGTTCCATTAGGACTCCTAAAACATCAAACCAATTTCAGGTTCATTATCCTCCAATCCATTCTCCATATTTTACTAAGTACTTATGTTGGTCCTTTGGTTTAAATACTTCAAAGGCTTTATTTGGATTTACTGTGGCTCTTCCATATAATGTGTCTATCTACCTCTCTTATCTCCCCTCCTAACATTACTTCCCTATTTCTCCACTCCGAATATATATCAAAATTTTAATGTTCTTCTTACTTCCAATCACAAACACTTTCTACTCCCTCTCTGGTTTTATCTAGCTAAGATAAATCTACTAGGCATAGAAATGCTTCTGTCCTTTGTTTTCACAACTCCTGTGTATATTTCTAACAGAGTGCCTATCACTGACTATTGTGATATTCTGTTGACATTGCTATCTCTCTCAGTAGGCTATATTTACTTCTGGAGCAGAACTGTTGTCTAATTTATCACTAGACCACAGTACCTGGTGTATATGAAGCATTTAGTAAATGTGCTAATTGTTGAAAATATGAAAATGATACTACACATACTGCTGACATACCATTGTTCTCTGGAGGGCCCAAAAGACCATGTGAAAGTAACTATGAAATGTAGAGGTTGTGAATAATAAGTTTGATTAATAATCCTCTGCCTCCTCTAATTCACTCTGTTTAATAGTTCCTCATCTTTTGGAGTCCAGTAATAGAAAATTCAGATTCAGAATCTCATTGTGATGCAGATAACACACACAAATATTCTCCCCAGTAGGCTGAAGGGTGATAAAGGCAGCAAAGTAACGTTAAATATCTTTGTATCCTGCTTTTTTCAGGATATTTTTGGTTATAAGCAACAGACGGTTATTTATAAAAAGCAAAGTTCTTGGCTCATCTGATTAGGAAATCTAGAGTTGGTCAAAGAAAGTCATTGCCATATGGAGCACCTTGAGTGGCATCTCTGATGCTTGTTCTCCCTTCTCAACTCCAATGTTCTTGGTTCATTTCATTGCTTAGATGGGATGTTTCCACATAGAGGAGAAGATCACTCTCAAGAAACCTATAGTCACCTACTCACTGTTTACGAGCTCCAGTAAAAAGATTCAATTTCCTTGTTATCTGTGGTGCAGTCTTCCCAGGGAAAATCCAACTGGCATGGCTTGGGATATACTAACTTGAGAGATTCCAAGAGTATGTACCTATCACTTGTTGTTTAAGAGGTAGAGAAAAGGCAGTTGCTTTAAGATCATAATGCTTGAGATGAAGAGAGTGTCATCTTTGAAAGGGATGAATGGTGGAGTTTCACCAGGCATCTCTGGTGACTGATAAACAAATGACATGCATGTTTACAGTAAGGCCAAATGGAAGGAGAGAAAATGAGGCCAAGACTACTATTCTCTTATTGTTCAACTATTTAGGACCTTGTCTTCAATTCATGCACGCCCTGTGCTGGACATTAGGATTAGAATGGTCCTAATTTCAGGCGGAGTATCATAGGAGATAAGGAATATAAAATCAAAAGATGTTTTTATTCCAATTAAAAGTCCTCCATGTCCACAAATTCTTATATGAGTGTATTCCCCCCACATATACACATGTGAACTAAAAAACAGAGTATATTTCTGTATACAATTATAGTCTTACATAATGTCAAAGAGATTGTTTAAACACATACCACCTTGGTTAATATTCAAGATGCCTACTTGAGCCTATTATCATCCTTTTATTTAGCACATATGGGTATGTCATTTTATTATTTTTTTAAGGCTATGGCGATGCCAATGAAGCTACCCACAGAAATATATTCAATGATTTCACACTAAAATATAATCAATGTGTCAGATGGTGAAATCTTGGTTTGAAAGCAGGTGAATTAGAGGATATAAAATCCAGGGCCGGTTATTAAAATGAAACTTAGTCTCATCCACCTCTTACCAGTTATGTTACCATGAGAAGTCATTTTAACACTTATTGATATAATTCTCCATCAGTAAGACTGCCTAATGGAGTTGCTATCAGGAAAGAACTGTACTGGTAAAAAGTGAAGAAAATTATAACATTGTATGTATAGATTAGCATTTTTTAAAAATTAATCTCAAGATTCTGAGTAAAGTTTTTAATTCATATTTTCTCCCACCTCTTATTTATGTCTTCCATGATTTGATGTTCCTAGTGTAGATTTAAAAATATCCTTTATCATGTTTGCCTTTGTGGAAATAAGTAAAGTGTATTTAGAAAGAGAAAGAAAGAGATGAGGAAAAAATACATAAAGGGGGTAACTCTTATGCATCGGGATACACAAAGTTGCAAATACTCAACACCATTAGTATGATTTCCACTGAAAGTGGCTAGAGATATGACAAAGTCCTAATCATACTCACAGATCAATCTAATCACAAAATGCCTGTGCTAGACGGTCCATTAGAAGTCTCTAACACAAGACTGGAGAAATGCACAATACATCTCTTATTGTTGTTCTCATGGCAGACATAGCTCATCTTTATATACTCTATTTACATATTCTCTTTCATAGTTAGTTTCTACTTCTCCATCCAGTACTTCAGGCACTATGACTCCTCCTTTAGAAAGCCAAACAAATAATACCAATCTGCTATGCCACACTGATCTACCCTGCATATGGTATAGTTGAAAATTCCAATACATGGAGAATCAATTCGCTAGGGGCAAAGAACAAACTACCACAAAACAAAAGCAGAGTCAGAGTTAGAATATAGGTTTCCTGATTCCCAGTTATGAGTGAAAGGATTTAAAACAACGTCACAAACCCAAAACAAATGTTAGGAACAAAAAGTGCATGTGGTGACCTTCAGACATTGGTTCCTTTGGGCATCAGAAAAAAATCCTAGCCAGCTGCTATATTAGCGTATTATAGATAGCAATGTCTGTGCTAGTTATGGAATGAAGAACTAACAAAAGACAATGTATATACTGTAAACAAACCATGTAGGAAAGAAAAAAATGTGAAGCTACAATATGGCTTGGAGGAAAGCCATTTCTTTATATAATATAAGAGTTATATTTTTATTTAATGTAAGAGTTAACAAGGGAGTTTCTCTAAGCTGAGGAATTTTCTGATAAATTGAAGATATGATTTAATTACAACATAGACTTTCTGAGAAGAAAAAAAATGACCTTGATAATAGGTCCAACTCAATTTGGTACAGTAATAATGTTTTCTAACTTCTTTTTTGGAGCCTTGTGTTATAGGAAGACACTAGGTAACATCCACATATCATGTATCAGCCTAACAATCATCCTGATTTAAAAATTTTATAAATTGTACAAATTACTAATTCTCAGTTTGGGCAATTATATTTTTCACGTTCCCTTTCTTTTCCTTCCTTCCTTCCTTCCTTCCTTCCTTCCTTCCTTCCTTCCTTCCTTTCTTTTCTTTCTTTTGTCTTTCTTTCTTTCTTTTTCTTTTTTTTGGATGCATATTACACTAGATTAGTTGATAATGTTTTCAGTTATAGTGCATTTTATATACCTATCTATAAATTATTTAGCACTTATTTAGCACTTATTTAGATTCAAAACCCACCGAAATGAAAGAATACATACAAGTGCATACCTCTTAGTTGTTTAAGACCAAATAAGAGATTACTGGTTGAAATTCTTTTTTATTATTTATTTATTTATTTATTTATTTATTTATTTATTTATTTATTTACATTTATTTATTTTTGAGAGTCAGAGAGAGACAGAGCACAAGTTGGGGGAGGGCCAGAGAGAGAAGGAGACACAGAATCCGAAGCAGCCTCCAGGCTCTGAGCCATCAGCACAGAGCCTGATGCGGGGCTTGAACTCACAAACCATGAGATTAGGACCTGAGCTAAAGTCAGACACTTAACTGACTGAGCCACCCAGGTGCCCCTGAAATTCTTTTTTAAAATTATGAAAATTTTGCTGTGTGAAATATAAGTATCTACATAAATGTAATACTGTAAAATCCTCATTTATACTAAATATATATCATACAAGGTATCTATTTTCTACATTATATGCAGTAATTACTGTATACACATTATTAGATGGTTAGCAACTTATAGAGTGCCTCCTCACAAAAATACATTCCTATAACTATTTAGAGTGTGCTGAAGAGGGGATGCATAGTTCAGAAGCATGGATGTCGCACAGCTCTACCCATCGTACTACATGTGAGAAACTCTCTTCTGTAAATTGGACCAATGATACCTGCACTGGGGAAGAGGGATGTATAGATGAAATGTGATAAAGTATATAAAACTGTCTGATTCATAATGTGCAGTAGCTCTGTATGACCAAGGATTCTGATCATAGATGAGAGAACTGAAACCCACAGAAACTGAGAGAGGCTGAAGCAAAGGAGAAAGGGTATGGCTTTGCAGTGAGATAAAATGTACGGTAAATACACAGAACGGGCACTATGTTTCCAGTTACTCCAGAATAAGGACTCAACAAAAATGGCAACCATTGGGGGCACCTGGGCGGCTCCATCAGTTAAGCAGGGGTAAGCATCCCACTCTTGATTTTGACTCAGATCATGATCTCACAGTTCGTGAGATCAAGCCCTGCATGGAGCTTTTTATTGACAACGCAGAGCCTGCCAGGGACTCTCTCTGTCTCTCTTGCTCTCTCTCTGCTCCTTCCATGCTTGTTCTCTCTCTCTCAAAATAAATAAATAAATATTTTTAAAAAAGGCAGCCACTATTATAACAAACGTCTCCCATGTCCACAAATAGGAAGCAGCAAATGCTCACCATTAGAACCTATTCCTGCCACCAAACAGCCTCCTGTCCAATGAGAGCTCCCACTATGCTGACCTAAACTATTACATTTCCCTGCAACTCAAATTTATTCAAATTCCTTGAACAGATCTGTTTGTTTTGTCACAGGGCCTTTGCATATGTTGCATCCTTCATTTAACATGCATTCCTTGGCTCTACTCAACCATCACTAAATCAATTTTTACTCTATTTGTGGATCTAATCAGAAAAAATCACTTCCTCCAAGAAGTTTCATGGACTCTTCCTATGAGGCCAAATGATCCATTGCATACTTTTATAACTTCACATGTTTCCTTCAAGCACGTATCAACATTATAAATCTTATTTATTAAGGTTAACATATATTAAAGTAAGTCTTCCCACTAGTCTATAAGCTCCATGAGGACCAGGTCCCCAAACAGATGTGCTCATTTTTGTATCTCTAAGCATGCGTTATAATGTCTAGCACAAATACACACTCAATAAACTGTTACTGAAAAAAACAAAGGAAATATTCAGATTTGCACCTAGTATTCCCAACAAGGTAGGTGTTTCAGCAATTCATGAGAATGAGTTTATTATTAATATATGCTCTTCTACAGCTTTGGAAGAGGAGAAGCCTTCTTTATCTTTTTTTTCCCCCTCATAATACAAACAAAGGTCTTCCTGGACAGTCAGAGAAAGTCAGGCATGAATACTACCTACATGAGAAACTAAGGTTTTGCTAAATTAGCTGGCTGACTAAAGGAATTTGTGAATGTATGTGTGGTTCTGAGGTCTGACTTGCAATATTTGTGGAAAGTTCATGCTCATTTACTTGGAAAACCTCTTAAGTCAATCTCATTAGTACAGAGATAGATGTGGAGTAGGAATAGCAACAGAAATGAGACAGCCTCTACCTAATGTTCTGGGCAACTAAATAGATATAGATCTAGGACCTGAATACTAGAGTGTCAAAAAATTATACACACACAAAGTCTGAAAAAAGATCTTAATATTAAAATCTCTCTTTATGGGGGGAGGGAGAAGAGGAGAAAAGATGCCAAATCAAAGACGGCAGAGAGAATTCTAGAGTTCAGATAATTACTCCAACTCTCCTTCAGCTTGTTGACATATCTACTTAAATCCATCTTAGAATTGAAATTGACAAGGCGTAGTGCTCTTTGAAAATAAAATGCTTCTAGATAGTTATATAACTGCTCAGTCCACAATTTTATCTGCACCATGTATTAATAGCTCTCTATAAATATTGCTAAATTATTTGCTAAATTGGAAGACACACAGTTATGTTTTATCATCACTCCCTAAACTACTGGCAAAATAGTGGTGCTTTGAAAATATTTAACTGTCAGTTTTTATCAATTGATCAGCGGTAAGCAGTTTCTTAGATTAAATAAGATCAAATGGGATTTGTGGCTGTCAGATTTTCATTTGGCTTGTTCAATCATTATTTAAATTGCATTTCTGTATATATAGCAATATGTTAATTTGTTAGACAATGCATGCAGAAGTGATGTATGTTGCATTTTAAAAATTAGTTGAGTGAGGTGGTTCAATGTTGTGCTGTCTAAAGTTAAGTATAAACTTTATAGTAAAATCTCCAAATGTTGTTAATGATAAATGGAATTCAACCTGATGGACCTGTGCTTCTATAAACATTTTGTCCTTGCCTGTGCCTCCATAATAGATTTTCTTAGCTCAATAAGCACATTCATTTGTAATAATGGAAATGATTTTATGTTACCTGCATCACCCAGTACTGCCCTACTAAAAAGAAGCATCTTCCCATTCTTTTTCTTTTAATGTTTACTTACTTATTTTGAGAGAGAGAGAGAGAGAGAGAGAGAGAGAGAGAGAGAGAGAGAGAGAGAATATCCCACACAGGCTCCAGGCTTGGTGCTGCATCCAACACAGGGCTGGAGCATCCTTCCATCCTTAGAGCCAAGTTTAAATGCCTCGGCCTCTTGTTCCTGCTAGTCAGCTCACTGGAAGGCCATGTGGCCCGCCTCTGAACTCTCACAGTGTGTTTCTCCCTCTCTTTTACATAGGGCAGTTTTTACCTTTGGAGACAATTATTTGGTTGGCAAACTTCTCCTTCTTACCAAAGCATATAGGAGTTGAGGACTGCATAGGTCTAGAATCCCAAGCTGTGGTTAAACAGCAAGCATATACAGACAGGTAATCTGAGGCTCTCTTCAGCTCTCTCCCAGTGTCATGTGGACAAAGATAATTTACACAATTACCCTTTAGATGCGCCAGGGCTCAGAAACAAGACCAATGCAACTGGTATTTAGACCACACTAATGCTGAAAAGTTATCCTCAATTCGGGATAGCATGGATTCTCTTCCCGAAAAGGTATTTTGGGGGCACCTGGGTAGCTCAGTAGTTTAAACCTCTGACTCCTGATTTCAGCTCAGGTCATGATCTCACAGTTTGTGAGTTCAAGTCCCGCATGAGGCTCTGAGCTGATGGTGCAGAGCCCGCTTGGGATTCTTTCTCCCTCCTCTCTCTGCCCATGCACTCTCTCTCCGTCTCTCATTCTCACTCTCTCTCATCCTCTCTCAAAATAAATAAACAAAAAAAAAGTATTTGGGGAGAGCTTGGTTGGCTCAGTCAGTTAAGTGGCTGACTCTGGCTCCAGTCATGGTCTCACGGTTAGTGAGTTGGAGCCGCGCGCCAGGCCCTGTGCTGACAGCTCAGAGCCCAGAGCCTGCTTCAGATTCTGTGTCTCCCTCTCTCTCTGCCCCTCCCCCACTCATACTCTGTCTCTTTCAATAATGAATAAATGCTAAAAATGTTTTTAAAAATGGTATGTAGCATTTATCATGGTTCTAGCAGACATTCTTCAGGATTTTCCGCTTCCTAAAAGAGTGACAATAGAATATTCTTCAAGATAAAATATATCTTTAAAACCACAGTAAAAAAATGTTTAAAAAAAATTAAAAAGCAGCAAAAACAGAGGCAATATATGCTACATAAAAGCTCTAGCTCATCGTTTAAAACAATGCAACACCAAGTAAACTTCAAATATGAGAATACAGGAGCATATTAATAAAATAATGTTTTTTAATAATATGTCGGGAAGTTAAAAAGCATATTAATGTACACAGTGGTTAAAAAAAAAAAAGACCACCACAATTCTAAGTATGTGTGAGTATGAATACTTACTAGTATAGAATACTTAAGGGCTCACATCAGCATGCTTAGGTTGGGTATTTACTAACCAGAGAAAGTTACAGATCTTCCCTGACTTATGACGAGTCTATGTCTGGATAAACCCAACATAACATGAAAATGTCATAACCCAAAAATGCATTTAATACAGGTTATCCACCAAACATAATTTAGCCTAGCCTGCCTGAATTAAACATTTTCAGAACACTTATATGATTATCCTACAGTTGAGCAAAATCATCTAACACAAAGGCTATTTTATAATAAAAGGTTGAATATCTCAGGATTTAATTGAATACTATACTGAAAGTGAAAAACAGAATGTTGTAGGGGTACAGAATGGTTAGAAATACATCGGTGGTTGTAGGGGTACAGAATGGTTAGAAATACATCGGTTGTTGACCCTCATGATCACGTGGCTGCCAGGAAGCTGCAGGCAGCTGCTGGGCTCAGCATCATAAGACAGTATGAGGTGGCATACTGCTATATCAGGAAAAGATCAACATTCAAACTTTGAAGGACAGTTTCTACTTAACATGTATCACTTTCACACCATGATAAAGAAAAAAAAAATCATTAAGTTGGGAGGTACCTGGGTGGCTCAGTCGGTTGAGCATCTGACTCCTGCTCTAAGGTCTTGATCTTAGGGTTGGGAGTTCAAGTACCATGTTGGGCTCCATGCTGGGTGTGTGAAGCTACCTAAAAAGAGCTGTAAGTTGAACCTTCATAAGTCAGGGACCATATATATCTACTAATTAGATGTTGCTAACAAGGAAAAGTTATTTCATTTCTCTTTGTTTCATTTTTATTATTTTTAAAGTGGAAATACTAAAAACAGCTAGGTCTGCAGATGGAATGAAATAATGCATAAAAGGTATTATGAACAAAAATTTAGCCAGAAGAGTAAAAATTAGGTATTTGATTTCTCATGTATAAAGACTAAAATATTATTTTATTAACTATGGCTGTCAATGATTGTATTTCGGTGGCCAGTTTTAGCATTTCTCTTTACTTATTATTTTTCTTTCTGGCCTTTCTAACACTAATGGATAGGCATTATTTTTTTAACTGCAAAAAATGCCTATAAAATATATCCCTTTCAAACTTCTCTGATTCCACCTCCACTTAAGATTTCCATTGATTTCTACCAGGGATATGTGTGTACATGGAAAGTAGATGTTACTCACAATAATATAACACAAGGCTCTCTAATATACAACTCAAGCTCATGTGATAGTAGAGTGACCTACCAGCAAGTGACAGTTTAAATTTGAAAAGATCAAATATATTCAATCTGTGGGTATTATCTAATGGGCGCCAGATGCCACACTGAAGTGTGCAAACTGAATGTTTCTTAGGGAATCTACCAGGTAGCCGGCAGACAATATCTGTCTTCAGAGCAATCCTAGCTCCTAAAGGGAAATATCTCAACACATCTGACTTTCCCAGGGGTAGTGGATTATATTTTGTACCACAACATCAACAACATTGTGTACTATAAATTTACTAAGCATATATTCAAGAAGTATTTGTTGAATGTTTGAGGAACAAATGTTGGGAGAAAATTATACAAATGTGCATTACTTCAAAGATTTAAAGGAGCATCATATCTGTAATGTTGACAGTGTTAGACTATTTTTAAAACATATCTTCCAAGATTTTTGGATGATCTAGTAAGCTATTTCCCTTATGGTCAAGTGCATGTACTAGAAGAAATACGGCCAAGGTTAAATAAGAAGTCTTCAGCTCTACAGTCCAGTGAGTATGATGCATCAGGCAAAGGCTGGTGCTGGGATTTCAGCGACCTTGGCCTTCTGATAACTAAGGCAAGCTAACATGAAACTTTCCCTGCAGGAATTAATGTGTAAAAATGAAATTGTCACAAAGTCCTTATTTGTACCTAGGTCTTCAAAATTCATACATATTAATCTGAAAGTATTAATTAATTGCTTTAAAATTTCTATTGAGTACTTAGAGCTCTACGTTCTATGAATGGTTAATTTCATGTGTCAACTTAGCAGGGCCATGAGGTGCACAAATATTTGGTTAAAAATTATTTCTAGATATGTCTGTGAGGGTGTTTCTTGATGATATTAACCTTTTAAAATTTCTCTGGTTATTTTATGATGAGATTAGCATTTGAATGGATAGACTATGCCAAGCAAATTGTTCTCCTTCATATAGATGGATTGCATCCAATCCATTGAAGGCCTGAAAGGAGTCAAAGGAGTAATAAAAAATGCTTTCTTTTGGCCTGTCTTGAATTGGGACATCAGTCTTCTCCCACCTTTGGACTCAAGCTCACACTGGAGTTTACACCATTGACTGTTGGTTTTTACGCCTTTGGACTAGAATGATACCATTGGCTTTCCTGGGTCTCCAATTTGCCAGCTACAGATCTTAAACATCTCAGACTCTATAATTATGTCAGCCAATTCCTTATACTATATCTCTTGGTATTTGCAAGATGCTTTTCAAAACAGATCATATACTACTAACTATTATGGAGTAATCCTGAACTCTTTTCATATGTATTTATGGACTACAATTGTTTAACAATGGTCAACATTGCAAATAACACATGAGTAATGAGATACATTAAAACTGTTATTTTAACTGAATGAATAATCAAGAAAGTCCAAAGCCCTAAAGTTCATTTCAAGGTATATATAACAATTTTAGTTATCTTTGTTCAGAAGAACAGCATATCTGGATTTGAAGTTTTCTGTTGTTTATAGATTATCTCCCCTATGGAATGCCAAGATATACATTCTGAGTCCAGCCGCTCAAAAACTGGTGTCCCGGAGATGCCTGGGTGGCTCAGTCAGTTAAGCATCCAACTCTTAATTTCAAGCTGAGGTCACGATCTCAGGATGGTGAGACTGAGCCTGTGTCAGGCCCCATGGTGGGCATGGAGCCTGCTTGAGGTTCTCTCTCTCCCTCTGCCCCTTCCCTGCTCATGTGTGTGCACACACATGCTCGCTCTCTTTAAAAAAAAAGAAAAGAAAAGAAAAGGGGCGCCTGGGTGGCTCAGTCGGTTAAGCGGCCGACTTCACCTCAGGTCATGATCTCACGGTCCGTGAGTTCGAGCCCCGCGTCGGGCTCTGTGCTGACAGCTCAGAGCCTGGAGCCTGTTTCAGATTCTGTGTCTCCCTCTCTCTGACCCTCCCCCGTTCATGCTCTGTCTCTCTCTGTCCCAAAAATAAATAAACGTTAAAAAAAATTAAAAAAAAAAGTTTTATCCTGGTATCCTGGACTGCTTTTGAGCCTGAGGTATCTCTCATTTGTATAGTTATCTCTGGCACTTCCAAAAATATTGGACACCATGCATGCAGTCAGGAAATATTTCTTGAAGAAACAGACAAAGTCACTCTGTTATTAGACAAACATTTTTGAGACTGTGTGCTTGGAAACTTGTATAAGGTAACTCCACTTTCAATGGAATTTAAATAATATCCTGCATTACGTTTCATTTCTGGTTAAACCAATAGACTTACTAGGCTGTTTTGTGTGCATGCCTATTGTAGTTCAATCACTTTATTCTTGATATAGAATCATATTTTTTTCTGGATTAAATTTTTTGCTACTAAAAATTTTTTTTTAAAGAACAACAACAACAACAAGTGAATTGCCTTCAGTGACTTACCTAGTAATTATGTTATTAGGCATAATTACTAGACACCTTTATTTTAGATGCCTTGGTCCATTTTAGGGGCTTAGAGGCAGGTAGTAATTGATAAAAGAAAAATCAGCTCTCATTTCTGTCACTTATAAAGATAATTATCATTGTGAGCATTCACAATATGCCAGACAATGTCTTAGAGATATTTAATATGAAACATCATAGCTTTACTGTTGAGCACTGAGACCATACAAGACAACTTGTGCTTATGTACAATATCTGAAATTCTCACCCCAAATCATTTTAATTCTTATTCTTTTGATGATTAAATAGAAAAAAATCATAGGAGTTACTATAATGCTAAGATCATAGGGCCAGAATTTGTTAAAAATAAGCTTGGAATATATATCCTTTTGTTGCTAAAACCCAATTTCATTGCATCATATGCAATGAAACTTCTTGTTTTGGCATTTGCTCCACTTGGATACTTTCATGCCTTCAACAGGATAGTCTGTTCTTGAATTACTGGCAGTTTTCTCATTGGAAAGCTCACCAAGATGCTGCCTTACTTGCATGGCTTTGATGTTAAATCTTTCTTTCGTACCCTCTTATTTTGTTTGCTAAGCAATTAACAGATTGATCTTCTAGAAAAAAATCAAAACACAAGAATATTTTTTTTAACTGCTGTGTGTTCCTCTTCCAAAGTTTTAAAGTAATTTCATCTCCATAGGCTGTTCAGGTCCATCTACTTAAATCTTTGTGTCAAAAGATTTAGAATATGCCTCAGAGGTTAGACCCTTATATCTTTCTTCTGAAAAGAAAGACTGTGGCTTTGTTATTTCAAAGCAATATGCTTAATTATCTTGACCTCAGTTTCCTTTCTTGCATCAACCTCTCAGGCTATTTGAAAGGATATTAGGTAATTTACATGAATGTATTTTGCATATGATAGTCACTTAAGAAATATCACTTTGCCCTTTTTCCTTCTTTGTAGGACAGTTAGTTAACTGTCTTTGGTAGGCCTTCCTTTGTGTGAATATTTGGTTTAAAGGTGCAAGAGTATCAATATTTGTATTACTATATGGCACAGAATATTTGCTAAAAAAATATTCATTTAATTTTGGGGGTAATCCTTGATGACAAGTGTCACAGCCTTCATTTTAAGGAGAAGGAGACTGTCACACAGTTCAGAAGTAACAGAGCTCAGGTTCAAAAGCACATCTGTCTGGCTCCAAAGGATTTATTTAACATACAATATCACTCTATATGGAAAGTAGCCACAGTTTTTTAAGTGCCACACCATAATTAGCAAGTTTCTTATTTAATAAATCTTCTAGAACTATTTAAACTGAAAAGTTAGATTTTTTTCAACAAATTCTATTCAGAAAGTTACATACATTGCCAGTGAAGTAGCCAGTATCTAAGGGCTGAATAGACTTCCTTCTTATCCATTAAGAAACAATAGCTTCTCTCATTAATATCAGCTCTTTGTTTAAAAAGATACATAAAAGATACATGACCTTAACTACTTATATCAATTAATTTCAGTGAGAAATATTTGTTACTTTGCAAATTCCAGATCCACTCACAAAGGAGAACTACTCCAATTAAAAAAGACCACTTAGTGGAGTACTATGTGGAAAAAGAGAAAGAATGAATGAGAAAGAATAAAATGAGAAAGACTGAGATGAGAAAGAATGAGAAAGAATGAGAATGAGAAAGAACGAAATATGGCCCTTTTTTAACAACGTGGATGGAACTGGAAAGTGTGATGCTAAGTGAAATAAGCCATACAGAGAAAGACAGATACCATATATTTTCACTCTTATGTGGATCCTGAGAAACTTAACAGAAACCCATGGGGGAGGGGAAGGAAAAAAAAAAAGAGGTTAGAGTGGAAGAGAGCCAAAGCATAAGAGACTCTTAAAAACTGAGAACAAACTGAGGGTTGATGGGGGGTGGGAGGTAGAGGAGGGGGGGTGATGGGTATTGAGGAGGGCACCTTTTGGGATGAAGACTGGGTGTTGTATGGAAATCAATTTGACAATAAATTTCATATATTGAAAAAAAAAGACCACTTAGGGGGTACCTGGGTTGCTCAGTAGGTTAAGTGTCTGACTCTCAATTTTAGCTCAGGTCATGATTTCACAGTTTGTGGGTTCAAGACCCATGCTGGGTCCGTGCTGGTGGTGCGGGTACTGCCTGATGCCCTAAGCATGAAGCCTGCTTGGGATTCTCTCTCTTTCCCTCTCTCTTTCATTTCTCTCTCCCATTCATAATATCCCTCCCTCTCAAAATAAATTTTAAAAATCTTAAAAAAAACCCAGTATATACCAGACGCTCTACATATATTGTTTTACTTAATGATGAAATATTCATTTCCTCATTCAATAAATATTCAAGTACCTTCCTCATTTCCAGTCACTGTTCTAGATCATAGGGATGAAATTATTAGCAAAAACAGACCTGGATTTGCCTTCATGTCACTAAAAGTATAATAATAATAAAGACACTAATCAGATCTTTAGGCTGAAAACTATAGACAGCTTAGGAAAGAAATTGAAGAAGACACAAAGAAATGGAAAAACATTCCATGCTCATGGATTGGAAGAACAAATATTGTTAAATGTCTATATGACCCGAAGCGATCTACACATTCATTCCAATCCCTACTAAAATAACACCAACATTCTTCACAGAGCTAGAACAAACAATTTGAAAAGCGGCAGGGAACCAAAAAAGACCCAGAAAACCCCAAAGACACTGAATAATGTTGAAGAAGAAAACCAAAGCTGAAGGATCATAATTCCAGACTTCAAGCTGTATTACAAAGCTATGATCATCAAGACAGTATGGTACTGGCACAAACACAGACACATTGATCACTGGAACAGAATAGAGAACCAATGGAAAAAAGTCTGGTTAGCAAATGGTGTTGAGAAAAATGGACAGTAACATTCAAAAGAACGAACCTGGGCCACTTTCTTATACCATACAGAAAAATAAACTCAAAATAGATGAAAAACCTAAATATAAAACAGGAAAACATCAAAATCCTATAGGATAAAACAGGCAAATACCTCTCTGATCTCAGCCACCGCAAATTCTTATTAGGCATGCCTCTCAAGGCAAGGGGAAAAAAAGAAAAAATGAACTATTGGGACCTCATCAAGATAAAAACTGTATAGTGAAAGAAACAATCAACAAAACTAAAAGGTGACTGATGGAATAGGAGAAGATATTTGTAAATGACATAATAGGTAAAGGGTTAGTATCCAAAATCCTATAAAGAATTTATCAAAGTCAACACCCAAAAAACAAATAATCCAGAGAAGAAATAGGCAGAAGACACAGACACTTTTCTGAAGAAGACATCCAGATAGCAAAGAGACACATGAAAAGATGCTCAACATCACTCATCATCAGAGATATATAAATCAAAACCACAATGGGATACCACCTGACACCTGTCAGAATGGCTAAAGGCATTAACAACTCAAGGCAACAACAGATGTTGCTGAGGTTGTGGAGAAAGGGGATCACTTTTGCACTGCTGGTGGGAATGCAAACTGGTGCAGCCACTGTGGGGAACAGTATGGAAGTTCCTCAGAAAATAAAAGTAGAACCACCCTATGACCCAGTAATTGCACTACTAGGTATTTATCCAAAGGACACAAAAATGCTTATTTGAAGGGGTGCCCGCGCACATATATGTGTGTGTGTGTTTGTGTGTGTGTGTATATATATTTCATATATATGACATATATATAATATTTATGTATTTTACTGTGATATATATGTACACATATGTACATATGTATTTTAATATGTAATAATATGTATTACATATGTATTACATATGTATTAATAATATATTAATAATATAATATTAATATATTAAGTATTAATATTATATTAATAATGTAATTATTAATAAAATAATATGTACTTTTACTGTGATATATATGTGTGTGTATATATATATATATAATGTAATATTCCTTGGCAATCAAAAAGAATGAAATCTTGCCATTTTCAACAATATGAATAGAACTAGATGGTATTGAGCTAAGTGAAATAAGTCAGGGAAAGACAAATGTCATATAACTTCACTCAGATATGGAATTTAGGAACACAACATATGAACATAGGGGAAGTGAAAGAAAAATAAGATAAAAACAAAGAGGAAGATAAACCATAAGAGACTTTTTTAAATTAAAAAAATAATTAAAAAAATAATGTAGAGAGAAAGGGAGAGAGAGAATCCCAAGTAGGCTCCACACTTAACATGGAGACCAGTGTAGGGCTTGACCTCACAGCTTTGAGATCATGACCCAAGCTGAACTCAAGAGTCAGACAACAGGCTGAGCCACCAGGCACCCTGATCAGAGACACTTAAAATATAGAAAACAAACTGAGGGTTGTTGGAGGGGTGTTGGGTGGGGGGATGGGCTAAATGGGCAATGCACATTAAGGAGGGCACTTGTTAGGATGAGCACTGGCTGTTATATGTCAGTGATGAATCACTAAGTCCTACTATTGAAACTGTTATTACACTATGTTAACTTGGATTTACATTAAAAAAATAATAAAATAAAATATTTTTCTTTTAAAAACAAAAGATACTCCCCAATGTTTATAGCAGCACTATCAACAATAGCCAAAATATGGAAAGAGTATAAATGTCTATCGATGGATCAAAGGATAAAGAAAATGTAGTGTACATATACAATGGATTATTACCCAGCAATCAAAAAGAATGAAATCTTGCCATTTGCAACTACGTGGATGGAACTAGAGGGTATTAGGCTAAGTGAAATTAGTCAGTAAGAGAAAGACAAAAATCATATGACTTCACTCATATGAGGACTTTAAGAGACAAAACAGATGAACGTAAGGGAAGGGAAACAAAAAATAACATAAAAATGGGGGGCGGGACAAAACATAAGAGACTTTTACATACAGAGAATGAACAGAGGGTTACTGGAGGGGGTGTGGGAGGGGGGATGGGCTAAATGGGGGAGGGGCATTAAGGAATCTACTCCTGAAATCATTGCTGCACTGTATGCTAATTTGGATGTAAGTTACTAAAAAATAAAAATAAAAAATAAAACAAGTTAAAAAAATTAGCAAATTTAATTAACTGAAGAACAGAGGGAGAAAAAGGAAAAAAGAAAACTTCCAGAGAGTGGGACAAGAATGGGAAAAGTCTGTGGTAAGAGGGAACAAGTTGAGCTAAACAGCAGGGAGAGGGTGGAGGGAACATTGAGGGTTGGTATGATGCAGGGAGAAAAAAATCTGTTCTCTTGGATCAGAAAGGGCTTCTTTGTGGAAATGCCATTTAAATTGAGAAGTGGCATTTAATGACACCTTTTTCCTATTTTCCTTTTTTAAAAAATATATCTGTCGGAACACCACTGAAATCTTATTTCAACACACTGTGTGTAAGCAAACTGTGCAGTGAAAAAACCATAGGACTAATGTAATAGAAATGTGGATGTTCATAAACTCCTTAATAATACAGTGTTCCAAGTAAAATCCATGGGATTTATGTGACATTAGGTATTTTTAGAAAGCTCAGACCAACAAATGGAAAAACTTAGAAAAAGAAAGAAAGAAAAAAAAAGCCTTAAAAATAAATTCCATAGGCTACCAAGGCTGTCTGCTGGATTTTTCACTGGTCAGGAATACATATATTCTAACGGCAAATGATGGGAAAGATAATTTCCCACTCACCTAATGCATGTCCAATACGAACTTAATTACTTTCATCATTACAGTAGAGGAAAAAATTGAGCAGGAAGGGAAAACACCAATGTGCTTCAACCTGATAAATCTATCCCCAAGCTTCTTTCTCTCTTGTGGAGTATTGTTTAAGTGGCTAGTTTTAATATATCATGTTGTGATATTTACATTGATATAGGTGAATCCAAAATATGAAGTGATACAAATGACATTTAACTTTCAAATTTTCAATTTGTTGGGACTGAGGATGTTTACAGGTTTTCTCCTCAAGTACTCTCTGTAGTTCAGGTTTGGCTCCTGGACAGGAAGTTGTTCTGTACTGATATGACAGAAAAAAGTATATGTGTGTAGTTGGGGAGTTAAATGGTCATCTGGTATATGAAGAATGGCATCCACAGTCTCTGGAACATGTCTTGGAATTGAAAAAAGATGACTATCAAATCCTGAGTTCTAGCTTCTTTCTTTATAAATAAATGCTTTACACTATAAAGATAATAACCATAGAACTGCTAAGACAGAGAGAAAACAAGTCACCCACACCTAATTAGTCATACCATCTAGTCACAACCAAAAGAAATAATAACAACAGCAGCAACAGCAGCAATAATAATAACTGAAATTCACTGGGTACTACCATGGGCCTACTGTTTCAAGTAAATTATTTCTAATCATTATACTAACCTCCCATACTATAACCAATATCCTCCTTTTACACTTGAGGAAAACTGCTCAGAGGGATTAAATTACTTGTCAGATATATCACAGAGCCACTGAGGGCAGAAAACCAAGATTTAAATAAGAAATACTTTATTTAGGCTTTTACTGTGGCATGTGGCTTTTCAGTCATTTTTCCCAAATATGTACTTTTTGTTTGCGTGTTTGTTCTGTTCAGTTTTATTTCAAGCTTGTCATTACATGACACATTAATTTTCACTCCTAATTTCTTAAATCATCTATTTTATTACCTATGTTATTACATGATTGCTATCATTATCAATATACGTTAAAAAACCCAAGTATATGTACTTTATTATGTCTAACCAATAATTTATATCTTGACCATTTTGCTTGTTTTCCTTTTGTTTCTATATCATAAAAAATGATACAATATTTTTATATAAAGCTTTTTCTGCATTTTGGATTATTTATTTCAGATGGCTTTCTAGACCAAAAAAAATGACTCACTCAAAGGTATTAGACTTGTTTTTTAAATATTTAAAATCTAAGGCCTAAATCATAAGAAATATGCATATGACAAAATTAATACTCATACTGATTAAGCTCTGTAGTTCCAGGTTTTCCCAATTCATCTACCAATTAGGCTATAGAAATTTACTTGACCAAAATAGATTTGCATTTTAAAAACTCAATAGTATTAATCTGTGCTGGGCCTATAAGGGTTATCCTGTTGAAGTCTTTAAAGTCAAAGGTACTCATCATTCATGAATCTAAGGAAACGACCTATGTATTAAGTAGTCTGTAAGAAAAGATATTCTATGTTCATTTGCATTTCCACTGACCCATTTCTTTCTGCTTAATAACATTTTAAATTACTCGAATTAATATGGGAGAAAAAAATGAACTACTTAGCTGAAGTCAGTAAAATTATCAGATCTATTGCTATTACATGGTGTAAATAAATGCTTTGTCCTTAAGTATGTTTACCTTAAATAATAACTAATTTTAATACCTATTTAAAGTAGACAAATATAAAGCATATCAAACTACAAGCATTGTTTAATTTTAAATGTTTTTTCAAGAACAATAGACTGTATATGCAGAGGTATATGTACCTGTGTATGAATTCTCCCTTAAAAAATGTTTTTAATGTTTATTTATTTTTGAGAGAGAAGCAGAGCATGAGTGGGGGGAGAGGCTGAGAGAGAGAGAGGGAGACACAGAATCTGAAGCAGGCTCCAGGCTCTGAGCTGTAGGCACAGAGCCTGACACAGGGCTCGAACTCATGGACCCTGAGACCATGACCTGAGCCAAAGTTGGAGGCTTAACAGACTGAGCCACCCAGGCGTCCCTAAATTTTCCCTTTAGATCAGATTCTTGTCTTCTGAAGACAAATATGACTGTAATAATCTTCCAACTAACACCTATTTATTCATTCAGTGCAGCATCTATTCTGTCCTAGCTACTGTGTCATTTTCTGGGAACTACTAAGATAAAAAATAAACTTACAATAACAACGATTATATTTTTTTATCAAATTTGTTATTTGTATGAGGCATTCAACTGCATTATTCCAACCTTCATATCATCAGCACAGTGCAATAATATGGCTACTCTTCTTCCAGGTGAAAAGAAATCAAACGGTCACCTGCCCGAGATAACATAGTAAGTGGGTAAATAAAGATATTCAAGCTACAACTACATGGTTGCAAGTGACAGAAGTGTAAACTTAACCACGGGAGAAGTCCATAAACATATGTATGGGTGGGAGTATCTATAACAAGCCATCCAAAACTTAGTGGCTTAAAACAGCAAACATTTATTATTGCTCAAAAGACTGGTGGCAGTGGTCAGAAAGGCCCTGAGGCCAAAAGACACCATTGCTGGTAGACACAAGTCAGAAAGGCGTGCACCAGATCAGTAAATGCAGAATGGTTAGGGGAAAGTACAAGAAGCACATGTAATTCATAGGACTGATTACTCTTTTAATTGACTCATCCATTCAATACAGCGGATGGAGTGTCTTTTAGATGACTAGTAAAGGTTAAAAATAAAAACAAATGATCAAAAGAAAAACAAATTAGTGGTAGTATAAGATGAAAATTTGCTGTTAGGGATTCAAGAGAACAGCTGCATATGGCTTTGTAATTGAACACTGGATGTTTCTGAGGGCACAGAAGTCTTGGGTTCTCTAGCTCATTGTTAACACAGAGAGGAAATGGGCACCCTCATTCTTTGCCACTCCAGTAGAAAGTTTACCTTGAAGAGGATGCTTCTTAGGAAGCTCACAGATAACCAATGAAGAATGCTGGCTGCCTATCCACTTTAGAAACAATAACTGTGTATTTTCACTAGGTTACTCTGTCACTTCAAATGTTAATTTCCCCTGAGTTAATACTTCAGTGTATCTCTCATCAATATTACTTTCTATCTTTTTAAAAGTAATCATATTGTAAAACTACTCAAAAGCTGTTAAAACAACTAGTAAAACATGTCAAAATAAATGCACGAGACCATTTTATTTTCTTGGCATTGTATAACCAATTAAGTAGTATATTAAGTAGTTCTGAAATAGTTATCACAGAAAAAATATAGAGGAGATATCTTCTGAAGGGTATTAGGCCTGGAGTCCAATTTGCTAAATCTTCTTTTCAGAGGGAAAAGTGGAAGCAATTGCAATGGACGCAGCAGGGTGCAAAGTTTTGCAGAATTGTTCTTACTATTAAAGAAACAAGCCGACTAAATTGTTCTATTAAAACAAGAGGCCAGAAAGGTTGCATTCAATTTAGGACCTGGATTCTTAGGCATTTGGACTATGGAAAAGGGAGTTTAAATTGCTTTTACTTGCCTTGTTTTATAGGTATGAGAAATTTTTCAAGGTTGCAATTGAAGTCAGAGGTAAAACCGCAGAATTGCACTTTGCTTCACCAGGGATTCCCTTTTGGGTGATTTTAGGGTCTCAAATTTTGTTAAGAAATGAGGACAGTGATATTAGCTACTTGGTGCTTCATATGTAGTTGACAAATAACATATTCACTCTTCTGGGAAGAAGTGATGTGTTCAAAAGTCAAGAAAAGTATAGGTACTACGTTGTGTAGCAGACTTCTAGAATTTATTCATCCAGCTTAACAGAAACTATATCCATCGAACAACTCTTCATCTCTACCACAAAAACAAAGGGACACAAAGGAAACTTGGAAGGTGCTGGGTATGTCTATCCCCTTGATTGTGGCTATCCTATCACAAGTGACTGCATATACCCAAACACATGAAATTTGTACCTATTAAATATATGCAGTTCTTTGTACATCAATTATGCTTGAATAAAGCTGTTTAAAAAGTCAAAAGATGGCACATATAGTATTGCAGGAAGAAAAAGTCACTCTTTATTGAATATATCTACACATTCAAACAATGCCAAACAACCAAAAATACCAAGAGCCTACTAAGTGTCTCTCATTGTGACTGATTATATAAATGAAGTAAAAACAGGTATTGTTCCTGCCTTTATCATTCAAAACATTTTCTCTAGAGTTAGAAAACTAAAAGTAAGCAAATTTGATCTGTTAGCATCATTCTGTTCTGATATTTTGTTAATCTTTTCTAAGAAACTGACATGAAAACTACCGCTCTTTCAATTTCCAAGTTAGACTCTGCCTCCTTCTTCTTCACTACACCATTAGAAACAATCTCTGACTCATTTGAACTTGACATCTCCTTCGTATTATTGGTATTTTACCAGTCTGTGTTGCTTTTCCAGATATATAATCTCCTAAATGGCAGATAGCCATGCTTTTTTATGGATGGGATCCTTGCATGGGAGATAGCTTTATTTTGCTTTTGTTTTTTGTTTACACTCACAGTATCTTCCGCTTGAATTTAGGCTCCAAGACTTACCAATTGTATAAATCTCGTGCAATTACTTTTTTATAAGCCTCAGTTTTTCAATTCGTAAAATGGAGATTATAATTTTGTATGATCCATTTTTTTAGGTATAAAAGGAGATTATACGAAGAGTTATTTAAAAAGTATCTGGTACAGGCTATTCATTCAAAGAATATTAGACTTTTATATTAACTTGAGAACAGTAATTATCAAGCAGCACTGTATTATATATGGAATGATAATATTAATCATCATGAAGTATGTGGACCATATCTTAGAGTATATTTTGGAATGATCATATGCTATTTATGGTATTTTTGATGCTTAGACTTAGAACTGACACTAATGAATCAATCTTCCATGATTAATGACTAAAGTAACATTTATTTCTAGGCCCACAATCCTTATTTCCTCTTTCCATTGCACTGGAACTCCAAACATACCATAATGTGTCAGTCCTGGAGCAAACACTATATCCTGATGCCTCCAAAATTTTCACTTAATGCTATTCTCCTAGTCTCTTCTGCCCTTCTTTCCCTCTCTCTTATTGAAGGTCATTTAAATCTCACCCTCCCTCTGTTCTCGCTCACTCTGAAGAAGGAAATGCCTCCAGTGAGCATTCTTAAATTCTTGCTTATTAATAGAGGGTGTTTTCACACTTACCCTACATTAGGGTATTATTTACATAACAGTATTCTATTAATCTTGAACTCACAGAGAAGAAGGAATGGCGTCTTACTGGCCCTGTTTCCCATATTGAGCCACACGGTGTATATATAAGGTGATCTACACTGCTCAATAAATTGAATGGATACCCAGTTCATAAAGGTGTCAGAACGTGTCTGAAAATGCAGCCACTGTGACATTTACCAGCTGGCATCTATTAGCATTTAAGCAATGGATGAAAAGGAACTACCTCTGCTAGTATCACTGTTGGGTGGAATCTCTCAAGGACTGTGTACCTGCTTAGTGGTGGTTCTGTTCTGCCTTCCTTGCACACATTGCTCTACTACACGAACAGATGAATACCTGTCTGGTGCTTTCGAGCTCCAGTAGATTGTTTTTGATGACTAAACTAACATAGCTTGGAAGACCTTTTTATTGAATTTCTCAGACAGTTAGAAGACTTGCCAAGGGGATTTTTGTATGAGATCCAAGGCTTTTTACTATAGTGGTGATTTCTCACATGGTCCGGCGAGAGAAAACCTTTTTAATTTTTGCTCTGTAGAAGCCACTACACAAGAAATTAGGGGATGGGAGGTTGAATAATTTCTGCTGACTTTTTTTTTTTTTTTTGCAGAATATGTTGGGACATTCCGTGGTGTTTATTAAATGTCTATATGAGCTACATACCGTGCCATCCATTTGTAATTTCATTTTATCCTCATACCAACCAAAAAAGTAAATAATGTTATTACAGTTTTATAGAAGAACAAAGTAAACCAAGTAAGTTATTTGGATAACATGTGTCAGATCCCAAAATGATGCTTATGAGTTATCTTTGAGATTTTCTAAAAAGATTTAGTGAAGGTTACTGGGAAAAAATAAATACCATGGATGAGTCATCTCTTTAATGATTTTGTACGCTAATGTACTTGTTTTCTTCTTAAGTGCATAGTCAATGCCCAATTTTAAGAATATATAAAATGCATTAATATATAAAGATGAAAATTATAGTGTAAACCTACCATGTAAAACTCACTAAAGATGGCCCTTATTTTGTATGGTTTCAAAAGGAATAAATTTCAGATACAATGGCTTATTAAATAACACATTAGTTTCCCAAAACACAGTTCAAATGTCAGTTACCATGGTATATTTCCTAAAAGCAATTGCAAAAAGTACAAACTTCCCTCTTAGTTCTTCTTTCCTTTTTGTAATGTTTTTATTACATTTTATTACATTTTATTTTTGAGAGAGAGTGCATGCACAAGTGGGGGAGGAGCAGAGGATCTGAAGCAGACTCCTCACTGACAGCAGAGAGTACTACATGGGGCTCAAACTCACAAACCTTGAGTGGGAGTCAGGCGCTTAACCGACTGAGCCACCCAGGTGCTCCCCCTCTCAGTTCTTGAGCCCACAAATCACTATATAAATAAATGTGCATCATGATCAATGATCAATCACATTACTTCTTTCAAAGTCTGTACATAATTGGACCCTACACATCCATTTTCATTTCATGCATAGAAAGCAAAGCATGAACTTGTGTTGCTTCCCTGTCTCCCAGTGATGAACCCATGCAACATTTCACAAAACTGGATAATTGAAATAGAGTTAGCCAACAAAGATGGATGTGCAGAAAACAAGCAGAAAATGAAAACAGCAGAAAGGAAACTAGATATGATTAGAACACGTGAAAAGAGTGCCAGAGAGTATCGTGTAAGGAAGTATGTAGTATATATATAATAGGACAGAAAGGGGCATCTAGGGGCTCAGTCATTTAAGCATCTGACTTTTGCTCAGGTCATGATCTCGCGGTCCATGAGTTCGAGCCCTGCAATGGGCTCTGTGCTGACAGCTTGGAGTCTGGAGCCTGCTTTGATTCCGTGTCTCTTTCTCTCTCTGCCCCTTCCCTGCTTGCGCTCTGTCTCTCTCTCAAAAATAAACAAACATTAAATAAATAAATAAATAAAATAGGACAGAAACACTTAATATACTGTA
Organism: Acinonyx jubatus; assembly: GCF_027475565.1. Lineage (NCBI taxonomy): Eukaryota > Metazoa > Chordata > Mammalia > Carnivora > Felidae > Acinonyx > Acinonyx jubatus. The sequence goes on along the minus strand of NC_069396.1, from coordinate 21,868,307 downwards.
CAAAATAACTTGCAGGGTTTGAGTTGAATGTAAATGGAGTTAGAGAATAAATAGCTGACCTTGGGAACACTGGCATTGCCACCATTCAAGAGACTCTGGATGTGCAGCCTGAGAATGTAGTGAAGGTGAGGTTATTGACATAAATGAAGAAAGCTGTTGTAAAGGAAAAGATGAAGATGACCCAGAGGAAAGACACGGGCAAACGCTTCACATTAAAGGAACCTTAAAGATATTTCATGACATTGAAAATACAAAAGACAAAGTGTTGGAATAAGATCCAAACTAAGGTTTATAGTACACTCTGTACAATATGTTATACAATGAGAAACATGACATTTTGCACCTTGAAACACTACTGACAAGTTATTTTTACCAAGAAATCAAATATTTAAATGAATATATTTGTAATGCTTTAAGTATATTAAATAAATCTCATTTCTTATTATTTTATTTTTATTCCCCATACCTCTCTAACAGACCAGAAGAGTTTTTTTTTTAAGTTGTGACAAAATTTTTTTAAAGATTACAGAACGATCATAATTTTTCCAGTTGGTTTTTAAGATCATGTTGCAGTTTCTACTTACATGGACATGGTTATGGTTATGTGCTACTGTGCAAATTGAGGTGAGGGCTGCCTTACTAGTCTTTTAATATGTTTCTGTGTATGTACTTTTTTCTTCCCATGTAATATTTGTGAATCATTGCTGCTTAGGAAATCTAACCAAAGTCAAAAGTTGCAAGAAAGCTATACAATTTGAAGAATCTACTCTCATCAAAATACTTTGCCTCGAAGTTGTAAAGCATTTACCCAGTTCAAGAAACTGAATGTAGCAACTCCTTATAACATGGCAAGTAACTTACTCACTAAGAATAACTAAGCCTACCCTTTGTGAATCCACTAATAAATTTGTACTGCATTTAGCAGTCATTTCACTTTGTTTTCTACCTTATATTGCAATAATCATATTAAATATATTTACATCCTATGTTAAATGTAATTAAGAGATGAGTTTCAGTGGATTGATAGCTATAAAGTTATGTATTTTAGATACTTTATCACACATTTTAAAATTAATACATTGCCATATTTCCAAATTTGGTGCCCCTTGAGCAGCTTGCAAGTCTTTGGTTTTCAACATATCTAATGGATAAAAACGACACAGGGCTAATTTAAAATAATGTGGTCCATGTAACTATTGAGCTCTTAATTTTATCCAAGAAGATTTAATTAGTGATGGCACAGTGTTTTAAGTTATGGCTATAGAATGCTGGCTTTGGTTTAAATGATCCAGATACAGGTCTCTCTGATGCTTAGGCTCTGCATCTAACCCAAAACTAAGCTGATTATAATATCATACAGCTATAATAGCTACATTTTTCCACCGTGAAAGTGTGGACCATTTTAAATCTCCCTTGTTTTCTCTTGGTTCCAAACTAGAAGTAGATCTCTCTCTTTTCTCAGTGCTATGCGATGTTTCCTGTACAAAGCCACCAAGCAATGATTGGCATAGTTCCTAAATAATTAACAACTCCATGAAAATTTCATGTAAAGTATATGTGATTACATAAACAAGTTATTCTGCTTGGCCCGCTAAATACTATTCCATGAGCCTTTATTTTCAAAACAATCATTCTTTATTTAATGTAGGTAGAGTATTGGCTGTATGATATATTACATGGATAAAGCTCTTTTTTGTTAGAGCTTTAGGTGGCTCAGATTTTAGCAACTTTAAAGATGGCAGCAGGCAACATTTATCTTTAAATATGCGTTCATATTTTGGATTATTTTCTAAAAGTGACATTACTAAGTATAAAATGAAGAGCATTTTTAAAGATTTTTATGTATATTATAAAATATTCCCTGGTAGGACAGTCCTCATTTACTTAGATTTTGAAAAGTTTCTGAATGAATTTATACACATAGGATCTGAATCCTTCAGGTCATAACAGCATAAGAGTTACAAAAATGATGCAGCACAATGTTGTTTCTTCTTTCACCCTGCACATGGAATACAAACATGGGTAGTGAAAGACATTCAATAAAGGGTTATTTAAAAAGTATAATGTTATTTTACTTATATTTTTGTACCAAAGGCAGAAATAAGATTTCCATGTGATATGATTAGTTACATGTTATGTCATTTTTAGTGTCAAATTCAAGAGAAAAAATATAGTATTTTGTCTTTGTTTTTATTAATAAAGGCAATAAACCAAGGACTATTGGTAGATTAACTCTCTCTCATAGATTCCTCCATCTATCAATTGAAATGGCTTATCTGCTGTTCATTAATATATAATCTATATAGTTGCTAGGTCCAAAGAAATACCTATATATTAATAATTACTAATACCTATATATTACGTCATTGATCCCTGATTTGAGGCTCAGGATCAATACAAAAAAGACACTGAAAACAAAATAAAAATATCTTATAATAGCAATTGGAATTTAAAATACCTTGTATGAACACTTTGAAAACATGTTGTCTTGAAGCAAAGGTATTTTTTCCTAAGGTTTAATATATATTTGCTGACTATTTACTATGTATATCAAGCACAATTCTTTAAAATATTTTTTTTCTTTTCAAAATTTTATGTACATTATAGTTAATTAACATACAGTATAACATTAGTTTTAGGAGTAGAATTCAGTGATTGATCACTTACATACAACACTTAGTGCTCAACATAACTAGTACCCTCCTTAATACTCATCACACATCTACCTCATTCCTCTACCCAGCTCCCTCCATGAATCCTCAGTTTGTTCTTTAAGAGTCTCTTATGGCTTGTTTCCCTCTCTCTCTTTTCTACCCCCTCCCATAAGTTCATCTGTTTTATTTCTTAAATTCCATATATGAATGAAATCATGTGGGATTTGTCTTTTTCTGACAGACTTATTCTGCATAGCATCATACACTCTAGCTCCATCCACGTCACTGAAAAGGGCAAGATTTCATTCTTTTGATGACTGAGTAAAATTTCATTGTGTGTGTGTGTGTGTGTGTGTGTGTGTGCACCACATCTTAAAAAACGGGAATCTTGCACAAATTTAAACAAACGTGATCTGAGACCTTCACTCACAAGGACATCCTGACTCAATATTATTATTAAAGCCCCTGAATTATCTGCAGATCTGTTTTTCCGCCTCTTTTAGTCCTTTTCTCAATGTTAAATAATTGCTAAGTATTGTGTATGAAAACTGGAATGGCTCTATAACAAGTCTCTTATTGGATAGAAGATAAATTTAAATACCTATTAGAGTTGAGTATCTAGCTCAATCAAAGTTGGGTGTCAGAACTATAAAGTCTAGTTTAGTTCATACCTACCCTTACTTGCCCTTAAATAGTTCAGTGTCACACCTGAGTATTGAGGGTATTTATTAGGACTCACCACCCTTAGTAGGCTCTGAGGTCCATTTATACCTCTCTCCAACACTAGGTCATTGCTGAAACCACTGCTTAGTTTTCAACCTCTACGTGATTACTTCCTTTCCATCTCCTAAGTTTCTTGATTTGTGTGGAATAAATATGAATTAGCAAAGCCTTCAGGGAAAAAGGTAAGAAGTGGGTCTATATGCCCTTAATAATCAGACTTTTTTGGGGGCACCTGGGTGGCTCAGTCGGTTAAGCATCCGACTTCAGCTCAGGTCATGATTTCACCGGTTGTGATTTCAAGCCCCGCATCGGCTCTGTGCTGACAGCTCAGAGCCTGGAGCCTGCTTCGGATTTGGATTCTGTGTGTCTCTCTCTTCCCCTCCCCTGCTCATGAGCTCGCTCTCTCTCTCTCTCTCTCTCTGTCTCTCAATAATAAACAAATGCTAAAAAAATTTTAAAAAAGTAATCAGACTTTTTTTTTAATATAAAGGTCATAAAAGATAAAATGGAAAATTTAACCAGAAAATTGTAATTCATTTTAAAATGGGAATCATAAAACTGAAAAAGTGTAACAGTTGAAAATAAGATTCAGATAGATAGATTTCCCAAAATAGAGGACACAACAGGTTTTTTAAAATAGCTAACTTAAAGTTCTGGCAAAAGAATACATTCAGGTTAAATCAGAAAGAGTAAAAGTGACAGAAAACATGGAAAACAGTATAAGAGATGAAAGCGTGATGGTTCAGGTACTAATACATGTAAATTGAATGAAAAAAGGCAGAAGGAGAAAGATTTGTGAAAAAGCAGTATTTGAAAAAATAATACATTACACTTTTTCAAAACCATTTGCAGATAAATGCAAACAATCCGTTTTAATAAATTTTCAGAAATCCAAGCATAGAGAAAAAAGTATAGGGACATAACTCTACTGAATATCAGCGACAAAAACACAAAGGACAAATACAACAAAAAGAAAACAGTAACAAATATGGTAGATATTAATCCAATTATATCAAGTATCAATTTGATGGCAATAAAATGAATGTGCCCATTGAAGACAAAAGATTGTCAGAGCAGATGAAAAAATAAGATCAAACCATATTTTGTCTATAAAAAAATATACCATGCTAACCCTAATTAAAACAATTTAGGAATAGTTATATTAATCTCAGATGGAGCAGACTTCAAAGTAAGGAAATTTATTAGGGAAAAAAGAATGGCATTACATAATGATAAAGGGGTCAGTTCTCCAACACAACATAACAATGAGTAATAAGTATGTGCCTAACAATAAAATGTCAGCCTACATTAGGCAAACAAAGGTACTACTGCAAGGAGAAATAGATGAATTCACGAATATCATTTTCGACTTCATCACAGATGGCAGGATGGTCTGTATAGAAAATCTCAAAGAATAAAACAATAATAACATCTTCTGGAACTAAGAAGTAATTAGAGCAAAGTTTCAGGATGTAAAATTAGTAAACAAGTGCCAGAAATTTCCCTATATACTAGCAATGAATAAGTGGAATTTAAATTTGAAAACATTTGAATTTGAATTTGAAAACATTTTTATTAACACCCTCCAAAATGAAATATTTCAGTATAAATAAAAAATGTATAATATCTACAGGAAGAAAACTTATAAAACTCTAATGAATGAAATTAAAAACCTAAATAGATATTCTGTGTTCACAGATAGCAAGACTCAACATTGTGAAGATGTCAGTTCTTTCCAACTTGATCTATAGATTCAATGCATCCTAAACAAAATCCCAGTGAGTTATTTTGTAGATATTGATAAACTGATTCTAAAGTTTATATTCTGAGACAAAAAACCCAGAATAGTCAATACAATATTGAAAGAGAAGAACAAAGTTGGAAGATTGACACTAACCTAACTTCAGGGCTTACTATTAAGCTAGAGGAATCAAGACAATGTGATATTGGTGAAAGACTAGACTACTAGGTCAATGGAACAGAACAGAGAGTCCAGAAATAGACCCCCGTAAATACAATTTATTGATCAATGACAAAGGAGCAAAAATAATACCATGGAGCAAAGACAGACTTTTCAACAAGGTGTGTTGGAACAACAGGATATATACATGCAACAAAACTAATCTAAGCAGAGACCTTAAACCCTTTATAAAAATTAATTCAAAACATTATACATGTGAATTTAAAATGAAAAAAATATACATAAGATCCTTAGATCATAGCAGAAGAGAAAATTTTCAATGACTTTCTGTGTGGTAATGCCTTTTCAAATATAATATCAAGGACATGAACTGTGAAAGAAATAATAAACAAGACTTCGATAAATTACAAACTCTATTCTACAAAAGATGATGTCAAGAGAATGAGAATAGAAGCTATGGACTTGGATAAAACAGTTGCAAAAGATACTTTTGGTAAGGTATGTTATTCAAAATATACAAAGAACTCTTCCAAAATTCAACAATAAAAAAAATATGTAACCGATTGAAAAGTGGGTCAAAGACCTTATCAGACACCTTACCAAAGAAGATATGCATATGACAAATAAACAGATAAAAATGTTCTACATCATATGTTATAAGGAAAATGCAATTAAAATAATGAAATACCCATACAGTTCTATTGCAATAGCCAAAATCTGAAACACTGACAACATCAAATGCTAGGAGGATGTGGAGTAACAGGAACTCTCATACATTTGCTGGTGGGAATGCAAAATTGTGCAGACCCTTTGGAAAACAGTTTGGCCAGTATTATAAAACTAAACATATTCTCATGATATGATCCATTAATAACACCCCTTAATATGTACTCGAAGGAATTGAAAGCTTATGCCCACGTGAAAACCAACATATGTATGTTTATAGCAGCTTTATTCATAATTGCCAAAACTTGGAAACAAGCAACATGTCCTTCAGTAAATGAAGGGATGAATAAATTGTACAATGAAAGAGTATTCAGTACTAAAATGAAATGAGCTATCAAGCCAAGAAAAGACATGGAGGAATCATAAATGCATATTAGTAAGTGAAAGAAGCCAATCTGAAAAAGCTACATTCTACAGGATTCCAACTACAGGACACTCTGGAAAAGGCAAAATTTTGGAGACAGTGAAAGGATAAGAGGATATAAGGAGTTGGGGGATAGAAAGAGAAGGTGAATAATTAGAACACAGATGATTTAGGGGCTGTAAAAATATTCTGTATGTTATTAAATGATGGATATCATTTACATATTACATACATTAGGGTAAACCAACAGAATGTCAATACCAAGACTGAATCCTAATTTTAAACTGTGGACTTTGGATGATAAGGATGTGTCTCTGGAGGTTCAACCCCGGTAACAAATGCACCATTTATTGTTGATAAAGGGAGTGAAGGACTATGATGTACAGGGGAGTTTATGGAAAATCTCTGTACCTTTCTTTCACTTTAAGAAGATCATCACCAGGACCTATAAGGTTAAAAATTGGTAGAAATAAAGGATAAAAATAAATTCAAAAGAAAGGTTTCAATGAGGCTTAAATGTTCAAAATTCTTACATTTCCTGGTGAATGGTAAAAATACAAATTTATATTAGACCCTAGAGAGCCAACAATTCATAGTGTAATTTCCAGAAAATATAACATAAACTAGAGCAAAAGAATGCAAATTTAAGAAGCTAATAAGAATACTGAATAGGGGCGCCTGGGTGGCGCAGTCGGTTAAGCGTCCGACTTCAGCCAGGTCACGATCTCGCGGTCCGTGGGTTCGAGCCCCGCGTCAGGCTCTGGGCTGATGGCTCGGAGCCTGGAGCCTGTTTCTGATGCTGTGTCTCCCTCTCTCTCTGCCCCTCCCCCGTTCATGCTCTGTCTCTCTCTGTCCCAAAAATAAATAAACGTTGAAAAAAAATTTAATAAAATAAAAAAAAGAATACTGAATAGTGCAATATAGATTTAGTTAATTAAAAAGAATGGAACAAAAAATAGTTAAAGTGGGACTGAAAAAAAAGTATTAGAAAGATTTAAATCAAAACCTATCAGGGATGCCTGAGTGGCTCAGTCAGTTGAGTATCCAACTCTTGATTTTGGCTCAGGTCATGAATTTAGGGTTGTGGGATTAGAGTCCCGCATCAGGCTCCATGCCTTTCTCTTTCCCTCTGGCCCTCTCCCCACCTTGCTCTCTCTCTCTCTCTCTAAAATAATAATTTTTAAAAGTTATTTAAAAAGCCAATAGGATAAATGTAAATTAATAAATGCTCCAATTAAAAAAAAAAAGGTTGTCAGGGAAATTTACTTCAAAAAAAATGACTACATGTTCCTCCCCAAAGTCATCATCTAAGTACAACGATGAAGAAAGATTAACAGTAAAATGGTTGACTTCTGGTTTCTGGTTCAAGGTGTCCTGAGCTCAGAGGCCATCACTCCTATTGTCACAGGAAGGAAAAACTTGAACAAAATGAAAATCAACAATTCTTCTTAGACTCATAAGAATACTGAGGTCACATTATTACAGACAAATTTAACATAGACCTGTTAGTTTATTTTATTTTATAAAATGAGAATGTAGGACTTAATAATTTCTAATGACCCAGCTGAGCACTAAATACTGCATGTGTGTGTGTGTGTGTTTGTGTTTGTGTGCATGTATACACACACAGATATACATACACAGGTGCACATATGTATGTATATGTCAACACACACATTTGTGACATATAGTAGCTTCTAGAAGACAATCTGTTAAAATTTAAGTCATAAAAATAGAAAGAGTAGTTTCCTAAAGTTCTACAAACATGAAGAAAACAAGAGAAATTTTATTTACAAAAAAAAAATTTTAACGTTTTATTTATTTTTGAGACAGGGAGAGACAGAGCATGAACGGGGGAGGGTCAGAGAGAGAGGGAGACACAGAATCTGAAACAGGCTCCAGGCTCTGAGCTGTCAGCACAGAGCCCGACGTGGGGCTCGAACTCACTGACCGCGAGATCATGACCTGAGCCGAAGTCGGCCGCTTAACCGACTGAGCCACCCAGGCGCCCCAAGAGCAATTTTAAATAGCATCTGCCTTAAAGCTTCACTTCCCCTCACCAACATAAAATTTTTAAAAAAGGAAAATATACATACATTGACATAAGTTACCCCCCCCCAAAAAAAGGATCTCTGTGGGAAAGACTATTTACAGTGGCTGCTTTTGAATGCAGGGAGTCATGAAGCTATTTACTTTTCATTTTTCTTTTGTTCTTTTTAAAAGAGTTTTTAAGAAGCAATGATATTACTATATACACTTAACACCCATATGCACCCACAGTACTCAAAGTGGAGGAAAAACAATCTTTTCAGAATACCACAAAGCAGTTGAATATTAAAAGTAATTCATTTTTTTCAAATATGCTTGCTTTTAACTAATGATTTCCTTTATTTTTAAAAAAGCTTTTTTTGGTGCAATGAATTTCAATTGTAGGTTGACAGTCATTTCACTGAGTCAATTTTACTCTTCAGTAGAAGCTACCCCTGTGACTCAATGAGTAGCCACATCTTTTGAGAATGATTTTGTTCTGACTCCTTTTTGGTAAATAGAATGTATATTCTGACTTTTTTTTTTCCTGTTACCATCTGGCCTTGGTGTAAGAAATCAATTCCACAGCAGCCACTGAACTTGGGTGCACTGAAAGGCATGTCCAAACTGTGCTTCTCTAAATATCTTTAGCACAACTGACCTTTTGTTCTTGCAGAAACAGGCTCAATTGGAACAAGAAGGAACCTGTCATGCCATTTTCCTGCTACAATATTCATTAGTTGGGGGCCATGATCTTGTGTGTCTCTACAGAAGATTCTTGTTAACAAGCCTCAAGTCAGCAATCTGCTCTTTCCCTGTGCCTCAGTAACATTTTTTTTCAGGATAACTAATTCTTAAATGAGCCTTTTCTCATGGCACAATCTCCTAACACTTTTGGACACTGTTCCCTTCAACAGTTACACTTTGATGACAGAAAAGACTATACTCTTGTCGCATAACATTTAAACACTCACAGGCCCACCTTCACTGCTGACTCTGCCTTCTGGGTGCAGCAATTAGCACAAAGTAGAAGCTTAGTCACTAGAAACTTCTGCAGCTCTGGCTTTGATGTGTTTGTACAGGAAAATTAGGTCAAGATCTCTTGGATCCACATCTTCTTGGATAAAGATTTTTTTTCTTTTTTTTACCCTCACCAAATATTTGAAAAGTGGATTTAGGCTCTTCACAAATATGTAAAAGAGAATATCAAAGAATGAATTTCAGGTCTATACATACTTTAGTGAAAATAATATTTGCATTTGAGAATCATTATATACTTATATAATGGATTATATAATGCATATATATTTTACATTTATATATTTCTCTATATTACGTTTAAATAGGCTACATTGAAGGAAGGAGGTAGGAACACATATGGTTTGAAGGAAGATGACTGATTAAGAATACGTTTTAAGTTGTGAGGTTTCACAAAAGATCCAGCCCACTAAAGAAATAGTGACCAAAAGATCAAGATGTTGAATATATAAGCATGATACTATATTTCTGGAGTACATTTGATGAAAAAAATTATAAAGTGATATACTTTCTCAAATTTGTGACACTGGAACTTGGGGTGTCTTAATGTATCCTTTTGGGAAGTAGAGTTTATGTCACATGAAGTTACGTTAGTTGAAGAAGCATACTGGCACTAGATTTTCTCTATTTCTGATATCCTTCCTTTTCCCCATGTCCACATGTTACCTAGCTCTTAATTTAGAAAGCTGACTGAGTGACAACAGAGAGGATAACGCCTTTGAAAGAATATTTTTATTATTTGTAATTCCCAAGAGATATGGGCATGCCATACATTGCAGGACCATAGAACGAGCACCATGATCTAGTCAGGAGGCAGAACCAGGAACAAGAGGAAAGCCAAGGCCACACCCTATATTGATGTTCCTGCAGGAAAAGCAAGGCAGAACAGGGTAAATAGCTTAGCATTAGACAGTCTTAATAATGTAGGTGGGATCTGGGCTACATGGGTGGTCCCTAATTGTCTGGTACCTCATCCTGGGTTGATTTAGAGGAGAGGAAATATTGTTTTGGTGTGTGACAGTTAGATAGAGGGGTCTTATGGTGTATATACTTTGGGTTGGTTCATTTATATACAAAAGGCATACTCCCCTCAGCCCTTTTCTTTCTCTAAGAATTGGCTAGTCCTGGAGGTCTCTGGGTGGCTCATTCAGTTAAGCATCTAACTTTGGCTCAGGTCATGATCTGTGGCTCATGGGTTAAGAGCATCAGGCTCTGTATTGAAAGCTCAGAGCCTGGAGCCTGCTTCAGATTCTGTGTCTCCCTCTCTCTCTGCCCCTCTCCTTCTTGCACTCTGTCTCTCTCTCTCTCTCAAAAATAAATAAACATTAAAAATTAAAAAAAAATAAATGCTGCTAACGTAATTGATTTTTATTATAATCTAGAGTTTTCTGGTATCAGAAAGAGACACATTTGTTGTTGATGGAGAACCAATTATAGTTAATATGGAATAATTGACCATTTTGGTTTATCTTCCATGACAGACAAACCTTGAGAAATTTCTCAAGAAAGGGATACCCTAGTTGTGGAGGAAATGGCAGAAAAAAAGGAGGGGAGCAGGGGAAAGGACAAGAAAAAGGGTCATCAGAGAGAAATGAGACTCATAGACATCCATTATGGGTAGAGTTAATGCTCTTAAAAGTTATTCATGCTCTGTATCATCTTAAACCCCGAGTGCTCATAATTAGCTGTAAGCAAAAGTTTTCAACCTGAAGACGTACCACCCATTGGTACCTTTCTTTTTTTTATTTTTTTTAAAATTTTTTAAAAAAACATTTTCATTTTATTTTCATTTTATTTTTTAATTTACATCCAAATTAGTTAGCATATAGTGCAATTTATGATTTCAGAAGTAGATTCCTTAGTGCCCCTTACCCATTTAGCCCATCCCCTCTCCCACACCCCCTCCAGTAATCCTTTGTTTGTTCTCTGTATTTATGAGTCCCTTATGTTTTATCCCCCTCCCTGTTTTTATATTATTTTTGTTTCCCTTCCTTTATGTTCATCTGTTTTGTCTCTTAAAGTCCTCATATGAATGAAGTCATATGGTACCTTTCTATGTGTTTGGTGTTCCTGTAGAATTAAGGAAACAGGCACATCTTAAAAAAACAAAACAAAACAAACAAAAAACCCAATTAGATTGTCACATATAGCCATATATGATAGTAATAAGTCCTCACGGAAAAGTCATAAGAGGTATTCACTTTGTTGACTGAGTACTTTTAAAAAGAAGCAGTATTACTTTGGGAGAAGGAAAAGCTCTAATACCAACATCTTTAGGTGTTCTGGAATTACTCAAGCTTGAACTGAGACAGTCGATAGAGCAACCTCTAAATTTCTACTTCTTTATCAGAGTTTTGACATTACTTCAGTACTTTTTATTTAATTTTTTTGTTTTTATTTTTGAGAGAGACAGAGTGCAAGCAGGGGAGGGCCAGAGAGAGAGGGAGACACAGAATCTTAAGCAGGCTCTGAGCTGTCAGGAGCCATGAGATCATAACCTGAGCTGAAGTTGGATGCTTAACCGACTGAGCCACCCTGGCACCACAGTAGCTTTTATGTATATGTATATATATGTGTGTGTATATACGTGTAAATATGTATATATATATATGTATATGCATGTACAAATACACACATATATATGTATATGTATGTACATATGTACATATACACATATATATGTATATGCATGTATATACATACATACACACACATATATACACACACACACACACACACACACAGTATGAGAATTTTTTTACCTCTTAGGAACAAAAGAAGGCATAGCTAAAAACCTGTGGGCTTTTGGGGCAAGAAAGAATAATTACTGCTTAAAAGTGTACTACGCTAAAGGAAAAACTGTGAAAATGTCATTGTTGAGAACTAAAAAAAAAAAAAAAAATGCAAGATCTCTTTCTCTTAAGAAAATGTCTTTAATTCAGCCAGTCCTGTTAATTTCCAAAGACAGTTAAATTCCATCAGAATCAGTAGTGCCGAGCAGCTGGTTAAGGGCAAAGTTAAGTGACTTACTACCTATAAAGGTCTACTTTTATTATGTCTCAAGAAAGCAATATAATATTTCTAATTTAATCAAAACAAATCAGAATGTGTTCTTCTTCATTAATATAAGCCAGGTCCTTCTGGGGTTACAGCTCTTTAAATGAATCTGGTACTTGGGTTTATGTATTAGAAATAAAAATCCTAAAATGGAAGGTGGTGTGTATGTGTGTGTGTGTGTGTGTGTGTGTGTGCGTGCGTGTGTGTATAAGATATATATAGGATATCTTACAGATATAAGGATATATAGGATAGCTCTTAAGGCTATAAGAGCTATTAGCAATTGATGTAAATTTTTAGCTGAAAATACTTGGATTTTTTTCTAATGCCACATAATAACTATAATTTTACCTGATGGAAGGTAGTTTTGTGCTCACAAAATTTCAGCATAAAAGTGGAAACTAGACATGGGACAGAATCCAAAAACCAGCTACCTGCTGTTAAGGAAAAATTATACCTAGGAAGACATTTTATTCAACCTAACAATTACATGCAAAAGATTTGGGTCAGATACTTCCCATCTGAATTAAGTACCTGAATGTGACAGGCTGCATTCAGGCATAATATTATTCTTTAAAAAACAATAATAATAAAAATACCTTAAACTGCCATAGCTTAAAACTTAAGATAGCAATGTCCAGGAAAATGAAGCAAAAGGATGGCTTTCCCAAGTGTTATTTCTATTTTTCGATCCTTCGTCCTTCCACAAAATTATGTCCCAACCTTCACCTGTAAAGCATATAGAATTGAAGTGAAAGGGAAACAACATGGGATCATTTAGTCATTCATGTATCAAGGAGCACTCATCGTGTTCTAGATATATAATAATGCATTATCTCACTTCCACAATTTTTTCAAGGTAGTCTTTTTTTTTTTTTAAATCGACCCCTCTTTTGAAGATGGGAGGAATTAAGTGTTTGAAGCACTAGTTCAAGGTCACAGTATTGTGTGGAATAGCAAGGATTTAACAAAATTTTGTTAGGCTCCAGATTTCCACTAGTGCTGCTAATGAGTTTCCATAAGTTCTTCTTTTGAAAAGAAAAAGGTGCAAACAAAAAAGAAGTCAGAGAAAGAATATGAGAGTAGAATATAACCTTGTGACTTTGTCATCTAATTTTCAGCCCGCACAGAATCCCTCAGTAATTCTAAAACAATTATTCTGTACTTAACTACAGTTAATGCCTAACCTGAAACCATTCTACTTGTAATTATTTTTACTTTAGTCTCTTTGGTATTTCCTTAAAATAGCTGGGGGACTTTAAGCTACTGTTGACAGAATATTACATCTCAGTTTTCCTTCAAGCCTTAGACTTTATCATGGTCATTTTAAAAGAGATATCACTGAGAAACGAAGTGGATACTTTTAATCTTTCTTATTCTCATCCGATGGCTGGCTTTATCAGCTGGCCTATATCCTGAGGGAATGGCCTGGTTAAGTACATCCCTGAGATATTTTATAACTTTGTCTACTCTTTGACTTCTCCATGCATTTGATGAAACATGGGCTTATAATCATGCCATCACCTCTATATGTTTTCCAGTAGAAGATAAAAATACTACACTTTAAAGGTGAGAGTCAGGAAGGGCGGTATACTGTGGATTTCCACTGCAAACAATGGAAGTCTTGAAGGGTGAGAGTCATCTTCCAATTCGGGATGTGAGGATGGATGTACACATTAATATCCTTAGTTTGTCATATGTAAAATGAGAATAATATAACCTACCTCATGGGATGGTTGGAGGATTGAATTAGTGAAGCAAAGGACTAAGAATAGTGCCTTTTACATGAGTGCTATGGAATTATTGAACATAATTGTAATTCAGGGTAAACAAAGGTCTGTGAATTCAGAGGTGTGTTGAGTATTAAAAAGGGGACAGGTAAGATTGGTTTCACCTTGTCATTTACAGAATGGTTGTTGAGAGGATAGGAGAGACTGGTTTTAATGATTCAAACTGAAAATGAATTAAGGAAAGCAAAATTTCAAGGATGGTGAACATTGGGAACAGGGAGTCAGTCTATACTATTTTATGCATACGTGGTTTTAAAACAAAAAGAGCTGTGCCATCTCTGCTCTAATCCAATGTATCTGTATCAATTCCATGTTTCACAAACTCCACACCTCCATTGTGTAAAATTGTTCAATAATTTCCTATTTCTCTTAGAATAAAGATCAACATATTTAGTGTGGCCTACAAGTCGCTATGCAACTGACTTAACTCCCCAGTCTCATGTCTTAACATTCTCTGGGTTTCTGTGCTTTATCCATTGCTCTCTGTTTTTGACAAACACCATGTGACCTTCCTCCATAGAGCCTTTGTGTCTGCTATTCACACTTTGAGGAAATCTTTTCTCCTTTTTGTCTAGTTACTTATTTTCATTATCATATTTAAGATCTAATATCATCTCAAGAGGCAAGACTTCTCAGACACCTGAAATAAAACTAAGGTCCTATGTGTTCTTATTAAACACTGACACTTTGTAGCAGTTACCATAATTAGAAATCATTGTCTGGGGTGATAATTTGAATAATAAGTTTCCCATTTAGTCTCTACGGTCCCTGAAGGCAAAAGACCCATAACTGTGTATCTGTGTTTGCTGAACATTATAATCTCATTATAGTGTTTTCCCATCATAGATGCCCCCAAAATAAATAACTATATATATGTAATATATAATATATATCATAGATATATAAAATATATATTTACTATTAAAATTTTATTTATTATTAAAAGTATATAATTAATTTCAATTCATTGACTGATGAATGGATAAAGAAGATGCGGTATGCAAATACAATGGAATACCAATCAGCGATAAAAAGAATGAAATTTTGCCTTTAGCAACAACGTGGATGGAACTAGAGTGTATTATACTAAGCAAAATAAGTCAGAGAAAGACAAAATCATATGATTTCACTCATACGTGGAATTTAAGAAACACAACAGATAAAGAGAAGGAAAAAACGAAAAAGAACGAGAGGGAGGCAAACAATAAGGAACTCTTAAATACAGAGAACTGAGGGTTGCAGGAGGGAAGATGGGTGGGTGGATGGGCTAAATGGGTGATGAGCATTAAGGAGGCCATTTGTTGGGATGAGCACTGATTGTTATATGTAAGTGATGAATCACTGGATTCTACACCTGAAACCAATACTACACTGTATGTTAACTAATTTGAATACAAATATTAAAATAAATATTTTATGACTAAAATTACATAATTATTAATTTTAAATTATTTAAAAAATCAAATTAATATCTATTCATATATTGTTAAAATTATGTATTATTAAAATTAAAAACATTATATATAAGGTATATTATGTATAATATATGTACATATATGAGTTTATACAAATATATACCCATATATATATATATATATATATGAGTTTATACAAATATATACCCATATATATATATATGTATATATATGTTGTATGTATATGCACATCAACCTTGAAACATGCAGGATTTATTATTTTTAGAATATTAACTCATGGGGCACCTGGGTGGCTCAGTCAGTTGAGCATCTGACTTTGGCTCAGGTCATGATCTCGCGGTCCATGAGTTTGAGCCTTGCATTGGGCTCTGTGCTGACAGCTCAGAGCCTGGAGCCTGCTTCAGATTCTGTGTCTTTCCCTCTCTCTGCTCCTCCCTCGCTTGCTCTCTGTCTCTCTCTCTCTCTCTGTCTCTCTCTCTCTCTCTCAAAAATAAACAATAAAACAACAACAAAAAGTGGAGATTCCACTCATGGCTACCTCTGCAGTTTTGGATGCTGTACTTTCTCACCTTCAATTCTAGGTGCTCTAATTGGCACTGCAGCCCTGAAAGCACTCAACCAGGGAAATTCATCTAAAGGTGGTCATGACTTTGTTGTTGGCTTTTTCAGAATAACTAAATCCTGCCTCTTCATGGTATCTACTTTTGTCCAAAGATAAGCTTTAATATACAAATGAAATTACCAAGAATGGAATAAATTAAATAAGGGGTTGAAATAATTTGTATGGCATCAGACTTTCCACTAAAAAAAAACCAAATAAGTTATTAGAATAACTCTGTGTCATATGTCTAAGAGCTCTGGTTACTTAAATTTAGTACTGAAAAGTTGATTACACTTTATTCATGAAAGTTCAGTGAAGCTGTTTTGGGTGCTTAATACATATTCAAATACCTATTTCAAAATGGATTAACATTTTTAAAATAATAAATCCTACATGCTGAAAGGTTGACACGTATACACCCAAAGTTTGATATATGTTTGTGTGTGTGTATATGCATATATATTACCTATATATTATATATAACAAATATGTAATTAATATATAAATATATATGTAATATATAAATATATTTAATATAAATATATATGTAATATATGTGCATATATATGTAAAATCCAGTGGATAAAACATCTTTTATAACAAAAAATGAATATCCAACAATAGATTGGATATACTCCTTCAATAGAAATTGTTACAATCACTCTCCCCAGAGCAAAGCATACTTAAGGCAAAATACTTTACAACTGCAAACATTTAAAAAGTTTGTACTTGGGACTAATCACCTATGATCATTCTATTAAGTCCTCTTAATTTGACTATGACAAAGTCTTAAACTGCAATGTCCAACAAGGTAGCCACTACTCACATGTGACTATAAAGTGCTTGAATTGTGAGTAGTGTGCCTGAAAAGTTGCATTTTTCATTTTATTTTTATTTTAATTATTTTAAATTTGCATTTAAAGGTCAAGCAGGGTGACTTCTGGTTCCACTGAAATATTCATTGGAATACTGACATAACTTTATTGCTCTATCACAACTGCATTTCACTTTATACAAAGCAACACATAAGATACTCCTCCATTTGGGTGTGCATATTAAATGGTTATGTGATTTCAAGTATTACCCCAAACATATTACTGATCTGGTTGGTGTCAACAGAATGATTCAGTTCAAATGCCTTTTTTTCTATGTATTAATCTACTATGCTGTAATATGTTTACTAGAATGCTTTCTGCAGACAATATGAGCTACGAACACGCTAATGCAATTGTTGCTGGTAATTAAATTGAAATACTTATAATAAATAAAATATCTCTGGCACAAAATAAGTAAGTACGAACAAATTTCTACACTAAACACAAAAGCAAACAAATGATGCAGAGTTGAATGTAGATGCAGCAGAGTGGCTTCCATACATCAAGGAGAGTGAAGGGGAAAAAGGGAACTGGAAGTAGGTATGTTCAAAAATTTCATATTGTATGATGAATGTGATTATCTGTGGCAGAGAAAAAAGGAGGTTCCATTTGTTTATTGTATAAAAATATATTTTTAAAGAATAAGTATTACAAGATGTTTCTTTTTAATTAAGAAAAAAAAAAGAGGGGCATCTGGGTGGCTTAGCTGGTTGAGCGTCTGACTTCAGCTCAGGTCATGATCTCACAGCTCATGAGTTCAAGCCCCATAGTGGGCTCTGTGCTGACAGCTTGGAGCCTGGAGCCTGCTTCAGATTCTGTGTCTCCGTCTCTCTCTGTCCCTAACTCACTCACATTCTGTCTCTGTCTCTCTCAAAAATAAATAAACATTAAAAAAAATAAACAAAAATAAATTAAAAAAAAAAAAGAATTGACATTTTCTTCCAGTTTGGTATACTTCATGTTAAGGAGATTGGAAATTGCCACTATCTCCTGACAACAAGTAAATAGATGAACAGGCTAAAATGGACAGGTGAATACAGGGAGTCACGGCTTACCCGAGCAGAGACACAAGAGCAGAAACCTCCATAGGAATCAGTGCAGGGGTAGAAAAACTTGAACTGTAATTGATGAATTGCTGGAGGCTCAATACAGACTGTCTGAGAGTTAAATATTCCAGGAGAACCTGGTCATAGCGGAACTCTCATATTTTTGTGAGTTTTATATGGTTTTATCAATCTGGTTCTCACAGTAAGTATCAGAGAGAGAGAAAAAAAAAACAGGCTTCCGGAAAGGTAAAAGGAAAAGAAATTTTTAAATATGCCAGAACAACCTGTTTTTCTTAACAAGGGCTGCCCTCAAGAGAAAGCAGTTAACCTGAGCCTAAGATGCTTGGGGAAATGGGAAATACCCAACTCCATTTGCCACTAGCATTCCAAATGGAAGGGAATAATGCAACTCCAGCCCACTCCAGCCCACTTTATGCATCCTGACCCATCTCTGGAAGAAAAACTCCACCGAGAAACATTTGCAAAGTTTGCAGTCCAGAGGCATAGGCACACAAAAAGACTGAGACCTAATCATAAGATGACATAATGCTTATTTTCCCCCCATACCTGACCACTACACTATTACAGGCATATTGATGTCAGTTCCTTTTACCTATTATGTCATCTTCAGCTATGAAGAAAAAGTCACAAGGCATACCAAAAGGAAAAAGTACAATTTCAAAGACAGGGCAAACACGAGAGAGATGTGGAATTATCAGACCAAGAATTTAAAACAACTATGATTAATACGCTAAGGGCTCTAGTGGATAAAGTAGAAAGAAAGCAAAAGCAGATGAACAATGTAAGCAGAGCTGGTAATCCTAAGAAAGAAACAAAAAGAAATACTGGGAACAGGGGGAAGTGCAATAAAAATGAATAAGACATTTGATGGGCCCATCAGTAGACTGGAACTGGCAGAGGAATGAATCTCTGAGCTTGAGAAAGACCACAACAGAAACCCCCAAAATTGGAAAGCAAAAAGAACAAAGGTTGAAAAAAACAACAACAACAGAAGATCCAAAGCCTGTGGAACAATTACAAAAGGTGTAGCATACACACAATGGTAATATAAGAAAGAGAAGAAAAAGAGAAAAGGACACTAAAAATATTTGAAACAAAATGACTGAGAATTTCCTCCAAATTAATGTCAGATACTAAACTACAGATCCAGAAATTTCAGAGAATACCAAGCATGATAAATGCCAAAAAATACTACACCTAGGCATATCATTTTCAAAATCCAGAAAACCAAAGGTAAAGAAAAAATGTATTTTTTAATTTTTAACTTTATTTATGAGAGAGAGAGATAGAGAGAAAGAGAGAGAGAGAGAGAGACAGCATGAGAGGGGGAGGGGCAGAGAGAGAGGAAGACACAGAACCTGAAGGAGGCTCCAGGCTCTGAGCTGTCAGCACAGAGCCTGATGTGGGGCTTGAACTCACAAACCGGGAGATCATGACCTGAGCCAAAGTCAGATGCTTAACTGACTGACCCAACCAGGCGCCCCAAGAAAAAATATTTTTAAAAAAGCCAGGGAGAAAAAAATGAAATGAAACAAAACAAAACACCTTATCTATAGAGGAACGAAGAATTGTATGCAACTTCTCACAAACCATGCAAGTAAAAAGAATGTAAAATAAAATATTCAAAGTGTTGACAGAAACTGACTCATGAGCCTCAAATTCTGTACTCTATACAATTATCCTTCCAAAGTGTAGGAGAAATAGTCTCTCAGACCAACACCAAAGAAAGAAATGTGTTGCCAGTATATCTGCCTTACAAGAGACATTAAAGAATTTCTTTAAAAATTTTTTTTTAATGTTTACTTATTTTTGAGAGAGAGAGACAGAGTGAGAGCAGGGAAGGGGCAGAGAGAGAGGGAGACACAGAATCTGAAGCAGGCTCCAAGATCCTAGGTGTCAGCACAGAGCCCAACATGTGGCTCAAACCAACGAACCACGATCATGACCTGAGCTGAAGGTGGACATTGAACCCACTGAGCCACCCAGTTTCCCCTAAAGAATTTCTTAAGGGAGAAGGAAACCAATAGATGCCAGAAGCTTCTTTCTACATAAAGAAAGAAAGAACATAAAAGAAGAAATAAGTGAAAGTAATAAAAACTTCTATTTTTATCTTCAGAAATTGTTCTTATCCATAAAAGTTTGTTCAAAATACTAGAAGAAACAATGTTTGATTACATATTTTTTGCATGTATCCTGTGTGTGTGTGTGTGTGTGTGTGTGTGTGTGTGTGTGTATGTGTGTTAGTCATACTACCCACAGAAGAGTATAGAGTTATTTTAGAGAGGACTTAAGTTAGTAATAAATGTATAATGCCAATTCTACAGCAACCATTTAAAAAGCAAAATATAAGTGTAACTGATATGCTAAAGAAAGATTTAAAAATGAAATATAAAATGCTCATTTAAAACCACAAAATTCAGGGGTGCCTGGGTGGCTCAGATGGGTAAGCATCGGACTTCAACTCAGGTCATGATTAGCAGTTTGTGGGTTCAGCCCCGTTGCGCTCTATGCTGACAGCTCAGAGCCTGGAGCCTGCTTCAGATTTTGTTTCCCTCTCTCTCTCTGCCTCATCCCCACTTGTGTTCTGTCTCTTTCTCTCTCTCTCTCTAAAATAAATAAACATTAAAAAATTTAAAAAACCCACAAAATGCATAAAAAGAGTAGAAGATACAGATAGTAATAAAGAAAGAGGGCAACAAAAAGACAGAAACAAATATAGTGATTATCAACCCAACTATATTGATCATTTTGAATGTCAATAAAATAAAACACCAATTAACAGATGGAGATGGTCAGATTGGGTCAGAAAATAAGACCCAACTATGCTGCCTATAAGAAACATGCTTTAAATAAAGACACATATAAATTGAAAGTAAATGGATGGGCTTAGAATATAATATGCTAACCAAAATCAAAAGAAAGCAAGAATAGTTATATTAAAGTTAGTCTGAGCAGACCTCAAAGCAAGGAAAATTAATAGGGATATAAAAGGGTATTACATCATGACGAAGGGACCAATTTTCAAAAAAAAAAAAAAAAAGAATCCTTAATATTTAAACGGCTAACAAGAGAATGTCACTCTACATGAAGGAAAAACTGACAAAATGGTAAAGAGAAATAGATTACCCCATCACTACAGCTGGAGTCTTCAACATCACTCTGTCAGAAATGGACAGATGCACCAAGCAAAAACATGGTGAGGAGAGAGTTGATCTCAATAACACCATTAATCAGATATATAATGGATACCTACGCTACTTTATCCAACAGCAGAATATACATTTTTGTAAAACTATATGCAATTTTCACCAAGATAGAACATATTCTGGACTATAAAACACATCTTAACAAATGTTTAAAAATACAAGTGATACTGGGGCGCCTGGGTGGCTCAGTCGGTTGAGCAGCCAACTTCGTCTGAGGTCATGATCTCACGGTTTGTGAGTTCGAGCCCCGCATCGGGCTCTGTACTCACAGCACGGAGCCTGGAGCCTGCTTCAGATTCTGTCTCCTTCTCTCTCTACCCCTCCCCTGCTCATGCTTTCTCTCTTTCTCTCTCAAAAGTAAATAAACACTAAAAAAATTATTAAAAAAATAAAAATAATAAAAATACAAGTGATACCACATCTGCTTTCAGACCACAATGGAAATAAACTAGAAATCAATAACCAATAAATAACCAATAATCAATAAACCAATAATCAATAGTAAAAAAGTTGTAAAATACCTGGAGATTAAGCAATCCACTTCTAAATAACACATGTCTCAAAGAATAAATCTCATAAACTTAAAAAATATTTGAACTAAGTAAAAATGAAAACACATCAAAATTTGTGGGAAGCAGTAAAAGCATTGGTTATAGGAAATTTTTAGCACTGAATACATATAGGAGAAAATAAGCAAGATCTAAAGTCAATCATCTAAGTTTACACTTTAGGAAACTAGAAAAATAAGAAGAAAAGAAATAATAAAAATTAGAGTAAAAATTAATAATATGGAAAACAGGAAATCAATAATCAACAAAAGCAAATGCTGTTGCTGAAAAGATCAATAAAATTGATTAGCTTTTAGCTAGGCTAACTATGAAAATAGAGAAAAGACACAAATTACTAGTATCAGAAATGAAAAGGCAGCAATATAAGATACCATGGAAATTAAGGATGACAAAGGAATATTGTGAATGACTCTGTGCCCACGTATTTCATAACCTAGGTGATGAAATTTGTGAAAAGACACACTATGCCAAAACTAACACAAGAAGAAATATGTGATATGAAGAGACCTATAACTATTAAATAAAATGAATCAGTTATGAATAATCTTCATAACTTATCTTTAGATAATGAATAATCTAAACAGAAACATCAGGCTCAGATGCATTCACTGCTGAATTCCAACAAACTTTTAAGGAAGAAATTATAACAGTTTGCCACAATATCTTTGAGGGAACAGAAGCATAGAATCATAACATATTTTATGAGGCCAAGATTACCGATATCAAAACCATAAAAATATTACAAGACAATTAGAGATAAATATTACTCATTGAACATAAATGCAAAAGGCTCAAAAATATTAGCAAAATGAGTCTAATAATGTATAAAATAATTATATGCCATGACTAAGTGGAATTTATTCCAGGTATGTAAGACTGGCTCAACAAGAAAACAATGCAATCATTACATCAAAGGGCTAAAGAAGAAAACTCACACAATCATATCAATAGAAGAAAGAAAAAAAATTGAAAAAATCCAACATCTATTCACAATAAAAACTCTCCATATAATAGAAACAAGGAGAAATTTCTCCATTTGATAAATAATAACTACAAAAAGTGCTAAAGCTAACATCACACTTAATGGTGATAAACTAGAACCTTTTCCATGAGGATCATAAACAAGGCAAGAATGTCCTCTCTCACCACTCCTTTTCAACATTGTACTTGAAATCCCAGCCAATGTAATAAGAAAAGGAAATATATTTTATACAGACTGGACAGGAGAAAAATTTTAAAATACTGTCTTTGTTCACAAAAAAAACAGTTTATATAGAGAATAAGAAAGAATTGACAAAAATACTCCTAGAACTAACAAATAATTATAGCAAGGTTTCAGGATACAAAGTTAGTAGACAAATGCCAATAATTTTCCTCTATACAAGCCATGAACAAGTAAATTTGAAATTAAAAAGAAAACACTATTAATTAAGCACTCAAGATATTACATACTTAGGTATAATAATAAAGTAAAAATCTTAGCTTTTTAAAAAAAGTTTCTGTGAAAATGAATGTTGTTCCAACTATATCAAGAAAAAAAAAACAAGCAGAATTATTCTAATTTAAATTAGAAAACTGAAGTTTCCTTTATTAAAGTTTCATTCCACTATATGGTACTTATTAATAATACATGTGCTCAGTTTTCTGAAAGAGACTTTATGAAAAGCTTCACAGATACAATTGTTCATGTGTTTCAGCATATATATTCAATGAAAACAAATAATTTAATGGTCTCATGTTCTTTACTGATCCTCATTGGTTTAAATGTTAAAGATACTCACAAAGATTTACCACACTGTTAATTCAAATTCAATACTTTCTTTTTTTAAATTATATTTATTTTTATTTTTATGTTTTTACTTTTTTAAATATGAAGTTTATTGTCAAATTGGTTTCCATACAACACCCAGTGCTCCGCCCAACAGGTGCCCTCCTCAATACCCATCACCCACCCTCTCCTCCCACACCACCCCCCCCATCAACCCTGTTTGTTTTCAGTTTTTAAGAGTATCTTATGGTTTGGCTCCCTCCCTCTCTAACCTTTTTTTTTTTCCCTTCCCCTCCCCCATGGTCTTCTGTTAAGTTTCTCAGGATCCACATAAGAGTGAAAACATATGGTACCTGTCTTTCTCTGTATGACTTATTTCACTTAGCATCACACTCTCCAGTTCCATCCATGTTGCTACAAAAGGCCATATTTCATTCTTTCTCATTGCCACATAGCATTCCATTGTGTATATAAACCACAATTTCTATCCATTCATCAGTTGATGGACATTTAGGCTCTTTCCATAAATTGGCTCTTGTTGAAAGCTATAAACATTGGGGTACAAGTGTCCCTATGCATCAGCACTCCTGTATCCCTTGGGTAAATTCCTAGCAGTGCTATTGTTAGGTAATAGGGTAGATCTATTTTTAATTTTTTGAGGAACCTCCACACTGTGTTCCAGAGCGGCTGCACTGGTTTGCATTCCCACCAATAGTGCAAGAGGGTTCCCTTTTCTCCACATCCTCGCCAGCATCTATAGTCTCCTGATTTGTTCATTTTAGCCACTCTGACTGGCGAGAGGTGGTATCGCAGTGTGGTTTTGATTTGTATTTCCCTGATGAGGAGCGAAGTTGAGCATCTTTTCATGTGCCTGTTGGCCATCTGAATGTCTTCTTTAGAGAAGTGTCTATTCATGTTTTCTGCCCATTTCGTCACTGGATTATTTGTTTTTCGGGTGTGGAGTTTGGTGAGCTCTTTATAGAGCCCTTGGATACTAGGAGTTTGTCCGATATGTCATTTGCAAATATCTTTTCCCATTACGTTGGTTGCCTTTTAGTTTTGTTGATTGTTTCCTTTGCTGTGCAGAAGCTTTTTATCTTCATGAGGTCCCAATAGTTCATTTTTGCTTTTAATTCCCTTGCCTTTGGGGATGTTTCAAGTAAGAAATTGCTGCGGCTGAGCTCAGAGAGGTGTTTTCCTGCTTTCTCCTCTAGGGTTTTGATGGTTTCCTGTCTCACATTCAGGTCCTTTATCCATTTTGAGTTTATTTTTGTGAATGGCATAAGAAAGTGGTCTAGTTTCATCCTTCTGCATGTTGGTGTCCAGTTCTCCCAGTACCATTTGTTAAAGAGACTGTCTTTTTTCATTAGATATTCTTTCCTTCTTTGTCAAAGATGAGTTGGCCATACTTTTGTGGGTCTAGTTCTGGGGTTTCTATTCTATTCCATTGATCTATGTGTCTGTTTTTGTGACAATACCATGCTGTCATGATGATTACACCTTTGTAGTAGAGACTAAAGTCTGGGATTGGGATGCCTCCCACTTTGGTCTTCTTCTATAAATGTCTATGTGCCAAATACAGGAGCCCCCAAATATATAAAACAATTACTCACAAACATAAGCAACCTTATTGATAAGAATGTGGTAACTGCAGGGGACTTTAATACTCTACTTACAACAATGGATACATCATCTAGACACAGGATCAATAAAGAAACAAGGGCCCTGAAGGATACATTGTATAAGATGGACTTGACAGATATATTTAGAACTCTGCATCCCAAAGCAACAGAATATACTTTCTTCTTGAGTGCACAGGGAATATTCTCCAATATAGATCACATGTCACAAAACAGCCCTTCATAAATATAAAAGAATTGAGATCATACCATGCACACTTACAGACCACAATGCTATGAAGCTTGAAATCACCCACAGGAAAAAGTCTGGAAAACCTCCAAAAGCATGGAGGTTAAAGAACACCCTACTAAAGAATGAATGGGTCAACCAGGCAATTAGAGAAGAAATTAAAAAATATATGGAAACAAACGAAAATGAAAATACAACAATCCAAATGCTTTGGGATGCAGTGAAGGGAGTCCTGAGAGGAAAATACATTGCAATACAGGCCTATCTCAAGAAACAAGAAAAATACCAAATACAAAATCTAACAGCACACCTAAAGGAAATAGAAGCAGAACAGCAAAGACACCCCAAACCCAGCAGAAGAAGAGTAACAATAAAGATCAGAGTGGAAATAAACAATATAGAATCTAAAAAAACTGTAGAGCACATCAATGAAACCAAGAGTTAGTTTTTTGAAAAAATAAACAAAATTGATATACCTCTAGCCAGGCTTCTCAAAAAGAAAAGGGAGATGACCCAATTAGATAAAATCACGAATTAAAATGGAATTATTACAACCAATCCCTCAGAAATACAAGCAATTATCAGGGAATACTATGAAAAATTATATGCCAACAAACTGGACAGCCTGGAAGAAATGGACAAATTCCTAAGCACCCACACACTTCCAAAACTCAAACAGGAAGAAATAGAAAACTTGAACAGACCCATAACCAGCGAAGAAATTGAATCAGTTATCAAAAATCTCCCAACAAATAAGAGTCCAGGACCAGATGGCTTCCCTGGGGAATTCTACTAGACATTTAAAGCACAGATAATACCTATACTTGTCAAGCTGTTCCAAAAAATAGAAAGGGAAGGAAAACTCCCAGACTCATTCTATGAAGCCAGCATTTCTTTGATTCCTAAACCAGACAAAGACCCAGCAAAAAAAGAGAACTACAGGACAATATCCCTGATGAATATCGATGTAAAAATTATCAACAAGATACTAGCAAATCGAATTCAACAGCATATAAAAAGAATTACACACCATGATCAAGTGGGATTCATTCCTGGGCTGCAGAGCTGGTTCAACTTTCGCAAGTCAATCAATGTGATACATCACATTAGTAAAAGAAAAGATAAGAAACATATGATCCTGTCAATTGAGCAGAAAAAGCATTTGACAAAATTCAGCATCCTTTCTTAATAAAAACCCTCGAGAAAGTCAGGATAGAAGGAACATACTTAAACATCATAAAACCCATTTATGAAAAGCCCACAGCTAATATCATCCTCAATGGGGAAAAACTGAAGAGCTTTTTCCCTGAGATCAGGAACACAACAGGAATGTCCACTCTCACCTCTGTTGTTTAACATAGTGTTGGAAGTGCTAGCATCAGCAATCAGAGAACAAAAGGAAAGCAAAGGCATCAAAATTGCAGATTACAATTGCACTGTTTGCAGATGACATGATATCATACATGGAAAACTCGACAGACTCCACCAAAAGTCTGCTAGAACTGATACATAAATTCAGCAAGTCGCAGGACACAAAAGCAATGTACAGAAATCAGTTGCATTCTTATACACTAATAAGGAAGCAACAGAAAGACAAATAAAGAAACTGATCCCATTCACAATTGCACCAAGAAGCATAAAATACCTAGGAATGAACCTAAGCAAAAAGGTAAAAGATCTGTATGCTGAAAACTATAGAAAGCTTATGAAGGAAATTGAAGAAGACATAAAGAAATGGAAAAACATTCCGTGCTCATGTATTGGAAGAATAAATATTGTTAAAATGTCAATACTACCCAAAGCCATCTACACATTCAATGCAATCCCAATCAAAATTGCACCAGCATTCTTCTCAAAGCTAGAACAAGCAAACCTAAAATTTGTATGGAACCACAAAAGACCCCAAATAGCCAATACTTTCTTTAAATAAAGGAATGTTTGCTAAATATCCAATAATCAAATATGAAAGTTGCAGAATGAATTATGAATTATGTTATCTCATCAATATTAAACTACATATGAAAGAACTAAATTAGAAGATCCACAAAGCGGGGGGGGGGGGAGTTAATCTGTGACAGCTACACAGGTAAGGGAATTAATGTTGAAATTGTAAGTTTTCATATAATAAATCATTCACTATGTTTTATGACATTTTCTAAAATAAGTCAATATGCAGAAGATTTTAATTATAAACGATAGCGCCATGCAAACTGGTCATACAACACACACAAAAAATGAAGAAAACTTTTTGATATTGATAAATTTAGTGTTTTCATTTTAGAAAACACCCCTTTGAATTTGATGTTTAAAATAATGAGTTGACTCAAGTGTTAGTCAATTTAGTTAACGTGGACAGAGGTAGTTTTAAAATTAATGTGGTTTTGCTTCAAAGTAAAATCGATCCTTCTAAAAATGATGAACCAGTTTTGTCAATGTTTATATGAGTATTAAAAGAAAATTATTTTGGAGAACTCAATTCAGATATTGGAAAACTATTAAGTATGGTTGGAACACTGGAGCGTGTGAATTTACCTTATCAACTGTGAATGTTATGAAATCTAAATATAGATGAAGTGTTTTCAATGAAAATTTAGCATCTTGAGATGTGCACAATTTTAAAACACATACTGCATATTCAAGAACTAAAAGGAACAAAAATATTTTATATACTTTTACATATTGACTGCATAATTCAAATAATTATTGGATATTTTGGGGTAGATGTAGTATATTGTTATAATTAGTTGCATATGTTTCTTTTTACCTCTTTATGTGGCTACTATTTTTTTTAATTACTTACACATCTTGCATTATTATTTTTATTGCTCAGCTACCATCTAGACACTATTCAAAACATCTGACTAAAATATGACAATTCATACCTAAATCATTATTTGGCAATTTACACATTAAAATAATTTGTTCATGTATAAATATTAGTTTCATTTTAGATCAAATTTATCTACAATTCCACCAAGATTACCAGATTGCAAATTCCATTTTGCAATTTTATTTTTTTTCCTTTTTAAAATATTGATCCTGATTATTTAACCCTTTGCTTCATCTGTTACAACTGGGCGAGGGGGAAGACATTTAAAAATATAAAGGGGATGCAGTAGATGTAGAATTTGTGTATACATATATAAAATTGACAACAAGTGGCTCAAGTGACACACATCTTGTTCACTTCTTCTAACATCACAGCTAGCTGAAGCCATTCAGTGTATCTTTAAATAACCAAAGTGAATCAGGTATGTGATTATTTCTTGATAATGGACTTTGAAACTGGGTAGATCTTCCCTTTTTGGGTTCAGTTTGAGAATCATTTTCTTTTCACAAGAATAGGAGATTTGATTCTCATCATCACCATCATTCAACTTTTATTAAAGAATTATCAAGTTATTTCTATGTGTTGGGCTTAGTGCAAGTACTTTAAAGGAATTTTCTCATTGAATTTTTACAACTCTAGGAAGTAAGCTCTCTTATTACTCTCATGATACAGATAAGAAAACAGGTTGGAAAATGTTGAGTCGTTTGTATAATAACCAAGAAGCTGAGAATATCAGTGGTGGTATATGTCGACTTACTAAAGGAAAAAAGTGCCCATAGATGGTACTATCTGTAATTTTTCATCCACACTCTTAGCACTAATGTTTGCTATTTAAGATAACTATGCCAAAATTTTTTCACCTGCCACCTAGCAAAAGATACCAAAAATGAAAATATGTTACAAAAAGAATTATCCATCTGTGACTTTAATCTTATATGGAGTAATAAGGCAAATGCCTTTAAGGAAGGTGGAGCCGAATTCTGCCACTTTGCTCTTCACCGGATCCAAGGAAAATATAGTACATTTTGCTGTGTTACTCTTCTGAGCTCCCTGCCTTAGCTGGAATGTTTCTTCATTGCTAGCAAACATCAATGGATCAGAGATGGCAATTAAGTCAGCATTCATTTGCCATTCTTGACCCAATATGACAGGTCCATCAAAAAATTCTGGGACCATTTAGAAGAAAGAAAAGAATAATGTAAAAGTAGTAAAGCACTAGGAAAAGTCAACACGTATCTTGCAAGGCAAGAGACCACTGCATGGTTTCATGACACTCTTTTTTCTTCTTAGAACCTTGACAGATGAAAAAAGACATGACAGGGCAAGAGTCAATAGCCCAATGCACTACAGAGTCTAAAATACTGAGGTATCCTAGCAACACAAAGGATTTCTCTTCAGTTTTGGTGAGAGGGTGTTAAAGGCTAAAGCCACGGCATATATGTTGCTTGCCCCCTGGCCCATATGCACTCTGTCTACAATGATGAGAAATGGCTGTCCTGAGAGTAAAATTCAACTGCCTTTGTCCTTCTCCAGGGAAGTCAACAGTAGAAAGGCTACTTCAATACCTCTCATATACTGTGAATGTGTGTGCATATGTGTGTGCTTTATGCCAATGCCATTTATGTTTTTGGATTTTTATATTTGCTGTTTCTTCTGCCTGAAATCCATTCTCCCTATGATCTTTCCAGACCTCAGATTAAATGTCACAGCAAAGCTAATCATGATCTCCACAACACAAAAGGTCTTACTTGTCTTGCTTACTGATAAATTGCCCTGTGGCTAGCCTGGTGCCTGATATATTATAAGCCCTCAATTATTTAAAAATATATTAATGACTACATGAAAGTAGGACACTTGTATGGATGGTATTTTTTCAGATTCCAAAGCTCTTATAATATATGCAAAATTATTTAAAAAGCCTTAGGAGATTAATACTTTATTGTCCTTAATTTTCAGTTGAGGAAATGAAGCCTCAATTTAGAAGATGATGAGTCTAAAGTAATTTAGTAGGCAGGTAGGAGCACAAAACTTCTGATTCTGTGTATGCTTGACAGTCTTTCTACTACAACACAGAAGTAGGAATCAGAATTTTGTTTGGGCCTACTCTGTAGATATGGATTAAGAAGAGCTGGAAATTGTATGATCTCCATCCATGATTTGGTACTTGTTCTCAATTGTGATATTCTCTTTTTCCCATGAACACTGAAATCCTAAAATATTAAATACCTGTAGTTCCAAAATGTACCCTATGTGTTCTATGCTTTTATAGTTTTACATACATTATGACCTCCTTCCAGAATGTCCTTCCTCCCTTTGCCTGTCATTCAGTACTATCTCAAGATATCTTTCTCTAGATACACTTCCTGAGTCCTTCAGGAAGAATCAATAACTACCCTTCCCCATGTATCTCTGTCTGCAGTGCCAGATACCTATTCTTACCACAGGATTTTCATGATTTATTTTGTCCATTTACCTACCTGATCAAAACAAAATGCATGCTCTACATATTTGTGAACACACAGTAACTAGCATTTCATGTTAAAAGGTTGACCTTGGGAGCAGGGCAAAAGCCCAAAAAGTGATTATGATTTGTGGAAGTTCTTTTTTCTTTTCAGTATGTAGAAAACCAGAATAATTCTCAGCAATTGAAGGGAGAAATCTAAGACATCCTCACTGAGTAACCAAAAAAAAAAAAAAAAAAAAAAAGGTGGATGCAGCAAAATAGAGAAATTATATAGGATATAAAGTAGTAATTAACCTCTTCATATGTGTGCCCAACAGCAATCTTCTAAAAGGGTCAGGCAATTTGCAATGAAGATGAAGTTTAGGACATAAAAGGAAGAAAGACTGATCTCAGGAAAGCTCTATTTCACAAACACTTTTGGGCATTTTTAATCAACACAGGTTGTTAACGTATGCATTTTTAATTTTTATTTCTTTTTTATTAAAATAGAAATGTTTTTTAAAAAGCAGTCTTAAAAAAACAGAAGAAAATGCAGCCATATCTTATTTTAAGCAAGGTTATACTAGGAGTCTTATTTATTTAATTACTGCTTGAAGATATATTCTGGAAATGTATAACAAAACTCTAGAGAGAAGGGTGTGAGAGACTCAATGGCAGGGAAGATATTTTGAGTTCATCTGAATTCTTATCACAGACAGAAGGAAAAAGAGACAGACATAAAATCATACTAGGTTGAATGATATATCAAGCAACTCTGGGTCAAAACACTAAACAATACTTACAACTCATACAAACAACCTGATTCTGTAAATTTCTTTCTAAATTGAAGAGTAGATTCCTGCAGGCTTTGAAAGGGAATTCTTTTCTAAATTACTGGGTAATTTTCTCTACTCCAATTGAGCTATATAATCAGACATGGTCAAAACATTGTACTAGGAAGCATAACAGAAAATGAATTCAACAAAACCATGACTTCATGGACTCACAGCTGCAGAAAGGGGTCAGAAATTGAAATGGTAAATGTATGACCTGGACTTTAGCTGGTTTTTAGTTGAAAAAAATTCATTGTTGTATTGTATTCATGGAGCTTTCAAATTATTGTGAGTAACTGAAAATACATTTTAAATTATATATTTTGCCATATTAGACCCTTAGAAATCTGGACCCATAGTGAGATATGCTCCACATGCTCTTTATTTCTCACCCCTAATACTAATTAGAATGAAATGAGGCCCATGAAACTGAGCAAATTACTATAGCCAAAGTGTCCTTCATAGTAAAAAATTAAATCTTGCTTCCCACCCATGCTTAAAACAGAACTAACAGTTCCCTGCAGATATATTTTGCTTGATGTCAGCTGTCTTAAAAAAATTAAAGTACACAACCCCCACTCCCACCCAAAAAATAACAATTGGTTTTCATTAGAGTGTATATTTCAATGCAAGCTAAGTATATAAACAATTTTTGTTTTTGTTAAAAATGTTCATTTGTTCCCAATTCTGCTGTCTATGACACTGGTTACCTCTACTGTTTTGGCCTCCAGAAATGAGAGAAAATTCCAAATTATGCCCCTGTACAATCGCTTGGCCTGATATCCACATATTCTTGGCCTTGGAAAAGGATGGAATAGCCAGATTAATGGCTAAGTAAATTTTTTAAATGCTCTTAATGAAAGAAATACCTCTACCCCATCCCCTCTTTGAGGAGGGTAATACACTTAGTATCACAGGGTATCGAGTTGTTGACAAGGCCTCAGGTTACTGGAATACAGCTGGCAAGTACCATTACAAGGGACAATTTTCTTTCATTCATTTATTCATTCACTCACTCACTATTTTTTGAGCACCAACTGTGAGCCACACAATATTCTAAGCCCTGATAGTGCAAAGGTGAACAAAACAGAGAAGTCCTCTGAAGACCTGCATCTATTGTCTGGGAAACAAACAATGAAGACTTACGTACATTGTCTCCATGCAAAGATTTTCTTTTTGTTGTTGTTTTTTACACTTAGGTTTCATTCATTCATTCAAGTAATCTCTACACCCAATGTGGACTCAAACTCACACTGCATGCTCTTCTGACTGAGCCACCCAGGCACCCTGATTTTTTATTTGTAAAATTTTCTTTATAACACTTATTAGAGATTGGTATATTAGGATAAAGTAGTTATAGCAGACTTCCTTGGAATGTAAGCTTTGAGCTAACAACCACAAGATGAGACAAGAACTGGCCATATGAAGGGCAGAGAGTGGAGGTGGAGAGGGTAGGGGTGAATTATTTCAGAAAGATCACTATTAAAGCAGATATTTCTTCACAGAAAATTCTTATATGTCAAATGCCAAAACATTCATGAATTTTACAGATATATGTACATTGAATTTGCTTTAATTTCTTTATTATGCATACTACCTTACCTCTTGGACCATACACATAGTATTGTGTTGGCTTTCTCTTGCTTATACATTTTCCTACCTTTATTTTTGGCAATATATACTACTCTTATTAGGTTTAAGTTCAAATATCATGCACTCTGGAAGGTTTCTATGACTCCTGAGTATAAGGATATATGAGTCTTCTTTTTATTCTATTTACCTCATTTTTATATTTAAACTGTAGATAAATATATCACCATTTCAAATAAGTAAGTAAGAAATATTAGTACTCCTACATTCACTGCAGCACTATTCACAATTATCAAGATGGGTAAACAACTTAAATGACTATTGACAAATGAATGGATGAAGACAATATGATATAAATATGCAATGGAATATTATTCAACCTTTAAAAAGTAGGGTATTCTAAAATATGCAACAACATGGATAAATCTTGAACATTAAGCTAAGTGAAATAACCCAGTCACAGCAAGACAAAGTGCATGATTCCACATAAATGAGATATCCAAAATAACCGTATTTATGGAATCAAAGAGTGGAATGTCAGTTTGCAGAGTATGGAGGTAAGAGAAAATAAGGAGTTACTAATCAATTGGCATAAGATTTCAGTTAATCAAGATGAATAAGTTTTAGAGATCTATTATACAACACTGCACCTATAGTTAATAATACTGTATTGTACACTTAAAATTGTTGTTATAAAGATAGATATCATGTTGTGTTCTTATAATAATAATGATGATTATGATTATGATTATTATTGACAATAATGCAAATCAAAGATAACTAGTTCCAGGAAAAGTTAATTCCAGGAGCAGAGAGAAATCATCACATGCGTTTACACAAAATAATCTTGTAGAAAATGATTCACAGTGAAGGACAGAATAAGACATTTATTGAGAAATCTCAAGAGAAGATATAACAGCAGATCCTTCTTCTCTGTTTCTTGGAATCTGACAACACTGGACAACCCTACTGGTGATTAGAATGTGGTGATCGGCATGAGAACAAGAGTAGTTATGGCAGATTGTATGGTGACTAGGCACTGTAGTAATGATATGTCTGGGGGTGGAATTCTAGTAAAGGAACTATAGGTAGGCAAGGGGTTTCCTGATATCCTCCTGCCTACAATGGAATTACTTTGCTGGACTGGTTCACTGCTCTTTAACATGGTGAGTTAGGTATAAGAATTGAACAAACAAACAAACAAACAAACAAAGTGGCTTCATGAAAAACTTTGAAATATTCCACACACCCTGACTACCATAGCCACCAATCCAGAATAGCACTGTTAGATCTGTACATAGAAAATCTTACGTGGTCTTCTAAACATACCTACAAATTAAGTGTGATTACCATTCCCAAGTCTACATGAGGGGCAGAAAGCAGAAAGGGGTTTGAGAACTTGCCCAAAGTCATGAAAGCAATTAATGGTAAAGCTGGGATAAAAAAACACAGGCACTGAGTTTAAACTCTTAAACATATTCCAAAGCTGAATCAAGAAATAAATAAATTATTGAATATTTAGGAATGATAAAACATGTATCAATGAGGCTATTAACCTATGTGGATTAAGATATTATGAAAGAGACGTGTATAGGCAAATGGTTCTCACTGGGAGCAATTTCATCAATTTTCCCAGGGGATATTTCACAAAGTCTGAATATATCTTTGCTTTTTGTATCTGTGGTCAGAGGCATGCTACTGGTACTGAGTGAGAGAGAGGTCAGAGAGCCTACTAAACATTGTGCAGTGCCTAGGATAATACCTCACAACAAATACTTGTTGGACCTAGCAGGTCAATAATACTGCTGAAGAACCTGGTTGTAGATCTTATATGAATCATCTCAATTTTTCTGAATCTCAAATTTGTCATTTGCTAAAAGGGAGAGTCATATCTATGTAGGAGTCATGACAACCAAAAGCAAGATAGATTGTGACATCCATAAGAATGCCTGACATGTAGTAAAGAGCTTTAACATTTTAGGCTTATTGGGCAAATTATATGTTCGTTGTGTTTTATTTTATATATTGTTTTAGAAAACTCACTCTGATAGAAATGAGGGGAATGAATAGATGGATTGGTGAATTTCAGAGGGGAAATGAATTACAAAGATAATATAATAAACTAGGCAAGAAATAATGCACCTTTGGACCTGGGAGGGTGGTACTAGAGGGATGTTCAGACCCATCTAGCACAAGTGACTCATTGCATTGATTAGAACATGAGGTCGTTTTTTTCATTTGTTTAGTTTTTGTTGTTTGTTTGCTCTTAGTTTAGTTTTTGTTGTTGTTGTTGTTGTTTGTTTTTTTACTTTTGCCACTTCATCTCTATAAACCTGAGGATAATGTGAATTTAATCTTTTCTTTCCAACAATGATGCCTCATTTCTTATATCTAAAAAACAGTTTAGTCTATGAAATGAATTATATGTTCACAAATCAGACTGTCTTCAGGTAAGCTGTGTGTGCATGCACATACACGTGCATACACACACACATACATACACAACAAATCCAATTTGGAGCTGTGAATTATTATTTGAAAGGTGTAGGTTTCACATGAGAAATTTCATCATCTGAAATTGCCTTGTCGTTGAGGATAATAAGAATTAAATTCAGCTACTGAAAGGAACAAAGACAAATATTGAAAGATGGGAGACTTTTCTAATCCACTGCAGAACTGTAGAGTCTTCTATGAGATTAGACTGAGGCACCATTTGCAGAAATCTCTAACTGTTTCAGTTTATTAAAAGATTAACAGCAAATCTATTTGGGTAATATGTGGTTTGCAAGACAAGAAATTTCTCCAAAATCAATGCTTTTGCTTTTTTATTTCCTCTCAACTCACCAAGAGGTAATCAACGTGGGAGTAGCTCTGATCATACTAAGAGAACATTCTGATCTTCATTAGTGCAGGGTCGATGCAGGAAATTTTATTTCACATCAAATCTAGAGAAAGTTCCCCTAAAATTAAAACCCTCTTCTGTTTCAATACATCAAGCCTCAGGGTTTCATAATCCCCATAATTAATACACTACTGTGCACACAACTTTCAAAATAGGGCTTTGGAAGGTGGAAATGGAGGCTGCATGTTTGAAAATCAATAAACTGAAATATTTATCTTCCTTTTTACTTTTCATTTTTTTCACTTCCTTTTGTGGGATTAGAGAGGGGTGATATGCGAGATGATGGTAAGGAAATGTCAGAAAAAAAAAGACTACTTTTCCTTAGCCTTTAACTAAGGTTTAATGTTATCTTCTTTATATGCAGGAAATTAAATGCAAATTGTTTCCCAGTGATTTTGTTTTGGCTTATTAATGCATTGGTGAATCTATTCTTTTATTTAGTCAATAAAATGTTACTTGAGCATATATGCTAGTCATTATGTTGGGCATATAATGTCAAACTAACACAGGATCCATTTCCTCCAGGAACTCAGGGTCTTAAAAGGAAGCAGGCATAGAAATACAAAAACACAAGAAAAATTGTGTGAGAAGTGCCATGATTAACATAAATACATGGGGCTATAGTAGCAATGAGGAAGGATTGAGCCTGTCCCTTTCAGAGTGCTATTGAGAAAGATTTAGGAAAGCAATGAGCAGTTTTGAAATGGGTGTGCTCAAAATGGGTGTGCACAGTCCAACCCTTCCCAACCCTCACCCCCACCCCTGCCAAAAAAAGCAACCCAAGAGCAATCCAGTAATTGGGTAACTTACTTAGTAAAGTTACCCAACCACATATGTCAATAAAGTTACCCAATGTGTGTATAGATAGATAGATAGATAGATAGATAGATAGATAGATATAGATATAGATATAGATATATAGATATATAGAGAGAGATATATAGATATATAGATATATAGATAGAGAGAGAGAGAAGGTGGGAGAATTTAACTGTGACTAGCCATTTTTGTTATGTTCCTAGAGTTTACAAAATTTCATTTCAAGAAACTGTAAGTTGGTTAATCAAAAAACAAGGATGCTTACTTATTTTTGTGTTTGCACGCAATTCTTGTTCTCTCTGCTTTTTGTGGTGACTTAGGAGTGAACTTCTCTCTCCCTTGTTCCATCATGGTTATATAGTGGCCTGTTTGAGTACTGTTCATATTCTGTAAAAGTTCTTTATGTTCATTAGGGAACACTGCTGACCTATCAACTCCTGTCTGTCATAACCAACTGCCAACTATCAGGACCATTTTTCAAAATGTATTATCCCAGCACACTACATGTCATTGAATTACTTCTATACAAAGATATTTATATTCTTCCTATCTTATTTTTTTTACCATATGCAATACTATAGTGAATATCTGCAAAAATATCTTACAAAGATGTAATTTCTCAGAATTAGGGATATAAATATTAAGATTATTAGATACTGCCAAATTCCTATTCAACATTCCAGAACCAATCACTGTGCAGAAGTTCATGTCAATTTATATTTGTCCAAACCATCAATATTGACAGTAGTTTTGTTTGCCAATCTAATTTTATATATATATATATATATATATATATATATATATATATATATATATGGCAAACGTGTGTGTGTGTGTAATTATCCATAACATGTATACATGTGTATATATATTTCTATATACCCATATATGCATGGGTATGTATACTGTATTGAAAAGCTTAATTACCTTGGTCAAGGTTATACAGCTGATAATGAATGAGAGGGTTAGCTTTCCACAAACAAAATCACTGCTTTCATTGTCACCCCTATGAATAAGTCCTCATTCATATATTGATTTTCGCACTGTAATTTTTCTGTTCTGTGAAATGCTTCTTCCTTTATCCAAATTTCCTTTGATTATTTGTCTCCATACTAATTTTTAAATAGTTCTTATATTTTATGGAAGAAAACAGTTATTAGCAGCTAGTGTCTCCATTTAGTATGCTATCAGCTGAAGCTGATTTATATTATTTTCTCATGGAGATTTTTTGTGAAGGCACATGGATAAACAAGGCACAAAGTCTGGAGGAAAAAAAAGCATAAATTTAAAAATACTGTTAAGGGAAAACCTGATATCACTTAGATAGATAGATAGATAGATAGATAGATAGATAGATAGATAGATAGATACTCTATTGAGTCCTAAGGTTTAATTTAGTTTTCTACTTTGTACTTTCATAAAGCTTACCAGATAAAATTTACTCCATGACATTGTGCTGAACTTTTGCCCATGATCATCTACATATTTCTTTCAACACTTCCCTGATTTACCTACTATACTAGAAATTATCTCTCTAGCTTTAAAAACAAGGTATTCTGTATCTTTACATGAGATGAAAAGTTACAGTTTATTTTGTATTTTTCAGTGTTTCACGTGTGGAGTAGATGTTGAAAAAAACAGAATAGATGAGAATAGTTGAAATGTTAATGTCCTTTACTGGCAATTCCTTTGACTACTATTTCCTTTGGAAATCACTTCACAGTGGACAGAAATAATTTTCCATACATCTGTTTCATTTAGAGGCAGCTGAACTTAGACTTCAGAGCAAAGCCATTCTGGTCTTAAAAGCTAACTCTCTCATTATCAGCTGCATAACCTTGACCAAGATAATTAAGCTTTTCAATATTCAGTTTCCTCATCTACAAGAAATGGGGAGTTGTTATGGTACATTCCCAGTAAAGTGTTTATATGGAAATGCAAGGAGGCCTTGAGTGCATTCCTTGTCATCCCAGGATATAACAGATGCATCCGATATCTGCGACTGTTCTGATTAAGGCTAACCATGTACACTTCCTTTAAAAATATTTTTTTCCCTGGTTCTTACTATAAGAGATCATAACTCAGGAAAACTGGATGAGGGGGGCACCTTACAGTCTATTTTAAAAATACTGCCTTTGGAATCTACTGTTTAACTATTTGAACAAAATTATCTGCTTTTTTGAGAAACTGCATTTTAAGAAATATAAATCTACTTTCTGATTAATATAATTCTTAGTGTAACTGATACCCAGTTTTCTTTTATTTTTTTGTTAATAAAATTCTGATATTATTCAGACACCCTTCACCCAGAAAATGTGAACTAACTCATCTTTAATTTAGAATTTATAAACTTCTAAATAAATCATGGAAAATCCTCTTCTCTTTGATAGTATGGCCCATTGTTGTCCAAAGAGATATAAGATAAGACCTAATGTGGGATTATAGTAAAAATTTTCATTTTTCTCTCTCTCTTTTTTTTTAATGTTTATTTATTTATTTTTGAGACAGAGAGAGAGAAAGAGTGTGAGCAGGCAAGGGGCAGAGAGAGAGGGAGACACAGAACCCAAAGCAAGCTCCAAGCTCTGAGCTGTCAGCACAGAGCCTGACACTGGGCTCAAACTCACAAACCATGAGATCGTGACCTGAGCTGAAGTCCGAGGCTCAACCAACTAAGCCACCCAGGAGCCCCCAAAATTTTCATTTCTCTTAAAAATAGACTAAAATGAAGATCATGCTTCCACTTTTGGTTACTGAAATGCTGAATGTGATTTATAAAACCATTGCAGTCAAGTATTTCTTGTAGAGACAGTTAACGAGAAAAGAAAGTTCAGATATTGAGGACAGAAAAAATGAATATTCGAAAATCTATGAGGTAACTAACCTGTAAGCCAGGCTTCTGTTCTTTTGAGTAATTATTATGTGAGTTAATGCTTTTTTTTTATTTTGATACCTCTTGATTTGCAATCAAAACCATTTCAATAGTTTATAAAATAAATGTGCCATAATAATCAGCACTTTCAATCATTCACCCACCCAGTAAAAAATTATTGACTGTCAGCTATATACCAGGTGTTAGCTAAGAAAATGTTAGGTCAAGATCTTATATGATGACATACAAGAAGGAGAATGTATTCTCTTCCAACTCTCAGAAGAACATGGTTCTACCAATGACTACATTCAGCATTTTCTCAGAAGAAAATCATTCTACCAATAACTACACTTAAAATTTCCTCAGAGGATAGAGCATCACAATTGTGACAGGCAAGGTGAGGCTCCAGATGTGACATGGAATTGTAGTATCACAAGGTGGATATTCTTATTCATTTTATGATATGTAGGTCTAATTTCTTAAACAGTGTAAACATATGTTTCAGCTCACAGGACACTTGGAATAGTGATTGTCTAATTCTATTTATATTTCATATTTATATTTGAGAAGTTCTATTTATTAGATCATTACAGAATTAACTAAATTAAATGTGTTTTGTTTTTTTATTTGGTTGTTTGCTTTATGTGAAATATAGAAATGAGAATGAGAAAAAAATGTCTCTGGAAATGAGGAAATTTAAATGCAATAGTATAGTCTGGAGAAGGGAAAAGAAAGAAAGTTACTCTCTTTGAGTGCTTATCATACATCAGGCAATTAACTTATTTAAATCCTCAAAATAAGCATGCATTTTTATCTCCATCTTATATATGAGAAAACTGAGATAGAAGAAAAAGAAATGACAGCCCTTCAGCATGAAAACGTGAATTCACATATGTCAATACTTAAAATCAAAGCTGCCTCCTTTCACATCAGGTTGACTTAAAATTCCCTTCACTTGGAAGGTGGGATATTGTCGTTTCACGGGCTACCTTGAAACTTTTCTTGGCACTTTGAGGAAACAAATAAGAAAAATTATTTCTTAAGTAAGTGAAATCTCAATGGGAAAAATTCAAGAAAAATTTACAAATTAAATCCTCGAAAGATCAGGAAGGCATGTGAAATGCATGAAGGTACACAAAACAGTGAGGCAGGGATCTTGGTTAACTGGAGAACACGTGTACCAGCCAATTACTGCATTAGAGAAATGAGAGTTCACTGTTGCCAGATGTTAACTTTTTTCAGAGAAGCCAGAAATTTGGGTTTCTATATGATATCAGTGGACAAGCAATTCAAATATACAGAAATGTAAGGCAAAAAAAGCTACTGAATTCTGAGAGACATATTTAGAAAGATGCATATCATACAGCCAAGAATTTATGACAAGTATAATTACTATACACCAGCAATTCCTAGCTAAGCTATTTACAAAGCATTTAGACAATATTTCCAAAAACTTCATTGATTGCCAAATTATACTATGCAAACTATTTGTGACCTAATTACTGTCACTGCTTACAATTAAATTGACTATCTAGTATCTTGTAAAAGGGAGGCAAGACTAAAATTCCTTTCAAATGTAGTTTTCTATCCCTATTCATAGAAATTAATGAGGTAATACTAGTTATTTATTAGATACAAAAAAATATTCCTAGCTCCGCTCATGATTGAAAGTAAGTTAATATTGTATCTGTTGATAAGTATTAGTTTCTTGATTTTTCACATTTTATTTGGAATTATTTTTAAATAATTTCACACTTAAACATAAATGTTGCAAAAATAATACAAAGAACTTGAGTATACTTTTCCCTAGTCTCTCTTTCCCTTCCTCTATCTCCTACTCCCTTCTTCCTTCTCCCTCTTACTATACACACCCCCAAATATTCATACATAATTTTTTTTCAAATCATTTGAAAATACATTACATGCATTGTGTTCCTTCATACTTAAGGAATTTAGAATGAATCTCCTAATAATAAGGATGTTTGTTACATCACCATAGGATTATCAAAATCAGGAAATTAATACTGATAGAGTAGTATCATCCAATCTACAGGCCTTATTCAAATTTTGATGAATGTCCAGCTATTGCCTTCGGTGCAAAGGACAAAAAAAAAATCTGTCCTGTTATCAAATTCAAGGTCACAATATGCATTTAAATGTCATATCCTTTATGGTCTCAATCTAAAAATTTTTCTTTGTCTTTGTCATTCATGATCTAGATATTTTTGAAGAATGCAAATATTTAGTTTAAAATTCTCTTTCAGTATGTTTTTTTTGATATTTTCAAGTTTCTTAACATTAATACATAGCTGACCTTTAAGCGATGCAGGGGTTAGGGGCGCCTGCCCCCATACAATTAAAATCAATGTATAACTTTGGACTTCCTCAAAACTTAACTACTAATGGCCTAGTGATGACTGGAGGCTTAACTGATATCAACATACACAGTCAATTAAAACATATTTTGCATGTTATATGTATTATATACTGTATTATTAAAGTAAGCTACAGAAAAGTAAACATTATTAAGAAAATCATGAGGACAAAATATAGTTACAGTACTGTAAGGTATTTATCGAAAACCTTCTGCCTATAAGTGGATCCGTGCAGTTCAAACCCGTATTATTCAAGAGTCAACTATAGTTGAATGCATTAATATTTTTTTTCCTATGGTTAAAGCTTCTTATTTAAGTACACCTTTCTTATCTCAAGGGCATAAAGATATTCTCTTACGTTTTGTTTAGAAGTGTTCTTTATTTTTTAATCTTTCAAATTTAGATTAATAATTTTTTCAAATTATGTTTTTGTTTTCGGTATATTATAAAAGTCATTATTTTCTTATGCATGTATATGCATGTGATAATATATGTAGATAAAAAGGCTATATAGGAGTGTGGGTACATATTAGATATACATACATATATATGAATATTTAGATAGTAGGTAAACATGGAATTATGTATACATATTTGATATG
Source organism: Acinonyx jubatus (assembly GCF_027475565.1). Classification (NCBI taxonomy): domain Eukaryota; kingdom Metazoa; phylum Chordata; class Mammalia; order Carnivora; family Felidae; genus Acinonyx; species Acinonyx jubatus. The sequence goes on along the minus strand of NC_069396.1, from coordinate 21,825,352 downwards.
ACACCATTTATTGAAAAGAGCATAGTCAAAAATGTTTATCAAGGGCTTGTCAAGGATTATATAAGGAATATGCCAATCTCATTTATATTTTCAAATTTAAGAATGTGAAATCATGAATATTATCAAATTCATTAACCTCAAACCTGAGTGATGAGCTCTATTTATGGTCTTCTCCCCCTTTAAAAATTTTGGTAAACTGTAGTAGTAGTTTTAGTAGCAGTCCATATTATTACTCTTTCCAGCAACTAGCCAAAACTAAATAACTTTGGATCTCATATAACCTCTATTTTTCACTCTTTTCCAGTTAATCTTGCTTTTACCTTTAGTATTTTTTTCTTATACATGCTTTGAAATTATTTTGCTATTCTTTCATTGTCTTTTCTTATGGTGAGTTCATTAGTTTTGTTTTTTCTTTCATTCTTATAATATACATGAAAGGCTTTAAAATTTCCCATAATTATTGTTTTCAGTAAAAGTTACTTTTTTGATACGTTTTATTCTCTTTTAGATCAAAATATAAACTATTTTTACTCATTTGCTATTTTCACCCATGGGTTATTAAGCAATGAATTTCTAAATGACCAACAAAAAGCAATGTGAGCTTTATTTTTATATTTGAATTTTGACTGAATTGCACTATTGGCAGAAGACACACTTTGAACTTTTGGGGAAATGGTTTATGACCAAATACATGGTCAATTTTTTGTAAATGTTTTGTGAATGCTTCAAGAGAATGGTGAGTTTTGTGCTACTGAATGTAATGCTCTATAGATCTCAACATGTTGAAATCATGCTATTTGATTATTTTATATTATTTGTAATATTTTCATATTGATTTTTCAAATATTCAGTTAAAATATAACCATTAGAATTTGCATATTTCTTCTGGTACCTCTGTCCATTCTTATTTATACAGTTTAAGGCCATATTACCAAATAGAAAATGGTAATTAAAATTTGTGATTTTTACTTCATTATCAAGTAATGGCCACCTTTATCTCTGATTTTTGCATTAACTTCCATTTTTCCGTTGCTAATATAGATACACGAGTTTAAATTTGGTTAGTTTTGGTATATATCTTTCATTTGCTTGTAAGTCTCATATTGTTGCTTGCTTGCCACTGCCCTATAACAGCTTTGGGGTATTCCTAGAAACTTTGTTTGGTACAACTTTTTCTAGAGAAGCTTTCCATTTGCTCCTCCTGAACACCTAGGACAACCTAGGGTCCCTTCTGCTTGGTACTGCCTCCAACCTTGTTCCAAGTGTAAAGGTCCCAAGATCATAAAGGCTATGAATACTCAGGATAGAGAAAAATACTATGCCCAAAGCAGGAGAAGTGGAAATGAGAGATAGGGCTTTCTCTCATGGTGAGAACATAGCCTTATAAGACGCCAGATTCTTATGGGATGTTCTTCCCATTAGACTTTCCTTTGTTCAAACCCTGAGTCCTAACCTCTGACTCTTGCTCAGAGGGTTTTAGAACCAAAAACAAGAACAAACAACAACCAAACAGCAACAACTACAAAAAATTATTTGTGATGTATATTTTAGGTTATATGGGCTTCAGTGCTTTTATATTTATCATGACATCCTGATTATAGGGTTTCTTCCCAGAATTGGTCCAGACATTCTGCAATACTTTTTCAGATTTTCAGACATTTGTTTGTTTTAACTCAGTATTTAATAGCTGTTGTTTCCAGAGCCAATGTTGTTCTGACTCAACCTAGTCTGCCACTACTACTATGATAAACTGAAGTCCTTCCATATATATTTTCTATTCCATGTTTTCTTCACTCACTCATGTAAAAATTGGGACTTTATATGATGCTAGCTCATCAACTCCAATATCTTCCTTCATGTTTACAGCCCCCAAATAGTTTTAGTAAAGGAGGTGTGAATTATATAAGGAGTGGAACTATTGACTTACTATAGAAAAAGCCCACAGAGGATTCATAAGTGAATTAGAATTCTTATTTTAAATTTTGGAGTAATTATTTCTACTTCCTGATACCTATACATATTCACGTTATCACGAAGTTTGGCAATCAAATCCCTCTTTCTGATATCTAAACCAATACTGTTTTCCCCCCAGCCAGCCGCTAAACCTGGAAAGTAACTCTAGAATGTCCATCTCACTGTTTTTATGATGAAATAAATCAATACATAGCAAAATGTGTGGCTCATGCTAGACTTTTAATGTATGTTTGTTGAGTGAATCAAAATGTCAAATTTTACTTGAAAATTACCTTGCCTATGTCAGATAAAATTTTATGATCAGGTAGTTAAACTGTTGTTTGATGTTTATAATGCATTTAAGACAATGGATATACCAACAAAAAAACCCAGTTAAGATTTGTGCAAATATACATTTATATCTCTCTCTAGGCATATGTATTATGCATATATCCGTGTATGTGTGCATGTGCATTCCACAATGTAAATCTTTGGCAATGTTTCATTATGTTTTTACATGACTTCTTAAAGACACGAATTAACATTGAATGTAATGTCTCTAAAAGTGAAAATTGATTTCTCTCTGGGGAATACGTTTATCCTTTATATTAATGCTAAGCTTTTATTTATTTATTTTTTAATATGAAATTTATTGTCAAATTGGTTTCCATACAAATCCAGTGCTCATCCCAACAGGTGCCCTCCTCAATACCCATCGCCCACCCTCCCCTTCCTCCCACCCCCCATAAACTCTCAGTTTGTTCTCAGTTTATTTTCTTTTCTTTTATTTTATTTTAATTTTATTTTTTTATTATATGAAATTTATTGTCAAATTAGTTTCCATACAACACCCAGTGCTCATCCCAAAAGATGCCCTCTTCAATGCCCATCACCTACCC